>NW_028227258.1:19705000-20905000 GCF_978045245.1 Mus caroli
ATCTTTAAAATGGAGGCAGGTACATTACGGATGTTAAGATGAATTTGAAATATTCCCTCACTAACTATAAAACATAATGGGCTTAGCTTACTTCCCATATGGAAGCTCACACCTGACAGCCAGTGAGCTATGGACTTTCACTGAGCATCACCATTATACAACATCTGGAACAAATGTCTCTGGGATGATGCGAAGAAAGCAGGCAACCGGAGTTTTCAGAGGCTAATTCCTTCTTCCATTTAAATTGATGTAACATTTCACAGTCTCTCAAAGGTTTTCCCATACTCAGATTTAAAAACAACCAAAACCTTTAAATATTCCTCGCAGCAAGGTCTACCTATTTATATATGTTCTAAGATGGATATTTCTGCTGTTATGTGGAATACAGACTTTATTCATATGCATATTCTAAAAGGACATTTAGATTTATAGTTGTTCCAGGAACTGTTGACTAAATCTTCAGGTATGTTTAGATATTTTATTTTATTCTAAAATAAGTCATTTTTTGTTTTTGTTTTTGTTTTTTTTTTTTAAGATAGGCTATTGTGTACCTCAGTCTTGTATAATACTGATCATGGAGAGACATGAACAAATAGCTATTCATCCTAGATAGGAAATTAAAGGCTAACCAAATTACAGATTCTGCCTAAGTCCAATTTGGCAAATCAATATGATTTATCGAACTTCCTTATAGGAGTTTGTTTAAAGGCGAAGTGTTTATTATAAGAGCAGAAACTGCACAAAGCCAGATGCAACACCAAAAGATCACCCCAGCACAGGAGACAGCTCTCAAAAGTTGGAAACTGGGAGCATACTGTATAACTTACAAGGAGTTCAAAAGCCTGGAGACTGTCTCTTTCAAATGACATCTTCCAAGTAGCTCAAATAATTTCTGTATTACTTTAGGTGGCTTCACACGTGGAGCTGTTTGTTTTTCTGTTTGTTTGTTTGTTTGTTTTGTTTTTTCTGGTACATTGACTATTCTCATTTTTTTCCCGGGGGCGTATTTTAGGCAGCTCAACTTGTCTGAGATTATCCTTCAGCATTCCTTAAATGAGACATCATGAAATTTAAAAGCTTCTGTAAAGCAAAGAACGCTGTCAACAGGACAAAATGGCAGCGTACAGATTGGGAAAATATCTCCACTAAGCCTCCATCTGGCAGAGGGTTAATATCCAAAATAAATACAGAACTCAAAAAGTTAAACTTCAGCAATCCAAATAACCAAATCAAAACTTGAGGCACAGAGCTAAACAGGGAATTCTCAACAGAAGAATCTCAAATTGTTGAGAAGCCCCCAAAGAAATGTTCAAGGCCCTTAGTCATCAGGGAAATGCAAATCAGAAAGACACTAAGCACGCACATTTCACCTCTCAGAATGGCCAAGATCAAAATCTCAAGGACTAGCACATGCCAGCAAGGATGTGGAGCAAAGGGAACATGCCTCCATTGGTGGTGAAAGTGCAAACTTGTACAACCACTCTGGAAATCAATCTGGCAGTTTGTCAAGGAACTGGAAATAATTCTACCTAAAGACCCAGATATACTACTCCTGGGCACATACCCAAAAGATGCTCCACCATACCCCAAGAACATCTGCTCCTCTATATTCATAGCAGCTTTATTTGTAATAGCCAGAAACTGGAAATAGCCAAAATGTCCCTCAACTGAAGAATGGATACAGAAAATGTGGGTCATTTATACAATGGAATACTATTCAGCTATTAAAAACAAGGACAACATGCATTTTGCAGGCACATTGATGGAACTAGAAAATATCAAAATATCATCCTGTTTGAGGTGACTCAGAACCAAAAGGACAGGCATGAAATGCACTCACAAATAAGTGCATATTGGCCATAAAACATGCAATACTCTTAATAGACCTCACAGATCCAAAGAGCAACAAGATGGAAGGGACATGCAAGGATGCTTGAATCACACTTAGTAGGGGAAACAAATTAGTCATAGGAGGCAGAGAGATCAAGGGAAATGGAGGTGGGGTAAAGGAGAGAGGGGGGAATTGGGAGGCAGGATTAGGAACACAGGAGAGAGGCCTAGAGAGCCAAGAGAATGAATAGATATCTGCAGCTTCCTGGGGTAGCTGGTTGGGGGAGAATCTCTAGGAAGTACCAGAGACTTGGGATAGTGGAGGGTCCCAGGTGTGAATGCGGGTGACAGTAGCTGAGATGTCTAACAGTAGGGAAATGGAACCTGAAGAGTCTACCTACTATAGCCAGGAAGGATCCCCAGTAGAGGGATGAGAATACCAACCCATGCACAAAACTTTCCACCTAAAATTTGTCCCGTCTAAAGAAAATGCAGGGACAAAGATGAAGCAGAGACTGAAGAATGGCCAACCAATAACTGGCCCAACTTGAAACCCATGCTATGGACAAGCACCAATCCCTGACATTATTAATGATACTCTTTATGCTTGCAGACAAGAGCCTAGCCTAACTCTCCTCTTAAAGGTTTAACTCAGCAACAGACCAATACAGAAGCAGATACTCAGATCCAAACATTAGAGGTCATGGACATTTATGGAAGAGTTGGGGGAAGTACGGATGACCCAGCAGTAATTGGAAACCCTACAGGAAGACCAATGGAGTAAACAAACCTTGATCCCTGGGATCAAGCTCTCATAAGACATGCTGAAACAAGCCCTGCACCCCCACCCCACCCCCCTGACACATATGTAGCAGAAAAACAGGTCAGTCTTCATGGCTGCCCTGACTGGCATCAGTGGGAGAGTATGCACCTAATCTGGCAGAGACTTGATGTGCCAGCACCCAAGGGATCTCATCATTTCAGAGGAGTAGGAGACGGGAGACTGGGAGATAAGGGATGAGGAAACAGTCTCTCCGTGAAGGAGGGACCTACAGGGGGCAGTTTTTAGGATATAAATAAATAAATAAATAAATAAATAAATAAATAAATTTAAACACAAAGAACTGATTCTCATCTTGAAAGGTAAAATATCTTTATTATGATGATGTTCTTAATGGTGTATTATTTGAAAATATATGGTAATTTAAACATATTAAATGTTACTTAAGGAAAAAAATATATACCCTTGTGGAGGGAAAGACCTAGTGAATCTGTTCAGTTTCAGAAACATCATGAAGTTATTGAGTTATTAACTTTCTGAACTAAGCAGTTTCCCTACATAATGGAATGATTCTTCTCCCCTTAGAATAGCCTGTTGTTTCACCATCCTGTCAAAATCCTGCTTCTTACCAAGCTCTGCTCTGAGAGGGTCAGTAATATCTCAGAAGAGATAGCCTCACAACACAAAGGCTGACCTCAAACGTGCTACTTACACAAGGTTGACCTTGTAGTTCAGGTCCTGTGTCTCCACCATTTAAATGTTAAGATTTTTGGTATTTGTTTGGAGCTTGGGGTTGAATTTAAGGCCTTGTACATAGTATACAAGCAGTGCAAACTGTGCTATAGTCCGAGCACAATGAGAAAACGGTTGGAAAGAAAACAGATGCATAAATGTAACTCCAAGCTGGGTATTGCTAATTGTAAATGTGGCTACATTTTTACGGGTGTATTCTAGCACATAACATTTCAACCTTAAGCTTGTCTTACCTACTAAAGCTTTAATCTTTAAGGGCAAAGCACTTCAAAGGGTGTCAGTTGTTGCACACAGAACAAAGGCTGTCCCTAGAGAGGGCCGACTTTACAGACTTTGGACTCTAGAAGACACAATTTTCTTTCTACAGTCTATAGTATTTGAAAATAAACAGTGTCACAAGAAAGGCCTTGTGATGGGTCTTGTTTTATCCCTTTGTTGGGATTATGAGAGCCTGTCTTCTGGGTAATTGTGGTGTTGACAGCCTGAGAGTGGCCACTGTTACCTGAGAAAACTTCCTTCTAGTCTAGAGTTGCTCTCCCAAAATGTGTTTCAGAAAACAGTTTGTTGCTCAAAATAATTTTTTCTTCAGCAAAACTGAGTTACAAAAATAATTAAGTAGTGTTAAATTAGATAAAATTTCATACAAAATAATGGACACTAAGGTTAGCAGCTCTGAACCATATTTCCTAAACACATGTGTATAGGATGCAACATTGCAGGTCAAATATCAATATTTTTAAAGATCAAATCAAAAGCAATTTTGAGCTGCCTGCCTCTCTGGCCAAATGGATCATTCAGAGTCCTTTTCTTCAATGTTCTCACAAGTTCACACAATACAAGAACAGAGGTAGCTTGCGTGGTTCTGTAAAGGATAACATGGTTTGCTGCTCATACTCAAGCTATCAAAGCAAGTACTGTTTTTCTCCTATTCTGTAGGCTACCCCATGGCCTCAGTGTCTAGCCTGCACCACAAGGTTTGTAATCGTTCTAATGTTTAACTCTAAGATCTATCCCCAATGCAACCACTATTTCCTGGGTTTTGTAGCCCATTTATGGCAAGGTCAAGAAGAAAGACAACTTCTCATACCATGAGCTCATAGATTACATGTCAGGCTCAAAGCCATGGAATGTCCTCATGAATGAAATTTCTTCCATATGTTATTTTTCTCTTTTAAGATATGATCATCCTTCCTTTAAAGATGCAGGATCCCACAAATACAGCGAAAGGAAGCTGAGCATTGTTTTGCTTTGGACCAAGAAACAAAACTTTAAGAATCATAGGGCACAAACATAACTAAATGAGAGGAAGACAGCAGTAAATAGCCATGAGCTAAGCTTCAGTGAAATTTACTCTCAACAAATTAAACACATTTCTTTGCCATGGTATCTCTCAGTTTAAATATATGCACCTAGATTATTACTCTAAGCAAGAGTTATATTACACAGTGTACAGTCTACAACAACTTTCTCTTTTTCTTCTTTGAAGACCATCTTTCAATACTAGTTTTAAAATGTTCAAAAATTAAAATCCTCACTATTAATGTTTTCTAAATTTTAGTGTTTTTCTAAGAGCCTTCTCTTCCAGAGAGTAAAAAGGAAAGTTGGCCTGTTATGTGATGCTTCAGAGTACTTCTCTATTTTTACAGGTGAAAAGCAGATGGAAATGTAAAGAATCTCAGTGGACACTCCCTGTAAAGTTCCTTCAGAGGTAATAAATGATCCATTTTCTCTTAAGCTTGCTCTTCTTAGCGGAGTCTTTCATTAGGAACAAAGCAACAGGTAAGAGAGATTTGCTTAATGAGTTAGTCTTGTTTTTCGAAGGGATTCTAGAAGATAGCACAGGTGAGCTACCTGGATAGAATCATTTCATTTATTCAGCATTAAAATCATAAACTAGAATCTACTCCCCAACCCACCCCAGTACTCTAATGAAATAACACTCCCTGTTAAGAAAATAAGCCTCAGAAAAAAAGTATTTGGCAGCTAGCAAAAGAATAGCATTTGTAAACTCTCTGTCTCAAGCATTGGTGATGTTTTGAAATGTTAACTAATTCTTCCTTGTAAATTCTTAGGTTCTTATGCATAATTGTTTTGTTTGCGGTGATTAAGTCCTCCCCCCAACCCTTACTGTTTCTGATGTTAATGCATAGCATCTTTCAAACTCTGCACACATGTTGTAATGTATATGCTCACCCAGCTTAAGCTCTGAGGAAGGCTTATTCTCAAGGAATGTCATTGGCCTCTTGAAGTTTTATAAACCTTTGTATGTACATTTCAAACCTTAGGATGCTTTATATAAAACCACTTCTCACTTCACAATGATGAAGCTGACCTGGGATACATCTGATAAAACTTGCAACTGTTAAGGGTCTGACCAAAGCTATCCTCCTCAGGGTATACTCTGAGTCTCCTTGGACCCTGGCCTACATGTCAGCAATTTCTTCTATGTTTAAGGTAGAGAGACAGGCAAGGCTCCTGAATTAAGGAGAGATATCTTAGCTTTTGTAGTCTTCACTCCCTGTGATTTCAAAATGCTTTTGTCTTAATCCTTTGTAATGTAAATAAGGAAGCAGGTGTGTTTTGGAAAGTTATCTCTTCTTTTCCATTTTTGTCTTTGTCTTTTTAAAAAACTGAAGATACTATCCTAACTAGCACTAGTAACTGTTGGCATGCGATACAGTGCCCCCAGTGGAAATGATGGACTTAGTATCTGTTAGCAGCTTTGCTGATCATATGATATTTCTGTTTCGACAATAGTTTTAGGAACCTCCAGACTTGTTTCTAGCATGGCTGTAATAATTTTTATTCTCATCTTCCATGTCTAAGCATTTTTCTCACTGCATTTGTTATCTTGTCATTTTTGATGACAGCTATTCTAAACGGAGTGATGTGATATATCCTAGTGATTTTGATTTCCATTTCATTATGAGTGGGGTCCAAACATATTTCTGTGTTCATACCAGCCATTTTTATTTCATTTTGTATAGATACTTTTTACAAATAGCTATTGATGGCCAGTAGGAAAGTTCAGTGGATCAGGTAAACTCTACCAAGCCTGAAAACCTGAGTCCCGATCCCAGGAGGGATCCAACCGGTGCAGATTGTAATCTGGTCACCAATGTGCACTGCAGTGTGTGCAAATGCACCCCCAAACAAACCTAAGAAGTACCTTATGCCTATTGAGCTTATGTATTCACTCTGAGAAGTGAATTATTTGTGGGTTTTGTTTGTTTTGTTTTTGATTTTTGTTTCTGCTGTTAAATTCTTTATATATTTGATGACTTAAACCTTTGTAGGACAGATGGCTTATAGATAATGTCTATCTTCGAAGCACACTACCTATTCTGCTAATTTTTTGATGTAAGTTGTTTTTAATCTAATGCTTTCCCACTGGTCAGCTTTTGGTATCCTTGACTGTATTTTGTTTGGGAGGGCCATGTAAAACCATCTCCCCATGCAAATGCTCCATAATGTCTTTCCCATACATTCTTCTGGCAGTTTTAGAGTCTCAAGTCTCACATTTTCATGACTTATTTTGAGCTGAGCAGTGTATATATGAATGATAGGAGTACTTTTGTTTTCTTTATGCATTTATTTATGCAGCTATTTTGTATCATTTGTTTAATAGAACTCAAAGTATGTTCTTGGGGCTTTTGTTAAAAATTACCTGGTTCTAATTATGGGGACTTATTTATGCATTATCTATTTTGTGATCTGCCTGTTTTATGTCACTACCAAACCTGCTTCAACTGATGCCTTATACTGTCATAATGCCAAGTATTCTGACTCCATCAGCCTTGTTTTTCTTGCTCAAGACTGCTTTAATACGTGGGGTCTTTTACGATTCTGGATGAATTGTGTGATGGTACTTACCATCAATATGAAGAATGTAATTGGTATTTTGAGAAGAATTCTTTAGAATCTAAAAATCAACCTTTCTAATAGGTACTTTTTGGAAGTGTCAATTTGTGCAATATTTAAACAAGAGATGTCTTTTCATTTACTCCTTTCTTTTCTATAACTTTAAAATAAGAACAAAATATAACATGTTAATTATAACATTTTAGTAAACATGAGTACAGAATCAAGGAAGGACAGAGGGAACACAGAACTGCCTTATAGTCTTTTGGTCAGATACTGAAGCATGCTTGGTACACAAGACCTTCTGCTACAAAGTTCATATCACTTAGAATAGGGATCTTGCATTTTTTAGATTTCACAGATTTGTTTGACTCATTAAGGAAGACAGACTTTCTAATACGTGAACTAAATGATTCTAATTACACAGATAAACGTGATGTACTGGATACTATCACAGGTTAGGTACTGGGCAGGGGTTGTGTGCACGTTTGCATGTGTGTGTGTGTGTGTGTGTGTATGTATGTTTGCATGTGTGTGTGTGTGTGTGTGTGTGTGTTTGCATGTGTGTGTGTGTGTGTGTGTGTACATTTGCGTGTGTGTATGTGTGTTAGGAAGAGTATCACAGGTTAGATTCCAGAGGGGGAAGTAGCAGTCTGAGAAAAATTTAAAATCAAGTTATATCTATAAGAGAAAACCAAGAGAAGGAGAAGCATTCATTTTAATAGAACAGGCTTGAAAAGGGAAAAGCAAGCATTATTCATATGCCATAAATATAGCGAGCACAGTAATTTCTACTGCCATTCAACTTATTCTTGCCAATAATTAAAGAAAAACAAAAGCTAAGCTACTCTTACAAGTCACAGTTTTACAGATCTGTACTTTTATTCCGCACCACAGAATGTCTGCTGTGCTCCTGCATTGTGCTGTTACCAGTTCTGGGTTCTTATTTTTCTCAAAAGTGAAGCACAAAATAAACACTGTAGATTATAAAAATCGATTTTACAGAAGAAAGTTAGACATTTGCTTTCTTTTCTGTGTCTGGGACTTTGTATTGATCCCATGTACATCAAATCCAACTACACAAAGGCATTGAGCATGGAGTGATGGGTGAACAACTATATACCTAGTACTCCACATTACTGCACTGGGATGCTGGCTTTTCTGTTGACTATCCAACACACGGTCCTACTCCCAACCTCAGGACTCACCAGATACAATTATCGTGGCTGTAAGAACATTTGACAGTGTGACTGACTATACTGGGCCTTCCTAAGGTTTAACCAAAACTAACCCAAAACTTTGAACTTGAAAATTGTA
This sequence comes from Mus caroli, assembly GCF_978045245.1. Taxonomy (NCBI): domain Eukaryota; kingdom Metazoa; phylum Chordata; class Mammalia; order Rodentia; family Muridae; genus Mus; species Mus caroli. Next base: position 19,713,543 of record NW_028227258.1, read on the forward strand.
TTTTATTAACAAGTTTGTGAGATCAGCCTGTTTTACATCTTATTAGCAGCTGCTATTGACTCTTTGTCTTTTGATGTTGTAGTGATATATGTATATATTCCAGTACGTGTGTGTGTGTCTGTGTGTCAACCCTCATGTGTGTGTGTATAGCTATTCATCTTAAATTCATTGACTAGGGAGCATCAAATTAAATTGACAAATATAAACTGACAGATACAATTCAATGCAAAACAAATGTTATTAATGTGTGCATCTTGCATGCACAGAGGAAACCTCAGTGCCGAGGAACTCAGAATTAATTAGAGCATTCAGCTATCTAGCACCACTGCAAAGCACAATCCATTTGTAAGAAATGACAAGGCAACGTGCAGGTCGTTCGTTTTCCAAAAGGCTGTAGATTGTGGAAAGGTAATGACATAGTGAAACAAAGCATGCTAAGATCTGGTTGTTCCTACTCTCTGTTGTGGGATCTCTTTTTGTGTCCTCTCTACTTCACAAACAATACAGTCATCTCTGTTAATAACTAGGAACCCCCATCCGTCTAAGTAGATTAAAGGGAGAAAGCAGCCATTTTTTTTTTGAGTCTTTGTTTTCACCTGGCTAAACTCAAAATAATCCTCACATGGAGTTTCTACATTCTTTTCTGAACCTGCTCTAACTTTAGACTCAAAAGTCAGCATAGAAGCCTGTGTTCTGAAATTAGTTCCCCTCCATCAACTTAGCCCTCAAACTGAGTGGTCTCTCTTTCTTTTCTCCCAATCAAATCTCCCCTCTTTCTCTAACCCACATCATGGTTATTTATGTTAACAGTGTTTCCTTGCTCCTTACCCTCACCGTGATATGATATGAGAGTTCTAAAGCAAGTAGTTCATTTGCCCTTATTGCACGGAATCAGATATCTGCTGCACATAGAGTGCTCAAATTTGACTTTAAAAAAGCATTGGAACTTTAATCAAAAAGTCAATGTTGTCTATGAACACATTTATTGATTTAAAAATACTCAATTGATTATTGAAGACTATGTATATTTCTTCTCCAAGTTTAGTGTTAATTATTAGATTGTTGGTATTTCTAGAAGAGCTTACATGAGTACATGCTTAGATTTTCTTCTTCCCTTCTCAAAAAAAAGTGATATTCTTCCTGAATTCTACTCCTTAGTAATAAAACAGAGGTATATATTGGGGTCACACTGTGTCCTTACATCCTGAAGACTCCACAGGAATTTAGAAAATCACTCAGAGGCCCTTGAATCTGGGACTTGTGTTCCTAATAACACACTAGATTAAGCTAACATCTCTCCATTCCTGCTCCTCAGCCCAGAGCCAATGAATTGCTTTGCTGCATAAAAGCCAAGCATTTCTGATGCCAGAATAACAAGGAAGTACTGGCTCAGTCAAGTGACTTAGCTAGGAGCCATTCTACATTACCATCACTATGTCCCTGTTTTTAAACTGAAGATTACTTTTCAATTACCTATATTACATTCCAGAACCTAAGGGACATAAAGCACTAAAATACCCACATTACTAACCCCATTCTAAACTATGAAGTGTGTTGATGGTACTGACTGCAAAACTGTAGTTCCCCAGCTAGGACTTTTAGCACACTGCCATCTTTAATGCCTTTAGCTATTTAATCAATGGCAGCATAACAAGTTTAACAATTTCCAGGTATTTGGGCAATTTTGAAATATAGGTCATAACTTACTAACATTATCTCACATTGATGACTGAAATTAGCTCAAGATGATATTATTTCAGTGATGGGTAGGCTAAGCTAACTATGTACAAAATTAAACAATTTTTCTAGTCCAAATTTCTTAGTTAAGGTAGTGACATGGTTATTAACTATACTAGAATTTAAGGAATTTCTAAGCTAAGCATACAATATTTAAATATCTATGAGCAAATGCTTCTATAGTCACCTGGCCCTGTGCTTTGTAAAGATGCAAACTTTCCTTCTGTGCTCCGGGACTCTGACATTCATGTGCTCATGGAATGAATGTGAGGGTGGGTCGTAGGTGGGGTGTGTTTCATCTGCTTCTATCTGGGTTGCACCTTGTAGCTGTACAATAGAAAATAATTAAATTAGTTTTATTCCACTTTGCTTTCTACAGCTCTGTGCTTCCTATTATTCCTTCTCTCCCTCCATCCCCATTTCTTCTCCAGGCTATCAGAGGAGTTTAATCTGTCTTAACAATTGCACTGCTCCCTTTCATGATGGAAAGTTCCATAAGTACTCTTGCCTACAGTGTTTCCAGTTGTGAGAGTATGCTGATTTCTTTGTGCTGTTTTCATTTTGTAGTTTCTCGTTATAGTAGAGCTTGTTCTGGAACATCCTTAATGTGATGGTATTTGCTATGTATGTGATGAGACTAAGCACATATAATGATAATAGTTTCCTTTTTAATTGACCTCTTTGACAAACCTCTTGGAGAAAACAAAAAAGGAGTTACCTCTATGCCAGTTTATGTTACTGTTTGTTTTTCCCTTGCTGTTATTTTCTAGATGATATCCCTGGTATAATAGTTATCAATAGATGTTAAATAGGATGCTATGGGAACCAACTATCTGATACAATGCAATCTTCACTACTAGATTTTAAATGTAGAAAAACAAATCCTGAAAATGCTTATTCAATGGTCAGGAATAATGATAACAAATACTTAATTAAGCTCATTTGAAAAGACAAGAAGCTTTATCTGCAGTGATGGTTTAGCAAGATTTTAATTGGAATGTAAATATTTATAGTATACATTTAAATAAATTCACAAATTGAGTAACTATGTGATTAAATTATATTTATTATCTCTTTAAGACATTCAAATTTGAGAAATAATAGTAGCACACACAAATATTCTGTATAGAGACAGTCCAAAGAACTGTTTGCCACTGTTGGTGAAATTTGTTTTTTAAAAAATATACATGCCAATATATGTTAAAATGGTGAAAGTCTATTATTTTTCACCCATAATTTTCAGTTACATTTGCAATATATATTTTTTAAAAATAGACTATTTCAAGGAAGCATGCCAAATATCACTAATATCAGTACAGATATATTACATTCTTGAAATTAATTTTTTTCATTCCTTGGTCAGATAGAATTTCATTACCATGCTTAGAAAGAGAACTTGGCTTGTGTGCATTTAGAAAGAGTTATAACCTTCATGAAGAGGGACACAGTTTATTATGAATAGTAAATTAGAGCTTATTTTCCTCACCATCATCTAGCCACTGTACAGTATTTTGTCAGTATTTGGTGATAATGGAAATGCCAAGAAGACCAAACCTTATTATTGCTGTGATGATGATTCCTCAGAAAAATGAAGTAACTATGAAATTGTCCGAGTTTATAACATTTGTCATGTTCACCTGATAAGCTTTAAGATATAAAAATCTCTCCTTTTAGTTCTTTATTTTTGTTCCGCCTAATTGAATCACACACACACACACACACACACACACACACACACACACACACACACCATTATCTAAGATCTCAGTTTGTGGCCTTGGTTGGCCTGGAGCATGCTAAGATCTAGGATGACCTTAAACATATAGAGATCAACATGCCCCAACATTCAAAGCACAAGGATTAAAGACACCCACTATAACACCCAGCATCACTTAATGTACCAAAATAGCAGCTTTTTTCTTAATGTTTTGTCCATATGATAACTATAAAGACTTTTCTTAATGATTTTTTTCTCATAGATATTCAGATTAACACCTCTCTCCTTCTGTTTAAATGAAGTCCAAAATAACCCTACGATAAAGTTCAGGGGTAATATCAGCAATATCTGGGATTCAGACTCTTTTCTTAAATTCATGGAGGATCAAAATCAGTGCATTCAGTTTGTGGGAAATAACTGGCAACTTTCAATCAGCCACATAAAGCAGCCAAATGAGACTACTCCAACCTGAAAATTGCCTTTATTTTACAATTTGTATTCATGTGCACATATGCATCTCTGAGAAAACTGTCTCCCTTCTGATCACTAATTCTCAAACAGTTTACCAACACAATTAGAAGGATTTTCTAAGTTTCTAGCATCTAGGAAAATTGGTGCTTACTTCTCTTAAAATTTCTTCTTTCAATTCATTCCAGAGCCATGTATTCTCAAAATACCTCTTTGGTTCCCAGGAGCCTGTTAAAAACATTATGCTGTTTGTATTATAAAAAATAAGAAGAAAAAGAAACAAGAGGAGAATAAAAGTCAGATACACAAACTGTTAAGGCACTCAAGACATTGTTATAGTGGTGTATGAAAGATGGTGTTCTGTTTGAGAACATCACGGTGAGGATGGGGATGCAGAAATATCCTAGGTGGGGGATGCCAAGAATGATCAAGAAAGGCTGTCAGAATGTGGTGATTACTTTAACAACGCCATTGTTCTTTCTGTTTGGCAATAAAAGAGCATTTATGCAAACTTGTCAATATAAAAGTTTAGATAGATTGGGTTTGGGAAACAGTCTGAAGTTTCGTTGAAATGTAGCAGCAGAGACATTAGTCCATAGGTTATCATTTGTGCTTCAGACTTAAAGATATATCATAGGGAGGAGAGAATGGTTCCTATCCTCCAGAAAGGTGACGTCACAAACCACTCTTGTAAACTTTGATGATTCACTAGGATTGTGTCATGGTCTTAAATATACACATACAATTTCTTTTCTACAAAGTCTGTACAAAGAACATTGCTTTGTTGTTACAATGTGAATTTTATTTATTATTTTATTTCTTGTAGATTCTATTGGTGAGACACATTGACAGAAGATTACATAAATAATTAAAGTGCTATTCTAGGAACTCCCATAAACTAAATATGTCAGGTAAAGAAAGAGAAGGCCTCTTATATTCTAAGCCTTTCCAAGCTGCCCCAAGCCCAGCCCCCTTCCATTCTCCTAACCAAGGTAACCAATAATATCTTACCTTCTAACACTGGTGTGCAACATTGATTTTCTTTTTTTTTTTTTTTTTAATATTTTTATTACATATTTTCCTCAATTACATTTCCAATACTATCCCAAAAGTCCCCCATAGCGCCCCCCACTTCCCTACCCACCCATTCCCATTCTTTTGGCCCTGGCATTCCCCTATATTGGGGCATATAAAGTTTGCAAGTCCAATGGGCCTCTCTTTCCATTGATGGCCGACTAGGCCATCTTTCCATACATATGCAGCTAGAGACAAGAGCTCCAGGGTTCTGGTTAGTACATCATGTTGTTCCAACAATAGGGTTGCAGATCCCTTTAGCTCCTTGGGTACTTTCTCTAGCTTCTCCATTGGGAGCCCTGTGATACATTCAATAGCTGACTGTGAACATCCACTCCTGTGTTTGCTAGGCCCCGGCATCGTCTCACAAGAGACAGCTATATTTGGGTCCTTTCAGCAAGATCTTACTAGTGTATGCAATGGTGTCAGCGTTTAGAAGCTGATTATGGGACGGATCCCTGGATACAGCAGTCTCTAAATGGTCCATCCTTTCATCACAGCTACGAACTTTGTCTCTGTAACTCCTTCCCTGGGTGTTTTGTTCCCAATTCTAAGAAGGTGCACAATGTCCACACTTTGGTCTTCATTCTTCTTGAGTTTCATGCGTTTATCAAATTGTATCTTATATCTTGGGTATCCTAAGTTTTGGGCTAATATCCACTTATCAATGAATACATATTGTGTGAGATCTTTTGTGATTGTGTTACTTCACTCAAGATGATGCCCTCCAGGTCCATCCATTTGGCTAGGAATTTCATAAATTCATTCTTTTTAATAGCTGAGTAGTACTCCATTGTGTAAATGTACCATAATTTCTGTATCCATTCCTCTGTTGAGGGACATCTGGGTTCTTTCCAGCTTCTGGCTATTATAAATAGGGCTGCTATGAACATAGTGGAGCATGTGTCCTTTTTACCGGTTGGGACATCTTCTGGATATATGCCCAGGAGAGGTATTGCTGGATCCTCCGGTAGTACTATGTCCAATTTTCTGAGGAACCGCCAGACTGATTTCCAGAGTGGTTGTACAAGCTTGCAATCCCACCAACAATGGAGGAGTGTTCCACTTTCTCCACATCCTTGCCAGCATCTGCTGTCACCTGAATTTTTGATCTTAGCCATTCTGACTGGTGTGAGGTGGAATCTCAGGGTTGTTTTGATTTGCATTTCCCTGATGATTAAGGATGTTGAACATTTTTTCAGGTGCTTCTCTGCCATTCGGTATTCCTCAGGTGAGAATTCTTTGTTCAGTTCTGAGCCCCATTTTTTAATGGGGTTATTTGACTTTCTGGAGTCCACCTTCTTGAGTTCTTTATATATATTGGATATTAGTCCCTTATCTGATTTAGGATAGGTGAAGATCCTTTCCCAATCTGTTGGTGGTTTTTTTGTCTTATTGATGGTGTCTTTAGCCTTGCAGAAGCTTTGTAGTTTCATGAGGTCCCACTTGTCAATTCTCGATCTTACAGCACAAGCCATTACTGTTCGATTCAGGAATTTTTCCCCTGTGCCCATATCTTCAAGGCTTTTCCCCACTTTCTCCTCTATAAGTTTCAGTGTCTCTGGTTTTATGTGAAGTTCCTTGATCCACTTAGACTTGACCTTAGTACAAGGAGATAGGAATGGATCGATTCGCATTCTTCTACATGTTAACAACCAGTTGTGCCAGCACCATTTGTTGAAAATGCTGTCTTTCTTCCACTGGATGTTTTTAGCTCCCTTGTCGAAGATCAAGTGACCATAGGTGTGTGGATTCATTTCTGGGTCTTCAATTCTATTCCATTGGTCTATTTGTCTGTCACTATACCAGTACCATGCAGTTTTTATCACAATTGCTCTGTAGTAGAGCTTTAGGTCCGGCATGGTGATTCCACCAGAGGTTCTTTTATCCTTGAGGAGAGTTTTTGCTATCCTAGGTTTTTTGTTATTCCAGATGAATTTGCACATTGCACTTTCTAATTCGTTGAAGAATTGATTTGGAATTTTGATGGGGATTGCATTGAATCTGTAGATTGCTTTTGGCAAGATAGCCATTTTTACAAGGTTGATCCTGCCAATCCATGAGCATGGGAGATCTTTCCATCTTCTGAGATCTTCTATAATTTCTTTCTTCAGAGACTTGAAGTTTTTATTATACAGATCTTTCACTTCCTTAGTTAGAGTCACGCCAAGATATTTTATATTATTTGTGACTATTGAGAAGGGTGTTGTTTCCCTAATTTCTTTCTCAGCCTGTTTATTCTTTGTGTAGAGAAAGGCCATTGATTTGTTTGAGTTAATTTTATATCCAGCTACTTCACCGAAGCTGTTTATCAGGCTTAGGAGTTCTCTGGTGGAATTTTTAGGGTCACTTATATATACTATCATATCATCTGCAAAAAGTGATATTTTGACTTCATCTTTTCCAATTTGTATCCCTTTGATCTCCTTTTGTTGTCGAATTGCTCTGGCTAGGACTTCAAGTACAATGTTGAATAGGTATGGAGAAAGTGGACAGCCTTGTCTAGTCCCTGATTTTAGAGGGATTGCTTCAAGCTTCAGACCATTTACTTTGATGTTGGCTACTGGTTTGCTGTAGATTGCTTTTATCATGTTTAGGTATGGGCCTTGAATTCCTGATCTTTCCAAGACTTTTATCATGAATGGGTGTTGGATCTTGTCAAATGCTTTTTCCGCATCTAAGGAGATGACCATGTGGTTTTTGTCTTTGAGTTTGTTTATATACTGGATTACGTTGATGGATTTCCGTATATTGAACCATCCCTGCATCCCTGGGATGAAACCGACTTGGTCAGGATGGATGATTGTTTTGATGTGTTCTTGGATTCGGTTAGCAAGAACTTTATTGAGGATTTTTGCATCAATATTCATAAGGGATATTGGTCTGAAGTTTTCTATCTTTGTTGGGTCTTTTTGTGGTTTAGGTATCAGAGTAATTGTGGCTTCATAGAATGAGTTGGGTAGAGTACCTTCTGTTTCTATTTTGTGGAATAGTTTGTGAAGAACTGGGATTAGATCTTCTTTGAAGGTCTGATAGAACTCTGCACTAAACCCATCTGGTCCTGGGCTTTTCTTAGTTGGGAGACTATTAATGACTGCTTCTATTTCTTTGGGGGATATAGGGCTGTTTAGATCATTAACCTGATCTTGATTCAGCTTTGGTACCTGGTATCTGTCTAGGAACTTGTCCATTTCATCCAGGTTCTCCAGTTTTGTTGAGTATAGCCTTTGGTAGAAGGATCTGATGGTGTTTTGGATGTCTTCAGGATCTGTTGTTATGTCTCCTTTTTCATTTCTGATTTTGTTAATTAGGATGCTTTCCCTGTGCCCTCTAGTGAGTCTGGCTAAGGGTTTATCTATCTTGTTGATTTTCTCAAAGAACCAGCTCCTTGATTGGTTGATTCTTTGAATAGTTTTTCTTGTTTCCACTTGGTTGATTTCACCCCTGAGTTTGATTATTTCCTGCCGTCTACTCCTCTTGGGTGAATTTGCTTCCTTTTGTTCTAGTGCTTTTAGGTGTGTTGTCAAGCTGCTAATGTGTGCTCTCTCTAGTTTCCTTTTGGAGGCACTCAGAGCTATGAGTTTTCCTCTTAGAAATGCTTTCATTGCGTCCCATAAGTTTGGGTATGTTGTGGCTTCTTTTTCATTGAACTCTAAAAAGTCCTTAATTTCTTTCTTTATTCCTTCCTTGACCAAGGTATCATTGAGAAGAGTGTTGTTCAGTTTCCACGTGAAGGTTGGCTTTCTATTATTTATTTTGTTATTGAAGATCAGCCTTAGTCCATGGTGATCTGATAGGATGCATGGGACAATTTCAATATTTTTATATCTGTTGAGGCCTGTTTTGTGACCAATTATGTGGTCAATTTTGGAGAAGGTACCATGAGGTGCTGAGAAAAAGGTATATCCTTTTGTTTTAGGATAGAATGTTCTGTAGATATCTGCCAGATCCATTTGATTCATAATTTCTGTTAGTTTCACTGTGTCCCTGTTTAGTTTCTGTTTCCATGATCTGTCCATTGGTGAAAGTGGTGTGTTGAAGTCTCCCACTATTATTGTATGAGGTGCAATGGACTGCTGGTGAGTGGAACATTGATTTTCTTGTTATGTTTTAACTTCACATGGAGGGAAATTATTTGGAATTGTACAGTTGTTGTGAATAATATCTTAAACTGAAAAGGCATGAGACCAGAAGAGACAGCAAGTGGCTTTCAGGAGACTTTACTCTTTTGACTATGTGCTGCAACTTCTGTGCAGCAAAGTTACCCTCTATCTCTTTCTTCTCTGGCACATTTTATTGCTCTGAAGGGAAGCAATAAAAAAGAAAGACCACTGGAAATGAAATAAACAAACTTTCTCATCTGTGGTCTATATACAAACTATTTTTTCCTTTCTATACAGACCTAACTGTCAGCCTTCTTAAAGTCTCTTCTAGCCTTTCCCTTTCTTTAACAAACCAGGTATATAGCCTCTAACTTTAGCCACCTAGCTAATGGGATAATGTTTTTTCTTGTTAGCTGTTTTTACTAGTTTTCTTGTGCTCCATGTAAACCTGCCTTTCCCCTGTTGAATTTGAGGTTTCCCTTTACTGAATGTTCTTTATTACTAGAACCATCTAGTATGTTTCTTTTTACATATGAATGTTTTCCTGCTCAAATTTTGAGGGAAAATATTAGTTTTGTTTCCTTGAAGTACCCCATGGGTCAAGCAAATGATGACAGAGATGTATGTGCATGCATGTAGTGTGTGTGTGTGTGTGTGTGTGTGTGTGTGTGTGTGTGAGAGAGAGAGAGAGAGAGAGAGAGAGAGAGAGAGAGAGAGAGAGAGAGAGAGACATGTCTGCATGCACTTTGTGCAGGTGGTAAGGGATTCCATAAGGCAGAAGTGACCAAACACATTGTTTAATGATGGTGGTGAGTATCTTGAGGTAAAAATGTGCAAACATGGGGTACAGTCAAAGATGGAGTAAATGAAGGAACTAGTCAAACAAAATAAAAAGGGTGTAAGAAATAACTCAGTAACCTACTGTCTAGTAAACGAACTAAACAGATAAAGGAGAATTTGAAGGTAATTATTGTACATAATGTGCAAAGTAAGTATTAGAAGAATTAGCAAAACAAGTCCCTGAACGGCAAATGGGGCATAACTCAGAGGGGTTTCAAAGTCCCTCAAATCAGGCTTTCCATTCCACTAGTTTACCAATCAGAATTGATTGATAAGCCCCTACTACTGTTGACACCACACCCATTGGATGGATGATATAGAAGAAATAAGATGGTAATGAATTGGGAGTTCCCTCCCTGCGAGCTAGATCTTGTAATATTGGATGGTACTATGCAAGCTGCGTTGGGATCAAGGCATTGACAGCTAAACCCAGCTATGAACTTCATGAGCCCCAATACTGACCAACCAACCCAGATGGGTCCAGGTCCAAACCTCATGACTGAAGAGGTCTTCCATCCTGGACAGGAACCTCAGAAATCTACTTAGTTGAAATGATAGAGCATAAGCTTCCCCCCTAAACATCTGTATTTATACCCCTCCGATACTGCATCCTTAAAAACAGCATCTTTTCATTTCATTGAATGTAGGTAAATGCAAAGACCCAGAGCTGAACAAGACTGGGAGAATGAATAAAGGAGAGGGGTGGATTCAATCTACTTATACTAACCCCTTAAATCTAATATAACATTATCTTAGCACTTGATAATAATGCCTCACATCTAAGATAACATTACAGAAGAGAGGATGAGAAGGAAATACTATAAGATTTGAACAATGGGGAGAGGCTTTGCAAAATATGAAACATCTAAGCATGAAACAGCCATGGAAACCATTAACACACAGCAGCTATGTAGACGATCATTATTTCTACAAGTCATGATTCTGAAAGTCATCTACAGATAAGAATGAATTCATTGGCAATACAATATACTGCTGATCTATAGATTGGGGCATGTGTGACATAATTTAGTTCACTATCTATTGCTGTGACAAAGACTATATAAACAAAAGCCACCTGGGGAGGAAAAGGGTACATTTCCCCTTACAACTCCCAGGTCACAATCTACCACTCAGGAAACTCAGTGCAATTGCCTTACTTTAAATATAAGATTACCCCAGTAATCATTATTCTTGAAGAAAAAAATTAAAGGAGAGACCCTGAGGCAACGATACTTACTGGCTAGTTCCTCATTACTTATTCAGTCTGATTTCTTATACTAGCTAGGAACATTTGCCTAGGGATTGGTGTTGCCTACAGTGGGCTAGGAGCCTCCCCCACATCAATTATTAATCTAGAAAATGCTCTACAGGCTTGCTTACAGGCAATGTGACAGAGTCATCTTCTCAATTGATATTTCTCTTCACAAATAGCTCTACTTAATGTCAAATTGAGAAAAAAACTAATTAAATAAAAAATTTAAAAAATAAAAAGAAATAGATGAGCATATTATCCACTTTTATATCCAGGAGTGAGCTGACTAGACCCTGATGGTTGTTCCAAACTCTGGATTATACATATGACCGTAGTTAAACTCAGTGGTATACTATACAACGCAAAACTAGAATATAAAAGAAAGTTGGCTGTCAGGAAAGGGGAGAGCTGGTAGAGGTGGAGAAATAAGAAAGAGCAGTACATAGAGTAAGCAGACTACAGAGGTATATGTATACGTATGAAAAAAGCAGAATGTCCTAACAATAAAAATTAAACATAAAACATTGGTATGTAAAAAGCAAATGCTTTCTTCTGAGCTTTTCAGAAAGTATGAATTTCAGAATTGTACTACGTAAATAAACCATGACCACTAGCACAGTCAGACCTGAGAAACTTAAGAGTCTTGAGGGAAGTGGGGGGGCGCTATGGGGGACTTTTGGGATAGCATTGGAAACGTAATTGAGGAAAATATGTAATAAAAATATTAAAAAAAAAAAAAAAGAGTCTTGAATTTTGGTTTTCTTTTAAATAGAAGGAAGTATAAAAAAATACAACAAAATTGATGCACATTATTTGACCTCCTTGAAGGCTTCAATGTTTTCCCTTTCATATAAACAGTTACACCTGAATCTAAAAAAACCTGTAATTGTGTGGTGTACTATTTTAATAGCAATAATTGGTAACAGAAGTATATAAATATGATTTCACATAAGCTCAGGTTACACTCTCTGTTGTGTTCCGATTTTGATAATTAAAATGATAATAACACCTTAGGCAGGGCAATGAGCAAGCAAAGGGAAAGTGATGTGAAAATTTTTACCTTCAATATTCTCTCAGGAAATGATGTTCTGTTTTCTACCATGTTATATCTAGTCACTCTCTATTTGTTTCAAGTTGCCATGAGTAACTCTGGAGGTCAAAGACATCATTTCCTATCATCTCTATGGCCTCTAACTATGCCACACATTGGAACCGCAAGTTGGAGTGGAAAAAGTAACAACAGTTTTGCAATTGGCAGAAGAGTGACCCCTTGCCCAGCTGTCTGTTCTAATGACTGCATCAACTTCTCCGAATGAATCAGCTTCAAAAGTGAGGACCTGAGCTACCTTTGATTTCAACAAAACCCGCAATCAGTTCCAGTGAATGTAAAAAGCAGTTCCAAGAAATTCATCTAGAACTGAAGGAAATTAGAGTGATATTCTTAAGATTGGGGCTACAGTCAATGGACAAATGCTCAAAACTTTGCATTTCGATGATATGTGTATGTGGAATTCCTGGGAGAATAATGTAAGGAAAGAGGCTGGTCACTTTTACCAAGTGCATGGAACCGGCCACTGCAAGTGCTTTTCAGCTCCTTCTCAAGAATAAAGTGCTTCAGGAACTTATTTTGACAGTTGCTCCTCTTACGAAATGTTTTTCTGAAGTGACTTAATGCTTTTTTTTTTTCTCAGATAAAAACTAAAGTATGGAACATAGATAACACAGATAGAATAAAGATAAAGCCAAGGGCATACGCACAGAAATGAAATATGTATAACTGACAATTACCTACAATTTTTGACATGATGTTGAAAAATCTACTGAAATTCACGTTGCCTCGATGACTGCCAGTCTAGGTGTCTATGTAATTTTGTGCTGAGAACATATGACCTTGACCTTCTTGTAGAAGGTCATATGCACTGGAATTCTACAGACTATCAAAAGAACTAGCAATGCTTCCTTAATGCCATGTCAACTTGATGCTGATAGGGGACCATGGTCTTTCTAAACTGTATGAAATGTTGAAATAATTACAATTTAATGCACACAAATTCTAACTCTCACCCTCTAGTTTATCGCCTGTATGGACACTACTCCTGAAACAGATAGAAATTTCTTTTTAGTGGGTAATTTAGCAGAATATCTAAATGTGCACTTTATGATGGAATGGTTGTAGCTCTTCCCCTTCGGTGATTAAGCAGTGAGTTGTGACTCTGTCTGGTAGTAAATTCAAAGTGTGCTAACAGTTTTTAAACCATAAAAATAAACCTAAAAAAAATAATAAGATACATACTAGAAACCATCGTAAGGCATCTCTCTGTGTAAAACTTTGGATAAATTAGAACTTGCCCAGGTTTCAAATAGCTTTTACAAATCAAAAATAACAAGAATTCTGAGAGAGGAATTTAATTAAGCTCCTTTAGAGACACATTAGAGCCTATAGAGATAACTACCTGTTAAATTTCCTCCTGACATGACTGACTCACGGAGATGCTCTCATCATGTGCAAGATCAGGGAGCCTCGGGGTAGGGATGTCTTTTTAAAAACTGCAGTATGCTGATTGAGTGTGAGACCATGGAAAGGAAAGAAATTAAAATAGGGGCACTGTGAATATGAAACCTGACCTCCACATCAAATATTGGTGAATTTACTCTTGGAATTTAATGCAAATTCAGTCCAGCAAAGGTTGATCTTCATGTGATTTTTTTTCAATACTTTTACTGTGCACACTCATAGCAGAACTAAATCGGTCACCTGAAACATGATATAGAGAAGTGTAGAAAAGATAATCATCAAAGAACAAATTGCTGAACCATCGCAAGAAAGCAAAGTATGTAGCCGTTTCTCTGTATGCATTACAGCAGCCTATAATTATGAAATAATATTAGTGGGCGGTGATATGAAGCCACAGCATGGCATCTATGGTATTATATCTGTTTTCATACTTGGCGGAGTACTGTCACACTCTCGATTCTTTCTTACTCTTTTCTTTCGGCAGTTTGATCCCATTACTCTACAAAAAAAAAATATAGTTCTTCTCCAACTCATCATTAACAATCCGTAACAGTAAACCTAGAGTAAGGTCATCTGCCTCCAGGCTGAGGGCCCTAAGGCAGCCCTAGGATACACACAATGAAAGTAGATAATTGTCTTTTGTCCCTGTGACCTTCCCATGCACCCACACAAACACACATTCTCACACAAAATAATAAATGCAATTGAAACGTCAAAAAAACTATGGATTTTTTTCCAACTTGTTGAGAGATACATATATTATTATGGTGCCCAGGACATACTGTCACTAGATTTTCCATCCCTTTGCCTGTGATGAATACTTGTGCATATTACTAGGGAACTTTACGGTAACCCTGCTTTGTCCTAAAATGTTGTCTTATATTCCAGTGCCTCAAACCTCACCCACCGCTTTCAAGCTTATGCTCCCTAAATTAATGTTTTTAAGGCAAACATCTCATTAAGAAGCTCACATTTTAAACATTGTATCATAACCTACAGAAGGTGCACTTTGCTTTGCCCAATATAACATCTTCTACCAGGAACATCCTCTTCCTTCCTTCATATCTTCTTTCTTTCTCCTCTTCATTCCTCCTTTTCTTTCATCTCTAGTTGTTTCTCTTCCTATGTCTCCCTTTCATTTTTTTTCCTGCAGGGTCTAGCTACATACCCTAGATTGTCCTTGTATTTAAGGACTCTCTCTGAGTAGTAGGACCATAGGGAAGAACTACCACACTGAGTTTTACTCTACTATCTATGTTTTAAAGTTCTGCCTCTTTTAGACTTTTCATAGTAAGTGATAGTCCACAAGTGATCGATGCCATAATATTGAAAGTTATCTAAATCTTTCACAGTCATCCATCTATTACACCAAAGCCAGTAGTGTAGATTACATACCTATGTCTGTTCTTTCAAGCACATGCTCCTTTCTATCTTCATGCTACCCAGCATCTCCACTGGTACCCAGAACTCCCTTCATGTCTCCTTGCTACCTCTCTCATCCTCCTCATGCCTTGGATTGCTTTAGTAATTCAAGCATAACACATCTCCTCTCAGCTCCCACTCTGAGCACATTCTGATTTTTATTTATTTTGTTTGTTTGTTTTGCTTCACATGCTGCTGTTCCTGTGATTAATATACTTAGCTTATAAACCGATGATTTTCCTAATTATTATAATTAAATAAAAAATAGATATATTTTCAGAGAGTTACATATCTATTTAGAAAACCCATGACCAAACGACTTGTTTAATTTTAAGTGATTTGCAAAGGATAACCTAAGAACAAAAAAGAAAATTCCTAGTCTCAAAGCTGAAGAAATATTTCTTGTTAGTGCTATATAAACTGAGTTCAGATCTATGAACAGCAGGACCTTGAAAGTTAGAGATGAATACAATAAACAGTCAAGGATTGGTGACCCTGTGTTTTGACTCCAGATAAATACAAATGTGCAAAGAGAAACTACAAAAGTCATGGTTGACTTTTGAAAAGGCTGCTGTCTAGCAGAATTATAGAAATCACTTCCCATTGATCTTTTTTCTCAGGAGAACATGACAAAAGGGAACAACACAGACTTTAATAAATCCAGATCTATTTGCAGTCTCATTCCTCTTCCCTTCACACTAATGACTCTCTTTTACATTGGGAATAAAGGTATATTATTCATTCACAACTCAAATCATTGACTTAATTTCCAAGGGAGGAACAATAGCTATTTCTAAAGTCTGAGTTATCTCACTAATGCAACAGTCTAAGTTGTACGGTAAACCTATTTATGTAGCTAAGGACCCTCAATCCTTGAACCTTGTTCCAACTAGGCTGATGTATGGAAAAGGTCCTTCTATGAGTGAGTGTTTTTCATTATGTCTAAACTCAATTTTCACATGTATTCAGTCCAATTCTTTTGTATAAGTCATTAGACATCTACAGTCTTGACTAGAACTTCCTCAAAATATGGGGTACTGAATATAAATACTTGATCCCTTTTATTTCACTTATCTTAAAGTAATTTATGACGAAAGTTCTATGATATACATAATAATGTTCATTTTGCTATTGCCCTATCTTTTTAATAACTCTTGATCTTCAGTTTATTTTTAACTAGATTATGATTAGCTCATAAAATGGTCACTAATTAATAACATGAACATATACATTTGTCTGTTTGTTTTTCAGACAGGATTTCTCTGTGTAGTCCTGGCTGTCCTGGAGCTCCCTCTATAAAACAAGCTGTCCTTGAACTCAAATATTCATCTGTCTCTTTCTCCTGAGTTCTGGGATTAATGTGCCACCATATATACAACGTTAATATATAGTAAGTACCTAATATCTACAAAGGGTTTTACATCTTCATTTAATAAGCAGGCATGGTATAGTATAGTTATTACCCTTATTCTTAATTAAAGTTGAGGAAACTTAGACTTAGTCATGACAAACAACTTTTTAAGATTACAGAGGTTGTAAATTGTTAATATTAAAAGTTTTAGTGAGGTTCTTATTGCTAACTTTCTTCCTTACAATGCTACAGACAACTAACATGAATAAATTAGCAATTTCAAGAGTATAGTCCTAGGGGATAAACTAATAGTATTTTTCTGCTTAGAAGTCCCAGTATTGAAACAAATCTTAATGGTGTGTTGCTTTACCTATAGATAAGTGGATAGCTCCACTATGATCAAAGAATCTTCTTGAAATAGATTGCAATTAACACAAATATCTTCAGCTGATCTGATTAATATGGAAGAAATAAGAAACTGTGGAGTGCTAAGTTCTAAATGAAACAAACATATCACACATTCACCAAAGCTCAGAGACCTTTGCAGAAGAGGGAGTGTAGAGGTGATGGAGCAGGGCAGTTGCCGATATGGCCTCACAGTTACTGTGGCAGCATTCATAAATCCAGTGTAATCTCAAGTCAGATGCAATCTCATTATGGACTGGAGGTGAAGTGGTGGGGTAGTGAATATCTATTGGTATTTTCTATCCATTAGGAGAAGGAGAGTTAACATTCTTTAATGATGTGGGTCTTGGAAGGGGGACCAAACTCCATGGCTGGAAGATGTTTGAAAGTTAGGTGAGTAAGGAGGTAAGGGTGTAAGGAGGACTCTGGGAAGAATTGGGTGAAGCAGATATGATATGATCAAATTATATTGTATGAAACCTCAAATAACTAATAAACATATATTTTAAAAGGAAATATATTGTATTTTAAGGTAAAGACAGTATAATAAAGAAACACATGAAGAATTTCAAAAATAGATTTACACACAAACTGAATATAATATGGTTTATATATGTGTTATCTATTATATGTTTGTTTACATAAACTAGGTTACATTTATACATGTAACTTATATATTAATAGGCACATTAACACTGAAATATTTATATAGCTCATCATATGTGCATATGTACTATAAAAACTACAAAATTCATAGCACTGTTTTTCTTTGGTTTGGCATTTATTTATTTATTGATTTTACATGGCAATTATGTCTTAATCTATTTAACCCTAGGTTTAAAAAATAAACACTATCGGTCTTCAACAAAAAAGCATATGAATTACAATTTCCAACTGCATCCTGCAAAATAAATTATCACCATACCATTATATTATAAAAAAACTAATCTTTGTTTTAAGATTTTGCAGCTGAAAACATATCTTTCAAAAGTTACAAAAGTAATTTTGTTCCAAAATTGAGATAAACATTTACTTGCAATGTTACATAAAATATATCTTGTAGACTGAAAAATATCACTTAAAGTTAATCTTCTCTAGAGCACTCACTTAGAAAAAAAAAAACACTTCAAAGGTTTAAAGGCATATTAATCTTCAAACAATGGTGTTTCAAAATCTTCCTAATCATTTTGCCAAAACAGTATCCTAGAAATATAAAAACTACACCAAACTTTTCATATTCAAAAGTCCAACAAAGAACCCAGCAACTATTTCATCTAGGAAGATGGTACAAATCTCAACACACACATTTTCCTTAATATCTTTTCTTTACATGAGTAATGAAGTACCCACTATGGGTTTGTCTGCCTAAAACAATGAACTGTGTATTTCAGCACTGGCAACAAAACAGTAGCTCTGGCATCAGAAATTCCACAGATTATTGCAGGAGGAGATACTCAGATTTTCTTAAATCTTTTTCTGATGAAAATTGAGCAAGGCCTAAGTCTTGTTTTCAGTGTCTCCCAGAAAACACCAGAGAACAATGCTCAGTAGATAGAGCCAATGATAGAAGAATGACTCAAAGCCATGCTGCTAGTAAAACAGTTCTCTGACCATGCAACTTTACAGTATTATACAACTTCAGGAGACAGAAAAGCCACTTATGTAGACAAGGCTCCCTGGAATGGCACCATTACACAGCATGGCTACCAAAACCTGACAATCATGGGTAGACTTGCACTCTGTTATACCTACCAGTTTCAGTCTCCATGAGTGCCCTAGAAACTTTGCAGTGTTAGTGTAGTAGCTTCAGATGCAGCTGGTTTACCAGGGTATTAGAAAATGAAAGAAAATCATGAGTTTCTACACATAAGTCACATTATTGTGATTCGCTTACTTCACAAGTTTGTAAGTAACTGGACCTGCTAAGGGGCTTGGAGCCAAAGTTCTATGAATGATGCTATTTTGATGCCCCCAAAAATGTTTAATTAGAAATACTTTATCAAGTACATTAATAAATTAGCCATATCATCAGGCTCTTTCCATAGTCCTTTCCAATCACCCAGGACTCTGGGGGAACCTGACAGACAGCACAAAATGAGGAAGAATTTCAGTTTGCAAACAGAGCTCAATGAGCTCTTGCCAACTTGGAGAAATATATAAAAGCATAAGAAAAAGAGAGCCTCCCCCTTCCCCTTTTTTTTCTGCAAAATGTTTCTTTGTTTCTCAAATATGGAAAAAGGAAAGAAAGGAGTATGTTTTTATGGAGCTGCTTTTCCAGATTAAAGGTTTGCAGTGCATTTCCACCATGGGGAGCAGGGGTGGGGGTGGGGCGCAGGTAGAGTACTATACATCATCACTGTAATATTATTTGGGTAGGAAACTGATTTAACTCCATTATCCTTAACTGAATCCAGGCCATTTTTGTCATGCAAACAGGAAAGGCAGAGTGGCTGAAGATGAGCGTTATTATGGTTGAAATAGAGAGAAAATATTCCACCCACCCCGCTGCCCACCAACATCATTACTTTCTCCTCCAGAATTACATTCTGTCAGCAATTATATTCCCCTCACAAGGACATATAATATGACTTGGAGAATTATGTTTCTAAACAGGAAACATCTTGGAAGAGCTTAAAATGTCTTTGCTGGGCTTTTCTCCCTGAACTATTTCCTCTTTATTATAATTTCAACTCTGAATTTGCAAGCCTAAAGGCTTTGGTTTTAACTATGTTTTGATGACATTTCCCTTACTGTGACTACAACTAACTTGTTGCCGAAAATTAGGATACTGTATAACATTTAAGAAGCTGGACTTCAGAAATTAAAACTATCACAGCTCTAAATGTCATATCAATTTGCAGAACTTGGAAGAGCACAGCTAATCATCTGCCTTTCCTGGAAGTTCATGTAGATGCCCATTATTCCATCAAGGTTGATCTTATCTGTTGTACCATCCTATTCTATTCTCCATAAATTATCACTGATAGTTACAACGCAGCCGTGATACAACCACCTCCAACATCCATCATTCACATATTGATATGTGCATGATTGTGGAACTGTCCCAAATCATTCCATTACCAGCTACTATTATTTTCAATGTGAGGAGTTTGTGGTCAAGACATCACCTATTAAATGTGAGGATGATCAGGAAGATCAGTAAAGCACTGAATAATATCTGAATAGAATCTCAGGATACTATTTTAAAATGGAAATTATTCTACTAAACTTTCTATATATGTCATGCCCAAATATTTATTTATTTATTTATTTATTTATTTATTTATTTATTTATTTAGACCGAGCTTACTTTATTTGAGATTTTTAGTATTTTAAAGCATAGATCTAAAAAAAAAAATCTGTTTAAATGATTTTGTTCACAGATAGACTTAGGGTTGGCAAGTAGTCTGTGGCTACTCAGCGGTAGTGTCTTCCGGCCCAGGCCTTGTGCTTACATGTATCTAGGCATGGAAGACTGCCCAAAGCCCATCACGTCAACATTCCATAGTTTAACAAGTAGATGACTTAAACACTAGTAATCTTTGGTTTTGACTTTGTTATTATTTTATTATAACCTAGTTAAGCCAACACTCATCTGTTCAAACACTTGAGTGTGATAATGAGAATAATGGCATATACCTATAAAATAGGACATGATATTCACAAAGCACATTGCACACAATCAGATGAGTCATCTAAAAATGTTATCAAAATATTAATAAAGAAAACATGCTCAAAGATGGTTAGAAGTTTGTTAGGTCATGCAGCTAGATTTAGACTGGGCTTGATTTCAAGTTTAACATTTCTCAGTTAGGTTTCCACTGATTCATGCCAAACCTTCACATAACTCTACATAAAATTTAGAAAAATTCCTTATTATCTTTTGATTTTTTTTAAATTGTTTCCTAGTTTCCTAGTGTTCTAAAGAAATGGGAATGATAAATGCAAAAAAAAAAAAACCAAAAAACAAAAAAAAAAAAACATTATTTTAATTTACATGTATTAATTGGGAATTACTATTTTATTTTTTTAAGTTGAGAGAGCCCAGAGAAATACAGTATAGTCATAGTACAGAGGTCAATGTTCTGAAATGAAAGAGCAGAATTTTACTAGTCATTTTCTAGAGTCTCTTTTCTAGTTGGATAATTCAATATTTCTAACTAAGATTTGTTGATTTTTGCTCTACCCTTTTGGCACATAACACCCACTGTTTTCAGGCCATTTTACAACTCTGCTCATTTGATAAGGTGGCTGATAAGTTAGAAGTTTGGTGACAACATGCATGCATTATGTGATGTTCGGAACTAAACCATCGCCATCATCACAATTTAAAGGCAGTGGACAAGTTCACAGTGAGGGCTGTTTCACTTTGTTTTAAGTGTCTGTTTCCTGGGCTTCTTCCTCTTTTACTTCTGGAGATAATCATTACATTTTATTGCAGTGTTGGATCCCTGTTAATATCAGTTTCTTTAGTAATAAACGGTATTGTCATAAATTTTATTTTTCTTTGTAAAATCATTTCCTTTGCAGGAAACACAAAGTATCTACTCCAACTAATTTACTTTACTCTCTTCCCCTTTGAGTCCCAAATGTTTTAGGGGTCACTTTTTTGGGGGAGGCAGGGATTCGAGACAGGGTTTCTCTGCGTAGCCCTGGCTGTCCTGCAACTTACTTTGTAGAACAGGCTGGCCTCGAACTCAGAAATCTGCATGCCTCTGCCTCCCGAGTGCTGGGATTCAAGGTGTCTGCCATCACATTGATAAATGTGAAATAGAAGTTTAGAGGCAGGGGATACAGGAGAGGGAATAGGGGTAAATTGATAAGGGGAATAACATTTGAAATCTAAATTTAAAAATAACCAATAAAAAAGATTCACTATGAGTTTTCATGGCTTCTTTACATTTTTTATCACATGCTTTATAGCATTTATCCTTTTAACCTAAACTTCCCTCAGCTCTGTAAATAACTGTGAAGTTTAAAACTAAAAGAGAATTTCAGCAAAATGCCCCTCTTTTAACTGTTGCCTCAGTTTCTAGGTTCCCCATTTCACTTTTATCAACTATATTGACCATGTGATTTGCATGTCTCCCCACTGCTTCATCTAATGTTGCCTATTAAGTTTTAGTTTCATAGGTAATTGTGAATGCAATCATAATTTCTTCTATGTCTTTTTCATTTTGAGATCAGGGACAACCAAGTAGGCAAAGTGATTAGTCCATATCTCTGTAACTGACCTCATTTCTGCCCATTTTTAAAATCTTATTTATTAGCTATTGACAACCTCCTAATACATCTCTCAAGGTCCCCATTTCTGGTTGCTTTCTTAACTATTAACACTGAAAGATAAGCCTGCCTCTCCCAAATGAAAGTTTATGCTTTCACACTAATATTTCAATCATTTTATAATGTCTGAATAGAAAAGAAATTTTTATTTCAAAGTGCTTAGGAAAAGCTGAGCACTGGACTCCACACAGTGTCATAAACACCACATAAATGCTGTGTATGCTTGTTGAAACAACACTCCAACTTCTAAAGGTCTGTGTTTTTATAATGGAAGATGCAAAATAAATTCTAGTGTTGATGTATTTTATTGAGTTTTAAATGTAATAGTGGCATTAACTATTAAGCTATTATATTTAACAACTTTAGCATATTTAATATAGATTGGTACAATATGAAAAAATGAAGTTAAAATTCTTTAAAGAAACAAAACTAAAAGAATTTGATTGGGTGGACAGGATAATTCAATATTTCTAACTAAGATTTGTTGATTTTTGCTCTACCCTTTTGACACATAACACCCACTGTTTTCAGGCCATTTTACAACTCTGCTCATAAGCCACTCAAATTTTCCAAATAACAGTCACTCTTACTGTGTGTATTTCTAATGACCTCTTTAAACAGGAGAAGTTAGGCCTGTCACTGGGTGATGACCTTCTGAAAATGAAGATATTTTCATTATTTTAATATTTCAATTTATGTTATTTTATATTTCTAGGGATTTGAGTGTTTTACCTAAGCACTATCTCTGCGCCCATTGCTCAATAAGGACAAAGGAGGTCTTCAAAACCTCCGGAACAGGAGTTATATAAAAAGTCAGCTGCGGTGAGGCGCTAAGAACCCAACCCTTGTCCCTAGAAGAAAAAAATAATGTTCTTAATGGGTTATCTGTCTCTTCAGATGCAGAAACGATTGATTTGACTTTGTAGTTTTGACTGTATTATAATTTTAAAATTTCCTTACAATATTTCCTTCACCTCTGTAAACCCCCTCAAACTAATTTTAGGTTAAGACATAATTTAGCATTCATCACACATAGCTGGAGAGAGTTTAATGTAGATTTGCATTGGACAGCATAATGCTTATCAATTTAATTATAAGGCATAATTTTAGTAGAATTCAAATGAAATAGTAATTTCTGGTCTGATTTAATATATAGAAGAAACCTCGAGTTTTGCATATTCTTTTCAATGCAGTGGTTACTAAGTCTCAGAAAAGTATCACAGAATTACAATGAAGATCTATGAAAGTTAAGAACTAATGAATCAAACCTAGTTATGCCAAGCTATTATAAAGAATAATTTTCTATGGTGAGAAAAGTATTATTCCAGATGATATATACATTTCTGGTGTGGTTAGTATATTGTCTCCCCTTCTGTATGTACTCCATCAAATAATGCATGCTGCAAAAAAGATTTGGTTGCCTGGGTCATGTGTCATCCTTTGCATTACTCTGAAGATAGGGCATTAGTTCAGGTAGAATACTCAATTTTCAAATAGCTCAGTGTTCAATTCAGGTAGTCTCTACTCCGAATTTATTGTTCTTATGAATTTATTGTTCTTAGCCTAGCTTCTGTACATAAAAAAAGTTCAACCCATTTTTCTATCCTCTAAAGTTAATAGAAAATATTGTTTCTGAAGTATGGTTCTTGCATCATGTCCAATATTATTCAACATCTCCATCTGTGTCCTCAAAATTACTATTCTCTTTTAGCATCACATAATAGAATAACCAAACTCAAGAGTCAGAAATATTGTTTAATGCACTCTGTTTATCATAATGCCTGTTCTCTAAGTAGCAAAACAAGTTGTCCAAGAATGATTTAAAGAATGAAAGAAAAGAGAGAAAAACACAGGAAAAAAAGAAAATCTAAATTATATTAAATGACATTAATGAAGCCCACTTTTTAAAATTTACTCATTGATTCCAGGCAGGAAACAGGAAGCCTAACTGCAGAACTTCAATTCTTTTTAAAAATTAAATTATCCAGACTTATACCCAGCTCTGTAGCAGGCTACATGTTTTGTCCACCATTCTTGCTTATCCACATCCTCAGTGAATCACACAGAGCTTCCCCTCCAGGTTTCTTTCTCCCAACTCAAACATTCATTATAGCTCCCAACTCTACCAGGCATTCCCTGGGAAGTTACAGGCCACTTTGGTTAGAGAAGCAGGCACCCTAATTGCAGATCTTCACCTTGCCCCCCTCTCTCCAAATTCAACTCTCCATTTTCACCTCAGGCTCAGGAGAAGAGCACACTTTCTCTGTGCCCCCATTTTCAGCTGACAATTCATATTTATCCTCAAACCTTCCTCCCCAGTTGCTCTTTAATCCCCCTGAACGCCAGCAGGCATTCCTTGGGAAACCACTAGCCAAGTCTTTCAGAGACTAACAGTCTAGAGAATCAGTAGGACAGCCAAACAGATCAGCAAGCATCAGATCACCAGTCTCTCTCCTCTGCTCCAAATCTAATAGCCATGTCCCATGTCCAGCTCTGTAGAATTTTATATTGTGTTCTCTTCTCACAATTTGACCCATTAAGCATTTCCTGATGGAATAACGATGCTTTTCTCTCTTCTCGGGAGTACCTTAGGTTCCAGAACCCTTAGTGTATCAGAGGATGGAAGGGTCTCCTATTCTCATATTCATATATCAATAGGATTAATATAAAACAAATGGCCATCCAATCATAAGCAATTTACCCATTCATTGCAATCCCCATCAAAGTTCTAACACAATTCATCACAGATCTTGGATGCATAATTTTCAGATTCATATGGAAACACAAAAAACCCATGATAGTTAAAAATGGTCCTGAATAATACAGAACTGTGGAACATATTACTAACTGATTTCAAAATGAACTAGAGAGCTACTGTTGTAAAAACAGTATGCTACTGGCACAAACACTTATAATAATCAAAGGAATTGAAGTCTCAGACATAAATCTTCATACCTACTGACACCTGATATTTGACAAAGAGGCCAGAATTTCACACTGGAATCAAGACAGACTTTCAACAAATGGTGCTGGTCAACTGTATGGTTGCATGTGGAAGAATTCAAATAGATCCATACTTACTTTCCTCCACAAAAATCAACTCCAAATGGATCAAAGATCTCAACATTAAACCAGGTTAGAGTGAACCTAATCTGAGTTTACCTAATTAAAGTGATAGAATAAAGATTAGGGACTAGCCTTGGACTTGTTGACAGAGAAAACGAAAATCTGAAGAAAACACACATAGCCCAAGCACTAAGATCCCATTAAATAAATGGAACCTCATGAAACTGAAATGTTTCTGCACAGCAAAAGATACTATCATTCAGACAAAGTGGCGGCACACAGAATGGCAAAAAACATTTATCAACAACAAATTCAGTAAAGAGCTATCTCCAAAATAAATGAAGAACTCACAAAAAATGTATATCAAAAAGCAAATAATATAATTTTAAAATGTGATGAGGACCAAAACAGAGAATTCTAAAATGAGGAAACTCAAGTAGCTGAAAAACATTTAAAGAAATATTAAAATCATCTTAGGTCAGCAGGACAATGCAAATAAACCTACCTTGAGATTTCATCTTACATCCATAAGAATGGTCAAGGTCAATTAAAAAAAAAAAAGGACAGCTGATGCTGGCAAGAATGTGGAGTAAGGAGAACACTGATCCATTGCTATGGGGTGTAAACTCATGCAGTACTAAACAAATCAATGTGTTGGTCTTTCAGGAAGATGGGAATCTGGGAATTGATTAATTTCAAGAGCCATATATACCCTCTTGGACATATATCCAAAAGATATTTCATCCTACCAGGAAGATACTTTCTCAACTTGTTTGTTGTTACTTTATTCAAAAAAGCCAGAGTTTGGAAACAACCTAGATGTCCCTCAAGAGTTAAGTAGATAAATAAAAAATGTGGGGCATTTCACAATATGGAATTGCAGGTAAAGGGATGGAGCTAGAAAAATAATCATCCTGAATGAGGTAACCTAGACTCAGAAAGACAGATGTGGTGTGTATTTGATTATATGTAGATATTAGCTGTTACAACAATGATAACCAAACTGAAATAAGTAGAACCATTGAGGGAAGATTCAGGTACTTGGGGCAAGGTCAGACAGATCTCCCTAGGAAAGGAAAATAGACTAAATAGTTATGAATGGACAGGGTGGGGTACTGTAATAGGTGGACCAAACAGGGCAAAGAAGGAAAAAGTAGGATGATGCAGGAAGTATGGAGAAAGGCAGCTAAAATTAAGGAGCATTGAGAGACAGTATGAAAACCTAATACAGTAGAAGTATGAAAAAGACATACTTACATGAGTGTGGCATACATAAAATTGCCAAATAATGAGGAGACAGCCCCAACTGGATACCTCTTGTCATCAAATGAAGTTTCCAGAACTGGGAATGGATTACATCTAATTAAGTTGTTGCCCAAAGCGGTCCTTTTCCTAGGACACACAATCTCATGTAGATCTCCCTGTTCCTCTGGCTCTTAGAGACAGGTCCTGTATTCTCTTCTGAGGTGCTTAGATCCAAATATTCATACTTGAGTATGTGACATGGAGTAGCTGAAGAAACCAAGTAAGTAAATAAGGAGCATTGTGTGGTTTGGTAGATTGGTGGGTGAGTCATAGAGAGGGTAATAATAGGGGTACTAGTGATCTGAAGCCTACTTTCAAAATAGGAAAGAATAGAGTTTACCTTAGACACCAATTCTCAATGTGTTATAAGTGGCACAATGGACCTAAACTCAAAAAAAAAAAAAGTCTGCAATTATGAGTCAACCATAACCAACAATTTGTCTTTTTTTGGGGGCGGGGGGAATTAATGGAACAAGAAAGAATGGCACTTCAGTAAATTAAAACCTTTCTAACTTTTCAAACAATGACAACTTTATCTTATAATTTTGGGTTCTCTTCTAACAACAACAACAACAAAAAAAAAAATCACTTTCAAACCTTGATCAGGAGTATGAAGATCAGTCATCCTCACTTAATTTTTGAAGATAGTAAAGTCAGAAAGAATCATCTATACTAATGCTTAAGAAATGGATTTAAAAGACATCATGAAATTTGCAAGCAAATACATGTGACTCAAAAATATCATCCTGTGTGATGTCACCTAGTCCCAAAGGACATTCACAGGATGGACTCACTTATAGGTGAATATTAGGCATAAAATACAGTGTACCCTTACTACAATCCACAAACCCATGCAACTTAAATAACAAGGAAAGCTCAAGTGAGGATGCATGAATTTCACTAAGAAGAGAAAGTAAAATAGTCATCAGAGGCTGATGAGGGGAGGGAACCGAATGGGAGAGGGGATGGGAAGGAGGGGAAAGGAACCAAGGATCAAGATGAGGTATGGGAAGAGAGGAGAGAAGGCCAAGAGAGTAAATGGAAATTAGTAGCTGGCAGGAGATTGGGGATGGGAGCTTCTCTAGGGAATGCCAGAGACTTGTGATAAGGAAGGCCTTCAGGATTCTATGGGGATGACTAGCTGAGAGTCTTAGCAGTGGAGGATGTGCAGCCTGAAGTGGCCCCCTCCTGTAGTTAGGCAGTCCTCCCAGTGGAGGAATACCAACCACCCACAAAACCTTCCAGCCAAAACTTGTCCTGCCTACAAGAAGTGCAGGGACAAAGATGAACCAGAAACTGAGGGAATGTCCAACCTTCATGGCTTGCACAACATGAGACCCATCCCATAGGCAAGATCCAATCCCTGACACTATTAATGATACTCAGTTATGCTTGCAGACAGAAGTCAAGCCTAACTGTCTGCTGAGAGGCCCTACACAGCAGCTTACTGGAACAGATGCAGAGACTCATTGCCAAACAGTAGACAGAGCTAGAAGAATCATGTGGAAGAATTGGGGGGAAGAATTGAGGGACCCAGAGGGGCTAGGAACACCACAGGAAGGCCAACATGGTCAACTGGCATAGACCCTTGAAAGCTCCCAGAGACTGACCTACCAACTCAAGAACATACATGGGCTGGACTTAGCAAATGTTCAACTCTGTCTTCAGATGAGTCACCTAGCAACTGGAGCTACAGATGTCCCTAAATCTGTTGCTTGTCTGTTCCCTTAACTGGGATGCCTTGTCTGTCCTCAGGAGGAGAGGATAAGCTTAGTCTTGCAGTGAGTTATTATCCCAGGGTAGGGTGATACCAGAGGACTTTCCCTTTCTCAGAGGAAAAGGAAGGAGAGTTGAGGGTAGGGGCACTGGGAGGAGGTGGGGGAGGGCTGCAATGGGGATGTAAAGTGAATGAGTAAAAACAAATTCATAGAAAAAATTGGATTTACAGACATCCGACACCCTCCCAGCCGGAGGACAGTGATCCGCCCTGCAGGGAGCTCCATCTAGGCTCCGGGACTCCTCCGAACTTAGTCTGCACAGGTGAGAGTGAGGACCACAGAGGCAGACAGCTTCTAGGACAGGCGGGAGCCACAGAGCTGCTGGGGCAGGACCCTTTTGGGGCCGCAGACATCCGGCACCCTCCCAGCTGGAGGACAGTGATCCACCCTGCAGGGAGCGCCATCTTGGCTCCAGGACTCCGCCGAACTTAGTCTGCACAGGTGAGAGTGAGGACCACAGAGGCAGACAGCTTCTGGGACGGGTGGGAGCCACAGAGCCGCTGAGGCAGCACCCTTTTGGGGCCGCAGACTTCCCGCACACTCCCAGATGGAAGACAGTGGTCTGCCCTGCACAGGAGCCCACTGCTTCAGGAGCAGGGAGCACATCTTGGATCTAGGACTCCACCGAACTTAGGAACTTAGTCTGCACAGCTGAGAGTGTGCACCACAGAAGCTGACAGCTTCTGTGACCTGCCAAAGCAACACAGCATCTGGGAAAGGTCCTGTTTTCGGCCTTCTTCGTCGGCCAGGAGGAGGTCCAAACGCCAGATATCTGTACACCTTCCCTTTAAGAGGAAAGCTTGTCAGCAGGGAGTGCTCTAACCACTGAAACTCAGAGGAGAGAGCCTGTCTAACCTGTCTGCTGACAGACGGTACTCAGAATCACCAGAAGAACAACCTCTGAACAGAGACAACTATAACAACTCCAGAGATTACCAGATGGCGAGAGGTAAACGTAAGAATCTTACTAACAGAAACCAAGACCACTCACCATCATCAGGACCCAGCACTCACACTTCGCCCAGTCCAGGGCACCCCAACACACCTGAAAAGCTAGACCTGGATTTAAAAGCATATCTCATGATGATGGTAGAGGACATCAAGAAGGACTTTAAAGAACTACGGGAGAACATGGCTAAAGAGTTACAAGTCCTTAAAGAAAAACAGGAAAACTCATCCAATCAGATGATGGAAATGAACAAAACCATACTAGACCTAAAAAGGGAAGTAGACACAATAAAGAAAACCCAAAATGAGGCAACACTGGAGATAGAAACCCTAGGAAAGAAATCTGGAACCATAGATGCGAGCATCAGCAACAGAATACAAGAGATGGAAGAGAGAATCTCAGGTGCAGAAGATTCCATAGAGAACATCAGCACAACAATCAAAGAAAATGGAAAGTACAAAAACATCCTAACTCAAAACATCCAGTAAATACAAGACACAATGAGAAGACCAAACCTACGGATAATAGGAGTGGATGAGAATGAAGATTTTCAACTCAAAGGACCAGCAAACATCTTCAACAAAATTATAGAAGAAAACTTCCCAAATCTAAAGAAAGAGATGCCCATGAACATACAAGAAGCCTACAGAACTCCAAATAGGCTGGACCAGAAAAGAAATACCTCCCGAAACATAATAATCAGAACAACAAATGCACTAAATAAAGATAGAATACTAAAAGCAGTAAGAGAAAAAGGCCAAGTAACATATAAAGGCAAGCCTATCAGAATTACACCAGATTTTTCACCAGAGACTATGAAAGCCAGAAGATCCTGGACAGATGTTATACAGACACTAAAAGATCACAAATTCCAGCCCAGGCTACTATACCCAGCCAAACTCTCAATTAACATAGATGGAGAAACCAAAGTATTCCACGACAAAACCAAATTCACACATTATCTCTCCACGAATCCAGCCCTTCAAAGGATAATAACAGAAAAAAACCAATACAAGGACAGGAACCATGCCCTAGAAACAACAAGAAGGTAATCCCTCAACAAACCTAAAAGAAGACAGCCACAAGAACAGAATGCCAACTTTAACAACAAAAATAACAGGAAACAACAATTACTTTTCCTTAATATCTCTTAATATCAATGGACTCAACTCCCCGATAAAAAGACATAGACTAACAAACTGGCTACACAAACAAGACCCAACATTTTGCTGCTTGCAGGAAACTCATCTCAGAGAAAAAGATAGACACTACCTCAGAATGAAAGGCTGGAAAACAATTTTCCAAGCAAATGGCATGAAGAAACAAGCTGGAGTAGCCATTCTAATATCTGATAAGATTGACTTCCAACCCAAAGTCATCAAAAAAGACAGGGAGGGACACTTCATACTCATCAAAGGTAAAATCCTCCAAGAGGAACTATCAATCCTGAATCTCTATGCTCCAAATACAAAGGCAGCCTCATTCATTAAAGAAACTTTAGTAAATCTCAAAGCACACATTGCACCTCATACAATAATAGTGGGAGACTTCAACACACCACTTTCACCAATGGACAGATCATGGAAACAGAAACTAAACAGGGTCACAGTGAAACTAACAGAAGTTATGGATCAAATGGATCTGGCAGATATCTACAGAACATTTTACCCTAAAACAAAAGGATACACCTTCTTCTCAGCACCTCATGGTACCTTCTCCAAAATTGACCACGTAATTGGGCACAAAACAGGACTCAACAGATACAAAAATATTGAAATTGTCCCATGCATCCTATCAGATCACCATGGACTAAGGCTGATCTTCAATAACAAAATAAATAATAGAAATCCAACATTCACGTGGAAACTGCACAACACTCTTCTCAATGATACCTTGGTCAAGGAAGGAATAAAGAAAGAAATCAAGGACTTTTTAGAGTTCAATGAAAATGAAGCCACAACATACCCAAACTTATGGGACGCAATGAAAGCATTTCTAAGAGGAAAACTCATAGCTCTGAGTGCCTCCAAAAAGAAACTAGAAAGAGCACACATTAGCAGCTTGACAACACACCTAAAAGCACTAGAATAAAATGAAGCAAATTCACCCAAGAGGAGTAGACAGCAGGAAATAATCAAACTCAGGGGCGAAATCAATCAAGTGGAAACAAGAAGAACTATTCAAAGAATCAACCAATCAAGGAGCTGGTTCTTTGAGAAAATCAACAAGATATATAAACCCTTAGCCAGACTCACTAGAGGGCACAGGGAAAGCATTCTAATTAACAAAATCAGAAATGAAAATGGAGACATAACAACAGATCCTGAAGACATCCAAAACACCATCAGATCCTTCTACCAAAGGCTATACTCAACAAAACTGGAGAACCTGGATGAAATGGAGAAGTTCCTAGACAGATACCAGGTACCAAAGTTGAACCAAGATCAGGTTAATGATCTAAACAGCCCTATATCCCCCAAAGAAATAGAAGCAGTCATTAATAGTCTCCCAACCAAAAAAAGCCCAGGACCAGATGGGTTTAGTGCAGAGTTCTATCAGACCTTCAAAGAAGATCTAATCCCAGTTCTTCACAAACTATTCCACAAAATAGAAACAGAAGGTACTCTACCCAACTCATTCTATGAAGCCACAATTACTCTGATACCTAAACCACAAAAAGACCCAACAAAGACAGAAATCTTCAGACCAATATCCCTTATGAATATTGATGCAAAAATCCTCAATAAAGTTCAAGCTAACCGAATCCAAGAACACATCAAAACAATCATCCATCCTGACCAAGTAGGTTTCATCCCAGGGATGCAGGGATGGTTCAATATACGGAAATCCATCAACGTAATCCAGTATATAAACAAACTCAAAGACAAAAACCACATGGTCATCTCCTTAGATGCGGAAAAAGCATTTGACAAGATCCAACACCCATGCATGATAAAAGTCTTGGAAAGATCAGGAATTCAAGGCCCATACCTAAACATGATAAAAGCAATCTACAGCAAACCAGTAGCCAACATCAAAGTAAATGGTGAGAAGCTTAAAGCAATCCCTCTAAAATCAGGGACTAGACAAGGCTGTCCACTTTCTCCATACCTATTCAACATAGTACTTGAAGTACTAGCCAGAGCAATTCGACAACAAAAGGAGATCAAAGGGATACAAATTGGAAAAGATGAAGTCAAACTATCACTTTTTGCAGATGATATGATAGTATATATAAGTGACCCTAAAAATTCCACCAGAGAACTCCTAAACCTGATAAACAGCTTCGGTGAAGTAGCTGGATATAAAATTAACTCAAACAAATCAATGGCCTTTCTCTACACAAAGAATAAACAGGCTGAGAAAGAAATTAGGGAAACAACACCCTTCTCAATAGTCACAAATAATATAAAATATCTTGGCGTGACTCTAACTAAGGAAGTGAAAGATCTGTATAATAAAAACTTCAAGTCTCTGAAGAAAGAAATTATAGAAGATCTCAGAAGATGGAAAGATCTCCCATGCTCATGGATTGGCAGGATCAACATTTTAAAAATGGCTATCTTGCCAAAAGCAATCTACAGATTCAATGCAATCCCCATCAATATTCCAACTCAATTCTTCAACGAATTAGAAAGTGCAATCTGCAAATTCATCTGGAATAACAAAAAACCTAGGATAGCAAAAACTCTTCTCAAGGATAAAAGAACCTCTGGTGGAATCACCATGCCAGACCTAAAGCTTTACTACAGAGCAATTGTGATAAAAACTGCATGGTACTGGTATAGTGACAGACAAATAGACCAATGGAATAGAATTGAAGACCCAGAAATGAACCCACACACCTACGGTCACTTGATCTTCGACAAGGGAGCTAAAACCATCCAGTGGAAGAAAGACAGCATTTTCAAAAATGGTGCTGGCACAACTGGTTTTTATCATGTAGAAGAATGCGAATCAATCCATTCCTATCTCCTTGTACTAAGGTAAAGTCTAAGTGGATCAAGGAACTTCACATAAAACCAGAGACACTGAAACTTATAGAGGAGAAAGTGGGGAAAAGCCTTGAAGATATGGGCACAGGGGAAAAATTCTTGAATAGAACAGCAATGGCTTGTGCTGTAAGATCGAGTATTGACAAGTGGGACCTCATGAAACTGCAAAGCTTCTGCAAGGCAAAAGACACCATCAATAAGCCAAAAAAACCACCAACAGATTGGGAAAGGATCTTTACCTATCCTAAATCAGATAAGGGACTAATATCCAATATACATAAGGAACTCAAGAAGGTGGGCTCCAGAAAGTCAAATATCCCCATTAAAAAATGGGGCTCAGAAATGAACAAAGAATTCTCACTTGAAGAATACAGAATGGCAGAGAAGCACCTGAAAAAATGTTCAACATCCTTGATCATCAGGGAAATGCAAATCAAAACAACCCTGAGATTCCACCTCACACCAGTCAGAATGGCTAAGATCAAAAATTCAGGTGACAGCAGATGCTGGAGAGGATGTGGAGAAAGAGGAACACTCCTCCATTGTTGGTGGGATTGCAAGCTTGTACAACCACTCTGGAAATCAGTCTGGCGGTTCCTCAGAAAATTGGACATAGTACTACCGGAGGATCCAGCAATACCTCTCCTGGGCATATATCCAGAAGATGTCCCAACCGGTAAGAAGGAAACATGCTCCACTATGTTCATAGCAGCCCTATTTATAATAGCCAGTAGCTGGAAAGAACCCAGATGTCCCTCAACAGAGGAATGGATACAGAAATTATGGTACATTTACACAATGGAGTACTACTCAGCTATTAAAAAGAATGAATTTATGAAATTCCTAGCCAAATGGATGGACCTGGAGGGCATCATCTTGAGTGAGGTAACACAATCACAAAGGAACTCACACAATATGTATTCATTGATAAGTGGATATTAGCCCAAAACTTAGGATACCCAAGATATAAGATACAATTTGCTAAACGCATGAAACTCAAGAAGAATGAAGACCAAAGTGTGGACACTGTGCCCCTTCTTAGAATTGGGAACAAAACACCCAGGGAAGGAGTTACAGAGACAAAGTTCGTAGCTGTGATGAAAGGATGGACCATCTAGAGACTGTCGTATCCAGGGATCCATCCCATAATCAGCTTCTAAACGCGGACACCATTGCATACACTAGCAAGATTTAGCTGAAAGGACCCAAATATAGTCTTGTGAGACTATGCAGGGGCCTAGCAAACACAGGAGTGGATGCTCACAGTCAGCTATTGGATGTATCACAGGGCTCCCAATGGAGAAGCTAGAGAAAGTACCCAAGGAGCTAAAGGGATCTGCAACCCTATAGTTGGAACAACATGATGAACTAACCAGTACCCCGGAGCTCTTGTCTCTAACTGCATATGTATCGAAAGATTGCCTAGTCGGCCATCACTGGAAAGAGAGGCCCATTGGACTTGCAAACTTTATATGCCCCAATATAGGGGAATGCCAGGGCCAAAAGAATGGGAATGGGTGGGTAGGGAAGTGGGGGGCGCTATGGGGGACTTTTGGGATAGCATTGGAAATGTAATTGAGGAAAATATGTAATAATAAATATTAAAATTTAAAAAAAAATTGGATTTAAAGTTTATGTTAAATGAATGGCACCAGAATTCCTTACTGGAAGCCCCATTTTTGTGCTTGGTCACCAGAATGATGTTTCAATTATTTATGCTACTTATCATTAGCCACTTTGATTATTTTGTTGTTATTAACTTTTAAAATATTGAATATTTTTCTCAGTTCTAAACAATAGCTTGCCCTATGCTTTTTCTTGGAGAGTGAGAGAGAGAGAGAGAGAGAGAGAGAGAGAGAGAGAGAGAGAATAGATGAAGACAGAAAGAGAGAAAACATGAATGCAGACCAAAGAATGAAGAAAACAAAGGAAAGCCAGGAGGGAACAGTCCTGGATTGTGTACTTTGAAACCCTATATTTAAATCAACCACATTTCAACTGATGGTGTTTGGCCAACGTAGCAGCAAGGCATTTTTACATCATCTTACACTTGAGTTTTATCAAATATAAAATACTTCAAGCCTATTTCATATTCCTCAGAGAATGTAAAATGAAATCGGAGGAGCTTAGTTGCAAGCCTATGCCATATTTCTCAGAGCATCTAAGACGGAATCAAGAGCACTTCGCTCTAATGACAGCTTTCTTTCTGTGTGCTGTGTAATTTGGTTTTAAG
Source organism: Mus caroli (assembly GCF_978045245.1). Taxonomy (NCBI): domain Eukaryota; kingdom Metazoa; phylum Chordata; class Mammalia; order Rodentia; family Muridae; genus Mus; species Mus caroli. The sequence continues at coordinate 19,749,036 of NW_028227258.1, forward strand.
TAGAGCCATCTAGCTGTATCTCACTGACTCCATCTATCAGAGGGAGCAAATGTACTCCATCATCTGCTTAAAAGTACATGGAATCAATAAAACACCATTCGTTCCCTATAAACTGGGGTAGGATTATGATTTTAGAGCACTTCTGCCCATGCAGTCCCTCAGTAAGTGGTAAGTTATTGCTTCTTCAATGTACACACTTCTATAGAACCACTCTCTTCATTTCCCAAACCTCTTCCTGCTTCTCCTTCCCAAGCATTTTATTAATATCACTTTATTTTTATATAGCTTAAGCCAGCACTGGACTCTTCTCTTCTTTATTCCCATGAGTTTATTACTTCAACCTCATCAAGACCATTGTCTTTGGAGTACTTCCTGTTAGGAAGTCATTTCCAAACGACAGAATAAAAAGGGACTGCAAAAGAATACACATTTCCCCACAAGTTCAAAGGCATGATTCAGCAATTCATCATCAAAATCAGTCTACTGTGTAAAAATGAAAAATAGAAAACCAAAACTTTGACCTTCCTTTCCTATAACTAAGTGCAAATGATACCACCATTTCTTCATGTCCACATGACTGAGAGGCTATGCCTGCCTGAGAGGCACCAACACATGCCGCTTAAATTGTGAGTGTTAGAAACATATGTATCCTTTTATAAGTATCCTTTGTTCCTTTAATATCATTTGTTCCTTTATCTCCTTCCTTCTAGTCCTTATAAGGTGATAGGACATAGAGTGTTTTATCAGCTTGCTTTCCCAACTTCCAGCTTTTAAAAAAAAATTAAGACAGATTTCAAAAATTGAAACTAAAATACATAGTGAGCTATTTTTAGTAAATTTTGTTTCGTTAATCACAGCGTCAAAAAGACTTCAAGGTGATTTATACCAATTTTGCTATCATTACTAGAGGTATCTCTAGGGTATGTACATCTGCATGAAGATGATAATATGACAGTAAGACAATGCGTAATAAAATCACATACTTGTACAGTAGCTTTCAGAATCTTAAGGTCATAAAAGACAGAACTGATGCAGACCCCTTCATGGAGGAAAACCACATGTATATAGTCTTAGATATGACAGTATAATAAAAAAGGACTTCAGTGGGAAAAATGATATAACTGGAACAATGTCTATGCTGGACAACAGAAACTTAACAACTAGACTTTGGAGAGACAATCAAGATCCAAATTACAACATTCCAAATGTCAATTTGTATTATTCTGCCAGTTTTAACTTTCTGTTATTAACTATGTTCTGAGGCTATATCAGATGTGCATATTAGGGAGTTGGGTACAGGTGAGACTATAGGGGGATGAAATAAATTGTTTTTTTTTTTCTTTTTGTCCTTTAGGTTTTTGAATGAATGTTTCCTATATCCAACATTAACTCAAATGACAGTATTTTAAAAATGTCTTGCAAATTTATGAGCAAACCAGACTCATATTCGGAAAGTTTCATTTGAAGCCTTACTTTCAATAATATGGAGACTCTAAAGAATGAGATGATTGGACCAATGCAAGAAAGTCTGTACTTTGTGTCAGAAATACCTAAATGAATCATCTATCAAGATGTAGAGGAACAGCACCATAAAGGGTCAGCTCTACAGGTCACGGCACAAAAAAACTCGCAGAGGAGAATAGCAAAAACAAGTAAACAACTCCATGCACAGCAGCCTGTGTGAGGAGAATAAAAGTCCAAGACATGAAGACAAGGGAAGTGCTACATGTATATGTACCATTTACCGTTCTGTATAGAACACAGAAGGACAAACAAAAAGTTTGAAACTACTAATAGTAATAACATTGAAATTTTTCTGTTGGTAAGTAGAATATGATAGAAAAAAGCATATCATTACTTTGCATTGAATTTAGAACAGATACATGCATTCATTCACATATATACACAGCAGAAATTAATTTCAAAGGTAACTGAAACAAAAGGTATTGACATTGCCTAAAAACAGGTTCAACAAAAACCAGTGAATTCATGTAGAGGAATGTTAATCCAGCAGCATGGCTTCTCTGGCCAAGGATTACATCCAAAGACCTTCTAGGTTGGTGAGATCCAGCCAGAATGAAGCACTTTAATCCCTCTGGCTGGAGTACAGACAACACCTCTAATATATATTTTTAATCCCAAACAATGAAGGTAAAGTTAGTTTGTAGAAGGAAACCACAATGTTTGAAAGTGATATCTAATTGAGGGGCAGAGAAAGTGATGAGTCAGAAAAAGATCTGACAGAATAGATTCAAAGATAGGATATGCCCAACTCTCAGTAGAACAAACAAAAAGGAGAGGCTACTTAAGAACAGTACAGAGTGAGCCAGGGTTGGAGGCCAGTTCAGTAATCACAGTTCCGTTGCATTCAGGCAATGCAATGGAGTTCAGTTCATTGCAGTTCAGTGCAGTTCAGTTTGGTTAAGTTCAGCATGTTGGCAATTTTTACAGGGACAGTTTTTCCAAGACAGGTTGCAAAGAGAACAAGCTAGACACAGGTGAAGAACAAATTTCCAGAGTTAGTTTTGAGGCCAAGCAGAGAAATTCAGTGAGAAGCCCAGAGAAGCCAGTTTGCATCAGTCAGCTTTTGAGAGGAGTTTGAGTCAGAACAGCTGAGTTGAACTAGTCAGCCAGAGTTCAAAAAGAAATAGAAAGCTTAAGCTTATTTGGCAATAAGCCTCTGAGACTATAATTACATCTGGTGAACTAAAGTTACGTTTCCAGATAAATTTCACCATAGTGCATGAAGCATTGAATCTCTTGGCACAGATCAAAAGAGGGAGGAGGAAAGAGGGAATATTTGGTTTGTTGGTTGACTTAGCAAAGATACATTTGTCTCTGGGCCAAAACCCCAGCCTCATGCAGCTCTCAATGTCTTTTATCAGGATCTTGTATAACTTGAGCCCTCCCATGATAAAAGATTCACAAGGTAGTTATGCTATGAAAGATACATATCTAATATCCACACTTAAACTCTAATGTGATAGCAGTTTAAAATGTGGAGGGAAAAGTCCCAAGGAATGAAACTTTATGAATGAAATCAGTCACTTTATGAATGGGATGGATAGAGCTAGCTAGGTCCTCTTGCCCTTCTATCTGCTGCCTTGTGAGGAGCACCAAGAGGAACTTCCTCAGTAGCCAGAGGGTGGCATCTCAATCTTTCACTTCCCAACCACGAGAATAAATTGTTTTCATTCTGGTATTTGGTCGTAGTACAAAGGTTGAGACAAGAATAAACCTGTGAGTTGAGTCTTTCAACTCAAGCAGCAGTGATACAGTGGCATTATGAATTTTATCATTTACATGAGAGCAAGCCTTTTTTAATTTTCTGAGTCTCAAGTCCTATAAAGTTTAGACATTAAAGACTCTTAACAGTTCAGTTATGGATATAGGAAATTGACTTCTATTCATTAACAAAGGGCATTTTAAATTTATTTGTGCACAGAAGCGTAAGCACTTTCCAATAGAAAACATAAAGATTGTCCTTAGTGCTGATTGCTATTGTACATTACCTTCACACATCAGGACAATTCTACAGATGGGTTATGATAACCCACATAGATTCTCCTCAATTTGTTATGGCATTAAGTCATAGTTAACCCTCTGTGAATTACATGTACCCTAAACAAATCTACATCTAACAACCCTTACCTGCCACATGTCCTTATTTAACAGCATGGCCACTATAAAGCCTGTCACCCTAGTGCACTTGTCACCCTGGTCCATCTGTCACCCTAGTGCAGTGATGCCTGACTCAGATGCTGTTCACTGCCATTGGCCAATTTCCAAAGGAAACCTTGGAATACTTGTTGTTTGTTTGGCCAAATATCAGATTTTAAAGTCTGTTGTCTACTGAATCCATTTTTCTTCCACAGCATTGAAAACTGAAACAGAAACCTTTAAAGCTGACAGCCATCTGAATTCAAAACAGATTTTTTTTACTCTCTTGATTGTATTTAATTCTGCTAAAAGCCCATACGTGCCTATTTATTTATATATTTGCAAATAATGTATCACAACATCAACCTATAGGTCTACCAACATTGCCCAGTGGAACAATGAAAGAAGTGTTCCTTAGAATGTATACATACCTTATGAAAACATCGTTCTCATTTAACAAAGGGAGGCAATAAATGGATTTGTGTTGCCTTTGTTTTCAGCCACCCCACCTGACAACCCAGCTTTACTCTGCACAGCACCAAGTGAAGGGTTTCACAACTACAAATCCCAAACCACAACGTTCCTGTACATGTTCCAGGGTACAATGCACCTAGCAAAAAATATTTTAAATGGTGTCTCTCTTGAGGCACAATTTGCAATTTGAAGCAAGTTTTTCCATGTGTGAAAAGCAGATACTGACAAATATTTCCTAGTTTCCAGTGGGGAAATCAAAGATCATGTTCTTAGAAGCTACAGATTTTCTCATGTATATTCTTCCTAAGTTTTTCCTCCCTGCCTCTCTCTGCCTGCTAGGGAACATGAAACTGACAAAACACAGGTGGTTAAAACTTGATGCATACTAATTGAAAACTCAGCATGTAGCTATCCTTTTCACTGATATTTTATTTTATATTGTACAGATATATTTTCACATATGTCCACTATGCAATGATGGTCACACTAGGTGGAAATATTTGGGGCTAAAGTTTTTCTAGAGAGAAAATTTATGTGGCATCTCCCCACATGGGGCATATGGGAATTTTAGTAACTAGAAGGGATATTGCGGCAAGCATGGGGCCTGTCAGAGTGTGTTACATGAGGTCTTCCATCTATATGTAATGACTGTTGGCTTGGTGTTTTGGTGGGACTCCTAACAATGGGAGCAGAACTGTTTCGATAAGACTTCTTTACTCCAATTTCATTGCCATATCAACCTCATCAATATGAGGGATTTTGTCTTTTCATATGGTCTCTGTGTTGTCAGGTTTTGTTATTGTCTCTTGGAGGCCTGCTCTTTTCTGATGGGAAAGGGAGGGAGAGTAGATCCATTGGACAGGAGAGATGAAGGGACTGGGAGGAAGAGAGAGAGAGAGGACACTGTGGTTGCAATATATTATATTTTATATAAAAAAGAAGAGAAAGAATATTTTACAAAGCCACATAGAAACTCTCAGGATTCTATGAGGGTGACCCTAAAGAGGACTCCCAGTAACAGAGGATTTGCAACCTGAACTAGCCATCCTCTGTAACCAGGCAAGGCTTTTAGAGGTGTGACTGGAACACCAGCCCAGGCATAAAACATTTGACCTATGATCTATCCTGCCTGCAAAATGAACTGGGAAAATGGAGGCAAAGAACATGTAGGAGTAGCCAACAAATGAAGGAGCATCTAATTTGAGATCCATACTATGTGAGGGAGCCCGTGCACAACACAGTGTGGATGACACAGGCTATATAGTCCAGAGACCTATGAGAGAAAAAAAATCAATAAAATGATTTCTAATGATAGCCCTATATACTCGTAGATTAGTGCCAAGGTTAATCATTATCAAAGAGGCTACAACCAGCAGCTAATGGGAGCAAATGCAGACCCACAACCAAACTAAACAATATCTATCTGGTCCCTCCCCTGGAGGTCTGGGGAACCCGTGGAGGAAGGGGAAGAGAAAATATACATACTATTGTTGTTAGCTTGGTGTTTTATGGAATATCTAACAGTGGGATTAGGGTGTTTCGTCTTCTCTTAGGACCCTTTTCTTCCTACTGGGTCACATAACCCTGCCTTTATATGAGGTTTTGTGCCTAGTATTATTGTATTTTGTTATGCTGAGCTCAGTGGATAGTCCTAGAAGGCCTTCTTTTTTCAAAAGAGGAAGGAGGAAGAGTGGATTTGGGGGAAAGGGGATGTGGAGTTGGAGGTGGGGGCAACGGAAAGAGTAGATGGAGGGGAAACTGTGATCAAGATGTTTTGGAAACAAAAAAAATAGTATTCAAAAAATGTACACCTCAATAAAAATTTAGTTACTTATTTAAAGACTGTCAACTTCTAAAAAGCTAATTGGTGTCATTTAGTTTCCTTACACCTTAAGCCTATACCTTAAAATCTAATACTTAGATTTAATTCTGTGGTATGTTTAATTAAATAGGAGTCATTATACCCTTTTTAAAGTAAGTTACCTTAATTCTATACATGAAGCTAGCTGTGGTTTTTATGACCATAGTGTTAATACTTTAGTTTCAACGAGGGGAGTTATTAAGCCACACAAACAACAACTGTTGAGGTCAAAATTTAAACAGTTTGATCCAAAACCTGGTCTTGTGACCTTACAAAATATGTACCTATCAATTCCAAAGCCTGGGTCAAAACCATATTAAAAATTTGAAAGTTAATATAACCTTTTAAATATAATTTCCCTTTATTATCCTTTGAAGGGCTGGATTCATGGAAAGATATTGTGTAAATTTGGTTTTGTCATAAAAAACTTTAGTTTCTCCATCTACGGTAATTGGGAGGTTTTCTTGGAATAGTAGCCTAGGTATTTGTATTCTCTTAGGGTCTGTATAACATCTGTCCAGGATCTTCTGGCTTTCATAGTCTCTGGTGAGAAGTCTGGAGGAATTCTAATAGGCCTGCCTTTATATGTTACTTGACCGTTTTCCCTTATTCTTTTAATATTCTATCTTTATTTAGTGCATTTGTTGTTCTGATTATTATGTGTCAGGAGGAATTTCTTTTCTGGCCAAGCCTATTTGGAGTTCTGTAGCCTTCTTGTATGTTCATGGGCATCTCTTTCTTTAGGTTAGGGAAGTTTTCTTCTATAACTTTGTGGATGATATTTGCTGGCCCTTTAAAGTTGAAAATCTTCATTCTCATCTATACCTATTATCCTTACATTTGGTCTTCTCATTGTGTCCTAGATGTTTTGAGTTAGGATCTTTTTGCATTTTTTTATTGTTGTGTCCATGTTTGCATTGCAATCTTCTGCACCTGATATTCTCTCTTCAATCTCTTGTATTCTGTTGGTGATGCTTGCCTCTATGGTTCCTGACTTCTTTCCTAGGATTTCTATCTCCAGAGTTGTCTCCCTTTGTGACTTCTTTATTGTTTCTACTTCCATTTTTATATCCTAGATGGTTTTGTTCAATTCCATCACCTGATCGGTTGTGTTTTTCTGTAATTTTTTATGGGATTCTTGTGTTTCTTCTTTAAGGGCTTCTACCTGTTTACCTCTGTTCTCCTGGAATTCTTTAAGGGATTTTTGTGTTTCCACTTTAAAGGCTTCTACCTGTTTAGCTGTGTTCTCCTGTATTTCTTTAAGGGAGTTATTTATGCCCTTCTTAAAATCTGCTACCAGCATCATGAGTTATTATTTTAAATATGGAAATCTTTTTTTTCTAGGGTATCCAGGACTCACTGTGGTGGGAGTACTGGGTTCTGATGATGCCAAGTAGTCTTGGTTTCTGTTGGTAAGTGTCTTGTGTTTACCTTTCGACATTTGGTAATCTCTGGTTGTCTTAGTCAGGGTTTCTATTCCTGCACAAACATCATGACCAAGGAGCAAGTTGGGGAAGAAAGGAATTATTCAGCTTATATTTCCATACTGCTGTTCATCACTAAAAGAAGTCAGGACTGGAACTCAAGCAGGTCAAAAAGCAGGAGCTGATGCAGAGGCCATGGAGGGATGTTCCTTACTGGCTTGCTTCCCCTGGCTTGCTCAGCCTGTTCTCTTATAGAACCAAGACTAACAGCCCAAAGATGGTCCCACCCACAAGGGGCCTTTCACCCTTGATCACTAATTGAGAAAATGACTTACAGTTGGATCTCATGGAGCCATTTCCTCAACTGAAGCTCTTTTCTCTGTGATAACTCCAGCTATGTCAAGTTGACACACAAAACTAACCAATACACTGGTGTTAGATGTTCTTGCTGGCTTTCACTGGAGCCTGTGCCTCCTGTGAGCCTGTAAGCCTGTGTCAGCACTCCTGGGAGACCAGCTCTTTCCTGGAAAGGCCAGTGCACAGAGGGCTGCGGAACAACCCCACCTCCTGGCTGCAGATGTAGGTCCATAGGACCCTGTCCCAGCTCCTTTGCTGCTTCTACAGTCTGTGTACTCCTGAGTGGACCCACCTTAGAGAGTCACCAGAGAGAAAATGGCAATCTCACCTGAGTCCAGGGATCAGAGCACTCCCTGGAGGTAAGCTCTCCTCTGGCCGGGAAGGTGCACAGAGGACTGAGGATCAGCTCCACCTCTTGGCTGCAAATGTAGGCTTGTAGGACCCTGTCCCAGAAGCTCTGCTGCTTCTGTGGCCTGTGCTCTCCTGAGTGGACCTGCCTTCAACTAAGTATTTCTTAACACATACCTAAATTACTAAAAATACAATGAATAGATTTTGGAAATATGAATAATAAAGTACAAGAAGTCTATGACACTTGACATATGTAATGGGTTATATCTATTTTCAGAACCCTCATCAGGTATTAATTTTATCAAAATTCAGCATATTTATACCATAAGAAAACACAGCTCTGCATTGAGATCTCTGTAACTCATCACAGTGGACATGCATTTTCCATTATATATAAACCTGAATAAAACGTATATTCTTTCCATAGTAGTGAGGGTTTTCTTTATGTTTTTTTTTTCTATCTACCGAAATCATTTATCTCAGAGAGGTCATTAAGTGCACAAATAATGTATTTCTGATAAATATCACAAACGTGTTTGTAGAATGAAATCATTTCACAGAATCACATTTTTGTTCAACTTTTAAATAGTATTTTATGCTTAGTTGGTACAGTTAGATCAGTGACAGCTACCAAAGGGAGAGGTCTGAAGACTGGCTCAATCAAACCACAAAACCAGGCAAGTGGAAAATTGCATTTTGTTGCTATGAGTTAGGTAAGCTGTTACTTGAATATGTATGCACATATTTATTTTCTACATTTATTCATTTAGAGTTCTCACCTCTTTCTTACCATCCCAGAGCCACATATTTAAACAATTTGATATTTTGGTTTCACTCTTTTACATCCTTAATGTTATTTCTAAGAGTGTTAGGTTTCTTCATCTAAATTTCTTTATAAATTAGTATTTATGAAGGTACTCACTTGTGAATCCCAGTGTATTAGTCATGCTCCAAAATAAAATTATGTAAGAGCCCTCTGGAGGAATTGAAACTAGACTACGTGTACTGACTCAAATGAGTATGGGACTGATGTGCACACAGTCAGAGAGCAATGTGCAATGGATGATCCCACTAAGGGTTATTTGTAAGAGTTCAGACATGATCAGTGTGTGCTATAGACCGAAGGGTTTGCTGTGGTATCCACAGCTCCATGATTGTATTCAGGGACTCATAAATTAGCTGAAATTGATTTTAAATTTTATCTATCTAACTACATGTTGCTTGAAATGAACTGCTGATTTCACCAGCTTCGTACAAAAATGTAAATGCCTTGAAAACATTGATAATTATTTTTTAACATCAGAGATATCTAGCTTGGAGTCTAGATGTATAAGTTAAGCGATTAATAGGCCAACACATGACGTTACCTAAGGCTACCCTGAAACACACTAGATTCTCCTCAAGTGGGTTGATCCTGGTGGCATTTGTTGACCTGTTACTGAATCAAGCCTGTGCCAAATATTTTTCAGATCTTACTAAATCTTAGCTACAATTCCTCAAAATGATTCTCCTTACTCCATTTCACAGCTTAAAACTTTGAGGGTCAGGGAAATTAAGTACTTAGTAATTAGGTTTCAACATTTATTGAAGCAATTATCATGTACCATCATCTTTTCAAGTTATATTTCATGGCTGATTTCATTTCATCCTCATAGCAGCACCATACAGAAAATGTGATTCTTACTCTATAGATGAGTAAATGAAAACTTAGAAATTTATGTTGCTTACCCAAATGATCCAACTATTGGAAGAACAGAACAAATCTGAAATCAAGAAGCATCTAAAACCAACTCCAATCTCATACATATTTCTTCATAACAAAATTGGCTTTAAAAAGTCATACCTCTTTTTACTAAAATACTCCTCCAAAGAGTAAGAATAACAGGTTGCATCGATGCTCTTCTGAAATGATTTGCATCCTGAAATGGATTAACAGCAGGAGAGAACTGGTTTCTTAGAAGTGAAAAAAAAATTAAGTCAAATTCCTGAGGTGAGAGTGGTGTTCAAGAGATTCTTACATGCTTAGTACTTCAGAGCTGAAGAGAAAGGATCTGATCAAATTCCAGTTCAAATGCCCTCTGATGTGTTCGCTGCTCTCTTCTTTCTTGAGAAGATATCCAGCCTTTGCTTTTAAAGTTTTTCAGGAAGTAAAAAACTCTGCCTCTCAAGATTCCACAACAGAAACTTAAACCTTTATAATGGTCTTTTATTAATTGGCATAATTTATACCCTGAAGTGGAAAACCAATTATCCAAGCTAAGCAACCTAAGACTAAGCTAATTCTGAACATCCTAGCATCTTGTATACATTATCCCTCCTCCTAGGTGTTCATCCTCTTATGTGGCCTTAGTTAACCCACATCTGTTGTTTTCATTGACAGAAAATATAAATGAAAAATATCAATGTGGAATTTTTTTAAAATTAGTTATTCTCTCATACAATACATCATGACCACAGCTTGCCCTCCCCACCTGCCCATGACTACCTCAAGAAAAGAGCAGGCCTCCCAGGAACAGCAACTAAAAATGGTGCAGCAAGATACAATAAGACCAGGCACAAACCCTCAGATCAAGGCTAATAGTACAAACCCGTCTTTGATTATCTTATGATATACCAAGAGCCCCACACTCTTTGAGGGTCCACCAGTAAGTTCAGCAGTACAAATGCTGAGACAGGAAGTGTGTAAAAGTGAGGCCAGCTTTGGTTAAACAGAGAGAGCTTCTCTTAAAAAAAAAAATAAGGTTCCCAAAAGACCTTGCAATTTTTTTTATTTTTTTATTTTTTGGGTTATGGAGAATTAGCTTGAGATGTTAAGGCTGCTCCTTCAAAAAGTGAATGAACAGAAAATGCTGTTCACAGAATAGTCTTCTTTGAATTTGGCCACAATGTGTGGTCAGTTTTCTTTCTCCTTGCATTTATGGGATTAACACAATCCTAACACAGTTATAACTTCAAGAGAATTATACCATGGGCAATGCTTGTAAAGCATTTTTCAAGAATCCAGAGTAAAGTAGGTGTGCTGGTCCATGCCCTTAATCCTAGCAGTGGGTAGAAGGAAGATTAGTGATTTAAGGTCACCTACAACTATGTAACAAGTCTGAGACCTTCCTTCACTATATAATGTTCTGCCTGTCCTCAAAAAAATGGTCCCTGGAGATCCCTGAACCATTTAACGTACTTGGAGTCAAGTCTGGGAAGCTGAGTTAAATCCCTGGAACCAACTAAATGGTGAAGCAGAGACCTGAGACTATAAATTTATAGACTAACGTCCATGCACCAGTCATAGACACAAACATACACACACAAACATACACACACACACACCTGTAATACATTCATATTTGAAATGGGTTTTACTAAATTTCTAGAGCACTCAAAATGAAGATATTCACAACTGTGTTTACACATGGTTTTTATTCTCCTGTCATTGTATGGAAAGTCATTTAGCTATTCAGGAATCCCAGAGATGTTCTTGTGTCATGCTATCACTACTGATGTGTCACAAATTACATTTAAAAAAACTGGGAAATAATGCAACCATCCTTCATTTGTTGTCCATGATGCTATATGTGTACAATATTTCATATATTTTCTGCATTGTATCAAGGATTTTGAAAAATAGAAAGAAACTTTTTATTTCCTTGCTTAGAGGAGATTGACTAATGGAGATAAAGGCTGACAGTTGTACATCACTGGCCCTAATGATCTTTCTGTGGAATTCCACCTAACCCAGCCTGAGACTTTCCAGAAGGGTTGTTAATAGAGCCTTTGTCCTTCCTACTTTTATTCTTTCAGTAACATGTCAATCTTCTGTAGGCTCCTTGGGTTCCATGAATGTCTATCAGTCTTTGCTGTGAGGTTTTTGCCCTTTGAATATCTCTGCTCATCTCCATGCTGCCTGAATCTCACCACCATGATTCATCCAGATGGAGGTTGGAATGGCACGCATTGTGATGACAAGCTTATCTGTCAGAAGACCTGCAGCACAGTCTGACTCAAGTGTCTCCTGTTAACTTAGTTGCCTTTTTTCTTTGTAAAATAACTCACAGGATACAAGGTGTCCCTTCCTTCCCACCAGCCTGTTCTGTTCTCTCATGTTTTCCTGTGTTCTGACAGGCCACTTCCTCAGAGAGGTGGCACACTGGCATATCATAAGTAAACAGAGAAAATGTCATGACACCAGGAGGAAGCTAACCTCAAATTACTAATGAGAACCTACTGATTTTAGATGTCTAAGAAGGAACTATGAAGAGTGAAAGCAGCTGGTAATTATTAATCTGCATCTTCAATCGTGTTTGCTGTTGCTTTCATCTCATCATTTCATGAGGATTCTGATTTATTTATATTTATTTAAACATTGAGAATAAGATTTATCTCCTTATTCTTGTAGTGTATTGAATGTCATGATTCCAGACAAGCTACACTGGAAATACTTGTGTATCTTATGCCTTTATCTATGCCATCTAAATGTCTTCAAGAGAGAATCATGTATTAATACACTTTTAACCAAAAAAATTAAGAATAGAATTCTTATCTTCTTTTATATACTATGGTATATCTTAAATTTCAGGAAAAATGCTGCATTTTTTTTGTCTGAATGTAATCATAGTATGCACCTGTCAGCCTTCATCCACTTATCTTAACTAAATGACCATAACAGGTGCCATGAACGTTACCACTGTTCCCTGGTACCACATTTTACCTTTTGTAGGAGAACCTAGAAGCCATAGCCAATATGCTTCTTTGTTGCTTCCAACAAGAACCAACTGTTCCATAGAATGAGCCATCAACTCTCTGTAGTCTCTGCTTCCCCCTTATCTGTCTCAAACTATTTATATGCTATAGTGAAAGTCACCAAAGGACCCCGGTACCTAAAACAACTTTATTATGATAGACCAACGTAAAATAGATTTTTATTTTATTTTATTTTTAAAAATTAATTTCTTTTTTAAACTCCATATTCTATTTCCTGCCCCACCATCTACCCTCGACTGTTCCACATCCCACACCTCCTCCCCACCTGACCCCCTGTCTCCACGTGAATGCCCTTACCCCCCAACCCAGCTGACCTCTAAACTCTCTGGGTTCTCCAGTCTCTTGAGGGTTAGGTGCATCATCTCTGAATGAACATAGACCCAGAAGTCCTCTACTGTATGTGTGTGAGGGGCTTCATATCAGCTGGTGTATGCTGTCTGTTTGGTGGTACAGTGTTTAAGAGATCTCTGGGGTCCAGATTAATTGAGATTGCTGGCCCTCATACAAGATCACCCTTCTCCTCAGCTACTTTCAGCCTTCCCTAATTCAACAAGGGTCAGCTGCTTCTGTCCATTGGTTGGGTGCACATATCTGCATGTGACTCTTGGGTCTTTTGGAGGGCATTCATGATAGGTCCCTTTTTGTGATAGCTCTGTAGCCTCAGTAATAGACATAATCAATAAGACAAGTCAGCAACCTACAGATTGGGGAAAAAAATCTTCACTATCCCCACATCAGATAGAGGGCTAATATACAAAATATATAAAGAACTCAAGAAGTTAATCACCAAAACAACCAAACAACCCAATCAAAACCTGGGTATAGAACTAAACCAAGAATTCACAACTGAAGAATTTCAAATGGCTGAGAAGCACCTAAAGAAATGTTCAAAGTCCTTAGTGATCAGAGAAATGCAAATCAAAATTACCCTGAAATTCCACCTTACACTAATCAGAATGGCTAAGGTCAAAACCTCAGGTGTCAAAACATGTTGGAGAAAATGTGAAGAAAAGGGAACACTCCTCCATTGCTGGTGGGATTGCAAACTGGTACAAATCTGGAAATCAATCTGAAGGTTATTCAGAAAATTGGAAATAGATCTACCTGAAGACCCAGCTATACCACTCTTGGGAATACACCCAAAAGATGCCCCACCATGACACAGGGGTGTGTGTTCCACTATGTTCACAGCAGCCTTATTTGTGATAGCCAGAAGCTGGAAACAGCCCAGATGTCCCACAACAGAAGAATGGATACAGAAAATGTGATCCATTTACACAATGGAATACTACTCAGCTATTAAGAACAAGGATTGCCTGGGTTTTGCAGGCAAATGGATGGAACTAGAAAATATCATCCTGAGTGAGGTAACTCAGACGCAAAATGTATGTACTTACTAAAAAGTAGATATTAGCAAAAAAAAAAAAAAAAGTACAGAATACCCAAGATACAGTCCAGAGAACTCAAAAATGTCAACAAATTGAAGTGTCCAAGTGAGGATGCCTCAGTCCCACTTTGGAGAGAAAAGAAAGTAATCTCAAGTGGGCAGGGAGGGAGGAATCTGGGAGGGAAAGTGAATTGGGGGGTGCGGGGAGAGGGAGGGATAGGGGAACCTAATCTGGTATTGGGTGAGGGAAAAGGACTGAAGCCCTGAGGGCCAGCAGAAAGAATGGAAATAGGCACCCTCAGGAAATAGGAGGATTGAGGAACGTTTCAGAAAGCACCAGAGACCTGGGAGAGAGATTCTTAGGACTCAAAGGGAGGGACCTTAGATGAAATGCCAGATGGACAGTAGAGAGAGGGAATTTATAGAGCCCACCTCCAGCAGGAAGGGGGCTCAAGGGAGGGATGGGGTTGCCATCCCACAGTCACATCTCTGACCCATAATTGTTCCTGTCTGAAAAAATTACAGGGATGGAAATGGAAAAGAGCCTGAGGAAAAGAAGGTCCAGAGACAGGCCCAAAGTGGGATCCCACTCAAGGGGAAGTTCCAAGGCCTGACACTATTACTGAGGCTATGGAGCACTCACAAAAATAAACTTGATTTTTAGATGGTGCTCTTATATTGTTTAACTTCAAGAACAAAACTTAAGTTTGTTTTTCATAGTTCATGGGGGTTATGTCATTGTTTCTCAAGATCTTATCCTTCAGCCTTCTCTGTCCCTCTATGTTTTAAGCAGACAGATGGCACATGGGAAATAGGAACCTTCAGCCTTTCTGCCTGAATAGAACTTAGCCAAAGTATGCAGGCCTCACTTACCAAATAAACTCTGGGAAGTTGTAATCTCAACTGAAACAAGGAAGTTCTCTTCTATTTAGAAACTTAGATTTTCCCACCTATCATTCGAATGTATTCTGCTTGAGAACAGGCAGAGAATTAGGTAAGACTGAGTAAGTTCCCAAAAGCAAGGTATAAAGACAGAAATCTTGTGTATTAATGGGAGAGCTGTCAGGTATGCAGAGCCTGAACTTCAAGCTCTAACAGGAAGCAGAGAAATGACATTTGCATTAAGATGCAAATTGCAGGCAGTGACACTGTTCATTTATGTAAGATGAGTTTATTTTGGCTTAGGAAAACTGTAAATTGGAGTCTTCTATTTTCTCTTGCAAAATCTCATTGCACAAAAAGTAAAACTTAAGCTGATCTCTGATAAGTCAGAAAAATGCAAGGGCCACCTCACTAACAAAATACAGATATTTGTAAAGCCATTGCAAAGGTGGGTTGTTTAAGAGAAAGTATAAATTAGTGGGATTATTTTCACTTCAGAAGAGAAAAATGATTCACTTTAGAAGCAATGGAGAATCAATAGGGTCCTAAGAAATATATAGTATGTTGACACTTCCCTCTGATTCCTAAGCATTTTGTAAACATCACATTTTATGTTTCTGTTATGTACTTCTCAGACCTTCAAGTTTGAGACAAAACTTGAAATGTTACTCGACTACAACTCTTTTTCAGGTACCAAGAGATTATTCATTTTCTTTTTCATGCAAGGTAATTTAGCCAATGATTCTTGTCGTAGCCTGTCAACTTGACAGAAATCTAGATTTCAGGAATAGTCAATCCCATTGAAGGGGGTTTTGTCAGCCAATTGGCCTTTGAGAATGTCTAGGGGGTATTTTCTTCATTGCGAATTGATGCAAAAGAGTCCTTCTCACTTTGGGACATACCAAGCCAGAGGAAGTGATCTATTAAGTCCAGTTCCTACATAGCTTCTGCTTCAGTTCCTGCCTCCAGGTTCCTCTCCTGAGTTCCTTCCTTGCCATCCCTCATGAAAGATGGCATGCTGTGAGATGAAACAAACCCTTGTCTCCCTAAGTTGTATTAAATGTTGTATTTTACTATAGCAATGAAAAGAATATCAAGACAACTCTGAATCAGCATGGCATTGCTGAAGTAGCCACCCATCATCCCACAGGGCAACTTCAGAGAACAACCCTAACTCTAACTTCTCCGTGTGAAAACTAGAAGATAGCTTATCATATCTTGTCTAAATCTAACTGCACAATTCTCCTGTCTTAACCAACTACCTTGCAAAGGTATTATCCCATGTCCTTATTCAATGAATGAGACTACTCAGTGAGGAAAGCATGCCTTTCTAGTGACTTTCTGTCTGGACTACAGTTGCCATCCAGGAAAGGCAAAATTTGTATGTACTCATTTTGTTGTTGCTGCTGTTGTTTGTTTGTTTGTTTTACTTTTTGATCCAGGGTCTAGCTATGAATCTGTATTGGCTTGGAGCTCGATGATATCCTCTCAACTATAATCCTGAGTTCTATGGTTGTAGTATTGTCTTGTACAATCAATTTAATAATAGCTTCTAAGCATTTCAGATATAAAAAGGGACTCTTTTTCACAAGCTTCAAGGAACTCAGAAACATCCTTAACCAATTGAAAATCAATAAGTGCAAGCTAGTGAATCACTGTGCATGCTTTTCAAGAGCATTAAGTTGTTTGTTTGGCTATGTTCTGCCTCCAGTACAGACTTTGTGAATGACTAATTTGTAATTTATGATTAGGGTGCACATGTGTGGGTGTGTGCGTGCACAGGCACACACACACACACACACACACACCACTAATGACTACCACCAAGACCACTACCACCACCACCACCACCACCACCACCATGTAACTCATTGCTCAAAATGGTGGATATTTTAGCTCTCATAGAAAGGTAGAGACAATATATCAAATGATACTGTGATTTTGCCATAACAAGGTCTTTCCCAGGAAGATAGGGCATAGAGTCACCATCGATGAATAAGGAGTATGTTAGGTATAAGAGAATGCCTTAAGGGTCATGATTCAAGAAAATAAAAGAGAAGGTGGGTGTCAGATGTTAAGTATTGGGGATTGTCCTCCATAGTGACTAATTTTATCCTCATCAAATGGTATGGAGGAAGTATTGTTTTGATTTCTGCAAAAGGGTCAGACATCTGCTTTTCCTAAGAACTCTTCTCAGGCGACTTCTGGATTCTTCTACCTGCTATGGATGATTTCCACCAAGAGCTTGTAACACCTCACTCCATATTCATTTGAAGAGGGATTCTTCATGTGATACAGTAAACAAATGTGTCTCGATCTAAACATAGAAAGCTAAGGTAGAGTAGTAGACTGTGAAGTCTGCATAGAAATAGGCAGAAGACACCCTTCGCATGCATCGTTTCTGCTGATAATATTGTTGGGTTGAAGCAAGTGTTACCTTAGGCACCTAGTAACACTGTTTTCTGTCTCTGTTCTTCTACATTTATAGACAAATGCATTGTTTTCAATGACACATACATTTTTATACTTGTGTATTAAGACATATAGACCATAGCATATAAGCAAGGCTTAATAACAATAAAATCCATATTTTTTTCTAGAAGTACTTGCAAGGGGCAGTGTACCTTGACCTATTTCCATTAAGTATGAATTAATTTATATTTTATTGTGCTAATTAAATGATGAAAAATAAACCTATGCATCACAAGTTTAGTTACTGGATGTTCCCCCTTTTAATATAATGAACTCAACAACACACAAGCAAGCCAAAATGATATTACTTTCGGTCTGTATTATGTAAAAATAATAAGTCTTTCAGAAACTGGGGAGACAGCTCAGCTGATAAGTTGCTTGTGTCTCAAGCATGAGAATCCAAGTTTGATTCCCAAAACCCATTTAAATATGCCAGGTGTGTGGCACATGCTAGCTAATAACAATGCTGGAGAGCAAAACAGTAGATCTCTGAGGCACATTAATAAGCTAGTTTAGCCTCATTGGTAAGCACCAGTCCAATGAGAAACTTTGTCTCAAAGGAGGTAACTAGCAGTTCCTATTACGACACCCAAGATGGTCTTCTAGCTTCAAATGCATGTGCATATATGTGCACACACACACACAGACACACCTGAAATAAGTATCCTATTATGAGTGCATACAGATTTTCTTGTAAATATAGCCACTCGTCTGCCCTTAAGAAAGTAGAACTTTTCTGAAGCAAATCATGAATTCATGATCTTAGTCTATAATATAAAGGAAACATGTTTCATTTTATGGTCATAAGAAAAATTTGGAAATAAGAGCAATGGCCTGAAACACAGCGATATATTAGTTCACTGAGATTTGTCAGCTCTATGAAATGTTTAAAAGTAAGTGCTATTTTAAATTGCAAGCTAGCATCAAGGGAAAGAAGCCTGGTGTGGAAATATGACTTTAAAGGGCACAAAGGTTAGCCTTATATTTTTGCATAAATAGTGAATATGTAAATATTTTAAATATCAAAGTCAAATCAATTTTTTATCCCTAAATATTGAAGTTTTAAAAGTCTATACTATTATCCCTAGATAATGAATATAATATTTATTGATACCCTTATTTTAATATTCAATTAATCTTTTCTTTTTAAATACCTCTTCAGTGGGGGGAAAAAACCCTAGCTATTTTACCCCCACGGATAGTTTCACAGTTTCACCCTGAAGAGTTATAGATAGCAAAGAAGATAATAGCATGGGCACCATGGTGATTAATAAAAAATTGAAATGGAGGACACAAATAACCTTCAGCTTTTATCAGTGACAAACTTCCAGAGACATTCATTTCTGTTTAAAAGATCCAACAGGAGAGCAGCAGCTACTCCTGACATCCCTCAAAATACACAGACTCACCGGATATCAAGGCATGGAGTTCCATCTGGAAAATACTTTTGTGAAATTGCTCCATGAGAATCCACATCAGAACCCACACCTAATGGGTATATAAGACTTTATACTGCTCCAAATACAATGTAAAAAGAATAGTTATTTTAATTTACATGGTCACTAGTAAGTTAAGATCAGTAAATCACCATTCCAGTGATGAAAATAAAAACAAAGAGAAAACAAAAAATAAACAAAAAAACCCCACATGAATAAGAACTGTGTTAGAAACAATTTATTTTAAGAGAAAGTGTCTACTGTGCAGCTTACAAGAATAATGAAATATAAGAAATATTCCACAAAAGCAAATTTCTAATGCAGTGAATTTATTTTCACTTTCCAGATTTTGTTTGAATTCTACTACTATCCGTTGTTTATGCAAAAACTAAAATAAAAGTTTATTACCTTTAAAAATAATATATTTCTCCATCAGTCTTACGTTCCTTGATGTTTCCTGTCAATAAAAAAAAAAAATTCACCTTTTATTTCTACTAAATGTTTCACAAAGTTGATATATCTCACTGTATTAATATGTTTCTTGTTTGGGTCAATTTAATTTATTTTTAACTTTTTCTCATAACAATAGACCAATAGACTACGATCATAGACAAAAATTTAAAATGACAAATAATACTTCCTAAGGTCAATATTACATAGAAAATTAAGAAAGATTTGTTTTTTACAGTTTTATTGTAAAATATAACATATGAAGTTAGGTGAGAACATATGTATGTGTATATGAGTATGTAGCTTTGAAAAAAGAGAAATATTATATACACATATATGCAGTTATTAATGTTATTTGATTTTAATGATGTGGCAAAATTGACTGAATTTTATACTCAGTCTTATAACATTTTTAAAGTGCCTTATTTTCCAACTTTTACTAAATTTTGTTAGCATCAGCAAAACTTTAGCAAGATGAATATGATTAAACATCCCTCTGTTCCAAAATTTCTTGAGTAGGGATTAAAGAGATGGGATCCTGGAGGGTAGGTTGGGAGACTCTTGGAAGAAAAATACTACTTTGAAAGCAATCTGGGGGATGTAGAGATGGCTCAGCAGTTAAGAACACCGACTACTCTTCCAGAGGTCCTGAGTTCAATTCCCAGCAACCACATAATGACTCACAAACATCTCTAATGGGATCCTATGCCATCTTCTGGTGTGTCTGAAGAGAGCAACTGTGTACACACATACATAAAATAAATAAATAAATCATTAGAAAAAATTTAAAAAATATTGAAAGCAGTCTGATCTCACTCCAATGGCAAAGAGTCTAGAATTAAGCATGTTCTCAATCAATTTTTAATTCAGGTATTTGGTTGAGGCTAATTGGCTGTTGTTGGTAAAAATCTGTAAAGCCTTTCTCTGTGTATGTCAGTGTAGGCTTACATGTACTACAAGCATACAGTAGTTTCTAGAATACTGAGGAGGACATCTGCTAGTGTCAGAGGTCGAGATACAGGATGTCAGAACAGAACTTAGGTCCTCTGCAAGAGCAACCACTGAGTTGTCCTCTCTCCACGTCCTGATGAATTTCTTATTGATGACTCCCCTCAGTGAGTAAAGAAACCCAACTAGGAGTTAAGTAAGAAAGTCAATAAAGTCAATAAAGTCCATGCGGTGCAAACATGAGAGTCTGAGTTCAAACCCTTAGGGACACATAAAAGCCTGTTGTTGTGATGCCCATCTGTTTCCCCACTGCTAAGGCTTAGAGACTGGCATATCTTCAGCTCTGGCTACCAAGACAATCTAGGCATTTGGTAATCCCAGTTCAGTGCAAGACTATATATATATATACATACATACATACATGTTAAACACTACATACTTTAGACACAGGAAATGAAGAACTGTGATCTGAAACTGACCAGAAAACTGCCTCCACGAGAATCCCAACTTTAATGGTACCAGAAGATGATGCCAAGCAAACTAAAAGAGAGAAGCAACCAACAGTCTCCCCAACTCTAACACCAAGGAACCACAACTGTGGCCAGCTTGGTATGGTAACTTGCAGGGGACAGTAGTGGCATGTGTACCTTGTTGGTAGCCAACAACTCTCTAAATTCCATCAAGACACTTTCAATAGGAGTGAAACGATGCTGGGCACAGGAAACCTAGTCGAGTACCCTGGGCTAGTGAAGTCATGGATAGACTATGAGGATGGCCTACAACAGCATATGTCATAACTATATTATAGACATTTGTCCTTATACTTGCAGAAAAGTGAAATTCTGACATTTAAAACTACATCTAAGCTAAATGTATACTTTTCTAGCCCAGTCCCAGTGGATACATGTATAAAACACTTCTACCCTAAGGCACAGGGAACATCATGGAAGAGAATGTAGAAAGATGGTAAAAGCCATAGGATCAGGGAGATTTCTGTGAGATGTGTCTCCTAGTAATGTCAGAAGCTACACATACAATATCTTACCAACATGACTGCATAAACATGGAATAAACCAGGACAATAACAATAGACTTGCCAAAGTGGGTTGGGGTGGTGGGTGGAGCTCAGGATTATCAAACATGCACTAAAAACTACAGGAGGCTAAGGAATTCTGAGAACGTGAGAAATAGACATCTCCATAGAACAGCACACACAATACAAATGGTCAGCCCTGAAAACATACATATGAGTAACATTATTCAGACTAATCAGGCTATATTTCAAAATATATATGTATTTCCATATACATACATTCATGAAGCAACAATATCTTTTTAAAAGGCATAAATTTTTAGGAGATCTGGGAGGAATAAATCAGAGAGCTTAGAGGGAAAAAAAGGAAAAGAAGAAATGATATAATTATGTTTTGACCTAAGTAATAAGAGAAAAAAGTTTATAAATGAAAGAAAATAGAGGGGAGTGGGGAAAGTAGGACAAATCACCCAGTATCCGTCCTTGGACTTCACATGCTTACACATCCCTGTGAATTCACTTGAATATACAGAAGCATACCATATGCACAAGTGCACATGCATAAACACACACACATACACACACATACACACATACACATGCACATACACACATGCATACACATACACACACATACACATATACACATGCACATGCACACATATACACATGCACATGCACACATACACACATGCACACACACATACACATGCACACATACACACATACACATGCACACACACACATACATACATACACATGGACACACACACATACACACATACAATAAGAAGGAATGTAGAGAGAAAACCTGGGCATAATAAAGCCTTGGTTCTAAGATATTATTAGCGCTACATGAGTATCCACTGCTGTGCATGTAATCACTATTTTCATGTCCAGAGCCCGAAGCTTGGAAACGTAATTGTGATGAGAATATATAGCTTTTCCATTTCTCTGTTTTCTCTCTGTGCTTACAGTATTTCCCAAGAGTTGCTAGCTTAGTTAGGAGAAACGACAACACCTCCACCTCAGCATCTCAAGAACAGCAGTCATTTGATTCGAACTCCAGGTAGACTGCTAATCCACACAAACAACAGTAACCATGGAAATGAGTGCCATAGAAACCAGTTAGCGATCCATTGTATGCTACTGCATGCATGTCTATCAAAAAGCAATTTACATATGTATCACTCTAATAGAAGACTTTTTGCTATAAAATTAAGTGCACTGTTTATAGACAATTTGAACTAAATAGCTGGTAAGCAATCCAAATATAAAGTTCATGATAAATCAATACTCATGATGTAATAAGAATACGAACTTTCTGTATGTGTTTAAGAGAAGCATGTAAGCTTTATTAACAAGAACATTCACTTAGTCTTGCCTATTAGCTTTATTGCTACATCGATTGGGAAACTATAACAACTTTTTGAGACCTTATAATCAAATAAAATGTAATGACAAATGGATTATATAACGTGCAGGCAGGATGGGTATTGACAATATTTTAAGGACTGCAGCAAATGCATGTAATCAATAAATGGACAGTATCTAATGTTAAGGGAATTTCATGGAAATATATAAATTATCTCTAGAGCATACAGAGCACAGGAAAATACAAATACTGGTAGATGAGTAATGATTTAGATAGTAAACATATTTAATGTAAAAAGATTCTTGTACACAACTACAATCTAAGCAACCTATTGGATTGTTTAAAATTTGTAATCTAAGTAAAGAAGTTGAAAGCAATTTAACTATCTGAATAGGAAATAAAAAACATGTTTTAATAAAAAGCTAAAATGTGGTAAAACAACTGTAGTGACTATTCCTGATTATCAGCTTGACTCTATCTGGAATGAACTACAATCCAGAATTGGAAAGCTCACCTGGGATCCTAGTCTGGAGGCTGATAGGTACAAGTTTCTGACCTGGATCTTGGCATGGAGATCTTGAGTCATAATGGCTATGAATTCCAGAAGATTAAGACAGGGAGATCTCTGAGTACAAGACCTTCTGGGATTAAAGGTGTGGTGGTACATACCTTTAATCTGAACCACACCTGCTGGAGACCTACATAAGGACATTGGAAGAAGGAAGATTTACTCTCTCTGTCTCTGTCTCTCTCTCTCTTTCTGTGTCTTCTTCTTCTTCTTCTTCTTCTTCTTCTTCTTCTTCTTCTTCTTCTTCTTCTTCTTCTTCTTCTTTTTCTTCTTCTTCTTTCTCCTTCTCCTCCTCCTCCTCCTCCTCCTCCTCCTCCTTCTTCTCCTTCTCCTTCTTCTTCTTCTCCTTCTTGTTCTTCACTTCACAGCTGCCACTGACCATTGTTGGGTATTGGACTACAGACTGAGTAATCAACAAATTCCCTTACTAGAGACTACCCTTAAGTTCTGTGACTCCAGAGAACCCTGACTAATAGAACCTTTTTTGAAAAGTTTATCTGCAGACATCTGATATAATCAAAATTATCTACATATAACCTCTTACACTAAAATTTTATTCAATATTAATATTAATTTTAATTGTTACTTTACTTTTAAAGATTATAATACTATTATATTACTCCTCCTTTCTTTTTCCTTTTCCTTTCTCCAAAGCCTCCCATGATCTACCAAATCTTTCAAATTTTCTAAATTGTGTGTGTGTGTGTGTGTGTGTGTGTGTGTGTGTGTGTGTGTGTGTAATACAAACAAAAGAGAAAAGAAGAAGGAAAAAATAATGTGACTGCCTAGACAGGATGACTGGGCCAATGAAGATAACAATAGACATGCTAACTTAAACGGAGAAAATCCCAAGAGGCCTTAAGCCTACAGAAAGAACTATCAACAACTAAAAAGTGCTAAAAAGGTAGAAAATAGTTTTCTTTAGGTAAAAGTGTACCAGTAAGGTATCCAATACCAAATGCAACTCTGAAAACACACAATACAAGCAACATAATATGGATTAAATAAGCTTTTATTTTTAATTCTTACTTTACTCTTAATATATATGCATGTTGTCTATATGTGCATGTGTGTGGGCACATGTGTGGGGTTTTGCAGAAGCTAGAAAAGTCTATCAGGATGGTTGTGGGTGGAGTCACAGGGCTGGTGTGAGCATTCTGTGTGGTGCTGATTCAAACTCCAGCCCTCTGCAAACCCAGCAAGCTTTCTTACTGCTAAGCCATCTTCTAGCTCCTTATCTTTTAATTTTGATTTGTATCTTATCAGGAATTTACAAGATGGAATGCATATTTCTGAGATGCCATGCTATTTTAAGACTGTCCTTGTGATATAGCTCAGTGTGGAGCTCTTGCCTAGGCGTGTGTATAAATGTGGAATAATTAAACCAAGTTAATTAGCAAATCTATCACTGAAATGTGTAACTTTTTTTTTTTGTAGTGAAGGCATCTGAAATTTATATTTTTAGAAACTTAAAATATTGACTAAAATATCATTAACTGTACCATTCTCTGCAATATATCTCAAATGCACATTCTTTCTAAGTTAACTTTGCATTATTTAACCAGCATACTTCCGTACAGTCATTATCACTCCCTCCTATGCTGATGGTGGACACTGTTCTGCTATCAGTTCAGTGGATTCAGTTTGTAAGGACTGTAAGATGATCAGATAGGATTGAATGGTATTTAGCACAAAGCCTTCTAGATCCATTATGTCCACAAGAAACAGAAAATCTTTTTCTAGAGATGTTTTATATCTGAATAAGGACTAGGGCTATAGCTCAATGGTTAGCATTCTTGACTAGTGTCACCAATCCCGTGCTGGAATCCTAGCACTCTGTAAAGCCTACATGGTGTAGCGAGCCTGAAATCTCAGCACTTGAGCCATAAATACAGAAGGATAAAAGGGTCAACACAATCCCTCAGATATGTTTTCAGGAGTGAAATTCCTAAATAATGTGGTAGGATAATATTTAGATTGTTGACCAAATTCTGTACTTCCATTAGAGTTGACATTTACATTTCTGCCAGTAGTGATCCAGGTTCCCTTCATTTCTCTGTCATCTTGTCTAATTCTTAAATATTTACAAATTGTACCTATCTTTCAAACCTTTACCTTGTCTTAGGATGTTCCACAATCATGGAAAGAGGTAATGCAGAGAAGCAGGGGTAAATTGAAATAAATTTCCAATTGTCAGAATAATAAAACATAGTGATTCATACAACAGATGAAATGGGCTACCAACTGTGGAATGCCTAATTCCCAACTCCAGAACTGTCAGATGGGCAAGGCACTAAGCTCCTTGTTTTCTTACATATAGTTTCTAGTCTATGCACAAGTAATCATAGCTGACTTGGTCCTACTCCTTTTCATCTTTTTAAACAAGGCCCTTTGTAAAGTGACTCAAATATCTAACACCATGTATCTTACTTAAAGCAAAGAGCTTTGTTTTTTTTTTTTTCTTTTCTTTTCACAATCATAAACCACATGAAAGGCATAAACTCCAGTGAGGTTTAGAGCAAATGCCACTGAGGAAGCAAGACTCAAAGGGGGAAGACACTGGAGATGGAGAACATAACCTGAAGGGAATACAAATTGTCCAAGGTCCTCTAGAGGATGTAGGAAATGTGAGTTAGTACAGTGGGGAGGAACATCAGCAAGTTGATCTGTTACTCCGGCTCACTTCCAGGTACACATTAAAAGTTAGCATAGAACACCTCTGCCTTCGGGGAAAACATGCAGCTTTTATTTTTCTTAAATCCATGCTTCAAACTGCTGCACTATGTTTGATTTAAGGCACAGGGGATGTTTTCATCAGAATCTTCTCTCCTGCAAGGGGCTTCATAAGTGAAGAAAAACAGCTTCCCATGGTACCTTTATGTGTTTTCTCAAATAGAAAATAGAGATTGCTGAATAGGACTGAAAGGTAAACGGTAGATTATAAAGACTACTACTGTTTGCTTTATGCCTGCTCAGGATAACCATTTCATTAAACAGACTTTCTATTTAATTATGGCTTTCTAGCTTCAATTCCTGGAGGAAGTTTGGAAGGAGAGAAATTCGAAGATAAGACTATAGGGAATATACTCCACCAGATGACTGGCCAGACCAAAGCAAGGGAGGTATGGTTTAATTTACCTCAGGATAACCAGGGGTCCTATGCCTTGCCAAAGAAACACGGCCAATACCCATGTTGAACAGGTGCTTGATTCCTGTGAGAAACTTGCCTAGTAGCTTCATGATGCTGGGGAAGAATGCAGTAGAAAGAAACTCCAAGTTTCCATCATGTTCCTCTGGGTCTTGGACTTTTCTATGTTATTTCCCTTAAATAAGAAAAATGAAGATTTTGGTGTCACCAATAACATTAATCAAATTGTCATCAGGATATGCCCTTGATATGAGTAGGAGCATGAAGATCTGCTTCAAGCTCTTACTCTTGGCCTGCTCAATGCTTTGCATGCTATGTCTCTTCCCCTTTGAACCTCACATTGATCTGTTGACCAAAAATTTCACCCTCCACTTGAACCCAAAAATAATACCCCTGTTTTAAACTTTCTGAATTTATCAGCGTAATTATAGTCTGACATCAAATGTTTGTGCTGCCATTCCATGTAGAAATTTAATGCTTATTTTCTTGACCTTAAGCATTTAGGGAGTTTGGAAAATATTATGTCTATGCTTTGATAAGGAGCACTAGTAGGAAGTGAGAGTAAGGGAGAATTTAGCATTTAGTGTTATACTCTGTGAGGAAAAGAGAGAAATGGAGAGGGGGAGGAAACAGAGAGAGAGAGAGGGAGAGAGAGAGAGAGACAGAGACAGAGACAGAGAGAGAGAGAGAGAGAGAGACAGAGACAGAGACAGAGACAGAGAGACAGAGAGAGAGAAACAGGGAGAGAGAAACAGAGAGAGAAACAGAAATATTAAACAGAAAAGTGGCAATTTTTATGTCAACTGATTTGAACTGTGAATTGCTTTTGTTGCTTGATTAAGAGAAACTCCCAACGTTGATTACCAGACTCTAGGCACATTTCTATGAAGTGAAGTTGTTGGGAACATAGAAATTCAAATATCATACCAAAAGATCATTGTCACTATTGACTCTTATGTGAGTTGCTTACCAATTCATATGTATACAATTGATCATTTCATTATTGTTTTATGGGAGTTAGGGAGGTGACTCGAAATTCAGGAGAGCTGACCACAGTTTCAAGGACCCAAGTTCACTTCCCAACATTTAAAACATGAGATTCACAACCTCCTACAACTTTAGCTTTAGAGATTCCATACTTTTTTCTTGTGTCTACCTGCATGCAGCATCATATATACAGATAGAAACATAATTTAAAATTTAATACACCTTTAAGATCTCATGAACTTTATCTAGTTATTTTAGTAAGTTCAGTAAGTGAGACACCTTATTTTCCACCAAGAAAGCATCATTCTCTCTAGTTTTAACATAAAATTGAATACAGAAGGTATGGGCCCTTAATATCTACTTCATTCAGATTTATGAAATAGGAACCACTACAAAAAAAAAAATGTTACCAGAAATTTCCCAGCAATGATGTAATAAAACTGACTTGACTCTTAAAATCACTTGGCCAAAAGAAGCAGGTATAGAGCAGACATGCTTTAGGTATTTTAATCTGGACATTGAGTCCTTGACATCTCATCTACATGACTTATTCGCATAAAATATGATTGGGAAGCCTTTGGGATAAACCTTGTAATATTAGGTAATATAATATTGTACTGACGTATTCACACTGGCAACAGCAAATGAAGTCTGTCTTTCTTAATGAAGACAACAGAAACAAGAAAGATATATAACATTGTATATCACTTAATGAATCTAAAGTAAAATATTTACAAATTACAGCATTTCAAAAGCTTGATGATGTGCAGTCTTCATAATCAATTTATGGTTTTAAATTCATATCATAAGAAACTCAGAATCTAATATCTAATTTCCACTAAATATACACTAAAATTTGATAAAGATAAGTTATTTCTAAAATACAATGTAAAATAATATGCAATTAAGATTAATAAATGATATATTAATAAACTGTAGATTATAAAGTGATCTTATTTTAGCAGATAGGTCTTGTTTACTCTCTGGTATTTTTAATTTATCTTAAAGACATAGATCAATAAGCTTCTAATTATCAAATATAGTTTCTCTAAATACGCCTACTTTCTCATTTGCTCTGTCATTTTGTTTTCTTTTGGATGGGCGCAGAATTTTCCAGGAGACATAACAAAACATGTTCACTTTGCCAGGAAAGGAACCCATCACAGACCCGAGAAACCATTGTGCGGCATTTTTGACTTGGTTAACCAACTTTTTTTAAAGGGGTTGTAACAGGAGTCTAGGTGAGGGGAACTTCAGAAGCCGAAATACCCCAAAGCAACCGCATCTGGGAAAAATTAACTCCAACACGGAGAATGACTCAGAAATCCTGCTTCCCGGAGCTCTTTATATAACTTGCAAGCAGCTTGATGGGTCCAAAGAATCTCTCATGATGAGGCTGGCCCAATTCTCTGCTACTCATAGTTTACTCTTTCTATAAATTTGGTAAGGACCTTGGAGAATATTTCAAGTTTCTGCTTTCCCTGACAATCTATTTCTTACTTCCTGTCTCTCCTAAGCTTCCTTCTTTCTCTCAGAAGGAATCTTTAAATTCTGAGGGAAACCCTGTAAAACAAGAAGGTTTTATATTTCATATTCACTGCAGTTTGAGGTAAAGGAGTTGATACTGGTCTGCTACCTGTCCCAGTGGGAAAGGAGATCAATCCTCAGCCCATGCCTCCCTTCACCAGTTTCATAAACAAGGTGATAATGTAATTCACATTTAATGTCAGATTACTGGAATCATTTGAAATTGATGAAATGCAACAACAAGAATTAATGAAAGCATATACCTAATGGTACATTTCTGTTATGCTCATTATTTTTAAATAACAATATGAAAACACAAAAGGATAAAGTAGTAATGCAGACAGTCTCAGTAGAAGAACTTCAAGCCATTATCCCAGTTAGCCTCTCAGTGTAAACACAGAAAAGTAAGGGTGAGTGTGGCTATGGTAGTTAGTTTTATGTCTCAACTAGGCTAGGATAAGGACTCCGGGGTGCTTTTGTTTAAAATTTACTGTAGAAGTGTGTTTTTAAGACAGAATTAACACCTATAAGTGGTTGGCTATAGGTGATTATCTTCTAAAATCTATAAATCAACATTCTTTGAAGAAATGAGTGGAGCTGAATGAAAAACAATGAACCACGCCTTTATTCCTCTGCATTGAATTTCTGCTTAAATAGCTCACTTCTGGACTTAAAGTGTAATAGTCACTACTATGTGAACCTTCGGCATGCTAGCTTTCCCTACCAATTTAAGGCTTACCATCTAGAGGAATTTTAGAATAATATCAGCCAGTTTCTTAAAAAAAAAAAAAGTCTACCTATCTATGTGTTGTCTTTCATCTATGTATCCACCTGATATCTGTCCCCAGAGTTCATTTTCTCTGAAGAGTCTGTGGAATATGATCACAGAATCAAGAAAGAAAATGGAAATCAACCAAGTTATAATTAATCACAAAATTAAGTCAGTTACTGCTGTTTCTTATGAGGTGATCTCTCATTTGTTACCAAAGTAGTTTATTGATCTACATCTCTATCAGAGCCCGTCCCAGTAAGTGTTCATTAAGAAAGATTACTGTTCGGGTAGTCTCTGGGGATCCATCCCATAATCAGCCACCAAACCCAGACACTATTGCACAATGACAGAAAGATTTTGCTGAAGGGACCCTGTTATAGCTGTCTTGTATGAGGCTATGCCAGTGCCTGGCAAATACAGAAGTGGATGCTCACAGTCATCTATAAGATGGAACACAGGGCCCCCAATGTAGGAGCTAGAGAAAGTACCCACCCAAGGAGCTAAAGGGGTCTGCAACCCTATAGTGGAACAGCAATATGAACTAACCAGTACCCCAGAGCTCTTGACTCTAGCTGCATATGTATCAGAAGATGGCCTAGTTGGCCATCACTGGGAAGAGAGGCCCCTTGGTCTTGCAAACTTTATATGCTCCAGTACAGGGGAATGCCAGTGCCAAGAAGCAGGAGTGGGTAGGTAAGGGAGCAGGATGGAGGGAGGGTATAGGGAACTTTTGGGATAGCATTTGAAATGTATATAAAGAAAATATCTAATAAAAAATAAATAAAATTTTTTAAAAAAGATCTCTGTTCCCTTGAAAACTGATGTCATGCTAATACAGCAACACCAAGTCATACCTGACAAGATTATGATCATTTGATCCTTCTGAATATTTTTCTCCACCTCCTAGTCATTTGTATATTACTTGACACTCACTTGGGGAAATTGTATATTGGATCAGAAATAAACCCTTGATTTAGACAGAGCACGGATAGTCTACTTTCTGAGGGTCTGAAAGTCTCTCTTAAACTTTGGTCATCTTCTGTCAGTCTTCTTGCAAGTGAAGAGAAAGATGACATTGGAGAAAAAAGAGACATGAATAAAACAAATATGAAATATAAAGCAAAGGAAACCACTCTTTGGAGTAAAAAGACCAAGAGAGACTAAGATCTTCAAACTGAAATCAATGATAACTTGATTTAGTTGCTAAGGACTTCATGAAGTAGATCAATAGAGTTAGACTAAATTCCTAATCCCTTTTCATCTTCCTTCAACTTCATTATCTTCTTCTTCAAGCTTAACTGAGTGACTTATTCACCAAAGCTATGAGAAAAACAGGCAGCTGGTTTCTTCCTGATAAAATCAGCTATCAGTTGTCTTTCCTTTGATGTCTTCCCTGTGTAATCTTAAACAATGGAGACAGATGAAATCAATGTCTTTGCTTTTCACTCCGTGGCACTGCAGGAGTTATATCATCACTTTCCTGATGAATGGAATGCATTCCTCACAAAGAATTCAGAGTAGGTCAAAATATAGGTCTTGATTTCTATTGATTGTTTTCTTTAGGAACAGAAGACTGAAGGATCACAAATTAAACAGAAAATATCATCGTATCTGTAA
Source organism: Mus caroli (assembly GCF_978045245.1). Classification (NCBI taxonomy): domain Eukaryota; kingdom Metazoa; phylum Chordata; class Mammalia; order Rodentia; family Muridae; genus Mus; species Mus caroli. Next base: position 19,780,520 of record NW_028227258.1, read on the forward strand.
AAATGATTCAGCACCTGAAAATAATTTAAAATAATTAATGTGGTAACTTTATTAAGTAAAACTTGAAGTGATTTGTAATTAAATGTGGTTGTATTTTAAGGAAGAGATTGATGTGAGGTGTACCAGTAAATATATTTAAACCAAGCTTCTGGATCATTGCCCATCTTAGCCAGCATAAAGACAGCCTTTCCCATCTGCACTGTGAGAGCTCAGCCGTGCTCACTGAGTAAGTATAAGGTCAGACCCTGTGACTGTGGAGACTCAGGTTTATGAGATCTAAAGTCAATACCCCAAGCAATTACTCGGCTTATCTGTTGCTTCAGTTTAATCAAGAAACTGTTTGTATAGTCTAGTCTACCTGACAGTCACCTAGACTTCCACTAAATTGAAATTTGGGTGAAGAATAATCTTTTCTGTCCCTGATATAGGCTTGCTTTTATCACAAAAGTTCAGAAAAACTTGACTCTTCCTTACAAAAATGTTACATCCCAGGAATGGTATTAAAACTGTGTTCTCATAGTTATACTATGCAAACCTAATACACAAAAGAACAAAATATTGTAATTTCTTATTTTACTGATCAAGAACACAAGCGTCATAATGCACTGATCACACAAAAATAAAATTTGAATGACTTTAGGTAGACACTTCGATACTTCAGACATTGTGACAAAACATCCAACCAGTCTTGCCTATCATTACACAGCATTTGCTATGAGGTTTGAACTGCAATTCAAATGATAAGCATAAATAAATTTCTTTAAAATGAGTCATAAATGCTTCTCCAATTTATATGTCAAATCTCTTCAGTAGCTGTGATAGTTTGGCTGAAAATGGCTCCCATGAGCTCATAGGTTTGAATACTTGGTCCCAGATTTATAGAACTATTGAGGAAGGATTAGGGGTGTGGCTTTTTCGGAGGCGGCATGTCACTGTGGGTAGGCTTCAATGTTTCCAAAGCTCCCATCACCTTCTCTGCACGCTCTGCCTCCTGTTTGCTCTTTGAGAGACATTAGTTTTCAACTTTTGTTATTTCTGTCTTGCACCTGCTACCTCTAATCCAAACTCATGGATCCCTGGAACCACAGCTCTGACTTTCTTCTATCAGTTTTTGTTTTGTTTAAGATATTCTACCACAGCAATAGCAAGTAACTAAGATAGAGACCATGTTTATATTTCATGAAAAAGGTAGTTCTAAAAAGGTTCCTGAATTCATATCCTTCATATTTTTCATTAAAGAAATCCTAATATCCATTGGGTGGTTTGTTATCTGCACTTAAATTAAATAATTATACAGCACAATACAACCAAATAATAACTTGTCCTTTATCAACACATATTTGGCTATTTCTTCAGCACATGGCAATATAGAATTGACTGTAGTCAATTGAGTGTATCAATTTGAATCTAATAGAAATATTCATATCAGTCCTGATTATAGTGTAAATAACAAAATCTCATCTCAGTTACAATGTCTTATATGTAATTGGAGGGTAATTTTGTGTACAATCTGCTACACAGACATATCCCATGTGTTTGTGCTTAGCACAAAGAACTGCAGTTTACTCTTCCCATAAAAGTATCAACTATACCCCAAAGAAATAGAAGCAGTCATTAATAGTCTCCCAACCAAAAAAAGCCCAGAACCAGATGGGTTTAGTGCAGAGTTCTATAAGACCTTCAAAGAAGATCTAATCCCACTTCATCACAAACTATTCCACAAAATAGAAACAGAAGGTACTCTACCCAACTCATTCTATGAAGCCACAATTACTCTGATACCGAAACCACAAAAAGACCCAACAAAGATAGAGAACTTCAGACCAACATCCCTTATGAATATTGATTCAAAAATCCTCAATAAAGTTCTTGCTAACCGAATCCAAGAACACATCAAAACAATCATCCATCCTGACCAAGTAGGTTTCATCCCAGGGATGCAGGGATGGTTCAATATACGGAAATTCATCAACGTAATCCAGTATATAAACAAACTCAAAGACAAAAACCACATGATCATCTCATTAGATGCTGAGAAACCATTTGACAAAATCCAACACCCATTCATGATAAAAAGTCTTGGAAAGATCAGGAATTCAAGGCCCATACCTAAACATGATAAAAGCAATCTACAGCAAACCAGTAGCCAACATCAAAGTAAATGGTGAGAAGCTTGAAGCAATCCCACTAAAATCAGGGACTAGACAAGGCTGCCCACTCTCTCCCTACCTATTCAACATTGTACTTGAAGTCCTAGCCAGAGCAATTAGACAACAAAAGGAGATCAAGGGGATACAAATTGGAAAGGAAGAAGTCAAAATATCACTTTTTGCAGATGATATGATAGTATATATAAGTGACCCTAAAAATTCCACCAGAGAACTCCTAAGCCTGATAAACAGCTTCAATGAAGTAGCTGGATATAAAATTAACTCAAACAAGTCAATGGCATTTCTGTACACAAAGAATAAACAGGCTGAGAAGGAAATTAGGGAAATAACACCCTTCTCAATAGTCACAAATAATATAAAATACCTTGGCGTGACTCTAACTAAGGAAGTAAAAGATCTGTATGATAAGAACTTCATGTCTCTGAAAAAAGAAATTAAAGAAGATCTCAGAAGATGGAAAGATCTCCCATGCTCATGGATTGGCAGGATCAACATAGTAAAAATGGCTATCTTGCCAAAAGCAATCTACAGATTCAATGCAATCCCCATCAAAATTCCAACTCAAGTCTTTAATGAATTAGAAAGGGCAATTGGCAGATTCATATGGAATAACAAAAAACCTAGGATAGCAAAAACTCTTGTCAAGGATAAGAGAACCTCTGGTGGAATCACCATGCCGGACCTAAAGCTCTACTACAGAGCAATTGTGATAAAAACTGCATGGTACTGGTATAGTGACAGACAAGAAGAGCAATGGAACAGAATTGAAGACCCAGAGATGAACCCACACACCTATGGTCACTTGATCTTTGACAAGGGAGCTAAAACCATCCAGTGGAAGAAAGACAGCATTTTCAACAAATGGTGCTGGCACAACTGGCTGTTATCATGTAAAAGATTGCAAGAATTGATCCATTTCTATCTCCTTGTACTAAGGTCAAATCTAAGTGGATTAAGGAACTCCACATAAAACCAGAGACACTGAAACTTATAGAGGAGAAAGTGGGGAAAAGCCTTGAAGATATAGGTACAGGGGAAAAATTCCTGAACAGAACAGAAATGGCTTGTGCAGTAAGATTGAGAATCGATAAATGGGACCTCATAAAATTGCAAAGCTTCTGCAAGGCAAAAGACACCATCAATAAGACAAAAAGACCACCAACAGATTGGGAAAGGATCTTTGCCTATCCCAAATCAGATAGGGGACTAATATCCAATATATATAAAGAACTTAAGAAGATGGACTCCATAAAATTAAATAACCCCAGTAAAAAATGGGGCTCAGAACTGAACAAAGAATTCTCACCTGAGGAATACCGAATGGCAGAGAAGCACCTGAAAAAATGTTCAACATCCTTAATCATCAGGGAAGTGCAAGTCAAAACAACCCTGAGATTCCACCTCACACCAGTCAGAATGGCTAAGATCTAATATTCAGGTGACAGCAGATGCTGGCAAGGATGTGGAGAAAGAGGAACACTCCTCCATTGTTGGTGCAATTGCAAGCTTGTACAACCACTCTGGAAATCAGTCTGGCGGTTCCTCAGAAAACTGGACATAGTACTACCGGAGGATCCAGCAACACCTCTCCTGGGCATATATCCAGAAGATGTCCCAACGGGTAAGAAGGACACATGCTCCACTATGTTCATAGCAGCCTTATTTATAATAGCCAGAAGCTGGAAAGAACCCAGATGCCCCTCAACAGAGGAATGGATACAGAAAATGTGGTACATTTACACAATGAAGTACTACTCAGCTATTAAAAAGAATGAATTTATGAAATTCCTAGGCAAATGGATGGGCCTGGAGGGTATCATCCTGAGTGAGGTAACCCAATCACAAAGGAACTCACACAATATGTACTCACTGATAAGTGGATATTAGCCCAGAAACTTAGGATACCCAAGATATAAGATACAATTTGCTAAACACATGAAACTCAAGAAGAATGAAGACCAAAGTGTGGACACTTTTCCCCTTCTTAGAATTGGGAACAAAACACCCATGGAAGGAGTTACAGAGACAAAATTTGGAGCTGTGACTAAAGGATGCACCATCTATTGATTGCCATATCCAGGGATCCATCCCATAATCAGCTTGCAAACGCTGACACCATTGCATACACTAGCAAGATTTTGCTGAAAGGACCCAGATATAGCTGTCCCTTGTGAGACTATGCAGGGGCCTAGCAAACACAGAAGTGGATGCTCACAGTCAGCTATTGAATGGATCACAGGGCCCCCAATGGAGGAGCTAGAGAAAGCACCCAAGGAACTAAAGGGAACTGCAACCCTATAGGTGGATCAACAATATGAACTAACCAGGACCCCGGAGCTCTTGTCTCTAGCTGCATATGTATCAAAAGATGGACTAGTAGGCCATCACTGGAAAGAGAGGCCCATTGGACTTGCAAACTTTATATGCCCCAGTACAGGGGAACACCAGGGTCAAAAAGGGGGAGTGGGTGGGTAGGGGAGTGAAGGGGTGGGTATGGGGGACTTTTGGGATAGCATTGGAAATGTAAATGAGGAAAATACCTAATTTAAAAAATGAAAAAACAAAACAAAACTAAAACAAAACAAAACAAAAAAAAAAGTATCAACTATTGGGAAAGGGACTTAAAGGATTGCTAATGTATTATTTTTTTTTTTAGTTTTTGAAATTATATTATAATTACATCATTTTCATTTTCTCTTTTACTTTCCTCGCTCCAAACGATCACATGTTCAACCCTTCCCTCCTCTAGCAAATTCATGGTCTCTATTTCTATTCTTAAATATACAATTACCATCAACAAAAATGCAGGAACAAATGATAAAGCAGTATTCAGCCCCAAATGGTACACTACAAGACAACTTAAGGACCAGGGATCAGAGCAGATAAGATAGTAACAGTAGTGAAGGAGTCAAAGGCAATGGGAATTTGTTTTGAAACTGCATCCCCTAGAAATATCATGAAGTTGCATCATATTTCTGTGGTCAGGGGCAACCATAGACAGAAGTGCTCATCGTTACCTGTGCCTATTAATTATTGAACATGCCTTAGAGAAATATACAACTGGGAGTGAAAAGGGTGACAGAGTGGTGGCATCCTGAAGGTTGTCATTGCCTGTTTCACTGTTTATCTTTGTTCTCCACTTTGCATTTTTGTGAGTTCAAACACTGTGTGGGGACTCTCAAGCTGCCTTGAATCAGCTCACAGTGTCATGAATAAATCAAAAGAGGGGAGCTCACACACTAGGGATGATGATTCCTAAACTAAGACATAGGAAAGTAGAAACTTCTGAATCCAATTCCATCCTTTCCTAGTCAGCAAGCATTTCGTCTCCCACTCTCTGTGCCTCAGTCCCTAAGCTCTGTGATACCCACATGTGTCACTGTACTCCTCTATTACACTCTTCCCAATCTCAACGTCCCTTGCACAGTGCCTGTCACTCCCTAGTTTGAAATGGCAGAAGCTTCACCAGGTTTGGCTTGTTTACTGCTCTATCTCAGGGCCTGGCATGCAATAGAGGGTCTGGAACTCCTTTTGAATGAATTGACTGGACCATTAAAATGTCTATAAACGTCTTCCCTAGTCAACTAGAAAACAAAGTGATCTTGTATATAATGGAATGTTCTGTGACACATAAACAAAGACCCAAGCCATATCTCTTAATTAGTAAAAATTGTATAATGTTCTGGAAATGAAGGGGGACTGTAGCTTCAATCAGCGCTCATGCATTTATCTGATGGTCTGTTAATATAGAAGCTAACAGTGCTTCTGAGAATTCGAGATAAAGGGACAAGAAGACTAACACACTGCATATTGTTGTCTCTCCTCAGTTGTTCCCTCATTATTTTAGGTGAGTTTCATGTGGCATAAAGTCCCCACATTTACAAAAATAGCCCTTCTTCATGTTGCATCAAAGGACCACTGTTTTCTGTATTTGGAAACTTCCCTAGAAATGCCTCTCTATAAGGTGGTGGAAGGAGAATGCTCTCATACACAATCAGTGCTGTTTTTAGAATCTTTGGCACTCACTGTTGTTGTTTGGCCTTAAACTTGCAATATGTGGCTCATTCTTTGTAGTTAATAGTTTGGAGTCAACACAGCAGTGTCTAGCAAAGGACAAGTTAGAACATTTCCAGTTTAATTCATAAGCGGTGTGAATAGAATATCAATAGAAACCTTGGAGGAGAGAGAAAGGTTGCAAAATGTTATCAGATGCTGTAGAGAGAGTATCTTCTGTATTGTATGGATGCATCATCTGTCCATTAAAATCCTAGGATCTATGCTCTAAGCAGGAACTAGAAGGTGGGCTATCTAGAAGGCAGAATGAATTTTTTGATAGAGCCAGGTTTGGGGATCGTCTGTCCGGGGAAAATGTGATGAGACAGCCTGAGCAGGTAAACCAGCTCTGTGGTAGAATGTAAGTTAAAATAAATGGTTTATTCTAGTAATGATCTAATCAAAGAAGAGCCTAGCTATATGACCAAGGGATTTGCAACTAATTTGAGTCTGGGTCTTATTTCTTGGAGCATGGGGTTGGGAGGAAGAACTGACCCTAGCTTTATGAGATACGGTTAATCAAAGGAAGATGCAGCTGCGTTGAAACCTACAGGGTGACCAGGAGAACATGACAGGACCAAATATGCATAATAGTTTATAGGGCACAATAAGTTATAGAATTGAGTAGATCTTACTAAGTACAGCAGGTCAGACATGACAGAAAGTATACAGAGAACTAGAGAATGATCAGAGCCAGATCAAGAGGGCCTTGAAAAGTGGGCCAAGAGATTGCAATTCTTCCTGGAAGCATGAAAACTATTAAAGTTCTTAAGTGGTGAAGCAAGCGTATCAGTTTTACACTTTAGAACTACAGATGAGTCTGAATGTAGATAATGAAAAGGGATCACAGAGTTGAAGACTAAGACAGACAAGTTTAGATGCTGCTGCAAATTTGTCTTAACACCCAGGACAGGTGAGGTTAGTTGAAATGGAGGAGGAAATCACAAACTCGGAGGAGCAAGAGTGTCAACTTCAAGCACTGTTAAGGCTTATAGTTTGATTGCAGTTGAGGAATAGAACAGGGGTGAGAGAGTTGTTTAGGCCTCTGAGCAAGTAAAATGTTTCTGCCTTGCTGCAGAATTTCGTGCCCTTAGTGAATATAGCCAATGCCAGGTGAATGGCTAGGCAACATGTTCTTTCAACTACAGCAACGTATGAGCACAGGGAAGATGCTCACAGAAGTTACACGGTGCCGAGCAGAAGACTCTGAATGTCGTCTCAGTCCTAGTGATAGCTCCACACATGCCACACACTAGAAAGTTTTGGTGAGGTTGTCAGAAGTCTTTGTACAATCACAAAATCATGTAGGCCCACAGGAAAAAACAAAGCTTCTCTTTTTTTGGTCTGACAACCTGTTTAAGAAATCAGTTATATTTCCTTTAGCAGAGCTTCCCCTGAAGCCTCTTAAGCAACTGCTTTTGTGATGCTTTTCTTCTGAAAAGATCAAGTTTACCACTGTGACTTCAGTAGTCATCACCACTCTCAGATTTTGTCGTCCCCGCTTCCTTGTACAATTTTGAATCCCCACTAAGAGTCACGTGTTGAAATACCACTCTTCAAAGTCCTGGTGTTAAAAGGTGGGGAGGCGGTTGGATAAAAGAGCTGTCAGAAATGTGAAATGAGACAAGCACTATTATAAAACAGGTTCAAGGGAGATTATTTTCCCCAAGTGTGATGTGTTATTTTTAATATATGGTTTGAAAATATCATCCAAGGGTCATTGTGTTAAACACCAACCTTCATTAGTAAGTATTAAAAAAGAAGAATCTTAATCTAACTATTATACTAAGAAGTCGGGTCTTTGAATATTATTACAGTTAGACAAAGTCATCAAGCAGAATCATTCCAGATTAAATAAAATGCTAGTGAATTTCTTAGAAGAGAGAAATCTGAGGAGACACATTCACACATGTGCACTCTGTCTCTTGCCTAATATGCAACTTGTGTTCAGTCGTGAGACTTTGGAGAACATTCATCATGGATGTAGGGCTTTCTGAGCCAACAAGAAGAGCATGATAAATGAATCCCTTTACACAAGGACCAGAGCTGTGAGGTCAGGCCTATCTCTTTATCTCTATTTTCTACAGTTATCCACCTACCCTTTCACTTCTTTCTATGTTTATTGTTGTTTTTTATGTGTTTTCTCTTATTTTTATACAAATCCTTGCTACAGGACTTTGGCGCAGGGGGAATTAGAACTCTTTGCTGATAGGCCACACTCAAATCCCAGGCTGATGGCCTCCATGCTACTTATCTGCCTACCCCTCATTTGACTCCATGCTGTCAGGAAATATCTCTATGAATATTCTGAGATATCATTTTTGTCTATTACTCAGTAATTGTTTTTTAACCACAGATTCAACCAACCTTGCTACAATGTCTCCCAATACATTCCCCATCAGTCCACTTTCACCACTTTGTCCCGCAGCATGTTGGTTCAATTACCATCATTTCGTCATTCACTGCAGTGCTATCTCCTGTAGCTCATAAGCAATTGCCATTGATTTGCTGTGTATACAGAAGTCATCCTGCTGTGTATACAGAAGTCATCTTTTAGAATAAACACTGCACTTCATTAGTTCTCTCTTCAAACTTCTCCATGCCAATCTTTATCTACCAGAAACAGGATTTTTTGTACTCTGTTATTCACACTGGGAATGGAACACATAGCCTCAAAGTCTCTGTAACATTTGTTCATCAATAGACAATGTTCTGACCCTGGACTTCACCTTTGAAATAATGGCCCTTTCCCTCTTCCTCTTATCCTCCTTTCTACTTTACTTCCTTCCCAAGGCTCTGTCTCAGGATCTTAAAGATATTCATTTTCATAGCATTCTGAAGACTTTAATTTAATCAGTTAGAGATACATACACACATGTATGCATGCACAGAAAGAAAGCAAGCAAACTAGAAGGGGGTAGGGAGGGGTTAAGGGAGAGAGAGAGAGAGAGAGAGAGAGAGAGAGAGAGAGAGAGAGAGTGCATATATATGGTGGTCAGTTGAAAAAGTCCTCATTGTGCAAAGTAAACCATTAAGGGAAGATTATGAGTCTGTCACTACAGAGGTAGGAAGATGTCACCTTCAGTGGCACTTCTCTTATCTCTCAGGGAAGCTACAGCCCTGGTTTAAAGGCCCTGGAGCTAATTAATCAAGTCCCTCCTAAATAGACATTTTTAACATGAAGTCAACTGATTTGTGAATTTCATTTTGCCTGCACAATTTCTTCAAATGATGTCCCACATCACTGATTGATTAAATAACTGGAACTTTTACATCCCAGCTAAAATGACATGCCAAACATCATCACTGTCACCTATTCAAAAATGGTTTGCATATCATCACAGCCACATTAAGACCCTGTCAGTCTTCTCACGCTTCATTTCTTTAAGTGGCATCATTTCGTTCATAGCGGATGTCACAGCTGAAATTATGAACTGACCTTAATACACCACTTCTTTCCCCTGAATGTAGTCATTCAGGATATTTAGAAAATATATCAAAATATTAATGAACAACTAAAATGACTTCCTTAAGTGTATTATGTGTAGGTCTTTAATTTGGAATATAATTACCTATTCAGAACTATGTTTTTAGTGGCTGACAGAAAGTTCCATCAGACCTTTGACTAAGGACGTGGTCAGAAGGGAGTTAGAGGACACCATTGTGCAATGTCAAAGTATAAGAAAGGATGGGTCAGCACCAGCTGGTTTCACTACATAGCAGCACCGGGCTAACCTGAGCTATATTGGTCAGTATCTGCAGGCTTCAACTCATAGCAGCACCGCACTAACCTGAGCTACATAGAAAGACCCTGCAAAAAAAAAAAAAATAATGTTGGGGATTCCATGATATGGCATCAAGCTCTACTGCTGCAGCGTAAATTAATAAGAAAATACATGGTGAAAACTCAATCAAGCAATAAGGCAGCTATGAAAGTGTAAACTTGAACTCATAGAGACAGGCCAAAGTAGGATGGTTCCCATTTCTAGGTCTGTCTGGGAATCTTAAAATGATCCTACTTTAAACTCAAAATTTTTGTTTGAGAACATAGTCAAATGTTAAACTGTTTGCTTTACATGCCCAGAGTTTCCATCCTGTGGTTTTGGAAATAAATATAAATGATATTTTGTCAGTATATTTTATGCTTCCCAGTCTCCTGATACAGCGATTGGTCATATGTTCTGAACAGAGTGGATGGAGTTGTGCTTTGCCTTGGCTGACCCCTGGGTAACACACATCTCCATGCTCTGATGTAGCAAGCATTAAGTAGGAGGCATGGAGATGACAAAAACATGGCTTCCGCTTTTTATTTAAATCTTTCATACTTTTAAGGTTATTAATCACATTACCTTTCTTGGTCTTAAATAAGATTTTCAGGAAACTTAGGTAAGTAAATAAACAAGGAAACAAACCCATTGTCAATATTTGTCTTTTCAGATGAGCTCTACACAAGCTGGAAGGCATTTTCTCAATTAGTGATCAAGGGGGGAAGGCCCCTTGTAGGTGGGACCATCCCTGGGCTGGTAGTCTTGGGTTCTAGAAAGGACCCAAATATAACTGTCTCTTGTGAGACGATGCTGGGGCCTAGCAAACACAGGAGTGGATGTTCACAGTCAGCTATTGGATGTATCACAGGGCTCCCAATGGAGAAGCTAGAGAAAGTACCCAAGGAGCTAAAGGGATCTGCAACCCTATTGTTGGAACAACATGATGTACTAACCAGAACCCCGGAGCTCTTGTCTCTAGCTGCATATGTATCGAAAGATGGCCTAGTCGGCCATCAATGGAAAGAGAGGCCCATTGGACTCGCAAACTTTATATGCCCCAATATAGGGGAATGCCAAGGCCAAAAGAATGGAAATGGGTGGGTAGGGAAGTGGGGGGCACTATGGGGGACTTTTGGGATAGCATTGGAAACGTAATTGAGGAAAATATGTAATAAAAATATTAAAAAAATAAATAAATAAAAAAAGTTAAAAAAAAAAAAAAAAAAGAGAGCAGGCTGAGCAAGCCAGGGGAAGCAAGCCAGTAAAGAACATCCCTCCATAGCCTCTGCATCAGCTTCTGCTCCCTGACCTGCTTGAGTTCCAGTCCTGACTTCCTTTGGTGATGGACAGCAGTATGGAAGTGTAAGCTGAATAAACCCTTTCCTCCCCAACTGCTTCTTGGTCATGATGTTGTGCAGGAATAGAAACCCTGACAAAGACAATAGGTATACATCTTTAAACCTTGTTCCAAAAGCTCTTGTAGATTAGACTAAAATTAGACACACACATATACACTGAGGCAGACACAACACAACCAACAACACAACACTATACCCAGTTGAAGCATTTCAAGGTAAGTTCGTACATAGGAAGTGATAATATAAATATATTCCTGAATTTACTTTTTGACATGCTTCATATTTTATTTTATTTTATTTTATTTTATTTTATTTTATTTTATATCTTGCTAAATTTATATTTGAGGCTTCCAATAAAAAGTAACTGAAAGTGTTGTCTCTACCTCCAGTCACTGTTGTGACTGGATGTAGGATCTCTTCAAATACATCTAGGATGTATTTGAAGGGGCTTTTGGGATCTCTCTCTCTCTCTCTCTCTCTCTCTCTCTCTCTCTCTCTCTCTCTCTCTCTCTCCCTCTCTCTCTCCCTCTCCCTCTCCCTCTCCCTCTCTCTGTCTCTCTCCCTCACTGTCTCCTCTTTCCTCCTCTTTTCCCTCCCTCCCCTCCCTCTCTGTCTTTCTGTCTCCCTCACTCACTCACTCACTCACTCACTCACTCACTCACTCACTCACTCACTTGTTGACTCACTCACTCACTCACTCACTTCCTACCCTCTCTCCCCCCTCTTTTCTCCTCTCCCTTCCTCCCTCCTTCCACCCACCGGCTGTCACTCACATACTCCCTGTCCCCTCTTCCCCCCACCTCTCCCATCTCTCTCCTTTCCTCTTTCTTCTCTTCCTTCCTCCCCCCTTCACTGTGCTTTGTGGCCCTAAGATGCAAGCAGCTTCCTCTTCCACCTGTTTTTACTGTCATGCTTTTCCACTCCTCCATAGACCTCGCTGTACTGCAGATCTGTAGAAAGCATAAGCAAAAATCATTTTCCATGGGACTGTTCTTACAGAGGAACTGGATTTAGGTTACTAGCACTTAACTCTATGCGAGGGGGTGGCAAGGGCTTACATATTCCTTAAATTCCAGTCCCAAGGATGTCAATGCCTTTTCTTGGCATCTGTTGGTCCCAAACATTTAAGCAGGGCATATACATAAACACAAACCCTCACATATAGGCATGATATTAATGTGAAAGAATCCTACTACTTTGATTTTCTTTGACTTGTTTGACACAGTGATGAACAGGTGACTGATATATAGACCCTTCATGCTAAAATGTTCACTTATAATCTATGATCAATCACTGAAACGAATCTAACCACCTAATCTGACACCCAAGACCTGTTCCTGTTCACCTACTGAAATGTATCTTTGTAATCTTTATTTTGTATGCATGTATGCATGCATGTATGTATGTATGTATGCATGTATGTATGTATGTATGCATGTATGTATGTATGTTGGAACACTGTCTTACTCTCTAGTCCAGTCTGTTCTGAAACATACTAGGCAACCTAGGCTGATCTCAAACTCATGGACCTCTTTCTGAGAGGATAGGTGTGGCACCATGTGTGAACAGCTCATGAATTTTAGCTTTTATAACTCCCCAAATGATGATTTACTTAGACAAATCTTCCTAGTTTTCCTTATCCCTCATCTCAAGTATTATTTTTCTCTATTGCAATAAACTTTTTGAATCTTCCCTTGTGCTGATAACTCCAGCTTTCCTTTGCTGTCCCACACACTTCGATGTGGCTAACTTATATGCTCACTGTCCACCAGAAACCATGTGCTAAACAGGAACAAAGGGAGGATGGGAGGCAAAGCAAGAAAATACTAGAGTTTACAAAAGTTGCGGGGGCAGGGTGGCTGGAGTGTGCACAGGGAATCTGACAGCTGGAGACAAAAGTCCCAATCTAAATCATTGTGACAAACTCCAGGGACTCTTCAATACAACAGGGTGCCAATATCACACAAATAAATACTTGAGAAAATATCACAGGCCGAAGAAGACAATGAAATCTATAGAAACCAAAATGAAGATTTAGAGGAATCTGCAAGTGTGGGAAAGAGACGTCATTTTCCCCTGCGAATTATCTTGGCACTTCATGATCTTTTTATTTTTGTGGGAACAGAGGATACCAACACTATGAACACTTAACACAAGATATTTCAAAGCTAATCACAAACTCTCTGTCCCCCACCCCAAGTCATGTATATGTTTTTAGTAAGGGAGGATAAATACCATATATGCAAATTCCATGTCTAAGATTCCTTAGTGTAGAAATCCAGATGGCTTGCCCTTTATATATATATATTCCTCCTTGCTGGATTAAGGAGAAATGGTTTAAAAAGAAAAGATGCAAAGGGGAAATTTGCATGGGCATAACCCCATGCATTAGTGGGTGTCTAGAAAGCCAAGCCTTATGCAAGCAAAATGGAAGGTGCTTAGAGAACTGTTTCCCTCCACTTTTGTTCTGCTCCTTCCCATTCCCCCTGATCATTATCATCAAGCAGCTGTTACAGAGAGTGCCGGATTAACCCACAGAATTGAAATGCTCCCTCTTCAAGCAGAGATCTGAAGGCTGCACAAGGCAATATTAGGTTGTTGCTTGAGCTCTTACAGGGAATGAGCGGTTCTGTGATAGCCTTTGATCACTTTTTACCTGTTGTTCCTCTGAAGTGTTTTGTTCATCGTGATTAGATGAATCAAAGCACTGTCTGTCCCAGAGAGAGAATTGTCTAGATGCCAGCCAATTTTAAAACAGAGCAGTTTGTAAAGAAGTAGGAAAAAAAAATAACCCTAGGAAGTGAACTAGATTTGTCCAGAGTCTCTCCTAGTGTTTGGGAGTCCTTTGTGGTGCAAGTTGGAGCAGGCAGCTGCCATTGGCTGCTGTGGACACATTGGGTGAGGAAGTGCTCCAGAGGCAGAGACCTTTAGAGACAGGGTAACACAATCTTTGGATCAGTTTTAAGGATGAGGAGAAACTATTCACAGATTAAATACTGGATAAGTTGTGAGGTTATTAGGAAAATGTAACCTTTCCTACCATATCCGGCATAGACTTTCCTTTCCAAGAACTATTTGACTTTATCTATTAACTTTTTTTGAAACCATATATATAGGCTAAAGTTTAAACCTTCAACATTTTTCCTCCTCTCAAATCACATATACAAATGTGTCCTTTCCAGAGAGCAGACACATAGGGCATACTCTTAAATTTCTTACTTTAGGGAAGAAACCATAGAATGATATCCAAACGTATGGCAGTATTGAGTAGTGTCAGTCGTCAATTGATTCTGCCACTGAGCCCCTGAGTAATGAAAGTTCGTGACAGAATGGACCAAAGGTCCACTCTAGGCAATCCTCAAAGACTGTATTACAGTTCATCTTCCTGACACTTTTCTTGACTCTCTGTTTATATAAATAAGGCACAGTGCTCCAGGTTCAGTGATTAGGATTCCTATGTGGTCCATAAGCTAAACAAGCTTTGTGTCACTCAAAATAGATCTCTGGCTACCTTTTCCTCCCTCTCCATTGAAATGAAAGAAAGAGAGAACGAAAAAAAAAGGGTACTGGAGGGAGGGAGGGAGGGAGACACACACACACACACACACACATACACAGAGAGAGAGAGAGAGAGAGAGAGAGAGAGAGAGAGATTTCTCAAGGTAGGAGGAAGGCTGGTTGACTGATACATGAAGTTCTCGCCTGACCTTCCTCAGAGTCATATGACTACCTGTACTCACATACCTGACTATACACAGAGAGAGAGAGAGAGAGAGAGAGAGAGAGAGAGAGAGAGGAAAGAGAGAGAGACAGAGATTTTAAAAGATAAACCAAGAAGCCAGACTTCAAAAGAAAACAAAACAAAAAGGATGCTAGATATGATCTCACTCATTCGTTCATTCATTCATTCATTCATGCATAATTCTTCAGGAAAAAAATAAATCTTCAGTTGCCTGAAGTCAGGAGTTTCACAGGAGTGGGAGGTAAAAGACAGTTACAATGGAACCAATTAGCGATGAGATGAGTGTTAACTGTCTTGTCACTAGACTAGACTCTATTATAAACAGGAATGAACCTTCCAAATTTGCCAGGCTTCACTCTAGTCTAAAATACATCACTTTATGAAAAATAATATTTACTTTAATAAAACTCATTCAAAGGCTTAAAACACAAATAATAATGTTTATTGAAAGATTCCCTAAACCTTAGAGACTGATTTTCTTGGCACTGTAGTCTCTGAATGAGAGATTTTTGTAATCTAATGGAAAAATTTTAAAGATCGATTTGACATATTTTTGGTTAGAACTATTGTCACAGTTTTAAATGCCACCCCCAGTTAATACTTTTCTGCTGGTATTTAAAATTGTTTAGCTTAATTTACTTCCAGTGTAACTTTCCTAGGAGGTACACCTAGCCATTTATTTTGGTTGGAAGTAGTATTACTACCTAAAATCAATTGTGGCGTTATTCAGTAAGGAGTGAGACCTGAAAGAATAGAGAGGCCAACACCATATCAGAAAAACTTAACTACTTATACTTGGCTTTTAAAAAAAGTCTGTTTTCAGTATTGTTTTGTCCTAACTTATTAGTAAATATCAATGTCTGCTTCATGGTTCTGGTTACTATGAAGGCTTTTAAGTCTATCACAAAAAGGCTGTGTGTGTATGTGTGTGTGCGTGTGTTGTGTGTGTCTATGTGTGTGCATGTGCCAGTGTATTAAAGTGCACATGAGTTGAGCACCTGAGGTCAACCTCAGGTGCCATACCCTAGAAGCTACCCATCATTTTTTTCCAGACAGTACCAACTGAGACCTGGGGCTCATGATGAGCCTAAGAAGTCTGGCCCATGTTGACCAGAGTTTCCCTGGCTTTGCTTTTCCAGTGCTGGGGTTATAAGTAGTCACCAAATACAGTTTTAAAGTGGGTGCTGGAACAGTGTGCAAACTGTGGCTTATAGGAGGAAGTGGATCTCAAGGAGCATGCCTACTATATCTTGCCACCAATTTTTTATTTTCTGTCTCTGCTCACTGGCTGTCCTTCCTTCCTTCCTCCCACCCTCCCTCCCTCCCTCCCTCTCTCCCTCCCTCCCTCCCTCCATCTCTCTCTTCTTTCTCTCTTTCTTTCTCTTTCTTTCTTTCTTTCTTTCTTTCTTCTTTCTTTCTTTCTTTCTTCTGTTCCTTCTTTTTTCTTTCTTTTGTTCTCTCTCTCTCTCTGCCCCTCTCTTCCTTCCTTCCTTCCTTCCTTCTTTCCTTTCTGTCTTTCTTTTGCTCTTCTCCTCCTCCTCCTCCTTTTTCCTTTCACCACTCTCTCTCTTGTTTTAAACCCCTCTGTTCTCTCATGATTCTTCTTCTCTGCTGCATGACTAAAAGCAATACTCCAGCTGATCATGGGCTGAAACCTATGTGATCTTGATCAAAATATTTGTTCTTCTTTAAATTGCCTCTAGAAAGTATTTATTCACAACAAAGACCTTTCTCATTCAGTAAAACAGTGATTAGCCATTCATTATCTTTTCCCCTTTCCTGTGTTTAGAGTTTGAAATAATCTTTCTTAACCACGTATTTATAAGATTAGAGTTTATATTTATAAGATTAGAGTTTATATTTGTAGTTCCAAGATGACAACACATGAATTATACAGTGGAACATTATCCTAAAATCTTGATTTATAAAATTTTGCAGTTATTAATATTTATGCTTTGATTTTACTTATATACATAATTATTATGTATGTTTTATTCTCAGTATATAATATTTGTCATGTGTATCTATTTTATTTGAGTTGAAATAGGATAACAGCCTTTTAATCTCAATAACAAAGAAGTTTAGAAATGGCTTTAGACTGGAAAATGTTGGACTAAGTTTAGGATTCATTTTGCTAACCCTGACCATTATTTGTTTCACTCTTTTGTTGTCTCTGGCTATCATTTCTACTTTTCTTTCATGTGTGCTTTCTATATAAAATACAACAAGGTGTTTTTCTATCTCCTTATAGGATTCATACTTTACAGACGAGATTAGAACAGTGGTTGAAAACAACCTTCCTAACACTGTACCCCATTAACACAGGTCCTGATGTTTTGGGTATATCTTGCTGCCAATTTTTTATTGTCTGTCTTTGCTCACTGACTACTATGAGATAAAGAGCTTCTCTTCCTCCTTGTCCTTCCCCTCTTCTCTATTAAATAACTATAAAATTATATATAGTGACTATATAATAACTATAAAATAATTTCATTGCTACTTCATAACTATAACTTTGCTACAGGTATGAATCATAATACTAATATCTATATGGAAGTTATCTGAAATATGATCCCCAAAGTGGTCGTGACCTGCAGGGTGAAAACCACTAGGTTATACCGTGACTTATTTTACAATTCAGAAACTCTAGCCAAAATGGTATACTTTCTCATCATCTATTTAGTACTATAGTCCTCTTATCTAACAATATTTCCTGGTGATCCTCCAGCTTTTCCTCCTTCTCAGTAATATATAAGGTAATATTTACAAATTTCTAAAAGCCCTTTTCCACTTCTAAACAATGAAAGACCTGGGAATATCAATATGTATTTTGATGGACAGGTAGGCTACTGGCCCTAGGTATTAAAATTAAGAAATTTATTATTTTTCTATAATAATGGTATGAGCTATAGTAGGCAGTAGATTTAAGAGGCAAGCCATAGTTAGCACACATGAGTACAGATATGGCATACATAGAAAACAATTTAAAATAAGATACCATTTCTTATGGTTGAAATTCTCTACCAAAGTTTCACATAACTTTACATTGGAGGATCTCTTGGTACATTTCTAGAGGCCAAATTATTCAAAAGAATGGTACAATGAATTTATGGGTAGTATATTTGAGAGAAAAACACTGTATACTAATTGCTACTGACAACTGGTATTTAGTGGGTCAAGATTTTGTAACTATATCTTCTCCCCAAAACTGATTAATGCATGCATTGTTTAGACCCTACCTGGCTCTGCTCAGATACTTCTAGATATATAATGAAGACAGCACTGATGAATTTCCCCAGCTTATTCTATTGCTAAGATGTCTTTCCTCACCACAAGCAATGTGAAGCAGAAAATGCTCCAACTATAACAACATTTCAGAACCTAGTAATTTAGGATGGCAAAACACTGACAATTGCCACATAGTATCTCTTTTCTGTGTATATGGAAAGAGAATATTTGCTTGATGTTGATTCATATTATGAAGATTAAGCTTTAGATAATGAGACAGCTCTAATGTCTACTCTTTCTTGTTCTGGGCTTTTAAAAGTATGCACAAATCACTCTATCTTATTTTTAATTTTTTTAAAATTTTTTGATAATGTTATACACGAGTGCACTGTTCTAGAGCTTCCACCTCTAACTCACAGAAGATGGAGGCTATTACAAAACTCTGTAACTTGTCAAAATGCAGAGAGTTGACGACTATGGGTTACCAGTCTCAATTAGTGTATCTACTACATTGAGGACTCAGGCAACAAAGTAGAAGATAAGGTGAAAGAGCTATAGGACCAAGACTCCTGCTAAAAGAGTATCTCAGATGTGACAGGGAGCAGCACTCATGAAATCACAACAAAATGATTGCTTAAGCAAGTCATGCATGGTGGCTACACCAGTCAATTGGCCAGGAGAGATGGGGAGAATCCCATATGGCTTTGTGCCTAAATGATGGACATCTCATTTGTTGACACTGTTGTGACCCTAGAATCTAAGCATTACAGACAATGTAAAAACAGAATGGAGGAGAGGTGCTGAATACCTATTGATCATTCACTCTGATACAGTATACTATTAGTCTAATCAGTGAATATTTATGGATATAAAGAAATAAAATTTGGGATTGAGGATTTAACTCAGTGGTAGAGTGCTTGCCTAGCAACTGCAAGGCCCTGAGTTCAGCTTTCAACTCCAAGAAGGGGACAAGGGGGAGGGGGAGGAGGAGGAGGAGGAGGAGGAGGAGGAGGAGGAGGAGGAGGAGGAGGAGAAGGAGAAGGAGAAGGAGAAGGAGAAGGAGAAGGAGAAGGAGAAGAAGAAGAAGAAGAAGAAGAAGAAGAAGAAGAAGAAGAAGAAGAAGAAGAAGAAGAAGAAGAAGAAGAAGAATTGTTCAATGTTAGCTATGTTCTTGGGTTTCACATTTTCCTTTTGCTATCAATTTGATTAATAACACCCTTGTTGTGTCATAAAAACATTCATCTTAGGGGAATGAAGGGCAAGGAGGTGAGAGTGGGTAGGTAGAGGAACATCTTCATAGAAGCAGGGGAGGGGGGATTCGATAGGGTATTACTGGAAGGAAGGGAAACTGGCAAAGGGGATAACATTTGAAATATAAATAAAGAAAATTTCAAATAAAAAATACTGCAAAAAACCCCATTCATCCTTAACATAAAGGTTGTTTGATTTCCCTAGATTTCTGTTCCTGGGTATACTATGTAGGAGTTATTCCAAGTATACCTTTAGACATAAAGAGTCCACTGGATCAATTTCTTTGCTATTGTAAAATATTTTACTGCATCTTCCCTAACTCACTGTGGCTACTCTTCACCTCACATACCTCATTCAATACCTCTGCGATCATCCTATTTATAAGGAGACCAATGAAGAGATAGATTATAGTCTTTAAATTCAATAATTTTATGATTGTTTTTTTCATTCAAGCAGACATTAAATTTAGTTAAAACAATTAAAGATAACCTAGTGTTAAAGTACAGTGTCTCAGTGGAATTATTAAATACTATTAGTCACTGAATTTAACCTCTGTTTCAGTATTTAATTTGTGACTTTTCACTATTTTTAATTTCAGAGTTTTTAATGCTGACATTCTTCTTATTTCAGGCCCCAGGAAGAACTCCTAGCTTGTCTTCAAATTCTAATTTAAAATCTTCCCTTGCATTCTCAGCTTTACATTGCATTTAAATTTCTGCTCTCTTCTTGTGTCGTGCACCTCACCTTTCCAATTACTCAAGGGTCTGTGTAATGGCTCTTTTGTTTCCTATCTAGTCAGAAATCTTTTTTTTTTTTGTTCCCTTCAGAATCCACTTTCATTTTTAAATCATGTAATATGTTATATTTTCTAGCTTGTGTAGAATTCTATAAAAGCACATTCTATCAGTGTGACATTTTATTTTTTATTATTTTTTACTTTCATTGTATTGCTGTGCCTCATATTCTTTCCATAGGAAATCTGTATATTACTCAGAGACTGAGGCACACCTCAACCACAGTCCTGAAGGAAGCTTCTGCTGTAAGTTGTACCTTCATCTACTGTCACAATGATCTAGGACACATATATTGAACATTTGTCCTTTATGAGTCTTAATAGAGTGAATATTTCTAATGTTATGTTAATCATCTATTAAATCAAACTGCATTAGATTAAATCCATAGTTTTATAAGTGGCTGCAATAATCACAGAACTTGATATAAATGTCAAAATCTTTGCACGGATATTCTGGGTAAATGAGAGAGATTGTATAATGTACAGTTCATTCTGGTTAAAGCAGCATTTGACTAGAACACTGCATCAGGAACAGTTTGCATGATGTCAGTGTGGCAGGAAAGACATTGGAGTACTCACTGACTTCTTAGCTCAGCAGTTATACCTTCTGCATGCAAGGTCTAGCTCCCGATTTACTGACTGGGGATTCTAGACAATGCAGTTTTAGTGCTCTATATCCCATGCCTTATATTTTATGGTTTTCATTTATAATATATACAAGAGTGGTGAATATCTTGTTATCTTATAAGATATCAGAATGGATGTCCTAAGTAGCATGAAGATGTTAACTGTAGTTTGAAATCTTCAGTGGTTACATATCATGTAAGTGTTCACTTATAAGCATAACTGTAACCCCAAATTGCTCAAGGACCCACAGAAATTCAAGGGTATCTAAATGCTTTTTAGTCTCCTTCTATATAACTCTCATGGAAAGTTGCTTTGAAAAGTTCATGCTGGTCTGTGTTTAAGAATTTTATGATTTTGTTAATTTTTGATTTGCCTATTCAACAATTAGAAGGCTGACTGGGAATACTGATAGACAAAGAGACAGTTTATTAAGCTATGTGAATTTCTGTGTAATATTGAATAAAAATAGACCATCAAAGTATATGATATTTAATAGCCAAATGTCTCATCTAGTATGAGTGTCATAATACATTCCCAACACTGTAACAAAACATCATATGCTGGATACTCCTAAAGATTATGAAGTTATTTATACACTTGCTTTATTTCTGACTAATGGAAAGTTCAAGACATCAGCATGCCACCTATTGTGTCTTATGGAGACACTGCCTGCTTCCAAGGGGGCACCCTATTGCAGAGCCTTTTGGAGGGGTGAACACTATTTTATCAAAAAGCAGAACACACACACACACACAGAGTCACTTACTTCAAGTGCTTTTAGAATGGCACCAATCTCACAGCATCATAGCCTCATAATTTCCTAATGATCCATCCTTGTAATTACTGTGGCATTGAGACACGAGCTTGGTGATGCAGCCTTGTAATCCCAGATAGGTTGGAGATGTAGACAGGTTTGGAGTCTGCCTGAAATACAGGATTGGCTCAATGATACAATGGGTAATTTGATGAGACTCCCATCTCAAAATAAAAACTATACAGAAGATATAACTCAGGGGTAGAACAGTTGATAGCCTGAGTTCAGGTCCTGGCTTCAATCTCCAGTATTCCCAAACAGTTTACAAAAGGTGTTTTGTTGTTGGGGATTATGTTTCAACATGGACTTGGGATTCAGACTGTAGCAGCAGATAGAGTATAACAGTCATGGACAGTTAGTGTTTTGTTCAGCCTTTAGGCTTTATTACTATTTTAGTGTTGCTGTTGTCACTGTTTTATCTTTTGTTTGAGAATTCTACTATTCCTTGTCTTTGTGAGACATTTAAGGGACTTCCCAGATGGCTTTATTACCGTGCTTATTAAATAATACTAATATGCATAAAATGAAGATGGCTGACACCATTTCTTTACCCAGTCCTTCTTATGGACTACTGGACAGATGGGGAAGGAAGATATCCTGGAATGGGATGCAGGAACTGGTCTGTGGTGTAAGCACTGTTCTGTGGTGATCTATTTTTGTTGTGCAAGGACTCTGCTCATGCTGATTAAAAGCTGCTAGTCCCTTAAGAGTTCAGAGCTCAGAAACCTAGCAGAAAAGCCAGGGAGCTTCTAATTCAGAGAAAGACCCCAAACCCAAGTAAAACAGCAGAGAACCCAGAGTATGTAGATAGCCAAAATTCCAGTCTGGCCTCTTCATGGTCATGGGCATGTAAATATTTGGCACATGTATGGCAACAATAGAAAGAAAAATGAGCATACTGGTGTGAGATATGTGTTCTTCAACCTTTCTGCTGTCTCAACCTTTAAAACGTCTATTCCACAAACATAGAAACCTCAAAGGCACAGGGTGCACATGGCAGTTTTGTAATCAAGGACTGGAGCATGGAGTAGCAAAGGTGGTTCTATGTCTCTTTTCTTTCCCTTTAAGCAACAGTAACCACGGAGAACAAAAATGAATGTAGGGACATTTGGAATAATTCCAAATGCCTAGCACAGCTTGCTGCTTTTTCTCCGACATGCCAGCACCTCACCCTTAAAATTTTTGAGGACATCTTTGAAACAATTAACTCTAATTTAATGCATTGCAGCTGTATGATGGGCTTGCTCCCCACCCTCTTTAAATGACAGGTTTCATTTTTCAATTCCTTTTACCCATTCATATTCTTTTTTAGCATTCATTACATTTGAGCACTACATGGGCTGGTGATAACAACAGAGAGAAGCAATTATTATTTTTTATTCATCACAACACAAAACTTTGAAGGCGAGGATTGTTGCTGATGATCCCACATACAATGGGGAAAGTTGGATTCTATTCTATAGAGGCATAGAAATAGGAAGCAACAGTATTGCTAGTTTAACAAAACATGCTCAGATGACATTTTCCATGGCATTCAGCAGAGAAAGAGGGAGAAATTGGTGCTGAATTTTGTAAGAAAAGGGACAATACTATTTTTAGAATTCTCAATCCCTCATTGATTGCTCATGTTCATGAGCTGCAAATATTACTTGATGATTTCAGCAGTTATGATTCACTGGTTTTTTTTATATGAGATATATAATTATTACAATGACATCATGGTTACCTGATTATAATTAATGAAGCAGCAAAGCAGTTTGTGAATATAAGGCTGGACAGAATAGTGAAGGCATGAAACCATGAAACCATGCTGCTTCTCCTATGTA
This sequence comes from Mus caroli, assembly GCF_978045245.1. Taxonomy (NCBI): domain Eukaryota; kingdom Metazoa; phylum Chordata; class Mammalia; order Rodentia; family Muridae; genus Mus; species Mus caroli. The sequence goes on from NW_028227258.1 coordinate 19,804,150, forward strand.
TATATGATACCTTTGCCTAAAGCAAACAGACTCCAGGAAACTGTTACCTGGGTAATCTGTGTCTGATTAAATTTACTAGGTAAATAGTGCTCCATCAAAGAGGGAAGGTGGAAAGTAGCATGTAAAGATAATTGTGTGTATCTTTTCGGTTTCCTAATTTTTTAGCAGAAAGAGGAATAAGAAATTTTATTTTAAAAATCTATTCTTTGAGAATTTCATATTTTTATCAGATTCTTCCCTATCTTCCAATTACTTTCAGATCCCCTCCCTACCCACTCAAATTCATGCCATATTCTCTCTCTCTCTGTTCTCCCACATAACATCTTTGGAAATGAAAATTCAAAGCCTCCCTTGTGTGGATAATCTACAAGGATGACAGAGTTGAAAAGAAGAAGGTTGAAAAATTATACATTGGCAAATTATATTCTCATTTTGACACATATTTGAAAGATAAAAATAATATGCTAAAACACATGTATTGTATCCAAATATCCAATTGTGGTGAAAATTTATATGAATAATTAGTATAAGTCAGGAAAATCAACTACACATGGTTGAACAGGCAACTGAAAACAAAGAATAGAGTGCTACATAATTACAGAGATGGATTCCAGGAGCTAATTGTACCTACATTTTTTACTTTTTTTCATACTGATCTGAGATGGTAAACATTTTAACTATCATGAAGGTAACTGAAAGAATGTCAGCAAGCCTGTTGATCTCATTGCTGAAGTAACAAAGAGGCAACAGGATAAGTCATTCTAAAATGTACACAGATGATTGTGAGTCAAAGGTAGTTGGGAAGAAGCAGATACAAGACAAAGTCTCCTACTTCATCCATTTGCTTAGAGTGTCCCCTTATTCTTCTTTTTCTTCTTTTCTGTCTCCTTCTCCTTCTCCTTCTCCCTCTCCTCCTCCTTCTCCCCCTCCCCCTCCTCCCCCTCCTCCTCCCCCTCCCCCGTCCTCCTCCTCCTCTTCCTCCTCCGTCTCCTCCTGCTCCTCTTCCTCCTCTTTCTCCTCCTCCCCCTCCCCCGTCCTCCTCCTCCTCTTCCTCCTCCTTCTCCTCCTGCTCCTCTTCCTCCTCTTTCTCCTCCTCCTCCTCCCCCTCTTCCTCCTCCCCCTCCCCCGTCCTCCTCCTCCTCTTCCTCCTCCTTCTCCTCCTGCTCCTCTTCCTCCTCTTTCTCCTCCTCCTCCTCCCCCTCCTCCTCCCCCTCTTCCTCCTCCTCCTCCCCCTCTTCCTCCTCCTCCTCTTCCCCTCCTCCTCCTCCTCCTCGTCTTCCTCCTCTTTCTCCTCCTCCTATCCCTCCTCCTCTTCCTTCTTTTTCTCCTCCTCCTCTTCCTCCTCCTCCTATTCCTCTCCCTCCTCCTCCTCCTCCTCCTCCTCCTCCTCCTCCTCCTCCTCCTCCTCCTTCTTCTTCTTCTTCTTCTTCTTCTTCTTCTTCTTCTTCTTCTTCTTCTTCTTCTTTTATATTCCTGCATTTGGAAGCTTCTAGACCTTCAGTCCTTTGTCTTGGCTTGTCTGTAACAATTTCAAAGACATTTATTTAATAATGTATAACAAAATTATAATCATTTCTCTAGTTATTGGTCAATGAACATTTCCATAGGTATGTTAATATAAAATTATGATTTTTTTCTTTTGATAATCTTTCTTTGGTCAACCTTATTTACATACTATCCCCTTATTGAAAAGAATAAAACTAGATAGAATAAAATAAAAATATTTTCTCACTTACACAATTGTACCAATACAGCATTTACTCAGAGTTACTAATAGACGACATCCTGTTCTCTTTGGAATAAGTAGGGCCAGATTCTTCTAAGTATAACAGCATTGCTCAATTCTTCTGGTTCCACTTATTAGCATTATCCTATTAATCAGTGATACATTTTACTTATATTCATGGAAGTTCTTTCTCTCTTGCATGTGCAGATCAATTTTCCGGAGTCACTCTGATGGAGCAATTTGATTGCATCTTAAGAGGTTAAAACTCCTTGGGCAACATATGCTGATTTATTGGTTTTACAATGGAAATGAAAAACCTTAGTGCATGATCAGCAGAACAAAGGAACAAAAATCAAGTGACCCTCAGGACTCCCATGAGATTCTGTATTAGGATGGCCTGATCTCAAACTCAAACATGGCATCAACTCCTGGGCAAACTCTAATGCTCCAAGTTGCAAGTATCATGCTGGTCCTTGAGAAATAAATGAAGGAAGGGTGTCCTCTGCTCTGCTATGAAGCTAGGCCCAATAAGTTCAAGAAATATAATAAATTATACATTGACATTAGACTATACAAATGGTTTCATTGGGGCCAAAATTTAGCTTCATTTCTTTTAATGCCGTAAAATTTTGTAGTCCTGCTTGTGCATATTACTCATAGAAAGCCCACCTGTATTGCTGTTAACTGTGGATACTGTGCATTCTCAAAGTTCATTTATACTCCTTTCATTTCCTGCTCTCTCTGCTCCCCATCTTACTCTCTCATACAAATACTGTGTACCATTGATAAAAGTCTTGATTTTTTTTGTATATTTTAAATTATACCTCTAGATTACTCTCTCTGTATGTAACAATTATCTTGAATGTTTGGAATATTACAATTGGCTCAATATTGTTTCTACAAAGTAAAACATAGTAAGATGAACACAACAACAGGTCTGGACAAGGCAACCCAAAAGATGGAAAAGACTTCAAGTATAGACACAAGAATGAAAGACCCACTCATTCACACCCTCAGAATTTCCCTAAAAATCCTAAGCTTAAAGCTGTAATATATACACAGAAGGCCTGATGCAGATGTATACAGGATCTGTTATTGCTATTCAGCCTCTGAGTTGATATGGGTCTAGTTCAGTTGATTCAGATGTTATTTTTCTTCTTATGTCCACTCTCACCTATGGCTCTTACACTTGTTATGCCTTCTCTTCCATGGGCTTTCCTGAGCTCTGAAGGGAGGAATTAGGCAAAGACAACCCATTTAGAGATGAGTATACCAAGGTCTCTCTGTCTTAGAAAAATGTCTGGCTGTGAGTCTCTATATTTCTGTATCTGTTTCCATTTGCTGTCCTACTCTGGGCTATCCATTCTCTGGTTTTTAGTCACCCAAGTATTTTAGGTATGGTCTCTATCTGTGGAGTAGGTCTTAAGTCAAATCAGACTTTGGTTTGTGACTCCAAGTTCTATGTAGCCATTGCCCTAACATAACTCTTGCAGGCAAGAAAGATTTTAGGTCAAAGATTTTATGGCTGGTTAGTGTTTATGGTTCACTTTGGGCACCCTGAAGAGTACCTTTCCTCATCAAAGACACTGGAACATAACATTAATGTTTCATTTAAGCAACAGCTCTACTTTTCTGTGTTTAGTGAGTTGGTATTGTTCTTGTCAATGGGGCCCCAATGCTAGTGTGTAGATAGTAGCCCATTGTCATACCAATAGCTTGGGTTGTTTGGGGATTTCTCTGAGACCCCCTTAGCCAACAACTCAATTAAATGCAATATGGTATTTCCTCAGAAATTTGGGAATTTATCTACCTCAAAATCAACCTATATTACTCTTGGGCATAAATCCAAAAGATACTTGGTCCTACCACATGGACCAAGGATGTTCTTTGGTGCCCTATTCAAAATATCCTGAAACTGGAAACAACCTAATGTTCCTCAACAGAGAATGGATAAAGAAAATGTGGGACATATATATAATGGAATATTACTTAGCTTTTAGACAAAAATGACATTTTATCAAATTGGCATGCAAGTGTATGGAAGAAGAAAAAAATCATCTTGATTGAAGTAACCCCTACCCAGAAAGATAAATATAGAATGTCTTCTCTTATATGTTCATATTTGCCATTAAATAAATGGGAGGAGGAAAATTAGGGCTGAAAAAAGAAGTGTGGGGAGAAACCACATTTAACATTAGAGGGCATTTGAGGGATAACATGGAAGTCTAGTGCAGAGGAATTTTCTAAAACATATGAAGGTGATCCTAATGAGGTCTTCTAATTGTGGGGAATATGGAGTTCCTACTGACTATCTCTTTATACCAAGCAAGGCTTTCTGTACTGGGACAGGGTTGAATCAATTGTTTGTTTGTTTGTGGTTTTTTATAATGTTTAAAATGACCCTAAACTAGAAAATGCATCAAATCTGCTTACTTGGCCGTTCAGTGAAGAGTTAGATGCGACTCATTTCCTCAAGAATCCCCTGCTACGATGCTATTTCTATGGATTCCTCTATTCTTTCTCTTTTATGGCAATATTCTTTTCCTGGCATCTATAGAATACTTGTGCCTAGTTGTTAGACTGAATTCAAATGCCATCTCTGGTCCTTTAGGAAGTGTTCTATCTTCATTGACTTGAATGCCTTTCAGAAAGCATTCTCTATTGTGTTGTGTGCATGCATTATGGGAAAATAGATTTTTTTCTTTTAATTATTCAGTACAATAAATGTGCTAGATTGGTGGGCCACTGAAAATGTGTGTCTAGAAAATGAAAAAAAAGAAAAATAGCACACACAGTGCAGAAGGAAACATGACAGAAAACAATACACTGCTCCTAATTAGTTTGGACTTTGGTCTCTGTCCTTGAGATTTCAAAGGAAATACACAGTAAGAACCATGTTCAAGTAAAAGTGTTGACAAATTCTTTATGCTTATTCTGAGAGTAAAATTCTTTGTGTAGAAAACCAATTCAATCCAAATTATACCAGGACACATACATACACTTTTATAATTACTTAGTATACAAAGAATTATATGAATATAATACATAAAAAACTAAATGCCATTTTCTCTGTGTGAAAACTATGCCATCTAAATTTTTTTAACAAATGCACATTGAAAACTTCCTGTTAGCCATTGATTTATCACCATAGTTCTGTAGCATAAAGACATTGACTGAGCACCCCAAGTAAAAAAAAATTATAGTTACACATAATCAATAGATATGCTTTGTTATTTTTCAGTTAAAATCCGCCTTGTAGTTCTGTGTGGAAGTGAAGGACCACAGTATTATGTTGCTCTACATATGACAACTTTTCTCTAATTTCTGTAACTAGTCTCAAGGTTTGAAACTAAATATGACTACACAAAGGTCATTGCAACTTACCCACATCTTTGTTATTATCACTGTGACCTGGTCAATATACCTTCTTCTAAAACTGAATCAGAAAAATCAAAAAGAATGGATTAATTGGTATGTGGAGAAAAAAATGTAAACAGTTAAACACACACACACACACACACACACACACACACATGTAAACACCCCAGGGCAGAGGTAGGTGTCAGTGGTATAGAACTTCACTGTATGACCCCAAGTTTATACTTCAATGCTTATAGAAAAGAAATATATAATATTCTGTAATTTTCCATTCTATTGTGTTATATCTGCTGTTTTATCATGTCAGTGTGAATACAATTGTATTCAATTTTATAAATCACCTATCTCAAACCAATTTGAATTTTGTCTGATATGAGCTAATTTGCTTCAGTTTTTATTTAATTTTTGTATTTAACATACAATAATAGAAAGCTCATATTTTTCTCTAATTTTAAGTGTGTTGTGTTTTGAATGAAAATATATATTCTATTGCTATTGAAAATCTGCTGTCTTTAATATCTACCTACTGAGCAGATCTGAGAAGCAATGCTGCTCTTTAATGAAATCACCTAAATAAAAGCCCAAACATGTCAAGTCATATACATGTCTCTGCTTTTCTTAACAGAAAGACCATTTTATTTTATGTTAAAGTTAGAATTCATAACCTTTACTTTAAATAAAACCAGTGAGTTAAAAATTAATCTGCAAACATCAGGGAAATTAATTGTGTTTAAGTCATATAGAGCTGTACAACTCCTGATCCAAACTTCACAGTAACTAAGGATGAGAACAGGATGAACTCAGGGCAGAGAATGATTTGTATATTCTTAAAAGCTTTTCTATAAATCACGGGTGCAGATGAATCACATAGACATGTTCTTAGAATTTGTTTTACGTCTATCTCCATCTCCTCCAATATTTCTCCTCCTCAGAAACACCCCTGTACCTTTCATATTACCATGCGCCATCCATTTCTTGGACATTATAAAAGGAGTCCTCTTAGTCCTAAGATATGCCAGCATTTTCCTGCTCAATGCTTTGTCTGAAATACTGGCTCTGAAATGTGCATTGTATTCCACTTCCAGTGAAACTTTGCCATTGTCCTGGTATTCTGCGTTAAAGCAGTTGTAGTTTTAATAAGGTACTAAGGGATACTTACAAAAGAAGAAAATCATGAAAGATAGATAAATAAGAAGTGGGGGATTATTAATATTGAGAAAATTTGTCTCTGACATAAGGCACGTACTGTATTGTCTTTTTGTACATCTTTCTGTTAACTTGTTTCATGTCTTCACTTGCATATCACCATTAGCTACCTTAATATCTCTGAGATGTATATGAAGTAATTGGTTTTCCAGACTGAGGCCAATACTGTGATGACACTATCTCTCCTACAGAATGAGAGTGTGACATGATTGTGAAAGTTGCTCAGACCTTGCAAGTAAGAATATCAGGTGTGCACTGTGTGCAGAATGAAGTTAACAGCCATAGAAGCATTACTTACTTAGTGAAACAATGGATACTTTGTGTCTGGGAGAAGGGACATTCCCATGAGGTCAATTCTATTTAGACAGTGAAACCTTGGTGAGGTTGACCAGCTATAGAAGTAATTGTTTCAGTTGGTGATGAGTTTTAAATGATTTTAAGCATCAGTTTACATATTTTTCCTCTGCCTTCTCTTTGTTTCCTTCTTTCCACTTTTGTATAAAATATATAATTTTAATAACTCCTATGTGTACTAGACTATTGTGTGACTTTTTCTGGAGAGACTTGAGGAAATTGTCAGTAGACAACTGACAAAATTCACGATGCCACACAAGTCTAGCTTGGGGAATCAGTGGTCTTTGGAGTGTCATTTATAGGATGATGAATGAGGGCTCACTTACAGGAGGATGGTTGTGTCAAGAGCAGCTGCATCGCTGAAAAGCTCACCTTCAAATTGGAGAGAACTCAGGAAAGTTGCATATCTGGGGTTCCTGATCAATGTACAAGCAGTTTAGTCAGTTTGAGAGTCTAATTATTATTATTATTATTATTATTATTATTATTATTATTATATTATTATTATTATTATATCACCTATATAAATACTGCAGAGGGGCCCTGTGAATACAAATACTTCAGGATATTGTGGTGAAACATACATGTTTTTCATTTTCTGAGGCTTAATGGAGAATTTTCGTTCAGAGGAAACAGCTACAACTTAGAAACTGCAAGTTGTCTCAAGCCTACTCCAGTGACACACTTTCTCTAATAAGGCCGTGGCTCTCCTAACAGGCCACACCTCCTAATAGTGCCACTCACTATGGGCCTTCGGTTGACATTTGTGCTCAAACCACCACACCCAGTAATTTCATTTAAATTAATAATTATTCTCAAAAGTTATTATCACAGTAAAGTTCAGTTATAGAAACTTGGTCTATCCATGAGGAAAATCTCTGTATTTGAAAGTGTTTCAGTAAATGCATTAATTATGAACCATCCCTCCAGAACAGTGGGCTGCAGCCCTTTAATACAGTTCCTCATGTTGCAGTGGACCCCAACTATAAAATTATTTTTGTTGCTACTTCATAACTATAATTTTGCTATCGTTATGAATCATAGTGTAAATATTTGCATTTTCCAATGGTCTTAGGAAATGCCTGTGAAAGGTTCCTTCAACCCCCACTAAGGTCACGACCCATAGGTTTTGAAGCACTACTCTAAAGACAGCAGGTGGTTTTGGACAGTAACTGATGCCAGCTTTGTACTGAACCTTGAGGCGCCTAGAATTTCATTTAAAAGTGTTAAACCATGTGAATCATTCATCTGGCCTCTCAATATTTGTCCTACCTAGAACTCTCTATGCTGATACTTTCCTATAATCTTTTTTAAATATCACCCATTTTCCACACTGAATATAATTAAAGAGGCCATTGTTGCTTAATTTTTTTTTTTTTCGTTTCGAGAAAAACACTCAATCTGATGGATCCTCCTGATGAGAGAGAGGGGAACATATATTGACGTTTTGCCAGCATGCAGTGAATTATATCCTGTGGTTTTATTTCCTAAATAAGATATTAGTGTTCAGTTCAGAGGAAATAGAGAGAGAGAGAGGGAGGGAGAGAGGGAGGGAGGGAGGGAGAGAGAGAGAGAGAGAGAGAGAGAGAGAGAGAGAGAGAGAGAGAAAGAGAAAGAGAGAGAGAGAGAAACTTTTCAAATTTCTGCATTGTTTTCTTTGTGAATAATCACCCACTATTCACCTAGACACTCTGGTTTCATCATATCTGAAGCTGTTCTCCTCCCAAGAGCCTCAGAATTTCTGTTTCCTTGATGATCATTTTGCAATTTCTATACCCTAATTTCCTCAAGTGAAGCTCCTTTTTCTGTGATAACTCCAGCTGTGTCAAGTTGACACAAAACTAGCCAGTACACCTATCATCTACGAACTGAGAAGGCTGGGGCAGGAGAATCATGACTTTGAAGTTTGGGCTTCATTTCAATCATCTTAATTAAGAATATAGACTGCAGGTTTGTTTAATACCTAAACTATAAAATCCAGAATTCATATTTCCCAATGATCTTCAGCGCCATCTCTCTTTGGAAGTTTGTAAATTAGTACAATAAATAGTATAGAAAATGAATCTGTGTACTGGCTGTTTTTGTGTGTCAACTTGACACAAGCTGGAGTTTTCATAGAGAAAGGATCCTCCCTTGAAGAAATGCCTCCATGAGATCCAGCTGTAAGGCATTTTCTCAATTAATTATCAAGGGAGGAGGGCCTAGCCCATTGTGGATTGTGCATCCCTGGGCTGATAGTCTTGGGTGCTTTAAGAAAGCAAGCTGAGCAAGCCAGTGGAAACAAGACAGTAGGCAACATTCCTGCATTGCTTCTGCATCCATTCCTGCCTCTCCTCCCGTTGATGTCCAACAAGAACATCCTCTGCTACATATTTGGCTGAAGCCATGGGTCGTTTCATGTGTACTCCATGTGTACTCTTTGGTTGGTGGTTTAGTCACTGGGAGCTCTGGGGGGTCTGGTTGGTTGATGTTGTTCTTCCTAGATGGTTGCAAACCCCTTCAGCTTCTTCAGTCTTTTCTCTGATGGTTGGCTATGAGCATCCACCTCTGTATTTGTCAGGCTCTGGCAGAGCCTTTTAGGAGACAGCTATATCAGGCTCTTTTCAGCAAGCACATCTTGGCATCCACAATAGTGTCTGGGTTTGGTAACTATATATAGGATAGATCCTTAGGTGGGGCAGTCTCTGGATGGCCTTTCCTCAGTTTCTGCTCCACACTTTGTCTCTGTATTATACCAATTAAGTAAAACTAGGGCTAGGGAGCTGGATGGCTCAGCAGTGAAAATAATTTGCCATTTCCTCAGATGACCTGAGTTTAGTTCTTAGCACTCATATCCACTTGTTCAAAATTGCTGTAACTCCCACTCTAGGGGTCTGACCTTCTCTTCTGGCCACTAAGGGCACATATACATATGTCAAACACACATACACACTACTATTAATTTTTATATATATATACATATATTATATAGTAAAATACATAATATATGATGCAAAAATATAATCAATATATGATATATGATATGATTATGTAATTTATAATGTGTAATATATAATATATAATGTATAATGTATACTATATAATATAATATATAATGGATAATGCATAATATATAATATATAATGTGATATGTAATATATGATATATAATATAATGCATATTACATAATGTGTAATATGTAACATGTACCATATAACATATAATGTATAACATATAATATCTAATATATGATATATGTAAATGTATATGTATATGGTTGAAGCCTTAAACAACAACAATATAAAGAAAACCAAAACAACATTGTCTGGCAGAGGATGCAGCTGGCAGAAGAAATTAGAATAATATTGAAAAGATATCAATAATGTCTGTTTGAGGTAGTAGCAATTTGGGCTGGTAAATAAATGTGATAATATAATGATATGGGAAATTAAAGGTCAAAATCTCTGTAGATATTAAACAAAAGCTTTTTTGTTTCCCTAGATGTGGTGCCCCATTCTTAGAGCCCTAGTGGTTGGTAGTTAGAGATAGGAAGATCAGGTGTTCAGGGCTATATTCAGCTATCCAATGTATTTGAAGACAGCTGAGTTTGCATAACTTCTGCACTCCAAGTAAACAAAATGAAAAACAGAACAACAACAAAATATTTCTTTCATATCTAATCAAACTTTCCAATTTAAATGTAATAAAATACTATCAAAATAGCTCTATTCATAGAAGGCAAAAATTCATTTGAAATTATTTCTTTATAATTTTGATTGAACCAATAATTGCTTAGAAAATATAGTGATGTTTGCCTTTAATCTCAGCATTTAGGATGTAGAGGCAGGTACATATCTTTAGTTTAAGGCCAACCTGTTGTACATAGTGAGTTCTGGAACAGCCAAAGGTAATTAATGTCTTGAATAAACAAAACATGAAATATTAGAAAGTACAAGTTAAAATAGTATCAGTTTCTTGCCTAGGACCTCTCATCTTTCTAGCCAAAGTTCTTGGAATGATAATTATTCTGTGAAATGGACACTGTTAAACTAATCAATAATGGCATGTGATTATGTTTATAGAAAAAATATTTCTGAAATTTCACCAGAGTAGTTCTATTTGTAGTAGATGATAATAAACACCCCACTCCCAGTACCAACTTCTGTATCAGTCAGGGTTTTACTGCTGTGAACAGACAACATGACCAAGGCAAGTCTTATAAGAAACAACATTTAATTGGGGCTGGCTTACAGGTTCAGAGGTTCAGTCCATTATCATCAAGGTGGGAGCATGGCAGCATCCAGGCAAGCATGGTTCAGGCAGAGCTGAGAGTTCTACATCTTCATCCAAAGGCTGCTATTAGAAGAATGACTTCCAGGCACCTAGGGTTAGAGTATTAAGCCCACACCCACAGTGACACACCTACTTCAACCAGGTCACACCTATTCCAATAAGGCCACACCTCCAAATGGTACCACTCCCTGGTCCAAAAATATACAAAACATCACAGAACCTCAATTGGCCAAAGTGCAAAGAATGAAATGCTGCAGAATTCTTGGACATAAATAGAATATATATACTGCAACCCCTTATTTGGAAGGCTAGGATTAGATGCTGAATAAGGGACTCAATGACTGTAAGTTCCAGGGGTAGTAGATGTCTATCAGGAAAGAGTGTCTTATGGTCACAGCAGGACAGATGCACATCTGATCTCACCGTGGATGTGACACCATCCATAAGAACAATATTAGCCTTTATCATCTTAAATTCCAGCAAAGGAAGTGAAGTTTTATATGATATTCCACCCCTTCCTGGATAATCATAAATGCTTAGCTGCACAGAGAGAAAGTTCAGTTTACTCTAGACAGTTAGCCCGTGATAAGTGAGTCATACTTTAGCAGAAAGCCATAAAACCAAATATATGTGTGCAGCACAAATTGTCATTTTGCAAAAGAAAGACAGCGATAATAACAAACAACAACAACAAACAATAATGCAAAGTTGGATGTGAAGGGAAGGTAGGTTGATTCTGAGATGTGCTGAGAGAAGAAGAGAATAGAGGATCACAAAAAGTTGTACAAAGTACAACGCACAGAACTAATAAAAAGCAAAAGAACAAAGCCATTCGATCCAGAATTTCAGAGATTGCCAGTGGTTTATCTTCTTGTTCTTTAGTTCCAATAAAAGCATAGCAACTTGGAACATGTCTAAAGGAAAAAACTTACCTGGGTATGCCAACTCAGGCTGTGCACACTGCACACACTCTACAAGCTCCCAGGTGCCATGTGGGATGATGAAACTACAGTGTGTTATGAATACACAGCTGCGCATCCTGTTCTCTGTAAAATGCTGTGCTGGGGTAACAGATTGCATGTAGGTGCAATGTGTACTTAGCTTGTTCCTATAAAAGACAATTTTATATATTTGCCATTTCTAACATGGTTTAGTCCATTCTGAAAACTGCTCTTTCAATTCCAAGAGAAAATAAAATTGGATTGAAGAATTTTTTGAAAGCCATTCTGCATTATTTTACAAAGATAAAACATTGTGTATCAGTCTGTAAGTGTTCTTCACTTTAATTAGGCTCCCCACAAGTTTTCATTCACTAGAGTAAGCAGAATAAAACTATTTAGATGAGATATCTCCAAAGCTACAAACATCTCCCTGTGCCTCCAAAGCATTAGTACCATGTAGTAACATGACAAAGTTTGCTGAACATTTATGAAACTTACAGGAAATGGTGCCTGGAGCATAGTAAACAGCCAAGAATCTGTGCTAAAACACAAGCTCGGTGAACCACGCAGTAAAAGATGGCTAACTGCTATTTACAAATGCACTGATTAGTTTGTTGTTGCATCAAACATAGTTCCTTCTTGGAAAACCTTGATCTAAGTGTCAAATACAGAGTAGCATCTTGGAACTTGTCAAAGGCAAAAAGACTATATAGGGATACCAACTCAGGCAGCATAGAGCAGAGTTTGAAAACTGTCAATAATAAGAAGAAAAAAAAACAAGAAGTGACTAAATAGTGCCTTAGAAGACACTAGAAGGCTTAGAGGTTCCAAAGAAAACAAAACATACATGTGTTTATCAATATGAAAGGAGACAGTACGCAACAGTTTCAAACACTTGCTCAAGTTCTGCTAATTCATATTTTCCATGATCTCATTGCTAAGCATAAGGGAAGTCGTGGTACAAACCATAGTTACTTGAGGAAATAAGTTAGAATATGTAAGTGCTTGGGTTTTATTTCGAGATTTAAGTTTGTAGGTAGCTTTTCTTTGGATAAATATTTTAACAAGATAGATGTTCACATGATCAAAACAAATGCTACATCACCACATGTTCTCCTCTCAGGAAAGAGAAGAAATTTTAAAACCAAGGTGATACCAGAGCAACAATGTAAAATGAATCTATTTCCCCATTTCCCCTTTTCCCTTAGCTCATTCCTCTCTCATTACACATTACCCAAATATAATAACATGTTTATATGACTACATTCATAGCAAACTATTTCTTGATAATATTAAGTAACAAAAACTACATTTATTTTCTTATCTGAAACAAATAGAAACTTTTGACTCCATGGATAGCAGACAAGAAGTGAGAGAGATGCATAAGGATAAAAATAAATGACCTAAGCCCTAATTTTATCCACATCTTTTCATACTGCAAGTTTCCAGGGTGTATCACAGGGGGGATGAACCCAGAACAAACATTTGCTTATTCTGCAAAATTGGGACTAAAGAGCAGGGAACCAGGCACAGAAAAGAGTGGGCTAGAACGCATAGGGCTAACATCACTGCAGATTCCTTGAGAAGTCTATTCAACCTTTATGGGAGGTTACGCCAAAAACTACCAGGAAGGGTTGCATTAGAATGTTAAGAGTAGAAGCTGTCAGTGGGAGTCAGTTTTTCCCCCTGAGTTGTATTTGGAAATATAACGAATAGACATGGGCAAATGATGCTACCAGACATTCCACAATACAGAGTAAAAATCCCACAACACTCAATTATCCAGTTAAAATGACTCTAGTGCTGAAGAAGCATGCACAGAGATGAGGGCATGTGACAGAGGCTTGACTGGGCTGTTCATGATCCTCTGAGTGGAATTGCTAATCGAAAGAAAATCAAGCAGTTGGGGACGTTCACATAGGACTAAGTTCTGGTCCAATTTTACATTACAATGCACAAACCAACCTCCACACTATGAACAAATAGCTAAATAAGTCAACAATTTCCAAGAAACTTGAGCAAGCAAAATATATTTCAAGAATGCGTTCAGACATCATACAAAATTCTCAGCATACACAAAATATGTACAGCATGTCTTGGTGAATCACCAAAAAGAAGGGAGGGATAGAAAAGATAAAATGAGCTTGACTTTGTCCATAGAAAGGATAATAGTATAGGAAGAAAACCAAATTAACAAAAGAAACTCTTGCAAATAAGAAGGAACTGCTACAGAATATAAAGGATGTAAAGGCTAATATAGTGTGATGGATAGTTTTATATTAACTTGACACAAGCTCAAGTCATTAGAGGAGGGAGCCTCAGTTAAGAAAATGACTCCAGTCATATGGACTGCAGGCAAACTTAATGAGTGATTAGTACTGGAGCGTCCAGCCTATTGCAGTTGTCTCCATCCCAGGACTGGTGGTCCTAGGGTCTGTAAGAATGGAGACTGAGAAAACTATGAGGAGCAGGCTAGTAAGTGCCACACTTCTATGGCCTCCCATCAGCTTCTACTTCCTGGTTCCTGCCCTGCTTGAGTTCCTGCTATGACTTCCTTTAGTGATGACTATGATGTGGAAGTGTAAACCAAATGAACCCTTTGCTCCTCCAGGTTGCTTTGGACATGGTGTTTCATCACGGGAATAGAAACCCTAAGATATATGACAAAATCAAATACAACCCCATATGTATCTTCATACTATATAAACCCAACAAAGTCTGACAAAGTACTTAGAGGGGGTACAAAAAAAAAACCTTGGTGAAATAAATTAAAAATATGCTAAAGGTATGGGGAGACACTCCACGTTCCTGACTAGAAAGAAAGTTTTGTCCCCACAACAGCACTTTCCACTTTGATATATTAACTTTATGTCACAAAATTACTTTGTAGAGATCAGTTAGCAAATTACTTACTTTGAGGCAAAGACACCTAAACAATTTCATATGATACTATGCGTTAAAATTCTGACAAAAGGCACATATGTAAGAGCCCATGGACTGCTGAACATTAACTGAATAGAAATTCATAATTGTGAAAAAATAGAAAGTTGTAAACCAATAACAAAAGTCATATTGAACCATCCTTCATCCCATGCAGCAGGAATTTTCCAGTAGCTTCTATGTTTGACATAGTATTTTCATGAGGTTTAGATAAAACTCTTGAATTACATCATTAATTTTGATGGACTTCAAGCTTCATGCAACCTAATGATGCAACTATATCTGAATCCTAAGGAAGAGGTTTTCCTACTCTGCAATAGCAATGGTCTAACAAACTGATGCCTGACCAACATACTATGGACATACGAGGATTCGTGAATGTGTTATGTTCTTTAACTATTGGAAATTCATGTACTACCAGAACAGGACATCTGATTCATGGTTGCTTAAATCCACGGCCACATTCCTTCATATCAGGTCCAGAATTAAATTCTTTTTAAAATTTACCTTAAAAGTTGTGAAAACTTCCATAAAATTAAGATCAAAAAAGCTGGCAGATTGAAATAGAGTAACTGAACAGAGTATGTCCTCCTTTGACAAAAATGAAGTCAGCAAGCAAAAACAGATATTGAAATAATGGTAAATGGTTATTGTCTTACTCAAGTAAAGAAAACACTATGGTTTCTCAAAATTAATGTGCATTCTTAAGTAAAATGTGAATCGATCCATTCCTATCTCCTTGTACTAAGGTCAAATCTAAGTGGATCAAGGAACTTCACATAAAACCAGAGACACTGAAACTTATAGAGGAGAAAGTGGGGAAGAACCTCAAAGATATGGGTACAGGGGAAAAATTCCTGAATAGAACAGCAATGGCTTGTGCTGTAAGATGGAGGATTGACAAATGGGACCTCATGAAACTGCAAAGCTTCTGCAAGGCAAAAGACACCGTCAATAAGACAAAAGGGCCATCAACAGATTGGGAAAGGAACTTTACCTATCTTAAATCAGATAGGGGACTAATATCCAATATATATAAAGAACTCAAGAAGGTGGACTCCAGAAAGTCAAATAACCCCATTAAAAAATGGGGCTCAGAACTGAACAAAGAATTCTCACCTGAGGAATACCGAATGGCAGAGAAACACCTGAAAAAATGTTCAACATCCTTAATCATCAGGGAAATGCAAATCAAAACAACCCTGAGATTCCACCTCACACCAGTCAGAATGGCTAAGATCAAAAATTCAGGTGACAGCAGATGCTGGCGAGGATGTGGAGAAAGAGGAACACTCCTCCATTGTTGGTGGGATTGCAAGCTTGTACAACCACTCTGGAAATCAGTCTGGTGGTTCCTCAGAAAATTGGACATAGTACTACCGGAGGATCCCACAATACCTCTCCTGGGCATATATCCAGAAGATGTTCCAATGGGTAAGAAGGACACATGCCCCACTATGTTCATAGCAGCCTTATTTATAATAGCCAGAAGCTGGAAAGAACCCAGATGCCCCTCAACAGAGGAATGGATGCAAAAAATGTGGTACATTTACACAATGGAGTACTACTCAGCTATTAAAAAGAATGAATTTATGAAATTCCTAGGCAAATGGTTGGACCTGGAGGGCATCATCCTGAGTGAGATAACACAATCACAAAAGAACTCAAATGATATGTACTCACTGATAAGTGGATATTAGCCCAGAAACTTAGTATAGCTAGATATAAGATACAATTTGCAAAACACATGAACCTGAAGAAGAATGAAGACCAAAGTGTGGACACTTTGTCCCTTCTTAGAATTGGAAACAATCACCCATGGAAGGAGTTACAGAGACAAAGTTTGGAGCTGAGAAAAAAGGATGGACCATCTAGAGACTGCCATATCCAGGGATCTATCCCATAATTAGCCTCCAAACGATGACACCATTGCATACACTAGCAAGCGTTGGCTGAAAGGACCCTGATATAGGTGTCTCTTGTGATACTATGCCAGGGCCTAGCAAACACATAAGTGGATGCTCACAGTTAGCTATTGGATGGATCACAGGGCCCCCAATAGAGGAGCTAGGGAAAGTATCCAAGGAGCTAAAGAGATCTGCAACCCTGTAGGTGCAACATTATGAACTAGCCAGTACCCCAGAGCTCTTGACTCTAGCTGCATATGTATCAAAAGATGGCCTAGTAGGCCATCACAGGAAAGAGAGGCCCATTGGACACGCAAACTTTATATGCCCCAGTACAGGGGAACGCCAGGGCCAAAAAGTGGGAGTGGGTGGGTAGGGGAGTGGGTGGGAGGGTATGGGGAACTTTTGGAATAGCATTGGAAATGTAATTGAGGAAAATACCTAATAAAAAGAAAAAACCCTAAGAACTTTATTCACATAACCAATACTTATTGATACAGGAATGTATTTTGGTGGTATACAATTTCCTGAGCATTTTCATTATAAGGTGTGTACTACTGACTGTTTTAGTCAGTGTTCTATTGCTATGAAAAGTCATTATTACCACAACAACTTTTATTAAGGAAAGTATTCATTGAGGCTTGCTTACTTACATTCAGAGGTTTAGTTCATTATTGCCATGATGTGAAGCATCGTGGCATGCAGGCAAGTCTGGTGCTGGGGACGTAGCTCAGAGTTCTTCATTGAATTGCCAGTCAGCAGGAAGAGAGACTGGGTCTAGCTTAAGCATTTGAAACCCCAAAGCCCAACCCTTATAACACACTTCCTACAACAAGGCCATACTCCAAAAGGACCACATTTCCTAAACCACATTAAGTAGTGAAATTCCCTAACTATCAACCATTTAAATCTATGATCACATTTGGGCCATGCTTCTTCAAACCACCACACTGAAATCCTCAATTTTAGGAAACAGTTTAAGAAGAAAAAAATGGTAGACATATTACTGTCTTTGCTTTAAATCATAGATCAAGCACATCTTCAGAAGATTGGCATGAAAGGCAGGAACTTTTCTGAGCATGCCAAGCTTACATCATAAATATAGTGGACAGAAATACTTCTGGACATATCCAAATTCTTTTTCCCAAATAGTTCTTTTGAAACTGATGAAACCGTTAATCTAAAGGAGCACTAAGATGAGAGTTTGTTTCTAAAGAAATATGCCTCACTGAGTCTATAATAATAATAGTAAACATCAAAACATACGATAACCCAGAAAGCAAGATTCAAGTACAAGTATAGACAGACATATCAGTTGACTAGAATAGAAAGCCCAGATGCAGGGTCTGACAAGGACACGTAAACAGTTCCATGGAGATAAGACAGCTTCATCAACAGAAGGATCTGAAAATAACTTGACATCTACAAAACACAAAAGAGAGCTGATAACTGACATAGACCTTATAAACTTCACAAAATTTACCTCTAAATGGAGCAGAAGCTTAAATTTAAGCTCAGAACCATACAACTCTACAATAAACCAAAGGAGAAAATATATATAAACTTGGGTTTGATATAATACCAAAGAACTGACAAGGAAATTTGACTACATTAAAATTTAGGTGTTTATTTTTTTTTTTCTGGAAGAAAAATTCAAGAAAATGGAAGGAAAGAGAAAGGTGAGGGGAGAGAAAGGAAGGAAGGAAGAAAGAAAGAGGGAAGAGGGAGGGAGGGAGGGAGGGAGGAAGGAAGGAAGGAAGGAAGGAAGGAAGGAAGGAAGGAAGGAAGGAAGGAAGGAAGGAGTAAACCTAATGAAAGGTTCTTACCAATTTACATAGAAATGTTTTCAACATGATGTTAGGCAGCTTAGCTTAGCTGCCTTAGGCAGCTTAGCTGCCTAGGCTAAGCTGAAATGATAGTCCTACCTCAGCTTCCAAATTATCTGATTCCCTCTTGCCAGATGTTTTCAGTTTGTGTAAAGTTGTCACTAAGTACAATCCAGTAAAATGCGCTACTTTGTATTGTGATATTATCATGAAATCATGGGGGGGGGTGAAGAAAAGGTTATAGTTTAACAATTGATAAGCTTGTGTATCAAGTTGACACTCTACTCTGGAGACAAGTAATAGTTCATCCTGGTTGTCGACTTGCTAGCTCTGAGAAGAGGAATCTCAACTGAAATAATTGTCTCCATCAGCCCTGCTTGTCAGCCTGTCTGTAGGACCTTTCTTTGGATTGCTATTTGTTGTAGCGGACTCATTGCCTGCTAGGCAGTACAGTTCTTAGCCAGGGAGCTGCTTTTCTCCATGGTTCCTGGTACTACTGTTGCTGAAATCCCCAGC
The DNA here is from genome assembly GCF_978045245.1 of Mus caroli. Classification (NCBI taxonomy): domain Eukaryota; kingdom Metazoa; phylum Chordata; class Mammalia; order Rodentia; family Muridae; genus Mus; species Mus caroli. Next base: position 19,823,216 of record NW_028227258.1, read on the forward strand.
CTAATATTCCTCAGTGGTGCACTGTGGCCTGGAGGTAAGATGAATAAGCTCTTTCCTCTCCAGTTTGTTTTTGGTCATGGTATTTATCACCACAAAAGAAAACCAAACTAGGACGAACTTGAGTTGGAAAAATGTTAGTGCAGAAAATTGAGTGGCCAAGAAGAAGTAGCTTTGCCATGCTCTAAAAATGGAACATGGGCTTACTATGAAATCTAAATCTGTACCACTCACAGAAATAAGCTCACACACACACATTAAAAAAAAAAGAATCTGTGATTTATTTTTTTTTTTTGGAAAAGATTTTTTAAAGATGGCAACAAAAATGTTTGATCTGTGAAGCAAAATGGTGGTATTGTGGATTTTATAAGTTTAAGTATATTTTCCTCTGAAGACAATCTTAAGAAAATCAAAAAAGGGGCTGATAATTGAAAAGTAATTTGAAAATATATAGTTGAGGATTTATGTCACAAACTTTATAATATAATATATAGATAGCTTAACAATATGAAACAATTCAATTATCAATGGACAAATGATTTAAATAGACACTTTATGACAGTTGTATGAGTATCACATAATTTTAGACTTGGAATATTCCACATTGACTGTCACTAGGGAATACATAATAAAACCCAGGACAAAGCACTCTTCTACCACTATGCTGCTGATGTAGCAACAGAGTCTGCATTAAGTAATGGAAAGTGGAAAAAAAAAACTCAAGTTCACTACCACCAGTAGAATTTTTATGATCACTTTATCAAACATGGACCTATTAATGACCCATCTACCTCATTCACACCTGTATTCCAGAAAGAAATGAAAGCAAATTTCCTTAGAACCTGAATATAAACTTTATTTTTTTGGTTGATAGCCTTACACCAAATGGCTAAGCCACCTCTGCAGCCCAAGTACAAATTATCTCCAAACCAGAAATGACCTAAATGTTCATGGATAAATGAATTGCCATATATCCATAAAGTTGGAATACATTTGGCAATAAAAAAATGAATGAGCAAAATGATATGTCTAACATGAAAAACTAGCAAACATATTACATAGACATACCTTCCAAAACACCAATAGTGCAAATGTACTTATATCTAAAATACTAGAAAAATGTGAGCTAATCTAGATGGAGTTAAATCAGTTTGACAATTATTTGAAAATACTTGATGACTCAAAATGACAGAAGGAATAAAAAGTAGAGAAAATAAATGCCTAGGATGATAAAGATGGTCACAGCTCTGAATGTGGTATAGTTTGAACAGATCTTGCTAGATACAGATCTAGATTTCTTAACATACAAATGTTATAGGTGACATCTATATGTAATATATAATATGGAATATGTAACATATAATATATGACATATGATATGTGATATAGAATATATGATGTATACTATATGATATATAGTATATGTTTGCAAAATTACTACACTGAGTGCAAGAAGACCTGTTTCCCAAAACTCCAATAGTGTAAATATGTATATCTACACATTTATATACATATATATATATATATATATATAGAGAGAGAGAGAGAGAGAGAGAGAATGATATACACACTAATATGTATCACTACACATTTCAAAATTTGTGTAGTGTTATACCTGCCCGTTATCCTCAATAATGACAGTGCATAAATCCTTCAAGCAATAGGATGTTTATAAGCATAAGTTCTGCTATGTCAGTGTCCTACTACACAGCTCATACCCCCTTTAACCTCATCCTGGAGAAGAATGCAATGAAGCTAAAATTATGCAGCAGAAAGTCAAAAGATGAAGTTAAAATGATAATTTCATGTTCTGGAAGGGAACACTATAAACACAAATGCTAAACAACAGAACAATACTTTCTAGAAATCACAGAGTTCAAAATCACAGGAAACATAAGGGGAAAACATCATTAAATCTAACTGCAAACTGATCTGTGAATTGAAAAGCACAATCAGGAAATGGTAAATTTCTTAAAGTGTTGCTTTTCTTGCCTTTAGAATGAAAATTGCCAAACTACCAACTGAAAGGAACATATTTTCTACTACAAGAAAAACTTAAACACATTCATTTAGAAGTAAGTGAAGAAGCAGTTACAGAGAGATTAAATGATGAGGTATAATGAGAAGGAACTTTCATAAACAGCAGACATCCACTGGAACTTTAGAGCATTGTAACAGCAGCCATATAAATGTCCATACAGTGAGGGAAGCTCTCTTAGACCATTGATCACATTGTCTGATTTCAGAAAGAGTTCTTAAGCTACTGTCTGGTGACCCCTTTGTGATAGAGAAATTATTATATGACTTCCATTTATATAGGTATATAAAATAGGGGTATACACACACACACACAAATCTTTTAGTGACAATAAGCCATACAAAAATCACTTTAGAGGGCCACAAGCCTCTTCCGGTCAGACCAGCACTGGGGTAGCTAGGGCACAGGGTCTGTTGACACTCGCCAGCTACCCACAACACCCACCACAGGATCTTAAGACTTCTGGTGAGTGGAACACAGCTTCTGCTCCAATCCAATTGCACACGGGACCTGAGACTGCATTAGTTAGGGAAGCAGAAAACCGGCCTGAGTAGGGCCACAAGCCTCTTCAGGTCTGACCAGCACCTGGGTAGCTAGAGCGAAGGGTCAGCTGACACCCGCCAGCTACCCACGACACCCGCCACAGGATTTTGAGACTTCTGGTGAGTGGAACACAGCTTCTGCCCCAGTCCAATCACGCGGGACCTGAGACTGCTTTGGTTGGGGAGGCAGAAATCTGGCCTGAGTAGGGCCACAAGCCTCTTCCGGTCTGAACAGCACCTGGGTAGCTAGAGCACAGGGTCTGCTGACACCCGCCAGCTACCCATGACACCCGCCACAGGATTTTGAGACTTCTGGTGAGTGGAACACAGAGTCTGCTCCAATCTTTAAACAGTGACAACAATAACAACTAATCCCAGAGATTAACAGAGGGCGAAAGGTAAACGTAAGAATCTTACTAACAGAAACCATGACCACTCACCATCATCAGAACCCAGCACTCCAACTTCGCCCAGTCGAGGGCACCCCAACACACCGGAAAAGCTAGATCCGGTTCTAAAAGCATATCTCACGATGATGGTAGAGGACATCAAGAAGGACTTTAATAACACACTTAAAGAAATACAAAAGAACACTGGTAAACAGGTAGAAGACATTAAAGAGGAAGCACAAAAATCCCTTAAAGAATTGCAGGAGAACACTGCTAAACAGGTAGAAGACATTAAAGAGGAAGTACAAAAATCCCTTAAAGAATTGCAGGAGAACAGTGCTAAACAGGTAGAAGACATTAAAGAGGAAGCACAAAAATCCCTTAAAGAATTGCAGAACACTGCTAAACAGGTAGAAGACATTAAAGAGGAAGCACAAAAATCCATTAAAGAATTGCAGGAAAACCAGACCAAACAGGTGATGGAATTGAATAAAACCATCCAAGACCTAAAAAGGGAAGTAGAAACAATGAAGAAAACCCAAATTGAGGCAACACTGGAGATAGAAACACTAAGAAAGAAATCTGGAACCATAGATACGAGCATCAGCAACAGAATACAAGAGATGGAAGAGAGAATCTCAGGTGCAGAAGACTCCATAGAGAACATCAGCACGACAATCAAAGAAAATACAAAATCCAAAAAGATCCTAACTCAAAATATCCAGGAAATCCAGGACAAAATGAGAAGACCAAACCTACAGATAATAGGAGTAGATGAGAATGAAGATTTTCAACTCAAAGCACCAGCAAATATATTCAACAAAATTATAGAAGAAAACTTCCCAAACCTAAAGAAAGAGATGCCCATGAACATACAAGAAGCTTACAGAACTCCAAATAGATGGGCCAGAAAAGAAATTCCTTCCGACACATAATAATCAGAACAACAAATGCACTAAATAAAGATAGAATACTAAAAGCAGTAAGGGAAAAAGGTCAAGTAACATATAAAGGCAAGCCTATCAGAATTACACCGGATTTTTCACCAGAGACTATGAAAGCCAGAAGGGCCTGGACAGATGTTATACAGAAACTAAGAGAACACAATTTCCAGCCCAGGCTACTATACCCAGCCAAACTCTCAATTACCATAGATGGAGAAACCAAAGTATTCCACGATAAAACCAAATTCACACATTATCTTTCCACCAATCCAGCACTTCAAAGGATAATAACAGAAAAAAAACCAATACAAGGACGGAAACCACGTCATAGAAAAGCAAGAAGGTAATCCCTCAACAAACCTAAAAGAAGACAGCCACAAAAACAGAACACCAACTTTAACAACAAAAATAAAAGGAAGCAACAATTACTTCTCCCTAATATCTCTTAATATCAATGGACTCAACTCCCCAATAAAAAGACATAGACTAACAGGCTGGCTACAGAAACAGGACCCAACATTATGCTGCTTACAGGAAACTCATCTCAGATAAAAGATAGACACTACCTCAGAATGAAAGGCTGGAAAACAATTTTCCAAGCAAATGGTAGGAAGAAACAAGCTGGAGTAGCCATTATAATATCTGATAAGACTGACTTCCAACCCAAAGTCATCAAAAAGACAAGGAAGGGCACTTCATTCTCATCAAAGGTAAAATCCTCCAAGAGGAACTATCAATTCTGAATATCTATGTGCCAAATACAAGGGCAGCCTCATTCATTAAAGATACTTTAGTAAAGCTCAAAGCACACATTGCACCTCACACAATAATAGTGGGAGACTTCAACACACCACTTTCACCAATGGACAGATCATGGAAACAGAAACTAAACAGGGACACAGTGAAACTAACAGAGGTTATGAAACAAATGGATCTGACAGATATCTACAGAACATTTTATCCTAAAACGAAAGGATATACCTTCTTTTCATCACCTCACGGTACCTTCTCCAAAACTGACCACATAATTGTTCACAAAACAAGCCTCAATATATACAAAAATATTGAAATTTTCCCATGCACCCTATCAGATCACCATGGACTAAGGCTGATCTTCAATAACAAATTAAATAATAGAAAGCCAACACACACGTGGAAACTAAACAACACTCTTCTCAATGATACCTTGGTCAAGGAAAGAATAAAGAAAGATATTAAGGACTTTCTGGAGTTTAATGAAAATGAAGCCACAACATACCCAAACTTATGGGACACACTGAAAGCATTTTCTAAGAGGAAAACTCATAGCTCTGAGTGCCTCCAAAAAGAAACTAGAGAGAGCACACATTAGCAGCTTGACAACACACCTAAAAGCTCTACAACAAAAGGAAGCAAATTCACCCAAGAGGAGTAGACAGCAAGAAATAATCAAACTCAGGGGTGAAATCAACCAAGTGGAAACAAGAAGAACAATTCAAAGAATCAACCATTGGAGGAGCTGGTTCTTTGAGAAAATCAACAAGATAGATACACCCTTAGCCAGACTCACTAGAGGGCATAGGGAAAGTACTCTAATTAACAAAATCAGAAATGAAAAGGGAGACATAACAACAGACCCTGAAGAAATCCAAAACACCATCAGATCATTCTACAAAAGGCTATACTCAAAAAAACTGGAGATCCTGGATGAAATGGACAAGTTTCTAGACAGATACCAGGTACCAAAGTTGAACCAAGATCAGGTTAATGATCTAAACAGCCCTATATCCCCCAAAGAAATAGAAGCAGTCATTAATAGTCTCCTAACCAAAAAAAGCCCAGGACCAGATGGGTTTAGTGCAGAGTTCTATCAAACCTTCAAAGAAGAACTAATCCCAGTTCTTCACAAACTATTCCACAAAATAGAATCAGAAGGTACTCTACCCAACTCATTCTATGAAGCCACAATTACTCTGATACCTAAACCACAAAAAGACCCAACAAAGATAGAGAACTTCAGACCAATTTCCCTTATGAATATTGATGCAACAATCCTCAATAAAGTTCTCGCTAACCGAATTCAAGAACACATCAAAACAATCATCCATCCTGACCAAGTAGGATTCATCCCAGGGATGCAAGGATGGTACAATATAAGAAAATCCATCAATGTAATCCATTATATAAACAAACTCAAAGACAAACACCACATGATCATCTCCTTAGATGCTGAAAAAGCATTTGACAAAATCCAACACCCATTCATGATAAAAGTCTTGGAAAGATCAGGAATTCAAGGCCCATACCTAACCATGATAAAAGCAATCTACAGCAAACCAGTAGCAAACGTCAAAGTAAATGGTGAGAAGCTGGAAGCAATCACACTAAAATCAGGGACTAGACAAGGCTGCCCACTCTCTCCCTACCTATTCAGCATTGTACTTGAAGTCCTAGCCAGAGCAATTAGACAACAAAAGGAGATCAAGGGGATACAAATCAGAAAAGAAGAAGTCAAAATATCGCTTTTTGCAGATGATATGATAGTATACATAAGTGACCCTAAAAATTCCACCAGAGAACTCCTAAGCCTGATAAATAGCTTCGGTGAAGTAGCTGGATATAAAATTAACTCAAGCAAGTCAATGGCCTTTCTCTACACAAAGGATAAAGAAGCAGAGAAGGAAATTAGGGAAACAACACCCTTCTCAATAGTCACAAACAATATAAAATACCTTGGCGTGACTCTAACTAAGGAAGTGAAAGATCTGCATGACAAGAACTTCAAGTCCCTGAAGAAAGAAATTAAAGAAGATCTCAGAAGATGGAAAAACCTCCCATGCTCATGGATTGGCAGGATCAACATTGTAAAAATGGCTATCTTGCCAAAAGCAATCTACAGATTCAATGCAATCCCCATCAAAATTCCAACTCAATTCTTCAACGAATTGGAAAGGGCAATCTGCAAATTCATCTGGAACAACAAAAAACCTAGGATAGCAAAAACTCTTCTTAAGGATAAAAGAACCTCTGGAGGAATCACCATGCCTGACCTAAAGCTGTACTCCAAGCAATTGTGATAAAAACTGCATGATACTGGTATAATGACAGACAAGTAGACCAATGGAACAGAATTGAAGACCCTGAGATCAACCCACATACCTATGGTCACTTGATCTTTGACAAGGGAGCAAAAACCATCCAGTGGAAAAAAGACAGCATTTTCAACAAATGGTGCTGGCACAACTGGCGGTTATCATGTAGAAGAATGTGAATTGATCCATTCCTATCTCCTTGTACCAAGGTCAAATCTAAGTGGATTAAGGAACTCCACATAAAACCAGAGACACTGAAACTTATAGAGGAGAAAGTAGGGAAAAGCCTCGAAGATATGGGTACAGGGGAAAAATTCCTGAATAGAACAGCAAAGGCTTGTGCTGTAAGATCAAGAATCGATAAATGGGACCTCATAAAGTTGCAAAGCTTCTGCAAGGCAAAAGACACCATCAATAAGACAAAAAGACCACCAACAGATTGGGAAAGGATCTTTACCTATCCTAAATCAGATAGGGGACTAATATCCAATATATATAAGGAACTCAAGAAGGTGGACTCCAGAAAATCAAATAACCCCATTAAAAAATGGGGCTCAGAACTGAACAAAGAATTCTCACCTGAGGAATACCGAATGGCAGAGAAGCACCTGAAAAAATGTTCAACATCCTTAATCATCAGGGAAATGCAAATCAAAACAACCCTGAGATTCCACCTCATACCAGTCAGAATGGCTAAGATCAAAAATTCAGGTGACAGCAGATGCTGGAGAGGATGTGGAGAAAGAGGAACACTCCTTCATTGTTGGTGGGATTGCAAGCTGGTACAACCACTCTGGAAATCAATTTGGTGGTTCCTCAGAAAATTGGACATAATACTACCAGAGGATCCAGCAATACCTCTCCTGGGCATATATCCAGAAGATGTTCCAACCCGTAAGAAGGACACATGCTCCACTATGTTCATAGCAGCCTTATTTATAATAGCCAGAAGCTGGAAAGAACCCAGATGCCCCTCAACAGAGGAATGGATACAGAAAATGTGGTACATTTACACAATGGAGTACTACTCAGCTATTAAAAGGAATGAATTTATGAAATTCCTAGGCAAATGGATGGATCTGGAGGGCATCATTCTGAGTGAGGTAACATATTCACAAAGGAACTCACACAATATGTACTCACTGATAAGTGGATATTAGCCCAAAAACTTAGGATACCCAAGATATAAGATACAATTTGTTAAACGCATGAAACTCAAGAAGAATGAAGACCAAAGTGTGGACACTGTGTCCCTTCTTGGAATTGGGAACAAAACACCCATGGAAAGAGTTACAGAGATAAAGTTTGGAGCTGTGAAGAAAGGATGGACAATCTAAAGACTGCCATATCCAGTGATCCATCCCATAATCAGCTTCCAAACACTGTCACCATTGCATACACTAGCAAGGTTTTGCTGAAAGGACCCAGATATAGCTGTCTCTTGTGAGACAATGCGGGGGCCTAGCAAACACAGGAGTGGATGCTCACAGTCAGCTATTGGATGGATCACAGTGCCCCCAAGGGAGGAGCTAGAGAAAGTACCCAAGGAGCTAAAGGGAACTGCAACCCCATAGGTGGATCATTATTATGAACTAACCAGTACCCCAGAGCTCTTGTCTCTAGCTGCATTTGTATCAAAAGATGGCCTAGTCGGCCATCACTGGAAAGAGAGGCCCATTGGACTTGCCAACTCTATATGCCCCAGTACAGGGGAATGCCAGGGCCAAGGGGTGGGGGTGGGTGGGTGGGGGACTGCTGGGGGAGTGTATTGGGGACTTTTTGGATAGCATTGGAAATGTAATTGAGGAAATTACCTAATTAAAAAAAATCACTTTAAAATATTTTGTTATGCAAAAGAATGACAATTTATTAAGAATGAAATGAGATTTTTTTATATTAACGAGATGCATATGCTTATTGAGTATTATGTGAAGAATTGAAGCTGGGCAAGATTTGTGCTACAGCAGGAAGATGGAATTAGTTAATTTTCTGTTGTGATAAAACACCACTGCCAATAGTGACTTACAAAAGTGATTCCAGAAGGGTAAGAGTACATCAGCCCAGGAAGGCATGGCAGCAAGCAGGCAGTGTGGTGGCTGGAGCAGCAAGTAAAGTTCTCGAACTGGGGAGAGATGGTAAACGCCTCAAAGCCAGGCCCTGGTGTCTTATTTACTGTATCAAGAACACATCGTCTAAACCTTCCCAAAGAGTTCTACCAACTGGAGACCAAGTATACAAATACATGGTCCTATTATGGACATTCTCATTCAACCACTATAAGTGAGTCATCTTTAATGGGTTGTTGTTGTTGTTTTAGCTGGTTGATATTTTGATGTTATAACCATCAATTCTGAGAGTATCAGTTTGCCTAAATACATTGTAAAAATAGTAGAAATTTGTGTAAGGAATTGCTGAAATTTCTGTCCTGATCCCAAGATAAATTCAAGTAATAGTAGTCCTCGTCGTTGTCCTTGCCGTTTTCATCGTCATCGTTGTTGTAGTCTTCATAGTAGTAGTAGTAGTAGTAGTAGTTGTTGTTGTAGTATTCCTTGGGGGGGAGTAGCTGAAAATGGGCATCTCCAGGCTTTCACTTTTTGCCAGTTGGCATCTTCAGCAACTTGGCACTTCACCCAGGTTACTTCTTACATGCTAGGAGGGCTTTGGCAGCCCCAGTGTCCCCTCCTTGGTGATTGACTTGGACTCTAGGGACACAGGGTCAGGTGCCTCGAACCTGCCTCATTCGGCCTCCCTCAATCTACAGGAGAAATCAGGGTTCCAGTTACAGGTGAGCAAGGAGTTGGCTCCAATGACAAACAGATGCAGACACAAAGAGAGTGTGTATCTGAATGTAATTTTCTCAAAGCGAGCATCAGAGTTTTAATACAGAAGAAAAGAGGAAAGTTAGGTGACACATCAACCAGGTACAATGAGGCTACTGGATGCTTAATGACTCTAACACAAAACAGAGGAGTGCAAACATAAAGACTGGCAGGAACTGGGCAATAAAACAACTGAGACAAGGTCAGCTCTACCTAAGGTCAGCTATAGTCTTAGAAGCCAGGTGTGAGGTCTTTACACTCCCAGGGCAAGGGCTTTCACACCCAAGTCATGATTCTAATTAGGGAGTTCCGCTCTAGCTAACCTTCTCATGAATAATGCAATATTCTAAAACCACAATCTACTTCCTAAACCATTGTAAATTCCTGTATATAGGAGTGATTTGACTTTTATTCTAAGTGATTGTGGGGGGACTTTCTACTAATGAGTAATATAGTATGCCATACAAAACTATAATAAGAATTCTAAACTTACATTGCTAAGCTTTCCCTGAGATTTCTAACTCTATGTAGTAAGTAGTAATGCTTGATTTCTTTCACTATCTCTCTTACAATACTAGAGGCAATTCTAAGTGTTACTGAATAGGTAACATTCTTAATGAATTTCAAGCCCAGGGTCGTCTCAAGGACTACCTAGGCCATTGGTAAAGGCCAGGAAACAATGTTCAATTTTGCTTAGGTATTTGGCAAGTCATTGCTGGAGCCACCTCTAATGAAACAATACTAAAAGAAAGCACACAGATCCATCGTAAGGACAAGTTTGGAGCATTTGTTATATACGGGATGCCATGGTTCCAGGAGACTAAGTTTCCATGAACTTTTCACCTCTGGACTGCATCCAGGTTTCTAGGACTACACTCGAGTCACTACTGGAGTGGGTGTAGCAGTCAGGGGCTGATAGAAGTGGTACGGGCCTGGTGGCCTGGGACATACACCTGGCCACCAGAATAGCAGCAGCAGGTGGGGAGACAGCATGTTCTAACAGCTCAGGTTCCAGGTAGAGACCTCTTGGTTCTTCAGTCCCAAAGCACACACAGAAGCACAGAAGAGATTTATCTAAAAGAGAGTCAGTATGTGGTCATCCAGGAACATTTTGGGAGGAGTGATGAACAGCCAGCTCCTAAGAGAGTCTCACAGGTCCCCCCACTGGCTCATGGGTAAAAGAAACCCTGTAGAATGTCAGTCAGTTTTTCTTTCATCTGAGCCTCCCTGAAGGCCTTGGTCGCTAAGAGGTCTTTTTCCAGACACTTCTGCTCGCTCACTCATGAGGTGCTCCAGGTGTCTCCTCACATCATCCAAGGTCACTTTAAAGAACTCACCAGGTACCTCTGCTGGCCAGGACAGCAACAGGCCCTCCAGACCCAGGTGGCACACTCCAGGATCTCAGTTAAGCAGTGGTTCGGGCTCCTGCTGTGATCATTACCAGGGTTTTACATCTTGGGCTCAGATGGACCCTTCTGTCTCCACCCACTGGCCCCTACCATGGAAAGAAAGGAATATGGCAGAGGCAGGCTCCTTTGTGCTTTGCTTCCCCTGAGTATTTGCTGCCTTTGGAACACCCTTAACCCTGAGGTACTTGTATCACCCTGATGGTTCAGGTCTTTGCTATTGAACTCTCCAGACTTCAAAGAAAGCAAGGGGCTAGTAGAGCAGGCTGGACTGCTACCAACTCCTGTTTGCCCATGGTGTCACACTACTTTATGACAACCCTGAAGGTAGTGCCTTTTAGTCCCAGTTCTACAAAGGCAGAGCTACCAGTTGTTAACTCTCAAATCCTGGGATAAATGGCTGAGGCATCTATTTAAAAGCAGACCTGGTAGCCAGTTCTCCCAGCATCCTTTCCAACAATCTCCAGCATAGGAGTTGGGCTAGTTTTCCCTCGAAGTTCCCAAAGGGTCTGGCTAGAACAGAAAATGTCCAACAATTTGAATCATGTTCTCAGGCCCACTAGTGTAGCTCCAGGACACAGGCACCATCTCCAGCTTGGCATTGTGAGGCAGGTTGGCAAATCTCTATGAGATCAAGCAGGGTCCTCTGAAAGTTCAGATCATATTCTTTCTGCTGGGGTTGGGGTCCTGCTGCAGACACGTGACCTTCAGTAGCTGCAGTAGTATGGTGCTATGTAGTTGAGACCATTTGGGGGCAGCAACAGCAGTGTGCAGCCCCTGCTGCCATCTTCCAATCACATCTTAATTATTCATTTATTTTATGAAACTAAAGTCATCAATCAAGTAACAATTTTTTTTAATTTTTAATATTTTTTATTACATATTTTCCTCAATTACATTTCCAATGCTATCCCAAAAGTCCCCCATAGCGCCCCCCACTTCCCTACCCACCCATTCCCATTCTTTTGGCCCTGGCATTCCCCTATATTGGGGCATATATAGTTTGCAAGTCCAATGGGCCTCTCTTTCCAGTGATGGCCGACTAGGCCATCTTTCGATACATATGCAGCTAGAGACAAGAGCTCCGGGGTACTGGTTAGTACATCATGTTGTTCCAACAATAGGGTTGCAGATCCCTTTAGCTCCTTGGGTACTTTCTCTAGCTTCTCCATTGGGAGCCCTGTGATACATCCAATAGCTGACTGTGAGCATCCACTCCTGTGTTTGCTAGGCCCCAGCATCTTCTCACAAGAGACAGCTATATCTGGGTCCTTTCAGCAAAATCTTGCTAGTGTATGCAATCAGCGTTTAGAAGCTGATTATGGGATGGATCCCTGGATATGGCAGTCTCTAAATGGTCCATCCTTTCATCACAGCTCCGAACTTTGTCTCTGTAACTCCTTCCCTGGGTGTTTTGTTCCCAATTCTAAGAAGGGGCACAGTGTCCACACTTTGGTCTTCATTCTTCTTGAGTTTCATGCGTTTATCAAATTGTATCTTATATCTTGGGTATCCTAAGTTTTGGGCTAATATCCACTTATCAGTGAATACATATTGTGTGAGTTCTTTTGTGATTGTGTTACCTCACTCAAGATGATGCCCTCCAGGTCCATCCATTTGGCTAGGAATTTCATAAATTTATTCTTTTTAATAGCTGAGTAGTACTCCATTGTGTAAATGTACCATAATTTCTGTATCCATTCCTCTGTTGAGGGACATCTGGGTTCTTTCCAGCTTCTGGCTATTATAAGTAGGGCTGCTATGAACATAGTGGAGCATGTGTCCTTTTTACCGGTTGGGACATCTTCTGGATATATGCCCAGGAGAGGTATTGCTGGATCCTCTGGTAGTACTATGTCCAATTTTCTGAGGAACTGCCAGAAAAGTAACAATTTTTTAAATCAAACATTCTAAAACAATATCATAAAAGTATACTAATTTGATACCAGAATGAAAATGGGAAAATATTGAAAGCTTCTGTTTTCCCTAAACGAACCATTTAGCTTTTTATGAGAGTTAAGATCATTTTGGTACAGTAAAGCACTGTGGTTCATAACTACACTAGTCGCTGGTCCATCTGAGCTGAGGTGTTCCCAGAAGCGTTTGCTGAAATTGTATGGGAATATATGAAACAGAAGTATGTGTTGCGTATTCAGAAGCCAGGCTGCCGGAGAACTTGCAGGCTGTAACATTGGTAAGCATTGCCAGAAAGCAGCTCAAGTCACTGTGTCTTGGAATATGAATTAATATTTGCCAAAGTTATACATCCAGAAAACCTTCACTATTGCCAAAATGTTTAGACCTTCCTATCCTTATCACTCAGTCCCATGTCCCCAGAAGGAGTGGGGACCATTGTTTTAAAGGTCTTAAGATTTACTTGTAAGCACATGTACAGATGACACACAAAAATTATTAAATATGTAAAATCTACATGAATTAATAACATACATGATTCTGCTCATTGCTGAAGTGAGAATGAGAAACTGGAGTGGTAATCTGGTTCGGGTTTGGTTTTTAATGTTTGCTAACGAGTTGCAAACACAGGAGTACCGACTGCACTTAACAAATCTGACCAGGTGCTGCTAAATTGTTCTTCCCCCTACCCCCCCCCCCCCCGTTTAGTGACAGTAAAGTTTTTAGCACACTGAGATTTTATATCAGGGAATATTAATCAAATTTGAAAATACCTCCATTCTCAGGCAGCTCTTTCATCAGTAAGGTCAATAAAGTGATCCAAGACAGCACAGGAGAAACTAAATTCAATCATACATCACCAGGACAGCCAGAATGCTGGGGCATATTGAGACATAGACTGAGAAGCTATAGAGGTGAATCATGACAGCAAGGCAATAGAGTCATAGGGAAGGTAAACAAGCTAAAATCAGTGAATCAATCCAGTCTCGGGAGTTGGTGAGGCCTTCAAAATTCCAAGGCACTGCCTTATTGAGAACAGTAATCATCCAGAGAAGGAAACAACGCAAGTCACAGACCATAATCTGAGATGCTCTAAAATCTCAGCCACAAATGGCAGTAGAATAGCTATTCGGGCAGTGGTAGGAAAGAACATTTTGGAGCAAGAGCTCGGATGGAAGGTGGCAGAAGATAAAATCTTTCAGCAGCAGTTCAGTAGTTTATCTGGGGAAGGAAGCAAAGACCCATGGTCTAGACACTCACTCCTCAGCAACAGTGGTGGTGGAACACAAGCAAGTGCTCAAACAAGTTATCAAGTTGGAGTAGACGTTAGAGCAGAGCAGATTGTGTCTTGTCTCCAGTAATGGCCATGCCACTCTATTTTGGGGGCTAGATGGAATTCTCTTCCTCTGGGCTTCTTCAAGTTTGTATCTCAGGTGTTGCAGATTATCCAGCTTAAGCACTTCCTCTTAACTTCCTTAGTCACCTCTTCAGCAGTAGTAACTCATTCATGGTCGTTGTTCAATCCATATTATTTGATAGTTACAGATACTGAAAACTAAGTCATAACTTCTGGGTGCAATTACTATTTATCTCACCTGTTACATCTCTGTAGGATGTCATTATGTATCTATATGTGTACATTATATTATATATAAAAATTGCTACTAGAAGAGAGTGTAATCACAACTCAAAAATAATCAAATAAAGAAGATAATGTTGGCCCCACATGAATTGACCCTCGCAGAATTCTTTCAATGAATTTTGCTAACCCCTTATATCTATAACAAATTTTTGGTTTCAATTTGTATTTTTAACAGAAATGTTGATTGCCGTTTAAGTTCCCATTAACACATAAAAGTAGGGAGGAATAATGAAGACAAATATTGAAGAGTAAACCATCCAGTCTGCTATAAGCAATTTTTTGCTGACCTGAGTAATATTTTTGAAATATTGTCTTTAATTAGCTTGAGCTACTGGACAAAATGTAAGACATGGGACAGAAAAAAATTTAAATTTAATCGTATTAAAGTGTGTTCTCCATTATTTATTTAAGTATAGTTAGTCAGCAAAGAAATGCCATTCTGCAGCACAGTATCTACTGACTCCTCGCTGCACACCATCCCACCATGGCTGAAACAAACCACTAAAATGAGGTCTTTACATGCTTGGGTTTGGGGGCAGGGATGCTACATCACTCAAATTACCATACTTCTACCATAAAAAATACACCAACAGCAAATAACTTCTCCTCTAGCATCATAGTGTCGCCCAATAAGGGAAAGAGGAAGCAAGCAATTTGGATGAATTTGATGTTTATTTCTACTGCAGTATCAATTCTAAAAATTTAGGTGGGTATTATTGGATTTTCAACAATAACATTCTCTGATAACTGGAAAAAATCTAAGTCGTCTCTCCCAATTTATTGCAGGGTGATTTTAGTGCCTAGGCATATCAGGTGCTAATAAATATCTGGAGAAATAGTTACAAGTTTTGTATTAGGTACACCGAATTTTAATGCCTTTGGAGGTTTTCTTTTTCCCTAAGACTATTGATGGGACTCCTGCGAAGGTAGAGCTTTAAATCAGAACGCCAAATTATCATGTGAATGGCCTCAAAAATTCAATTATAATGAGCACAACAAAAATGTCTTCCCAGTATTTTCACGTTGATGGTCTCCAGGTCAGCTTCCCTTAGAACAGAGCTCACGAGTGACCTCTAATTTAGTCTGCTTGCATACACCCCAGCTAATTTACAAGTTTGCTGTGTAATGTTAGGAATGCCACTTCCTTGGGCCTGGTGGCTTTATAATCTAAAAATGAAGATGTCTTCCTTCACCAGGGTGTAGTAAACTCCAGCAAATTTTAAAATGATTACATACCCAAAGTGCAATTACTCCATTAAGAAGAGTAATTAAGAAAATGAGTAGGAAACTTTGACAACTCCTTTGGAACCAGGCCATTATTTTCTAAGTAAGGAAACGGGAGAAAAAGCATACAGGGGCAGCCTCCTTACTGCCTTAACTGCCTCTTTAGGGGAGAAAGGATGATCCTGCAATTGACTCTCTCACAGAGAACAAGAGGCCTGTGACCATGCCCTGGGTCTATTATGCCAGCATGTGCAGTCATTAGGGTCAAGTGGCATTTTAAAAAATTATATTCTACAAAAGAGTCCCAATGAAACAATAATTACCATTTAATGGGATTCACAGTGGCATAATAAATATCACTGATCTTCCCCACCTGAGCTCTGAACCAAGTAAGGAAGGCAGATGGTCTCCAAGATACCATCTTTTTTATGGATGGCAGAGGACGTGGTTTTATGAGTGGGAAAGAGGGCTTTCTGATAACTAGACGGAAGATAACCACTGTACATCTCTATCCTGGAGTAAAATTCCTATAACCACTGCTGGGAATATTGAAGCAGCTGCTTCTCTCTCTCCAATATTGCTTTTGAAGGAACAGATGGATTTCATTCCAGGTTTCTTTCCTTCACTAAGAACAATGGAAATTGAAGTAGACACCATCTCAGAAGTTTAAACTTTAAGCTCAGAAGGTACGGTCCTTCTCTCCCTCACCTTTACTCTACATTTTCCAGAATGATTGGCACAGGAAGGAGTGGGTTTTGATATGTTTATTTCCAAGCAAACAATTCTGTATCAGAAAAAATTGACAGTGACCTCTGGTCTAGTCATTTTCAATATCTAACCCACCACTAGGAATTCAGAGATATTGAACAATTTATGTGAAAGTGTTACAATGATCCGTGGTATATATCACACCACATTTATTTCAAGTGGGCATTACACACTGACTGCTTAATAGGGTTTGGCTTCTTAATGAGTTGACACACTGGTAATTACATTAAAAATTATGAATGGGGAAAGGGTGAGAGATAAAGAAATGGAACACTGAAGGGACTGAAGGGGGGAGAAAATGAAGGACAGAAAGGAAGGGAAGGAGGGAAAAAAGTTAAAAGAATTTCAAGCCCAGGTCAGACAGACTTCAAAACATAGATGTTTTACTTCCTGGAATGCCTGCTTGGAGGTGTGACATCTGGGCTTAATGACGACTGCAGTGTTAATGCACACTTAGCAAAGGTGTCCTCCTTAATGATCACATGCTTACTGCTAAGAATATTCTCTCCTTTAAGGACACTCTGCTCCAAGTTCTAACCAGCTCAGGTACCATACAGACTGCATGCTGAGATGATATATATTCCTTGCGTCCTCCGGCTACTCTGACAGAAATGAAATGAATGGCATCAAATACGTAATGGTGTTTCTAATCGTCCTAAAGATCAGCATGATCTGCCATAAATAATGGTATAACTACAACCTCCCATTAGCATGTTTCTGCTATCCTCTCTCCACACAATAAACAAGGCTAAGGTTGTCATTCCTTTGCTGTTAGAGATTGATCACGCACCATTGACAAGCATTGATATATGAGATTAATCTCTTTACCTCATTTATTCACGGTATGATTCTTTGCCAGGCTCACACTGGGTAAGCAAACAATAAATATCATTAAGAAATCACAGGCAATTTTTGGTCAGAAAACCCAAGTAAGAAAAAAGAAGCAATCAAAAAGTTCTAGAGATTTTTTTCTGCTATTCACATTTTTCTGGGATTTAGAAGACTTATTTACAAAGAGTATCTAAGCTCTCACTATGTTCCACTCACTACTTGAATCTGAAAGTAACATTTCAAATGTTTATGTTAGCTGAATAGATACAGAATCATCTTTTAAACTTGCAGTGGTGGTAAATAAGACTCTCCCTGTTTGAAGACACTCAGGTAAATATGCCACTTGCCCTTGCAGTTTAGATTGTCTGCCACTCTGATGAGTAGAGTTGAAGATGATGGCTCTTTGCTTCCTTCCATTACTATGTTTTGTTTCTAGGAAGACAGTAACAGACTATATGAAGACAGAGGCCTGAAACGAGAGAAATCTTAGGTCTTTTATAGTCTTAAATATGTTGATCTGTGATTATAGGTAAAAGTTGCAATTTCACAGAACTGGCATCCAAGGTAGTTAAGTGGTGAAATTGCTGTTATCATCAGCTGCCCTTGTGAACTACTGCAGCTTCAGGAGTAAGTTACCCTCCCTCCTATTCAGTGTGCATTGTGGGGTGTCAGCTCTTGTGACATGTAGGCCTGCCCCTAAAATCATCCTGGTCCTCCACTCCAGTCAAGTTGATCCCAGACATACTAGGAGCACTCTCCAATCAAGACTATACTTCAATTGTATTTCCCAAATATTCACATGAAGTCTTAAATCTTCTTTCCTCTTCAAGGTGTGTATTTTTGTTTACAAAACTACTAGAAACTTAGTAGCTTGAACTTATTTATCTGATAATTGGATAAAAATCATACCTCGTCTCTGGACTTGTCATGGAGTCACCAAGAAGGGATAGTCACTTCTAAGTGCTCTGTAGAAATCTATTAATTTGCCCAGAGGCCCTCAGAATTATAGGACTTTACTCATCTTACTTTGCTTTTGGATATTCTCGTAAACACAATGACCAAAAACAACTTAGAGGAAGAAAGAGCAGGCATTATCCTTCAACTCAAACAATCCATCTTAAATGAAAAAGTCATGAAATCGCTAAGGTTGTTCTCTGACCTACAGATACATGGATGTGTGTAAACTCCACCAGTATATCTTCTGGATTTTTATCAGCTATCATGTTTGATTTTCAAGCACTTCATTTTGTTATAAGTTCAATTTTCCTTATTTAATGCTATTTCAGGGGCGATTGGGAGTGATTGTGTTCTTGGTTGGAGGATATGGGTTATAGGTAGATCAAGGGCTCAGAAGAGAACCAGAGTCCACATCTGCTGATATCATGTATTTTCCCTTGTACAACAATCTACATATCATGGTATCAGATTTGGGGCTATTATTTCCCAAACCAGCAAACCAGAAAAAGCTACACATATATGTTTATAGTGATTTTATTCTCAAATACCAGGATTCAAAGGGAATGTCTGCAAGGCTTGACTGTGACTGTCCCCTGAGAGCTTTTGTGTTTGGATCCTTGGTCTTCAGTCTGTTACACTGTCTGCAAAGACTATGAAATGCTTAGGACATAAAGTCTAACTATAGGAATTGGGCAGAGCTTGAGAGTTTTAGTTGGGCCTTCCTGTCTGTTCACCTCTGCTTCCTGAATATAGATACAATGTGATCAGCCTGTCTCTGGATATTTCTGCCATGCCTTCCTTTCCAGTCTCAGTTGCTGGGATGAAATGATCTCCTCAAAATATAAGCCACAGTAAAGTCTACTTTTTTTAATTGCTTATTATTGTTAGTCATAGAAACAAGGAAAACAACTAGTACAGTGTCATTCAGTAGGTGAATGGATCTGACCTGTAGTATATCCACACAATGGAACATTATTTAGTGCTGAAAAATAATTGGCTTATGAACTATGAAAAGAAAAGCTCTATCTTAACTATCTTAAAAAGCTCTTTTTTATTGGTTATTTTATTTATTTATATTTTAAATGTTATCCCCCTTCCCACCTTCCCAGTTTCCTCATAACAAACCCCCTATCCCTCTCCCCTGACTCGATGAGGGTCCTCCCCCACCTACCCAGCCACTCCAGCCTCATCACTCTAGCATTCCTCTATGCTGGGGCATCAAGCCTTCACAGGACCAAGGGCCTCTACTCCCATTCATGTCTGACAAAGCCATCCTCTGCTGCATATATGGCTGGAACTGTGAGTCCCTCCATGTGTACTCCTTGGTTGATGATTTAGTCCCTGGGAGCTCTGAGGAATCTGGTTGGTTGATATTGTTGTTCTTCCTATAGGTTTGCAAACCCCTTCAGCTCCTTCAGTCCTTTCTATAACTCCTCCATTGCAGTCCCCATACTCAATTCAATGGATGGTTGCAAACATCCACATCTGTATTGGTCAGGCTCTGGCAGAGTCTCTCATGGGGCAGCTATAAAATGATTCCTGTCAGTGTTTGAAAGGTTCCATCAAGATATACTTTATAGACAACAAACCTTCAGAATTTGAGAAAAAAAGTTAACTATGAAGGACAGAATGTATCTTCCAGAATGCTTCTTACATGTACTCAACTTTACTTAGAACATATAATTCTATGAAAGGTCAACTCATAAGCCTGATGGATCAGGACCACTAGGGTAGAAAAGAAACGAATGCTGAATAGGTAGGGAGAGAGTGGGCAGCCTTGTCTAGTCCCTGATTTTAGTGGGATTGCTTCCAGCTTCTCACCATTTACTTTGATGTTGGCTACTGGTTTGCTGTAGATTGCTTTTATCATGGTTAGGTATGGGCCTTGAATTCCTGATCTTTCCAAGACTTTTATCATGAATGGGTGTTGGATTTTGTCAAATGCTTTTTCAGCATCTAAGGAGATGATCATGTGGTTTTTGTCTTTGAGTTTGTTTATATAATGGATTACATTGATGGAGTTTCTTATATTGAACCATCCTTGCATCCCTGGGATGAATCCTACTTGGTCAGGATGGATGATTGTTTTGATGTGTTCTTGAATTCAGTTAGCGAGAACTTTATTGAGGATTGTTGCATCAATATTCATAAGGGAAATTGGTCTGAAGTTCTCAATTTTTGTTGGGTCTTTATGTGGTTTAGGTATCAGAGTAATTGTGGCTTCATAGAATGAGTTGGGTAGAGTACCTTCTGATTCTATTTTGTGGAATAGTTTGTGAAGAACTGGGATTAGTTCTTCTTTGAAGGTTTGATAGAACTCTGCACTAAACCCATCTGGTCCTGGGCTTTTCTTGGTTGGGAGACTATTAATGACTGATTCTATTTCTTTAGGGGATATGGGACTGTTTAGATCATTAACCTGATCTTGATTTAACTTTGGTACCTGGTATCTGTCTAGAAACTTGTCCATTTCATCCAGGATCTCCAGTTTTGTTGAGTATAGCCTTTGGTAGAAGGATATGATGGTGTTTTGGATTTCTTCAGGGTCTGTTGTTATGTCTCCCTTTTTGGATGGATCACAGGGCCCCCAATGGAGGAGCTAGAGAAAGTACCCAAGGAGCTAAAGGGATCTGCAATCCTATAGGTAGAACAACATTATGAACTAACCAGTACCCCAGAGCTCTTGACTCTAGCTGCATATGTATCAAAAGATGGCCTAGTCGGCCATCACTGGAAAGAGAGGCCCATTGGACTTGCCAACTTTATATGCCCCAGTACAGGGGAACGCCAGGGCCAAGGGGTAGGGGTGGGTGGGTGGGGGGTTGGGGGTGGCGGGAGTGTATTGGGGACTTTTTGGATAGCATTGGAAATGTAATTGAGGAAATTACCTAATAAAAAAAAAACAAACAGACAAAAAAAAAGAAATAAACGAATGCATTCAACTTCTATGAAGGAGTAAATTAAATGGCAATATATTTGCCACAGCTCCTACAATGTATAAAATAGTATACTTTCCAAACCCTAACACAATATAAAAATGCACTAACTAGTAGAGACACTATTTAGAATTAGACTTTTTTTTTTTTTAAGATAAAATGATGCATTCACACTGCGTAGTTCAGACTAGCCTGGAATTTGAATGTGAGGATTTCAAACATGCCTTACCATGTTCAACTACATTCTTAGCTAAAACAAATGAAGAGGTATCAAGAAAACCACATGTGCGTGGTGAACTTGTCCTGAACTGGGGAATTCTGTGAGGCTTAAGTTACCCACTGCAGATACTAGGACACTGACACCTGTGTATGACTTGTCTTCCTTTGGGTTTATGCCAAAAAGAATGGTTTTTACTTAGCTCGGGCCAAGAAGGACAGAAGGGTGTTTAGTGTTTAAGTCCCTCTCTCACTATTTACTAAAATAAGAGAAATGTTGTTTACCATCTCAGAAGGATGATGAAGCCAACACAATTAACTTGCTGTAACTATTATAATTTATATTTATAGTGACTACATGTTTTGAGACCTGCCACTCTTTGCTAATTTACTCATCCATTTAGAGATAGCATTAGAGCTCTCACTGTCTGTTCTAGACACTGGCACACAGATATGAACACATGAACATATGGATACCATGACACTTTTGACTAATAAGAATGGATAAAATGGGGCTGGTGAGATGGCTCAGTGGGTAAGAGCACCCGACTGCTCTTCCAAAGGTCCAGAGTTCAAATCCCAGCAACCACATGGTGGCTCACAACCATCCGTAACGAGATCTGGCGCCCTCTTCTGGAGTGTCTGAAGACAGCTACAGTGTACTTACATATAATAAATAAATCTTTAAAAAAAAAAAAAAAAAAAAAAGAATGGATAAAATGAACCCAACCCATACAATGGTATCAGCAAAGGCAGGGAGATTCTGAAAGGGACAACACATGAGAACTAAATACCACTACTGACTGAATTTTTATATGGTAGTCAGCTTTTTGTCATTGTGATTAAAGAAGTAAAATAAAATAGCCAAGTTTGACTAATGAAGTACAAAAGCTTATTTTGGCTGGCATATCTGGAAGTCTCTGATCATATTTAGTAAGCTCTATTGCATATAGACCATTAGCAAGGAAGTGCCCCACAGTTGGCAGATATTAGAGAAAACCTGCCAGCCTATGGCCTCTGAGAAGCAAATAAAGAAGACAGGATCTGAATATTCACTTCAAGATTACACCCTCATTTGCTCAACTTCCTCCCATTCTCTCCACCTCCTGCAGGTTCTGTTTACTCACGGAAATACCAGAGACTCTGGAAATAAGCCTCAAACACCTGAGTCTTTGGGAACTCTTCCCCAGCAACCATTTTGCTCTGACTGAACAACAGTGATAATGTACTTAGCCCTACTTTACCATCATGAAACTTAGAAGTCTTTTTTCTTCCTGTATCTGCCTTTGGATACCTCTGCTTTCTGTGTAGTTGTTGGTGATTGAATATAGTTGTTAGTTATTGAATGTAGTTGTTGGTTGCTGAAGATGTTCTAAAACTTGTCTCCTATGACTTCAACATTTGTTTCTGCTTTAAGAGATTCTTTGAGTTCATTGAAACATGGTAGTGCCTGAATGTGGATTTCTGCCTTTCTTTTCTTCTTTCTTCCTTGTTTTGTAAAACACCTTTAGCGACAGTATGGCACTATGTTGCTAAAGCTGATCCCAAACTTGTTTGCTGATGTAGTCTTTTGTCTCAGTCTGGTACATAGTATAGACTACAGGTACACTATTATGCCCCTCTGTGGACCTATTTTCATAAGTTATACAGAACATATGTGCTCCTTCATTTGGAAATCTCCAGCTCATTTCCTAACAAGACATTTATGCACCTCCATTCTCCCTCTTACTTATTGGTCAATCTAGGAGATTTAGGAAGGGTTTCTTCCTATGTGTGTACATGCTTCACCTGCTCTTTCATCTTGGCCATTTCTTTCCATTTTATTCTGTAATTACAGTTTTTCTTCAGTTCTCGATACTTACCATCTTCGTACTTATTTTCTTTAAATCACAAGAAGTAAAATGGCAAGTAATTCAAAATACCTGGAAATATTGGAAAGGGACTTTTTTGCTGAGTACCAAAAGGTATAAGGTAGCTGACAGACTGTATAGAGCCAAGTAAGCTGCCTTTAGGTTCTATTCATTATAGGTAAGACCCTAGGATGCTAAGTCAGACCTGATGAGTGGGACACAGTGGAAGGGAGCAGGTCAAAGCGAGATGAGTTTTCCCAGAAGGTCTATGCTGGGGATTATGCTGGCCTGCACTGTAACACTCCAACAAAGATGGAGGAAAGAAAGACACTAATCCAATCATCCAGAGCATAGAGCTTTGCTGACAGCATTTTTAATCTTCATACAAATGCCAAGTTATTCTGCCAGTTCTCCAGGTGTGTAAATAAGGCTTTGCCATGCCAGCTAATCGGTTAAATGCACACAGCAGCTACAGAATGAAGACTGTCACCCAAAGTCTCCTGATTTGTTGATTCTTTTACAGGTTAAGTGATAATGAGCTAATAGAAAAATGTGTGAGCAGGGAATGTGCAGTACTCGATGGTATAACAGAAAGAGAGAGTCAAGAAGGCTCATCAAAGCATTTCACTGAGAACGGCTGCTAATAAGAGACAACCAAAATCAGCAGAAAACTTTGGGAGGTTTGAAAACATGAAGTTTTATAAAACTTTGAGAGGAAAGTCAAACTTGCATTAAAGATCATGCTTTTAACATTTCTCTCTTCTCAGAGAATTATCCTGGCATGAGATGCCCTACTGACTTATTTGACCATCAGTTATGGAACTACAAACCCCTCAGAATGAACAAGGACCTTGGTTTGTGGGAAATCTGAAGGGCCATGTGTGTGTAGTGGGGAGGTGAAGCACAGCTATAAGGAGAGTTGACCCCAAGCCATAATTGTATTGACAGGTGAAATCTGAAGCAGGTGTCTTGCTTCAGAAAAGGCAGCAGTTAGATGGGGATAGTCCAGTATAAGAATGTGGTCTTGATTTCCAATCAGACACATTGATGGATGGGTGGATGGATGGATGGATGGATGGATGGATGGATGGATGGATGGATGGACTGCTTCCTCTGAATATCATTTCTAGACTAAAATATTATCGGCATCTAAGATACTAATTATATGTTCACTAGGCAAATTGGCATATGTGTAAAATGCATTAATATGATTAACTAAAATGAATTGATTTTTATCACAAGGCATTCATTTCTTTAGAAGTATTCAGCATTAAGAAGCAGAGCTAGCAAGCAAAGTACAGCCTGATGCATTCAGAAAGTTTTTGTCCAGCAATCTTTCATTGACTTATGGCCCTCGAATTGTGACTTTCATAGCCTACAGTTATGGAAATTCTAAAGAAACTGAAAAATCACTACTCCACTTGACAGATGACAGGACTCTGAAGCAGCGTTCACATACTCAACTGTGGTGGCTGCCGTCATTTTCTTTCGGTGATAAAGCACAAGTCTATACCTGAGAATATCTTATTCAGTGCTCACCATCTATAAAACCAAAGACAATGTTCCCTCTCATCAATAGCTCAGGAAGAAAAAGAAGCTGTCCCAATAAAGACAAAAGAGGCACTGTCACAAACAAAGTAAACCTTGGCACTCTGCCCAGAACTCTATGCACATCAAAAAAGGGACAAAAAAAAAAGCTGAGAATATAAAAACACTTCTTTCTATGTACAAAATAAGAATCGCAAGAAACTGCACTGTGCTGTTGAGTATCAATGCCCTACATTCTGGAGCTAGAAAGCCTGGTGCGAACCATGTATGCTTCTAGCTTGTCAGACTGTCTAAGACAAGCAAAAACATCACATAAAACCTCGACTTCTCCATCAGTAAATGGCACAAGATAACTGTATTTTCCCTGATAAGAGAAGTGGTGACAATAAATGAGGTTAACCTGAATGCCTCTTAATTGTATGGGATCAATAGTAACAACTTTCAAAGCACTTTCTTAATATGAGACATGGAAGAAGTAATTAAATTATCCTTCTGTAGTGAACGAGTTACTATCTATTGATCTAGGTACCAGCCTCCTTATTAAAATTATCTATTGGGTTGCATC
This sequence comes from Mus caroli, assembly GCF_978045245.1. Lineage (NCBI taxonomy): Eukaryota > Metazoa > Chordata > Mammalia > Rodentia > Muridae > Mus > Mus caroli. Next base: position 19,848,873 of record NW_028227258.1, read on the forward strand.
AAATATATATGTACATTACAATACTATCTGATTTTCTTTAAACTAAGACCTTATAAATAATCAGCTCTCACTGAGCCAAAAAGTAAAATAAACTGTACACTGACAATTATTAACCAAAACAGATCCAGGAAATTACAAATAGTATTTTATTTGGCACTTATACTGATTTTCTGTTTCCATGTTCTTAGATTAGCATGGGAGGTTGGGCAGGGACTTCTCAAGCCTGCCTTCTTTCAGCATTTAGAGCCTCAGCTTTCTCTGTTGGATCCTCCGTTGTCTTGAATGAGCCTCCTGTGTATATTCAGTGCAGTACTGGGACTTTTAGAAACAACCCCTGTAACATCCTACCCTGTTCTTCTTCAACACTGTTCTTTATAGGCTGCCACTTAAGAATTTTTCCCCCTGCCAGGCGGTGGTGGCACACACCTTTAATCTCAGCATTTGGGAGGCAGAGGCAGGTGGATTTCTGAGTTCGAGGCCAGCCTGGTCTACAAAGTGAGTTCCAGGACAGCCAGGGCTATACAGAGAAACCCTGTCTCAAAAAAACAAAAACAAAAACAAAAAAACAACAACAACAAAAAAAGAATTTCCCCTTTATTATTTTTTTCTTTTTGCTCCAAAATTCTGGCTACCAATGTGTACCATATTACACAGGACACAACAACAACAACAACAAATCATTTTACAACATTCCACTCTATATACAATATCTTTTAGACCAGAACTCATAAGTCCATAGTGTGACTATGTCACCACAAACCAAGGAGGGCTTTTAATTATTTTTGTATTCTCTTGAGAATGTCACACAGGACTGATGTGTAGGATTCCTATCTTTCTCTCCTATTCCATTCCTGTGTCCTCTGCTTCTCTGTCATAATCATGACCTCTTCCTTAGTCAGCATTGTTACACACACACACACACACACACACACACACACACACACACACCCTCCTGAATCTATGTTGCCTATGTGTACATGGCTGACAAATTGGGATTTAATTCTAAACCTCATTTGAAGACAGAGTGGAATTTAGATCATTCATGATCTACCTGAAACAAAACTAAACTAAATAGATGTAAAGAACATATCTGTTTACTTATTTTATTTTTATAGTGTAGTGCCAATACTCATCAAATGATATTTTGACTATATGTTGTAAAAACTGGATCTTCGTGTTCACATTCACTGTGTGTGGTACCTTGGGATTATAAAGTCCCCAGATAAGAAGAAAGAATGTCTGGTCATTCCCCCAGCTAATGGTTGTAGCAAGACAAGATGAGGAACAAACAGAATTAATGGTTAATATTTGTTTGACATGGAACAACACTCAGTTCATCAGCTCTAGAGTTGTAATACAGGAAAACAGAATTCACCAGAGGAGACACTGGTATTATTATCCTTTTGTCTTTTCTATCATTAAATCCTAGAGAATGTCTAAATCATGCAGGCACATAATAGCTATTTGTAGCCACTGTTTCTATGTAGGAAAGAGTGGAGAGTATAAGACACAAAGTAAATTGCCACTTCACTAAACAAAATAACTCATGAAGTTAGTACTTGACTTCGGCTGAATGACGTGAGACATCATAAAAGCAATGGATTGAGAATTAGGGAGCATGGTCCAATCTGTATCATATTTTGTGTGTGCTGGCTGAATGATGTGAGACATCATAAAAGCAATGGATTGAGAATTAGGGAGCATGGTCTAATCTGTATCATATTTTGTGTGTGTGTTTGGCAAGTTATTTATACTCTCCAATCTCCTGATCCTTCTGTAAAATGGGTCTTTGACTTCTGGTTTGCAAATTTGTTTTACCTATAATACAACACGCCAGAGAGTACATGTCAGTAAATGTTGCATGATCACACAGTGGTAATTTTACAGTCACACATCACATCTAATCTAAACTAAAAGAGACAGAAAATCTTTCCAATGTGAGGCAGCCATGGGTGGTAGGAGTTTGACAATTTACCTGTGTATCATTAGACTGTTCTCTCTGTACAGTCTCCAGAGGAGGTCAATAAGCAAATAGCCTCATTTTCAGAAAAAAAAATATAGAAGATATTCTTTGCATAATCTGTTCTTAATTCCAGTACAAAACATATGTCTCCATCCTACAGAGAGACATATTGTGTTAGTGCTAAGTCAATACTGAAATCACATCTTATCTCTTGCTATGACAGATGAAAATGTAAAGTAATGAAAACCTAGATATTTCTAATTTCAAGGATGTGTTCTCTGGCAGCCTCACTTAACTTACACAAAAATACGGGCACAAAAATTCAGTCTTTTGTTGTAAGTAGAAAACAAACTCTGAAACAGTAATACAATATTTTGAACGCTGTTGGAGAGCTGGTACTCAAGGTATTTTTTTTCCATAGAAGTGGAATAATTAAAGCTATTGTTCAAATAAGTAGGAAAAAATACAATTATTGCTGACAATTTTGCTATTTGATGAAGTGGTGCATCTCTTACAACTCTGACAGGCAGCTATAAACTGAAATTATCAGGCAATTATTTTACCATTGCTCAGCTAACCCAAATCTCTGCCATGGCTCACACACTCTCCTCCCTGCGAAGTAAACACACAGCTGTCTGCCCTAGAAAGAGAGCCTTGGGGCATCCCTCTGTGGAAAACTCAGATAGAGAAGTTCTGTCATTTCTTAGATCCAAATGATTTATTTTGTGAGATGAAAGAATATTATGCTAGTCTCTGTTAAAGGCACTAACCTTTAGTCTTCTAATTGGTGTGCATGTGTGAAAAATTTTTGCCACATCCTAGACTGAGTTTTGCTATATAGGAAGAATAACCCTGAGTCCCTTTAAATGAGTAATTTATTTTTGCTCCACTCTTATATAAACGAGCCTACTGCTGTATAATTGCTATATTTATACAGCATCTACTAAAACAAGACTAAGGTCTAGAACACATTGCCGAGGAGCCTGAGCCAGCACACAGTGTCTGCATATTCACGGTCTGCAACTCTTAGTCTGGTAATTAAAACAGTCCCAGTAGAAAGAGGGTTTCTATTTGTGCCAGCCAAAATACTTGACACAATAGGAAATATCTGAGTTTAAAATTCCCAATTCACAAAACGGTAAGAGGGAATGGCTTATGCCTAGGAAATGCTACATCAGGGTTTGTCAGCATCTATTCAGTAGGTATTGCGGGAAACAGAGCCCTACTTATCTCCACTGCAGGCATCTGAGAAAACACTTCTCCACAAAAAATCGATTGCAAATGTTGTCAGTTTTGATAGTAAATACTGGTGTTTTAAAGCCTATTCCTTTCAGGGACTGAAATTGACGAATATCTTGGCATTCAAAAATACTCAAAAAACTCAAAACTCCAATACTCTTCACGTTCAAGACTCTTGGTTCTTCTGTCTTCTAAAAGGACAGGCGAACAACATGAATTTCAAACCACTGTGACTTTCAGCCTGTGTTAGGTCAATCTTCTACAGCCACAGGAGTTTACCATACTCTCTGAGGTTACACTTAGGGGCCTCTCCCGCTACACTAATTGTTGGAAAGTATAGTGTGTGTACACAACTAAGCTGTCCTGAATTTAAAAACAAACAAACAAACAAACAAACAAACAAACAGAACAAAATAGAGTGTCTCATTTAATTTCAAGTAACATTTGATAATACAATATATAGAAAAATACACATTCATTTTATTATCATATTTTAATTTAATAAGCAAGCCTATATATTTTCCTGTACCAGTCTAACTGTGTGTCCCTTTCCCTATATCTTTGAGTAGAATATGAGACTAATGCTCTACAAAGATGCACTTTCCCTCCCTATCTGCTCCCTTTTTTGGTATAACCCCAAGAGCCAAAAGTAGAAATTCTTAGGTCTTGAGTATTTCTTTGGAAAAATACAGTTGGAATGTCCCACATGCGCACTGTCTCTACTTACCATAGGGATTGTACAGTGCCCAAAGCACAGAACCTAAATGTACGTATGAAAATTAATCTCCTCTTAAATAAACACAATGAAATATGTCTTAAAGGACATAAATAAAGAAAAAAGAATGGGTACAGTCACCCCTGTTTTCAGGAGCTGAGAAACTCATCTTAAGTGCTTGGATAGCTGTCTCTTGTGAGACTATGCCAGGGCCTAGCAAACACAGAAGTGGATGCTCACAGTCAGCTATTGGATGGATCACAGGGCCCCCAATAGAGGAGCTAGAGAAAGTACCCAAGGAACTAAAGGGATCTGCAACCCTATAGGTGCAACAACATTATGAACTAACCAGTACCCCAGAGCTCTTGTCTCTAGCTGCATATGTATCAAAAGATGGCCTAGTCGGCCATCGATGGAAAGAGAGGCCCATTAGACTTGCAAACTTTATATGCCCCAGTACAGGGGAACGCCAGGGCCCAAAAGTGGGAGTAGGTGGGTAGGAGGAGTAGAGGGGAGGGTATGGGGGACTTTTGGGATAGCATTGGAAATGTAAATGAGGAAAACACCTAATAAATATATATATATATAAAAAGAAAAAAAAAGAAAATTTGGGAGTGTCTTAGTGTTGAAATTTTTAGGGTGGTACCTCAGTCTTGAAGAAGCATCTGACATGTTCTTCCTGGAGTTTTCTCATTTCAATAGCCACCTTACACAGTTCTATTCTTTAGTCTTGTGTCAGACTGAATCTCTTGACACAGTCAGTGTTGTTCAATGACCATTTATATCTCAGAAAAATCAGAGAAACTAAACTTTCACCTTTTAAAATGTTGGAGACATAAATGGTGCCTATTTCTTACCTCTGGGAGAGAATAATTCAGTGGTAGCTACAAAGACAGCTGAGGCTTTGCTCAAATTATTTTTATTGTCCAGCTGCTGCTCATGACCTCTCACACACAAACTGATCAATTATTCCTTGTTTTTCTAAATTGGTAAATTTTATTTATTTTCTGAGGTGTGAGGGGCACCTTCCAGTCAATACACAGCATAAAATTTAAAGTCAGTCTGCCATCTTAGTAGGTTATCTAAAAATACTATTAGATGATTTTATAAAATGCCTTAGGATAGACAAAACAATACTTTAAAATGGATTGACTAAAATAAATTTTAATCCTATTTGGAAAATAGAGGGGGGTGAGTTAAAATATCACTTGGATGTAGTTAATACTTGATAATACTCTATCTAAATATATCACTCATTCAAAAAGAATTTATAACCCAACCATCAAAATATGAGTTATAACTGATACTCTGTTTAGCCAATGTCAAAAGGAACAAACTGGAACTGCAAATTCTAGAAATTCTTAAGTAGGTAAACAAATAATCTTGAAATTTTACTTTACAGAAATAAGATTAGGATTTAAAAAATGTCCTATAATCAGGTATTGAACAAGAGCATTGCTGATTACTTTCTAATGTATCCACAAACTATATCTCTCACCATAGCAGACAAATAATTGGGAAATCCTAGATGTTTCTTTTATAATCCTCTAGTCCTGGCTGCAGAAAATAAATAAAAAATATGATCTTGTTTGCTACCAACAGCTTCTTTCAAAACAGTTTTCTTGATTTTATTAATGTCCTTCCAAGAAATATAATGAATGTACTAGACGGATATAACTTATAAAATTAATAAAAAATTTACTACCCATTTACTCAGTTTGTGCTGTATAAAAATACCTTTATTTCTAGATCATATAACCAAAGAGGAAATCAGTTTTAAAAATAATGTCACATTACACATATTCTGGGTGTGGTAGTACATGCCTTTAATCTTAGAACTCAGGAGACATAGGCAGGCAGATCTTGACCAAATCTCATTACTATTGTTATTATTGTCTTGGTACAGAAGATGAGAATAGCTCTTATAACAAGGAACTTTTGTTAGAGTGCCAAACTTTAAAGTAGATAGGTTAAGTGAAAAGCAGAAGTCTCTTTAACAAACTATTGAGAATTTAATCTTTAAGTAATCTACCAGGTTGCACCCTATCAGTTAAAGATATTCCAAAGTAAGAAGAAAAAGTAAGCCGGAATGGACTGTTATGTATAGTTAACCTCCCACTGTAACTGAAGCAAAAATAATTCAAGATTATTTGATGATAAATTGAACTGGTGAACTTTAAATTAGAGAAAAGTGTATCCAATTTTAAAGACTATCTTTAATTATATTTTTGTGGAGTAAACTGCTAGATAATATCTATGTTCTAATTTTTATTACAGGTTTTAAAAGTCTTACAGAATTTGGAAGTGTGTATCTTGGTGGCTAAATAAAAATGTGTAGTCTGTCATTTTAGTTGTCTCTTTATCACTTTGGGAAGTTACTCCATTGCTGTGAACATCTGATCCTGAGGTCTAAAGTCATAGTGACTGTGCTCTTATGCTCCGTTTTTGCTCCCTACCCTCATCATCAGCCTCCAATAGGGCCAATCATGTGATCCACAATGGCCAATGTACAAGACTCTCTAAGGCTGTTTGTTTTAGCCAAGGATATCTAGCCAAGACAGCGAGTGGCGCCTGAAAGGCAGTCATGCTTTGCTCCCAAGCTGTGTACCTTGGCATGGCATGTATATGCCCAGAGAAAGGTCACCTTTTTTCTAAATTTCATAGAGGCTCCATCTGCTTGCCAAGCTGTTCACCTGCAGGGCTGCTTCCACCTAGTGCGGAGATCATTTGCTCATTTGTACAACAGCTCTGGAGCCATATGGACCACTGAAGGTCCTGCCAATGGGGCAACTCCATACCCCTTTCCTCTGTGACTCTTTCACAGACAGGCTCAAGTCAAGCCTGGCTGGTGTTTTCCTCTGGACTGGTCTGTGACAATTACCTTGAAGCACCACATTTAATGGCTAAACTAAAGGGACGGTCACAGCTGTGTTTCTTACTTGAGACCTTTGTGAGATGGAAACAGTAAGAGCGTGGGAAAGCTGAAGAGTACAAAAGAAGAGTGACCAAGTCACCATTGGAACCCTGATTCAAATCTCATTTTAAGTTTCTCCCAGTATTCTCCAGTCAACAGGAGAACAGATTCTTCCCCAATAAGCACGGTAGACATTAATTTTCTGTCATGTTCAAATGAAAGATCTCTGAAATCCACCAGCAGTCTTATGATTAATGCAGTTGTTAAAATCACTAGAAATACTATGATCTACAGAATGCAGAAATGGGTTTTATTCTTTTCCTAAAAGGAAGCAGGTTGCCAAAGATAAATGAATAAATAAAATAATAAAAAAATAATAACAGGGATCTATTGAGTTCAACTTGAACCTTTAAATAAAGGTTCAAGCAAATGACTCATTAGAGTGGTGTGGGCTTGGTAACAAAACAATATCTGAATATAACTGAGTGTTTTTTAGCATAGTCCCCAAAGTAAGGAAGATGAGTTTAGAACAGAAAGAAATGGAACCTTTCAGTTGACAAAATGCCCTGAGCAAAAGCAGAAGTAAATGTTAGCAACATTTTTATAAGTAGTTGCATACCACATTAATGAATTTGTTAACATGATACTGAAAAGCTCCATTGATTGACTAGATCAGAACTCACATTTAGATATGATATTAGGGATCTGAAAGCCTTTATTTCTTCATCTCCTGCTCTTCTACCTTGTCTTCCTCTACCTCTTCCATATAGAGGATACTTTCCCTCTTATTGTTTCAAAATACCTCATAGTAGCTATTATTAGTTATGATTAGGTTATGAGTAGGAATCTTACTGGACTGATTGACCAGGGAATTCTAAGCCTATGATGAGCATTTTGTTTACATGGTCAACCTCAAGGAGAAAATGGAGATGACATCACATGACCTAACACATTGGTAGTTAGTTTCCCAAGGAAGCCAAATAGTTATCACTAGGAAAAGGTCATGATTGATAAGGATATAATTGATAGGTAGCTAGACATTCAGAGTCTCTGGAAGAGTGTAGCTGGACCAAAGGGAAACAAAGGTAATCTGAAAAACAGCATGAAAACCAAAGTTGCATAAATTGAGTGGTGTCCATGAAACTCTTGGCTTTCTTAAATACAACTTGTCTCTCAACAAACTCGGTTCACAGAAGGGAATGATTTGACCACCAAGAGATGTCTGTGACCATATATTAAATAACATGATCATATTGTATATTGTAACATGGGTCCATTTTAGAGTGTAAAAATGGAAAGTTTCAAAGATACTATACAAAGGAAAAAAAAAAAAAAACTCAATGAGTATCAGTTAGACTTCCTTCCCAGAAAGTGGGCTAAGCATTTACTTTTATTCTGACTAAAGAGATATAAAACAGGACAAACTTAGAGTAAGTACAGCCATTTGACCCACTTATTCTAGGATGAAATCTGTTCCAAGAATCTGTGACCAACCTTAAGGCAGTCTTTCAGAGCTGAACATAAGAGGGACCAGGTGATTGGCAGGAACATCTTTCTTAGAGTGGAATACGGAATGAGTTATCAGATGGTAATTTACAAAAACAGTTGGATGCTAGCCCTTAAGAAGTATTAGATAAAAGCTACATAGTTAGACAAGTCAGAATGAAGTTTAACATATAAAATGAGTTCAATGAAGAGACTGGTTTATATGAGCCAGGGCTCTGTAAAATGTATATCAAAACTATTTCTCATCTATAAGAAATTATATTTCACGTTGGCAAACAGCCACAGTGCAAGCTCCTCTCGAATGGGATCCCTTTTGCATATTGAGTATAAAGAAAACTCCTCTGTTTCATCCGCCACCCACCAAATGCTGATTATTGGGAGTACATAGAAAACAGGAGGGGACGAACAGACTTCTCAGAAGCCCTGGCTAGGAATGGTTCATATCAGCTCCACCCCATTACCACCGTTAACTGAAACCAATCACAGAGGTGCAGTGGTCATCGGGAAAGGAGGGTAGCTTCTTTGCATGTGTTCTCTGAAGCTTGATAGTCAACTTCATTTCTATCCATAAGCAGACCCAACAGCAAAGAAATTTCAGGAGAAAAAATAAACAAAAGACAGTTATGAGTGTATTAGAAATGGCCACAAGAACAAAGCAAGAAAAGTGGATTAGATTTTATCAGACTACTTTGGTCTGATGCCCCCCTCTTACCTACTCTTAATTTACAACAGTCACAACACACCCTACATGCCTTAATGTTGAGACTTATTGGATCCCCAAATCTAACCAAGCAACCAAGCTCAGGAAAAACTCTCAAAAAGCAGTGTCCCTGCATAAATTTTAAACTCTGTCTGTGTGTGTGTGTGTGTGTGTGTGTGTGTGTGTGTGTGTGTGTGTGTGGATGTATGTGTGTGGATGTGTATATGTGTATGTATGTGTGGATGTGTGTCTGAATATATGTGTGTGTACATGTGTGTATATGTGTGTGTATGTGTGTGTATGTGTGTATATATGTGTGTATCTGTGTGTGTATGTGTGTGTATATGTGTGTGTATGTGTGTGTATGTGTTTGTGTATGTGTGTGTATATGTGTGTGTATGTGTGTGTATATGAGTCTGTATGTGTGTGTATGTGTGTCTGAATATATGTGTGTGTGTATGTGTATATATGTGTCTGTGTGTGTATGTATGTGTGTATGTGTGTGTATATGTGTGTGTGTGTGTGTATATGTGTGTGTGTGTTTCTGACTCCTGGGTCAGTCTCTCTAGTAAAGATCTGCCTTTGGGTCTATTGTGCTGCAGACTGGTAGTAACTGTGTCACTGAACATCTCTGCCCTGCTGTGCCATGAGCTGGACAATAGGGCCTCCTGGCCCTGAGTCCATCTTTTACTTACCTCTGGATAGAGCCTCTTGTATTTTCCATCTCATAGCATAATCCCTCAGTGATATGCTCAGATGGGCAGCCTGGGAATCACTCCTGAAGATCCTTTTCTTCCTATACCTTTAATTGTCTATCACGGCTAGAATCCTCCTGCCTTACAAACATAGCCGACTTTGAGTCCCAAAACATACTGCAGAACCATTAACCTAGCCTTCCCATTTGTGAGCAGAGATGTTCATAGGAGTCTCTTTCCTTTATTAATCATTTTATTAGTTTACATTTTAAATGATATCCCCCTTCCCAGTTACCCCTCCCTACCTATCCCTCATCCCTCCTCCCCTTTGCCTCTATGAAAGTGTTCCTCCACCCATTCACCACTCCTGCCTCAGTCCTCTAGCATTCCCCTAAAAAGGAACATCAAGCCTCCCTCCCCTCCCCATAATGTCAGATAAGGCCATCCTCTGCTACATGTGTATCTCAAGTCCTGGTTCCCTTCATGTATACTCTTTGGTTGGTGGTTTAGTCCCTGGGAGCTCTGGGTGTTCTCGTTAGTTGATATTGTTCTTCTTAAGGGGTTGCAATCCCCTTCAGCTCCTTCAGTCCTTCCCCTAGCTCTTCCATTGGGGTCCCCAGGCTCAATCTGAAGGTTGACTGTGAGTATCTGCATCTCTATTGGTTGGGTGCTGGTAGAACCTCTCAGGGAACAGCCATACCAGGCTTTACAGGAGTCTCATAAGTAGTCCTCATGCCTCAGGCTCTGTCATATTCTTCAAATTTCAGTGAACATGATCACTCTCTGGTCAATACATAATTAAGTGCACAATTGATTAAAATGGATATTTTTTCTTACTGCTTTCACAATGATTCTGACTCTTCTAAAGTGGTGGTTTGAGTAAGAATGGCCTCTGTAGGCTCATATATTTAAATGATTGGTCATGAGGGAGCGCCACTACTGCACAGCAATTAGAAAGTATGACTTCCTGGACGAGGTGTGGTCTTGTTAAACAAAGTGTGTCATTCTGGGTGGGCTTTCAAATGCTCAAGCCAAACCCAATCTCTCTCTCTCTCTCTCTCTCTCTCTCTCTCTCTCTCTCTCTCTCTCTCTCTCTCTCTCCCTCTCCCACCCTGCTGCCTGCCTATGCAGATACAGAACTAACTAGCTACCAGGAGCATGTCCACCTATGTGTCACCATGCTTCCCACCATGATGATAATAGATTAAACATCTAAAATTGTAAGCAAGCCCCAATTAATTGTTTTCCTTTATAACAGTTACCATGGTCACTGTGTCTCTTCACAGCTATATATCATTGACTACAATACCTTAATACCTGTGAAGGTCTTTTATTAGTCACAGAAATAGAAATACAGAATCCACCCAGTGTTAGTTAAAGGAGGAAATGTAATAGTTAAAAGAGATGTGCTGAAAACAAATAATAAGGAACAGTGAATCCAAAAGATGCATACAATAACAAGAAACTACGAAGTGGTATAGACCAGAGCAGAAGAGATATTACAAAAAATGAAGAGTCGGGGTTTTTTGAACAGAAGTAGGGGGGAGAGGAGTCTCTGATCTGGCATTGGGTGAGGAAAAAGAATGGAAGCCCCGAGGGCCAGCAGAAAGAATGGAAACAGGTAACCTCAGGAGGCAGGAGGTTGGAGGTACCCTCCAGAATGCACCAGAGACCTGGGAGGTGAGAGACTCTCAGAACTCAAAGGGAGGGACCTTAGATGAAATGCCTGACAGTAGGGAGAGGGAACTTATAGAGCCCACCTCCAGCAAGAACACAGGGCATCAAGTGAGGGATGGAGTTGCCATTCCACAGTCACAACTCTGACCCATAATTGTTCCTGTCTGAAAGAAATACAGAGATGGAAATGGAGAGGAGCCTGAGGAAAAGAAAGTCCAGCAATGTTGGGGCCGGCCAGCAGCTCTCATGTCTGGGTTCAAGCCTGGGAGGCATCTTGGAACTGAAATATTAAAGGGAATCTAGGCGGGTAGAGAAAGAAACGGAACCAAGACAGTATTCTGATCAAAGTTCAACTTTAATGGCGGCGGACATGCTTTATAAAGGAGAGGGGAGACCCATTCCCAGTCAGGCCAAGTTGTCAGAATTGCCTTTTAGCAGGAACTCGTGAAATTCACAGTTCACAGCTAACTCCAGAAGATATTGGAGAACCGGTTCGGCCTCAGGGCAGGTGGCAGGCAGTGTAACATCAAGGGAGAGTGATGAGAAGCAGCACAGCAGGTGGCTCCGCCTCAGTGGAGGATGGTCTGAACCAGCCTGGCTAGGCTGGAAGGAGGTTACACAGCAACAGGCCCAAAGTGGGATCCAGCTCAAGGAAAGGTCCCAAGGCCTGACGCTATTACTGAGACTACAGAGCGCTCACAAAAAGGGACCTAGTATGACCATACTCCAGAAGACCCAACAAGCAGCTGAAAGAGTCAGATGCAGATATTTGCACCCAACCAATGGACTGAAGCAGCTGACCCCTGTTGTCGAGTTAGGAAAGGCTGAAAGAAACTGAGGAGAAGGGCAATCTTATAGGAGGACCAGCAGTCTCAATTAATCTGGACCCCTGAGGTCTCTAAAACACTGGATCACCAAACAGACAGCATACAGAAGCTGATATGAGGCCCCCAACACACATAGAGCAAAGGACTGCTGGGTATGTGTTCATTCAGAGATTATGCACCTGACCCTCAAGAGACTGGAGGCCCAGGGAGTTTAGAGGTCAGGTGGGTGGAGGTTGGGGACATCCACATGGAGTGAGGGGTGGGGTGGGGAGGATGTATGGGATGTGGAACAGTTGGGGGGGGCGGATAAAATATGAAGTATAAAAAATAATTAATTAAAAATAAATAAAAAAACCCTAAAGGACACAGTTCATTTTCCAGAATCTTTTTAAAAGTAACACATGCATGGTGGCATTCACTTGTAATCCAAGTGTTGGGAAGATAGATCCAAGGGAGTCCCTGAGCTTAATACCCAATGTGGATAGCCTAATTATAGTCATACAGTTCAGGCCACTGAAAGACCTGTCCTTGGTAAACAATATGAGTAGTATCAGAAGACTGATACCCAAGTTTTACCTGTGGTCTCAACAACATATTGACACACATGTACTCATACAAATGTGCTATATATATATATATATATATATACATATATATATATATATATATGTGTGTGTGTGTGTGTGTGTATGTATGTATGCATATGTGTTTATATATGTATATATGTGTGTGTGTGTATATATGTATGTGTATATATATATATGTGTGTGTGTGTGTATATATCTAGAGAGAGAGAGAGAAAGAGAGAGAGAGAGAGAGAAAAGTAAAGTTGACCTTCTTAAACTAAATTAGTTTATTTTCTGTTTATATACTTTATGATTATGGGAAGGGGCCTTACCCCATTAGTTGAAATCCTATGCCCCTGGCACATACTGAGATGAGTATCAACTAAGTATATGAATCAGTAAATGTCAGGGCATCACAGTGGTCAGCATGAGTGAATGTGAGTCCTCGCTTAGTTTATGGCCTCCTTGTTCTTACACTTGGAAAGACAAAGAACAACGAACAAAATTTCTATGTTATCAAAATATGTGATTGTGAGGGAAAGAATGTGTTCTGATTTATCATCTGAAATTCATAAAGCATACATGGAAACATTATTTGAAAAAATTAAAATATAATATTGTGATTTGGATTAAAGATTTCAACTTTACTTTTATAAAAAACAAATTTTGTAGAGAGTAGGTTAACAATAAAGACATAATGAGAAAAGAAAATGAAAGAAACAAGGGCAGAGCAAGAAAGGAGCAAATGAAACAATATGAAAATAACAGATACAAACTTCAATAAAGGCACTTAAATCCCGCTAAATCCGAGAGGTGAAAAAGGAAGTATAATTAATGCACAGAGAAAATAGTAATGTATTTGATTGCGTTTTTAGATATTAGTTCGTTGATGCTTTATTTTTACCCAGAGAGATTTATCTTTATCTTTGACATTTCTACTCTTGATATCTCCTAGGGAAGCCAACAATGAACACCCCATGGTTTCTGTGACCACTAACTCTATGTGTGATTATTCTAAGAGAGTAGTGTTTTTATTTATAAACTTTGTTCTTTTACAATTCCATATATACATTGTGTATTCTAGTCCATTTCTCTCTAACCTTTCTTTAACCTCCCTTCTCCACCAACATTCTCACTTTTTCTGATGGCTTACATCTATTTGCTAGTTTAAGCTTTGTTCGGTGTCACAGAGGTTAGTTGACTGTGTGATTCCTAGTTAGGAACTAACAGTCAAAGTCTGTTTACCTATGGAAATAAAACTGGGTCCTATGTCTCCCCCCAACCCCCACCCCAGCACCTGTAGGGTGCCAATAGATCAGCAGTATGCAGTAGGGCCCATGAACCCCATCCCATTTTGTAGATGACTGCTAGGACGGCCAGTCATCAATGGAAATTGCAACAGTAGACACAACTATCATAAATTTGTGGTTACCATGGCCATGCCTTGCAAGAAGTTCTCAGCCTCTCTCTCTCTCTCTCTTTATTATTTACCTCTGTTCTTCCCATCAGCTCTTCTGCCCAGTTTCCTGAGCCTTTAAGGAGCTGGTATAATTATTTTGTCTAGAGCTGCACCTATAACTGCCCTGTATTTAACCACCTTGGGCAGCATAGGTTTTTCTATTCACTGTAAAGAAAGGCTTCCCTTTTTAAGACACATAGCTGCTTATTTGTGCATGTGAAATACATATTTAGGGCACAGTTTGGTACCAAGTCATCAGCTAAGCCGCCATCTTCCTCTCCCCTTAAACATGTAATTGATCTTCAGTCCAAGTTTTTGGACTATGTTTATAATATTAAGCATGAATTCTCTCTCATAGAAAAAGCCCTAAGCTCAATTAGAGAGCAGTGAGTAACCCCTCGTACAACCATATCTTCATTGCACTAATAGGCATTGTCTTTTTTTAGGGTTTTACTACTGTGAACAGACACCATGACCAAGGCAACTCTTATAAAAACTGCATGCAGTTGGGGCTGGTTTACAGGTTCAGAAATTCAGTCCAGTATCATCGAGGCAGGAGCATGGCAGTGTCCAGGCAGGCATGGTACAGGCTGAGCTGAGAGTTCTACATCTTCATCTGAAGGCTGTTAGCAGAATACTGGCTTCCAGGCAGCTAGGACTAGGCTATTAAAGTTCACACCCACAGTGACACACCTACTCTCACAAATCCACACCTCCTAATAATGCCACTCCCTAGCCCAAACATACAAACCGTCACATTCAACTCCTTGGCCCCCATAGGGATGTTCAAACATTAGTCAATGGGGGCCATACCTAAACATAGCATAATGAAAAATATGTTTACTCCAACTTCAAAATTCCCCATAGACAATAGCAGTCTCAACAATGCTAAAAACCCAAAGTTCAAAGTCTCTTCTGAGATTCTTCAAATCACTTATCTGTAATTCCCCAAAAAAATGGGAAAGCAGCTGGGCAAACTCCAAACTGCATCTCCATGCCTGATGTCAAAGCAATCTTTAGATCTCCAACTTCTTTTTCATCTTTGTTGACTGCAATAAACTTTTTTCTTCAGGGTGGTTCCACTCCCTGTTAGCAGCTTTCCTCAGCAGATAGCCCATGGCTCTGGCATCTCAAACATATTGGGGTTGTTATACCCAGATCAAGAGACCCATCAGGGACCACAAATCCAATGTAAGCACACAAGAGTCTTTATTCGAGTTTGGACTTGGGTCACAAACCTTCCTGATACAGAGGGTTAGGAAAATAACACTCAGGTCTAGGGGCTTAGGGTTTATATAGGGAAAAATTGTAAGCAGGGGCTTTGAGTTTTTCGTGTTACATGGTTGGGTAAATGGGTGAAGGAAAGTTAACCTTTAAACTCACTGGTGTATAGCATTTGTTAAAACCTTAAGGAGAGACCAAACATCTAAAACGGGCATCTTGACCTAGGAATGATTCATGTTTTCTTAAGTCATCCTGTAGTTGTGACTAGTTTTTCCTGTTATTGTAGGCTAGCCACAGCTGTTATGTCTATTTTCAAATGCTGAGAATACTTTGTGATCTCTTTCTCACAGATCAAGGGTGGGGGTTATGTCACTCTAAGAACAAGCAACTTAAAATGGAGTTTGGAGGACAAGATGGAGTCTGTCCTGTTGCTTTGGCCTCTTTAGGGTCTCCAAGGCAATTTCAATGTTATAGCTTCTCTTGTTTCAATGTCTGGGATCCACACATGATCTTTTGGGTTCCTCCAAAGGGCTGGTGTCACTTCTCCAGCTCTGTACTCTGTAGCGCTCTAAGCTCAGGTACTCCACTGCTGCTACTGTTCTTGGTGATTCTATGGTACTGGCAGTGCACTACAACTAGGTTTCACCAATAGTCTCTCATAGACTCTCTTCATAGTGTCAAGCCTCAGCTCCTTTGCATACTCCCTTCAGTCCTGAGCCATCAACTACAACTGTGGCAGTACTTTCACCAACAGCCTTCCATGGGCTCTCACAGTGACAAACCTCACTTGTTCTTCATGATTACTTCATGCCTTCAAAACCAGAATCTCTTGGGTGACTCTTACACATTACTAAGTCCAGCTGCTGCAGGAGGTACAACCTTGGCTATCTCTGGAACACAGCTTCTTCATGCTCTCAGAAAACACTTCCCAGAAGATTTCACCTCAGTGATGCAGATCTCTTCCTAATCACCACTAATTTCTTAGTTCTAGCTAATCAGCAGAAATTATCCCAGTAGTCCCTTCTATTCTGGACTCTAATGCCAGAGCCACATGGCCAAAGCTGCTGAGTTCTGCTGCCAGTCTCCTAAACACTGAGATCAAAGGTGTGGTCTACCAAGCCTGAATTTACATGTTTCTTTCCCTAGAACTTGCTCTCTTCTAGGCAGGCCTTGAGCTCAGAAATCTGCTTATCTTTGCCTCCTGGAATTAAAGGCTTATACTACCATTCCCAATTCTAAACTTAGATGGGTGAGATCTTGCCTCAAGGTCACTACTCCGTTAATTCAATTTAATATCCTTGAACACAGGATTCAGCTCCATTTCACTTTCAGGTTTCCCTTTAACTCAAATTATGTATGTTGTATTTTTCCTTTCTCAGCTTGCTATGATTGTTTAAAATGCTCTTCATCAGACTTGACCAGAGAACAAACTCTGTTGAGCTTTTTTAAGACTTCCTTTTTTAATTCAATTAATATAAATCTCTTTACCTTAGCCTCAGGCACTCTTTTCAGACAATGGTAAAAAGAAGCCACATTCTTCACTAAAACATCACAGAAACATGGGCCAGCTAGCCTACACAGTCCAAATGACCCTCAGCACCACTATCTTCAATATTCCTACTAGGTTGACCTATTAAGCCCCACTTAAAGCATTCCATGGCTTTCAAAATCCAAAGTTCCCAAATCTACATTCTTCCAAACAAAAACATGATTAGGCCTATCTCAGCAATACTGTAGTCCCTGACACCAACTTCTGTTTTAGGGTTTTACTGCTGTGAACAGACACCATGACCAAAGCAACTTTTATAAAAACTGCATGCAGTTGGGGCTGGTTTACAGGTTCAGAAATTCAGTCCAGTGTCATCGAGGCAAGAGCATGGCAGTGCATGGTACAGTCTGAGCTGAGAGTTCTACATCTTCATCTGAAGGCTGCTAGCAGAATACTGGCTTCCAGGCAGCTAGGATTAGGATATTAAAGTCCATGCCTACAGTGACGTGCTTACTCTAACAAGGCAACCCCTCCTAATAGTGCCACTCCCTAGCTCAAGCATATACAAACCATCACAGGCATATCTTGCCTGGCGAGTTTATACTGCAGGTGAAGAGTTTAAAGCTAGGTTAGGCCACTGATGTCCTTATCCTAAACTAGCCAGTATGGCACCATCTACTACCATGCTAACCAACCAACAGAGAGGAATCTTCTAGGGCAATTCCAACTTGACTTTTTTTTTATACAGCTAATATCTTATCTTATCAGTTCATTCCAGTGAGTAATGAAGGGGAATGGCGAGAGCCCATACTTACTGGGAAGTGTCTGGAATCTTTCTGACCAAGACTCTCATGGAGGTGTCCCACACCATTGCTTCTAGGTCTCTCATTGTCTAGTACTGCAAGGCACCTGCTTTCAAACTCTAAGCTTTGGTGTGAGTGTACCAGAGAGCAGATTTCTGAGAGGCTTTCATACCTTCTTCAGTTTGTGTTACTCTTAGCTCATCCACCTGCTCATCTTCCTATCCTTTCCTGTAAATAGTATACGCTATCCCCAACATTATTTGACTTATATGGTATTAAATTATCTCTTCTGTGTTAACCCTCACCCCTACTCCTCCTTTTTCCTTTTTTTGGTTTCTTGAGTTCCTGATGTACTCCAAAACCAGAGTGAAGACTTATATCCACATATGAAGGAAAATATGCAGTCTCATTTATCATTCTCAGCTAGATATTTTGCTTAATATAGTTCTTCCCAGTTCCATCTCTTTTCCCAATTTTGTTTCATAAGTGTCTGAGTTTCCATCATGTGTATTTATCACTTTTCATCATCCACCCATTTGGATTCATCATCCACCTGATGGACATTTGGGGTGATACATTTTCTAGTCATTATGAATACAGCTGCACTGCATATTTTCCCTCATATGTGGATCAAAATCTTTACTCTGGTTTTGGAGTACATCAGGAACTCAAGTAACCAAAAAAAAAAAAAAAAAAAAAAAGGAAAAGGGAGGAGTAGGGATGAGGGTTAACACAGAAGAGATAATACCATATGTCAAATATGCGTGAGTAAATATCTTTGCATAAAGTACTAATTTCTTAGGGTATATATCCAAGGTAATTTGGCTATGCCCCATGATAAGTTTATTCTAGCTTTTTGAGGAACGCTGAGAGTCATTTCTAAATCTATTCATTATGCTAGAAAATACTCCCTCTACCATAATGGAAGTGTTCTTCTTGCCCCACCCTCATCCTGGTACTTGTCAGTAATTTTTGGTAATATCCATTCTGACTGGGCTAATGTAGAATTTTAGAATAATTTTAATATGTATTTCCTTATGGTTAACTGTGTAAGATGGTAATCTTTAAGTCTGTGTCAGAGAAGAGTTCAATAATAGATGGTTCCCAATTTACAATTGATCTTGATCAAGAGTTTTGTACTCATGATGGTGCAAATACATACATACTGTTGGCATCAGGACCTCTGAAACTTGTGACATCACATAGGTGAGACCTACAGACCTGTTGAAAAGACAACAGTCATCATATTCCCAGAATCCACTTGGCTCACCTCCCACCTTTATCTCTGTTACATCATAATCCATCTATATAAAGGGAAAGCCTCTCTCTCTCTCTCTCTCTCTCTCTCTCTCTCTCTCTCTCTCTCTCTCTCTCTCTCCCCTTCTCTTTCTGCTGCCACCTTCCTTGCCCCTCTCTCCCAATAGACCTCTCACATGTGGAATTGTTTTGGCCTGCTGTGTTTTGTCCAGACATGAGCCACAATTCTAACACATCACACACAAACATTACAATTTCCACTTTCAGTATTCAATAAGTTAGAGGAACTATTGTACAGTTTGTTTAAAATAATATAGTTTGTTTTAAATGAACTTCCTCAACTTTTGGGAAAGCTCTGACCAAGTTTTGCACATTTGTAAGTTCTGTGCATGCTAAGAGCTGGTAGTATTTTCAGTACTTAATAGGTTTATTAGCATATCACTCCACATTAGTGGACATGAATATACACTATATCTCTGAGCATTTTTTGCTTAATGCTGAGCATTATTGTTCTAATTGCATGGAGTGGTTTTCTTTGTTTATAATACATTTTTCATGATGCTTTTTTCTCTCTAAACTACTTTAGTAACTTATCTCACTATGTATATTTCTGCTAGATATTGGTCCCAGATATTATCAATATTAAATAAAAATAAAGATAAGCTTGAAATAGAATCTTCTGTAAACACTATCTGTTGGTAAAGGATTATCCAACTCAGCCCTAAGAAGTAGTAGCACAGATATGATAAAATATCTCTGTGTTCTTAGGAAAATCTGTCTAAGTAGTGACCTTGTGACAAAGGAGATATAAAATCAATAACACATATACATTAAAATATAAACTGATCAGGAAGATACTATTTATCTAAGCATATATAAATAATTATTTAATTTTTTAAATACATGAGGAGCTGGAAATTGGCTGTACAAAAAACAAAATGTGAAGCTAGCAAAGAGAGAGCTAACCCCAAAACAAAGCTTACGAATAGCTGGTGTGAAATCCTATGAATTAACTGTTATATCTTGTTACCTCTTCAATTAGTTGACATTGCCAAAAGCAATTGTGCATTGCAGAAAACTAATATCAGACAAAAATACAATCACAGTGATTCACAGGGAAGAGTTCTATTAAGAAACAGATTTTATGACACACTGAACGAATAAAAATACATTCTATAAGCACAAGTTTGTCTAAGTTGCCTGAGATTTCTGACTAGATAGAACCTATGAACAATTTTACTAAAGACAAAAATAATCATAGAACAATTAAGAGGATGTGATAAGATAAACTATACATATATTACCTGATATGAGATAAAATAAATTACTCTCAAATCCATATTTGTGAGTCTTAACTTCAAATTCCACAAAATATGACCTCATTTGGAAATAGGGTCATGGAAGATGTAATTAGATAAGATAGCTCATACTAGAGGCCAAATCAATATGATGCACATCCTCCTAAAAAAGCAGAAGGCAGCAGAGGGTACCTTTATTCTCAGCAATAGGAAGACATATGTGAGTTTTGCCAAAGATAGGAGAAAAGGATGAAACAACTTTTCCTCTGAGCCCTAGATGGTGTCGTCCACCCTATGATGAGTTTGACCTTAGACTGAGATCTTCCATGAACAAAACACTCCTGCTGAAGATGCCCAATGTATGGTACTTTAGTTGGCAGGCTGGCTGACAAACCAGTACAAAGTCTAGGGGTGACAAGCACAGAGAGGGAACCCTCCTAATTCTAGTACATTGTAATATCCAAAATGAATTCAAAACCACCCAGTACCTTCCCCCTTGGAAAAGGAGTTTCCAAACTGTATTAGTAGACAAAGTGCAGAGCCAGAAAAGGAAGCTGGCTGACTAAGCAAATATAAAAACATAGTTTTAGCGGTCACAATGACTAAGCCTGCAGCTACCAAAACAATATTAGCTGTTCTCAGAGAAATAACCATAACAAGATTAGCAATTCTCCTGCCCCCTGCCCCACACCGAATTCTGACGAAGACCACAAACCACCCTGAACTTGTTGTGAGAATTCCCCTGATGTTAATAGCTGTGATGTTAATAGGTGATCCATAAGTTCAAAATGTACTATTACTTTGCTGACCAAATCATAATAACCCACCGTGGGGACAAGCAAAGTGAGTTGTTGGGAGCTATTAAGACAACTCTTGATCTCTGAATTGGGCCTCTCCCCCTGAGAAGAAAAGGGGGTCAAAAGCGGGCCACCGACACACCAATTCAGAGAATGTTCCAGCCCTAAGCCATCGCCGATGTCCTGACCACACCCTGATACCACCAAGTTCCTGCTTCCCCGTGTAACTGCCAAAAGAAAGAATTTCTATTGCCCCCCTCCCATAAGTACTTCTCTTTTTGCTTGTATTGCTCTACCCCTCCCACTGATAAGTATCTGTACTTCCCCTTTTGCTTGTGCATTTAAGCCTTGGACCTTTTTCAATAGATTTGGGGCCTTGATACATCCCAGAACGGTTTCCGTGTCGTTATTCGTACAAGGCCCTCGTCTCTCTCTGCCCCCCATTTGGTTCTTAGGAGGAGGTCCCCTCGAGACCCTCGAATAACTGGACCTGCTGGACGGGTCAGTGAGTCACTAGGCCAAAGGGTTACTTAGTCACTATACAAACCAACCAATGCCTGAAAGGGTTACTTGCTACACCAATGAGAACCTTGTTGCTCAAATCTGCCCCTTACAAAGGTATAAAAAGTGTGTTCTTTCTTTGCTCTGGGTCTCTCCTCTGACCTGCGTGGCTGAGAAGGGAGTCCCCAACAGGTTGGAATAATAAAAATCCTCATGCGGTTTGCAGCGATGGCGGCAGACTCTGTGGTCTTTGTGAGTGAGGGTCTTTTGACGAACTCCAACAACATCACCATTTTACTCTGTCTATAGTCTTTTAACAAACGGTTAGAGAAGTTCACTAAGTATCATTCCATAACCCTATCGGAGTCACTCAGGACCTAAAGAAGATTGAATTAGAAATCTGACATGTTTGGGAACTGTGTCACCTGGAAAGGACCTGTGATGGCTATTCCTGGTTGTCAACTTGATTACATCTAGAATGAACTACAATCCAGAAATAGAGGGCACACCTGTGATCCAGATCTTGAGGCCTGAAGAAAGGTTTCTGACCTGGATCTTAACATGGAGACCTTGAGTCACCAAGACTACAAAAGTCTTGGCCCCAGGCAAGGTAGTACAAGTCTTTAATTCCCCAAAACTGAGGCAAGCAGGTCTCTGAGTTCAAGGTCAGCCTGGGACAAACCAAGTTCCAGAACCAGGCGTGGTGGTACACACCTTTAATCTGGGCCACACCTTCGGCTGGAGGACCACATGAGGGCATTAGAGGAAAGAAGATTCTTTCTTCAGCTGCTTACTTTCCAGCACATCCATTGGAACCTACTTCTACAGAAGATCAGCTTAAACAACTGTCCTTGTGGGACTGAGCCACTGAACTCCTCGGACTTCCCAGTCACAGCTGCACATCATTGGATTAGTTGGGCCACAGATTGTAAGTAATTATAATAAATTCCCTTAATATATAGAGACATTCTGTAAGTTCTATGATTCTAGAGAACCCTGACTAAGACAGGACCTTAGCATAGGACTCCTAAGCTCACCTGGCCATTAAATTGACAATGAAGACACGTGGTGGGGATAGTGAAAACACTTTGATGTCAGAAATAGGACATCATCTTATTTTCATTTATTGGGTAACTATCCTATGTTTAAGCACTGTGGTATCCAGGTGCAAAACATAGAACAGAGCAGGTTAACTGCCTCAACAGTGAGGTTCACACAGAGGTAGAGGTAGTTTGATGAACTTGGCAATTGATTCTGATGCTGCACGCTTAGGGACAGGATTGACTTCCTAGGTTGTGTGATGGAAACCAGAGATGTATTGCAGGTGGCTTCTAAATGACTCCAGCTGTGAGCTTGGCAGAGGGTGAGAAGAGGGAAATGATTGCAGGGACTAGAAAATGGAGACAAAGCCTCATATCAGGCAGCAGATTAGAAGAGTAACACAGAGTACAGTCAAAATCCTCTGTCTAGTTCATGATCTGGCAAGATGGGTTGTAACAAGTGACGAGGAAGAGTCACAAAGCTCTGTGATTGGGGTGATGCTGATAGTGGACTTTCCAAGGCAGCGGGGTATAATGTTCCTTTGCCTGCCTGCCAAGGACTAAAAATGCCTTGAGCAGAGTAGATGCCAGCAGAAATATCTGATTAGAATGACATGTGTGGCTGCCAAGATCAAGGCCAATTATAACAAAACACATGTATAATTTAGAGCGATGGGTGAAGTACACAGTTTTCAAATTGAATTATAAAGTTAGAGCCATTGTGAAAAGTTTTGTTTCGTGGCATTGCCATATTAATATATTTATGACTCGAGTAATAAAGGTATTGTCACCATTTTAAATACAGCTAAAATTTTCTTTACATTTTATCCTAAAAAAAAAAAAAATGATAGTACAGAGATAGCCAGTATCACAGCTGACTATATTAAGGAACCCATTTATATCTCATGCTGAATTCATCCCCTGACACTTTTTACTCACACATTGAAATGCATGAATAAACAAAAGTGTCAGAGAGAGATCCTACCAAAGAGTGCTGGAAACAAGTGAGGGGCCAGGGTTCTTTGCTGTCCAGTACATAATAGATTTTTATCATGAAGGTACCCTCGATTTGTTAGGAACATCACAATATATGTGTTAGAAACAATAAACAAGAACTTCAAACAAAACACCAATGATCCTTTCAGAAGTTTCCTCCACCAAATCCAGACCGTTTGAAACATGAAATATCTTGAAGGGAGCAAATGAATAGTGTGTATCTCCTAAACATGAGCTCATTTAATTTGAGTTGTACTACTGACCAATTTTAAGCAACCAGGTTTAAAATATGTAGGGGACAACTTGGAAAAAAATACTGTCTTTGATTTGTTACACTAAGGTATAAAATACTGCTATAGATTCTCATGGTGAAAAAACATTTTCTGAATGTGATATGTTTAAATGATGAAAATAAGATTGGTATAAAACTGTAGATAAAAACATAAAAAACAAAATAAGAGTACACTGAAATATGTGAGTGGATAAAGGTGCTGGTTGTGTCAGCTTGGGGACCACAGTTGTGGAAAGAGAGAACAGATAATAAAATTTTGTCCTCTCACTTCCACACTTAAACACCATGGTACCAACGCTCACACATATACATATCATACACATACAGGAGAAAGACAGAAAGACATGCACACGTGTACAAACACATAGATGATAGATAGATAGATAGATAGATAGATAGATAGATAGATAGATAGATAAATAATAGGTAGGTAGGTAGGTAGATAATAAATAGATGATAGGTAGGTAGGTAAATTATAGATAGATAGATAGATAGATAGATAGATAGATAGATAGATAGATAGATAGATTGAAATTGGATAAGGATATTGCTCAGGTCTAAAATGTTGGCACTGGAGAATATTCAGGAAGCAAAACAAATGCTTAATTTTTGTTTATGTTTACATTGAAACTAAACTGGAGCCAATTCTGAACCTAGGGACCATCTATACAGCCAAAAGATTATGATAATCCTTTCTCTATTCAAGCTTGAATGGGTCTGTGATGGCAAGTTTCATTTGCTGAGAGCCTTTTGCAGTTGGTTCATGGTATTAGACAAAGCCATTGCGGGTATTGACATCACAGAGTTTAGATATGATTTGATTTATGTTAGTAGTTTAAATAAAGCTGATGTTCTCTGCCTAAATAATATTTAAGCCTACTTTGTACCTTCATAATTTCAATTCTTTAAAGCCACTCCCCAGTGTATCTTCTGTAGCCATGGCCCTCTTAGCATCTCAAGGGCTTTCCAGAATAAATCGTTCTCTCTCCATGCTTAGAGAACATGTGCAATGCTTTTGTGACATATGGGCCTGTCTACAGTAATTAATTCCTAGTTTGTCCGACCTAATTGCTCCATGTTGGCAACTCTTGTTGTTTTATCGAAGGCAACTTTGTTAAATATGGGCAGCATATTACCAAAATGGTGATTTCCCCCTACGGTACACAGCTTATCACTGCTTTTTTAACATCAATTATTAATATCTCTATGTACACTAAGTGTTTTCTAGAATGCAATCACAACTGCTATTGTAAAATCCCACTTAATTTATCTTTTTAATTATATTGATGATTAGGTTCCAAAGTTATTGTGGAGGCGGTTATTAAATTCCATCTTCTTTCCTCATGCTACAATGTGCCTTGTTTTAGTTCTGCTAGTAGCGAATCTAGAAAACCTGGTGTTTTCTCTGTGTGTAAGGTAGGCTAGTGTTCTTAGCTCAGCTAATGATGAGGAACCTCGGATCTGCTTTAAATGAAAACACTTTGTGTTGGTAATTGAATCTGAGGTCTGCCTGGACTTTTTATTCCACCAAACTGCACAGCCAGTTAATCCAAATCCCAGAGTACTAGCTCACGATAGATTTGGTTTGAGATACAGACAATGGAGAAAAGTGTAAACCTTGGTGGTTGTCACAGTGTCATAGCATAGAGTTTTCATGACAAATCTCTGAGAAGATGAATTTAATTTGTTACTTTCTAGATTTGTAAACCACTTTAAAAGCAGTCTCCCAAATCATATGCACTTTTATAGAATGCCTTAATTCTATCCCTGTTTGTTATATATTTCAACCTACAATTACACACATACAAATAACAAGATAGATATTTTATGGATTTATGCTCATTTCAGAATGACAATGTATTATTCTTCCTTGAAAATTTGTGCATGCATATAACATATTTTGATCAAATCTATCCCCTTTCCTTCATAGTCAATTCTCCCTTTTACTGCCTACACCACTTTTCTTTCACAACATTTTTTGCTCTTATGTTTCTAAACTCATGCAGTCTACTTAGTGCTCCTTGAATGTGTCTGGATGTAAACTCATCTAATGAAGTATGTGTAGCTTTACAGGGACCATATCTCTACAGGAAACTGACTCCCCTTGCCTTAGTAGCCATCAACTACTAATAGCTCATTATCTAGAGATGAGACTTCACTAGTCTCTCTCATCCATGCTGGACTTTTGGCTGGCCTGATATTCTCCAGGTCTTCTGTCTGTAGTTACAGCCACTATGAGTTCCTGAATGTGGCAGGTTTACTACTTTTGACAAATATTGTTTTACTGCAGATGTCTACTTTCTTTGGCACTTACAATCTTTTCACTTAAACTTCTTCAACAATCTGTAAGCCTTGAGGGGATTGCTGTGGTACAATTGCACCATTTATAAATGACTATTCTTTAGTCTCTTATAAATAAATGTTGACCAGCTGAGGATCTGTATATTATTCTACTGGGGAAGGAAACGCTACTGTGATAATTGATGAAGATGCACTAGTCTATAGATATTAGGATAAAACTTAAGGAGAGTCCAATACAATGTTTATTCAGTAGAATAATAATGCTTAGTTCCCCTTAGTGCCAGTGACCTGGCTAACATTTGGGCCCTGGAAACAGTATCAGACAGGAATACCTATACTGCTATCATGCCACTGGGCATAACTTGCCAGACTATTCATCGTTTTACCTCCCATAAATTATGACCTGGTAAGAATGTTTATTAGTTTTCTCTTTTGATTGTGTATCTGAAACCTTAAGGCAGTATTGAGGCTAGTCATAAAAGATGAAACTTCCAGGTCAGTGCCAGTTTGATTCCTTCCTGTCCTATGACTCAAGTATCTTAAGTATTTGGCAATAAGTTCTTACTATTAAACTCTGGAATGTAACCAGAGCCATGACAATATCCTGTAATGTTTATAAGAGGATCACTTTAATTGTGCAGAACAATTAAAATATACCCTCTTGAAAATTAAAAATAAGTTGGATGTATTCATAAAATGAAACATAAAATAACTTTAAAGATGTATTGGAACTATATAAACAATGGATATAATGCAAGTAAAGAGACAAAAATTAGAACTATTTGCAAAAGCATGATTGAATTCTCTAGATAATACACTAACCAAAAAAAAAAAAAAAAAAAACCAAGTGCAATTATTTACTTAAATTATGATTTCATTTGCATAAATAAAAGGGAGCAGAATTAAATGTGTGTGTATATGTAAATCATTCTGAATTACCAAATAATAAGTTTATTCCCACAGTAGTCAGGAAAATTTGGCTCTGGGGTTAGAAGCTTAACATGGTTTACAGTTGTGTGCAAGACAATCAAAAATGTTGGACATTTTTTCATTGACATGGGCACATTGTTCTGTGTTTTATCACCATTGTTTTCAAACTACTTAACATTTATGCATGTTTCTATACAAGCTATACTATGCAATTAAAACACACACACAAGTAGGAAAAGCAAAATAAAGGAAGAAATAAATGGTGGGGAACTTATATATAAGACAAAATCTTCTTATAGGAAAAGGTTACAAAAAACTGAATATCTGAGCTGCCATCTCATGGTCACCAGATATCAGGAGTTTCCAGCATCAGGGAGAACTGGTTATGTTTGTATTAACCAGAAAAAACTGATGGGTTGTGTCAAGGAAAAGGAATAAAAAGAAAATAGTGAAAGGCAGGAGCATACGATTTTCAAACTCCAAAGTAAGGCCACTCTTGTTTTTCCTGGCCTGGACCAGAGCAGATCTATCTCATCAGTAAAATCCAGAAAAATTTCAGAAGACATCATGTTTAAATATGCCACCAGATCTTTCATTACACATCACACCCCCTATAGCCTTGGTTTCTGTTTCAGATCAAAATATGTGTGGAACTCTAACCATTTAAGACGTTTATATACATTAAGGATTGTGTAACAGGGCTGACTAATTCATTATATTCACATTATTTTACTGAAATAGACTAAACTTCAGATGTTTTGTTCCAGGGTTGTATGAAATACATAGCAAAAGCACACAAAGGAAACTGTTTTCTTTGGGCATCTGAGTAAATCTTTGGAAAGTTGAGTAAATCTTTGCTTTGATAATTATGTGAGGGAATTGAGGGCAGAATCTACATTATTGTTAATGATAAAAAATGGCTTCATTGGAACAAAGTGGAAGTTCTACCAATACTAAAGTAAAAAACTGCAGAAATTTTGGCACTACTGAGTTTCCAGTTAGTTTAATAATATTTGACTTCCTTTCTCTACCGACATAAGAGCTGACTCTGAGATGCCTCTTCAGAACCCATACATTCTCAAATCATTATTCGACAGTGTATAAGAACTTGTATGTTGTCATATATCTTCAATATAAGACCTATAAGGAAGGATAGCACTTAGCATAAATGACTTCTCAAGATTTTTCAGTTTAAGAGTTTTCAACTTAATAAACTTCCAACGTAATTAATAATTTCATTTGTACTTTACCATTAAAAAAAAAGATATAAGAACACATTACGAGCGATAGGGATGCCCAGGGCTTCAGCCGATGCTCTGTTTCTGCCCTCTGTGTCCACAAGGAAGCGTGAGGCCACGGAGGCCAGAGTGGTCAGGGTTGGGAGAAACAGACGGCGGGTCCTGAATGAAGAAGAGTACATTGAGGGACTTCAGACAATCATCCAAAGAGACTTCTTCCCTGATGTGGAGAAGCTACAGGCACAGAAGGACTGCTGAGGAAAATGGAGATTTGGAGCGCATGCGCCAGATTGCCATCAAGTTTGACTCTGCCCTGGACAAGATACCTCGGAAACCTACACCACCCTATGTTGCTCCAGTCACCTTTGAAACTCCTGAGGTATCCCTGGGCTCTGGTGTGCTGGGCAGCAAGCCCCAGCCCCAGGGCCGAGACCTAGATAACAGATCGGCTGGAGATGAGAACCAGGAGCCGCTGCCCACCCTGGATGTCTACTTGAGCCACTACACAAGCGAGGACAACGCCGTATTCCAGAAGATCATGGAGGTGGCCAAGGGAAAAAAAGCCATGCCTGCCATATGTGGCTCTACCAGGCTGAGGAGGAATTTGAGAAGCGACAGAAAGATAATCTTAAACTCCCATCAGCAGAGCACTAAGCCATTGAGAATAGGCGGGCTGCAGTGGAATCCTGGAAGTACAAGGCCAAGAATTCTCTCATGAACTATCCCGAGGGTGTCCCTGATATAGAACAGTTGTCCAAGAAGCCGCTGCAGGTAGTGCATAAGAACACACGTTTCCTCCAGGACCCCTTCAGTCAGGTTCTGAGCAAGTCCCAGCTTCAGCAAGCAGCTGCCCTCAGTACAAACTGGGCAATGTCGGCCCAGATCACAAGGAACTTATTCCCCAGGAGTCCCCCAGAGTGAATGGCTTTGGATTCCTTGCCACTCCTTCCCCTGCTCCTGGTGTGAATGAGTCCCCATTGATGGTGTGGGGACAAATTGAGTACACACCCCTGCTAATCAAAGGGTCCGAGAGCCCCTATGTGGACAAGACACTGAGACCCTCGTTCAAGATCTTGGAGCCAGGACCCAAGGAGCATCTGGGACTGATGATGGCCAATGAAGCAGCTGCCAAGAACCGGGCCAAGAAGCAGAAAGCATTACAGAGAGTTACAGGGAACTTGGCCAGTCTTACTAGCAAAGGCCTGAGCCCAGCCCTGTCCCCAGCCTTACAGCGAAAAGCAGGACAGCCAGCAGGTATACAGATCTTCCCTGCGGGCCAGCCATACACCATCCCCAGCATGCTCTACCCACCTCAAGAACCCAGGGCCCTGCTGAAACTGCTTTCTTGTTAACCCCCAACTGAATCCTCATTAAAAAAATACCTGGCACTCTCTGACCTGGCTGGTGATTCATGTTCTGGGGTCCACATGGGTGTTGCAGGACCTCGGGGTTAGAAGCAAGGGTCTGTAGATGAGGAAACATTGACTCTTGGCTGAGATCACCCCCGGAGCCTTCCACTGTAAAGGGTAGCATAGAACCCAAAAGTTGTGCCATTGAGCTCATGGGCCTCCCAGCCAGGGCTGGCTGTTGGGTTTGTTGGTTCCCGGCTCTGGTAGGACCGGCATATCAGGCTCACCAGGACCAGTCTTCATCCAGTCCCTCCCAGCAACCTGGCTGCATCCCTGACCTCCTTCCTCTCTGACCCAGTGATCTTCAGCTCTGCCTAGTAGACTCAGCCTTTTCTCAGCCTGCACTATGCTATGAAAAGGAAGAGTGTGGGCTCCCTGCAAATGCCATGCACACCAGGAGCACTAGCCATTTGCCTATGGACTTAGAGTAACTAGCCCTCAAGTGACTAGAGGCCAGCTATGTCTGTAAGCCTGTCCCTAAAGAGCTAAGGGGTCCCTGCTCTCCAGGTGAGCAGCGCTCAAGTCTCACACCCAGGTCTTGTTTTGATTTCCAGCCACCTCTTCCAGTCTGCTGGGATTGTGCCTCTCAGGCCTCAGCACTCACTCCGGAGACCACCACCGGGGTTGGGTGCCTCCTGACAGTGGCCCTTGTACTACTTAGAGTTTGTCAGTTTGACAAAAGCTGGAATCACCTGGGAAGAAAGAACCTAGACTGAAGAATTGCCTCTCTTCAGATTGGCCTTACCAAGTGTTTTCTTGATGGCTAACTGATGTAAGAGGGCAGGGCCTACAATGACATCCTTGAGAAAGTGGTTCTGGGTTGTGTGAGAAAGGCTAGGAGGAAGCTAGAGAGGAGTGCCCTTTCCCCAGCCTTGAGTAGGCTAAACAAACACCCCCAACCCCATCCCCAAGGTTTTACCACCTAGCAGGAGTTACCTGGCCTCTCAGCATTTGCAATTCCCTACCAGAGCTTAGAGGAGTTGACCACCTGCTGAGCTTGCTTTGCAACTCAATCCAGCTGAAACAAAGGATGGGTCTGTAGGTTTTCCCTATATAAAAGCAGAGCTGAAAATTAAAAAAAAAATAATAAACTTTGAGCCTTGATCAGAACCCTTTGTCTCAGCTTCATCTTTCAGCACCCACCCCCACACCCACACCCCCACACCCCCACAACCACACTCCCACACTCCCTCCCTTTTCATTTCCAGGTTCCCTTTCAGGTACCTAGTTCATCAATGGCTACTGGACAGCTACAGAGGAAGCCAGCCCAGAAGCAGCACTCCTTTAAGGTTTCTGCTTCCGCTCCTACTCTGGTTTCCCTCAGTGATGGACAGTGAGATGAAGGAACCATTTCTTCCCTTAAAACAAACAAACACAGAAGTGGATGCTCACAGTCATCTATTGGATGGAACACAGGGTCCCTAATGAAGGAGCCAGAGAAAGTACCCAAACCCAAGCTAAAGGGATCTGCAACCCTATAGGAGGAACAACAATATAAACTAACCAGTACCCCCTCCCCCAGAGCTGTGTCTCTAGTGCATATGTAGCAGAGGATGGCCTAGTCAGCCATCAATGGGAAGAGAGGCACTTGGTCTTGGGAAGATCATATGCCCCTGTACAGGGGAATGCCAGGGTCAGGAATCAGGAGTGGGTGGGTTGGGGAGCAGGGCAGGGGGTGGGGTTATAGGGGGCTTTGGGGATAGCATTTGAAATGTAAATGAAGAAAATATCTAATTAAAAAGGAAAAGAAAAGAAAAGAAAACAAACAAACAAAACAAAACACATTACTTGTTATCTCATAGCCCCGGAATGGAAGGCAGTTTCTTCTCTCTCTCTCTCTCTCTCTCTCTCTCTCTCTCTCTCTCTCTCTCTCTCTCTCTCTCTCTCTCTCTCTCTCTCTCCATCTCTCTCCATCTCTCTCCCTCCCTCTCTCTCTCTCTCTGTCTCTCTGTCTCTTCAATTCCATTTATTTGTTTGTTTGTTTTTACTTCTTTTTGTTTTATAAAGTACATCACTGTAGCCTAAGTTGGCTTCAAACTCACTTTATTAGACTGGCTACTGTTAACTTACTGTACCCACTATGTCAACTTTCAGAGTACTGGGGTTACAACCATAAAATACTACAGATGTAACTGAATGTTAGTTTAGAAAGGAAAATATTGAGCCAACAATTGAATCAATCTAACAAGCCAAAATAATTGATTTTTCTCTGAGGCTATTTGTCTATTATTATTATTATTATTAATTTGTTTTTTCAAGACAGGGTTTCATCATGTAGCTTTGGATGTCCTGAAATTCATTTTATAGACCAGTCTAGCCTAGAAATCACAGAGACCCACCTGCCTCTACCTTCTGAGTGCAAGGATTAAAGGTATGAATCACTATGTCCAATTTTCTGAGGAACCACCAAACTGATTTCCAGAGTGGTTGTACCAGCTTGCAGTTCCACCAGCAATGGAGGAGTGCTCCTCCATTTTTAAATAGGGTTATTTGTTTCTCTGTTGTCTAACTTCTTGAGTTCTTTGTATATATTAGATATTAGCCCTCTATCAGATGTAGGATTGGTAAAGATTTTTTTCCCAATCCTGTTCTTTTGTGATTGGGTTACCTCACTCAGGATAATATCCTCTAGATCCATCCATTTGCCTAAGAATTTCATGAATTCATTGTTTTTAATTGTTGAGTAGTACTCCATTGTATAAATATACCACATTTTGGTATGGAACTGCAAGCTGGTACAACCACTCTGGAAATCAGTTTGGTGGTTCCTCAGAAAATTGGACATAGTTGGTTGTCTTTTGGTCTTACTAACAGTGTCCTTTGCCTTACAGAAGCTTTGCAATTTTATGAGGTCCCATTTGTCAATGCTTGATCTTATAGCACAAGCCATTGGACATAGTACTACCTGAAGACCCAGAAATACCACTCCTGGGCAAATACCCAGAAGATGCTCCAACATGTAATAAGGACACATACTGCACTATGTTCATAATAGCCTTATTTATAATAGCCAGAGGCTGGAAAGAACCCAAATGTCCCTCAACAGAGGAATGGATACAGAAAATGTGGTACATTTATACAATGGAGTACTAATCAACAATTAAAAACAATGAATTCATGAAATTCTTAGGCAAATGGATGGATCTAGAGGATATTATCCTGAGTGAGGAAACCCAATCACAAAAGAACACACATGGTATGCACTCACTGATAAGTGAATATTAGCCCGGAAGCTCAGAATAACCAAGATACAATTCACAAACCACATGAAACTGAAGAAGAAGGAAGACCAAAGTGTGGATACTTCTATCCTTCTTAGAAGGGAGAACAAAACACCCATGGAAGGAGTTACAGAGACAAAGTGTGGAGTAGAGACTAAAGAAATGACCATCCAGAGACTGACCCACCTGGAGATCTATCCCATATACAGTCACCAAACCCAGACACTATTGTGGATGCCAACAAGAGCTTGCTGACAGGAGCCTGATATAGCTGTCTCCTGAGAGGCTCTGCCAGTACCTACAAATACAGAAGTGGATGCTCACAGTCATTCATTGGACTGAGCACAGTGTCACCAATTAAGGATCTAGAGAAAGTACCCAAGGAGCTGAAGGGCTTTGCAGCTCCTTAGGAGGAACAACAATATTAACTAACTAGTACCCCTAGATCTCCCAGGGACTAAATCACCAACCAAAGAATACATATGATAGGACCCACGGCTCCAACTGCATATGTAGCAGAGGATGGCCCTTGGTCTTGTGAAGGTTCTATGCCCCAGTGAGGGGGAATGCCAGGGCCAGGAAGCAGGAGTGGTTGGGTTAGTGAGCAGGCAGAGGAGATAGGGTATTGGGGGAGGGTGTTTTTCGGAGGAAAAGACAGGAAAGGGGATAACATTTGAAATTTAAATAAATAAAATATCCAAAAAAAACCAACCAAACAAACAAACCCAACTGTGTGGTTCCAACTGCCTGTCTTGTCCAGTGTTCTTTCTATATATTCTTTCTCTTGCCTGCTTGGCCCTATTATGTCACCAGTTTTGCCTGCACAAGCTGCCTTCCCTATGGAAAGCAGAGTTAGATCCTGGTTCTATGGTTTTTTGGTTTGTTTGATTTTTTGTTTTTTGTTTTTCTCATATTGTCTTAGACTCTTTTTGTGTCTAAGGCTTGACGTCATCCCATTGACATTCATCTGTGATTTTATATCTTCTAATCTTTGGTTCAGCTTTTTTTTTTCTTTTTCTTTTCTTTTCTTTTTCTTTCTTTTCTTTTTTTTTTTTTTTTTGTTCTATTGTATATTGGTTACGTTTCTGTTAAGGTGACAAAAAGCCAGAATGTTTAGATTATAGCTACCTAATATCATATTTGGACCTGCATCCAAGACAAAGGATTTGTTTTGGCTTAAAGTTTCAGAAGACTCAATCCATTGTCTCTCAGCCTCCTACACAGGGACCTATCATCTTGCCAGGTGGAGAATATGACCAAGGAATCATATTACATCATGACTAAGAAGGAAGCAGAGTGAAGGAAAGGAAACAGCCAGCAACCACATGTTCCAGAGAATCCAAACTTCCACACTCAGTGACCTACTTCTAGTTAGACCTCAGCTTCCTAAGTTCCCAGTCTGTTTAAAATGGTGTCACCAGCTGGGGACAAGCATTAAAACATGAGCCTTGGGCAATTCGGATCCAGACCAGAAGACTAGTACTCCTCAGCTGATTCTTTTACAAGAACCATATGTCTGTACAGCAACTTCTGTATTAGTGAACCCAAATTCAAATGCTGATACAACCAACTTACAAACAAAAGGGTTATTTTGGTCCCCAGTTTCAGAGAATTCCACCCAGGAGAATTTTTGTACTGTTGTTGGTTTTGTTTTCATCCTTGTTTTTTTTCCCCCCTATTTGAAATGTTCTATTATGTTTAGAATGTGGCAGAGAAAAACTGTTCACCCTCTCATTAGAAAAGAAAGGATGAAGACAAAGAGACTCAAAGTCCCTCTGTCGTCTTTTAAAGGGAGTCACCAGTGACCTTCTACTTTCTACTGAGACCCCAATTTAAAGCTCTAGCACTTCTATGTGATACTGTTGTGCCCTGAGTCCATGGTAAACCCAGACAAGCCCAAGAATTTCGAAGGCTGCTACAACTCAAACAAGAGTCTTATATTGTTTCAAGTTCGAACTTGGATCGCCTGCCTTGGTCTTACTGTGTGAATGCTGGCAAGCGACACTGAGTCCAGAAAACACTGGGTTTATATGCAGCATAGTTAGGGATCCCATGAATGTTCACAGAAAAGGGGAGTAGAGGGCTATAATCACATGGTGGAATGGTACTGAAGCAGGAGTTGTGGGGGGAAGTTAATGGGTGTCTGTTCAGGGACTAATTTTATGGCCAGTCATAACTTTCTGCGACCTGGTCTTTTTCTCTCTGATTACTTTTTCTCCATGATTTAAACTTGAGGCCCTAGTCTTCCTTGAGCTTGTTATTTCTCTAAGGCCTCAAGGACAGGCAACTGGAGAATTCTGAAGCTTATTAGGAGGAGTGTTAGCTTTTTGGAGACACAAAGGTGGAAGGATGTCTTGAGCTGTCTCTCCAGAATGTCCTCCTTAAGGGGGAGTTTTATGGGTAGTGCCATTTTAACGCTAGGGGAGCAGCCAGGGATGGGGTAGGGAGCCCCGGGTTTGCTGCAGGAAGGTGAAGCACAGAAATCAGCTATCTGTGTATTGTGCTTGCCTAGGATTGGAGGGAGGATGGGACCTTCTGACAGGGGTATGTGTGCGGAACACAGAGGCAAACTGTCTGTACACAACACTAAAGTCTCCCTAGTATCAGTAATTTGAGGGTTACAACAATGCCTCACTGGAAATTCCTGCTATGTCATCTCAACCTTAGAAAGGCATCAGGTTCCAGCCACAGCACTGTAATTCTTTATTGACTTTTGATATTTTCTTGGTTAACATTTGAGGGCTTGCATGGTACATCTTAACTGTCCAGAATCTTCCTCAGTTTATGCTATTTGATACTACAAAATGTTCCTCTTTTAGTTTTTCTTATTCACTGCAATTTTCAATTTTTGTTTACTGAATTCTGATACCCTCCCCCCTCTTTTACAAAGATTGTCTGCTAGGAACAGATACCCTCTGGTGTGTGTGTGTGTGTGTTTTCCCTTCCTGTTTTTCAAGATGGGTTTCTTGTATATAAGATGTTTGGCTAATAATTTCTCCTTCCTTTGAGTTGTTGAAGCATGTTATTCTCTCCTTCTCAAGGCTACTGCTTCTGTTAAGTTGACAGTAAGAGCTCTGGGGAGTTGAGGCATGTCCTATAATTCAACTTTGAGTTTTTGCTTCTCTGATTTTCTTTGTCTTTGGTAGTGTCTTACATCTTTCCACTTTCTACAGCATGCAGAGCTGTGTATTGCTACCACCTGTTCTACTGGATGCTAGAGTAAATGCCTCTCCCCTAGCTCTTGGGGTCTCCAGATAGGTCCTTCGTGTCCATTACATGTTCATTTCTTATGCTGTCTCTCCTGGCATTTAAATTCTGTATTTGTACAAGAGCTGCCTGGTAACTCTGTGAGGAGCTCCTCATTTTCCTTCATCCTGCACTATCTGAATGTCACAGTTTCTATCAGTTCATCTGCAGATTCACATATTACTTCTTCCACCAGGCTCAGTCAACTGTTAAGCCATCTCCTGCATTTCTCCTCCTAGGTATTGAACTTTTCATATACAGAATCTCCAACCAGTTCTTTTAGTAATTACTATGTTGCATTTTCACACCTTTCCTTTTCCTTTCATACATGGATTACTATAGCTCCTTAAACTTTCCATGGTTACTTTTACATGTTTGTTGAATCTATTATTCAGTGCTCCCAGGCAGTTTTTGTTGCTGGCTTTTATCTTCTATGTATGTCTCGTGATTTCTTTTCTTCAATGTGAGACATTTGTACAATACCCCGAAGCAGTTCCCTTTTCTCCATGGGGATTGATTTTGTGGTTGTTTGCAAGGACATGCATTATCTGACTTAACTAGCCTGCTTTGGCAAACTGTTTTCTTCACAGTGTGAAGCCTTTGGCGTGTGTTTTCAGAATGAAGCTGTGGGCATGTGGATACTCACTCTAAGATGACAGTGATTTTTTCCCTACCGTTCTTAGTTTGTCCCCCTTGTCTTTCTGCTAAATCTTTTGCTTCCTTACCATTATGCCTTACCCTGGGAGAGTCCTCTGATACTAGCTGGTTCCTCTACTGTTTTCCCCAGTGAACAGGAGCGTAAATTGTTCCGAGTGATTCGCTAAAGGACGACGGTGTCTAAAGCTCATCTTTGAGCATTTTTAGGTTTCCACTGAACTCTTTTGAACTGTCTCTGATTCCTATAGTAAATTAGATGGCTGATATATTAGCTTCCTGTTTTTATGTAAGAGGACTATTTACTATTTATAGAAAGATACCTTAACCTTGGACCTTCCATACTTTCCTTCAAATAATGACGGGTTTCCTCTCTTTCTGAGGGAAAGAGCTCACTTTGATATTAAATTCCCACTTTCTTACTGAGAAGACTCTGCACCTTGAGTGGAGGCTTCTGCTCCCCTTGGCTGGAGATTCCCGGTAACTTCTGCTCTAGAGCATACTAAAGTAAATACAAAAGAGGCAGCAGCATCCTCAACTTAGAGCCCCAAGGCTATTTTACCTATGATGGGGCTTGGGTAGAAAAGGAGCCTCCCCATTTATCCACCCCTCCTTACAAAGTTAGTTTCTTCAACTTGCCTTTGGAATAGATGGGAAACATAGATAGCCCAGGGCTATTGGTCTACAGAGCTCCTCCTGGAAATTCTATTGAACTCCTAAAAACTTATAGTTTTGTTTCTTTATTTGCTTTGTTTATTTACATGCATGCTTTAAAACATGATTTCAGGATATGTCTTAGGCTACTTTTGTACTTGCAAACCTTTTTCCCCCCTTTTATTGAATATGTCCTTCATTGAATATGTCCTGATTATGGGTTTCTTCCCTCTAACTCCTTCCAGTTCCCCAGATACATATCTCCTCCCATCTGGATCCACCTCTTTTCTGTCTCTTATGAGATAAGGAACATTATTATCTCTATTCTGAGGGATAATCATGGTCATAACACAAAATACAATGAGATAAAACAAAAACTAACGTGTTGGAATCAGACAATATCAGCAGAAGAAAAAGTGCCCAAGAAAAGGCAAAAGAAATATATGCAGACAGAGACCTAATCGTTTTTACACTCAGGAATCCCATAAAACACTAAACTAGTCTCCCATTCAATCTGCTTCAGATGCTAACGCATTGAGATTACAGACCTGAACTGCCATGAGTAGCTTGGTTACTTTTAAAGTTCTGTTTTCGGGTTATTTCTATGAATGTTAAAGTAAAATGTGAGGTATGTTTTTTTTTCTCTGTTTATTAGTATTTTTTATTAGATGTTTTCTTTATTTACATTTCAAATGTTATCCCCTTTCCTAGTTTTACCTCCTAGGACCACCTATCCTATCCCCTCTCACACTGCTCACCAATCTACCCACTCCAGCTTCCCTACCTTCACATTTCCCTACACTGGGGCATCACGTCTTCACAGGACTAAGAGCCTCTCCTCCCATTGATGCCTGACAAGGCCATCCTCTGCTACACATGCAGTTGAAGCTTTGAGTCCCTCCATGTGTACTCTTTGGTTGGTGGTTTAGTCCCTGGGAGATCTGAGGGTAGTGGTTGGTTCATATTGTTGTTCCTCCTATGGAGCTATGAAACCTCTCCAGCTCCTTTGGTCTTTTCTCTAGCTCCTTCATTGGGGACTCTGTGCTTAGTTCAGTGGTTGACTGACAGCATCCACTTCCGTATTTATCAGGCACTGGTAGAGCCTCTCAAGAGACATCTATATCAGGCTCCTATCAGCAAGCACTTGTTGGCATCCACAATAGTGTCTGGGTTTGGTGACTATATATGGGATGGATCCCTAGGTGAGACAGTCTCTGGATGGCCTTTTCTTCAGTCTCTACTCTACACTTTGTCTCTGTATCTCCTCCCATGGGTATTTTGTTCCCCTTCTAAGAAGGACCAAAGTATTCACACTTTCGTCTTCCTTCTTGAGTTTCATGTGGTCTCTGAATTGTATCTTCAGTATTCTGAGCTTCTGGGTTAACATCCACTTATGAGTGAGTACATACTATGTGTGTTCTTTTGTGACTAGGTTACCTCATTCAGGATATTTTCTAGTTTCATCCATTTGCCAAAGAATTTCATGAAGTCATTGTTTTTAATAGCTGAATAGTGTTCTATTGTGTAAATGTACCACATTTTCTGTATCCATTCCTCTGTTGAGGAACATCTGGGCTATTTTCAGCTTCTAGCTATTATAAATAAAGCTGCTATGGATATAGTGGAGCATGTGTCCTTATGGGCACAGGGGAATATTTCCTGAAGAGAACACCAATAGCTTATGCTCTAAGATCAAGAATTGACAAATGGCACCTCATAAAATTGCAAAGCTTTTGTAAGACAAAGGACACTGTCAATAGGGCAAAACAGCAACCAACAGATTGGGAAAATATCTTTACCAATCCTACACCCAACTGAGAGCTAATATTTAATATATACAAAGAATTCAAGAAGTTAGACTCCAGGGAACCAAATAACCCTATTAAAAATAGGGTACAGAGCTAAGCAAAGAATTCTCAACTGAGGAATACCAAATTACAGAGAAGCACCTAAAGAAATGTTCAGCATCCTTAGTCATCAGGTAAATGCAAATCAAAACAACCCTGAGGTTCTGCCTCATATCAGTCAGAATGGCTAAGATCAAAAACTTATGTGACTGCAGATGCTGGCAAGGATGTGGAGAAAGAGGAACACTCTTTCATTGTTGGTGGGATTGCAAGCTGGTTCAACCAACTCTGGAAATCAGTTTGGTTGTTCCTCAGAAAACTGGACATAGTACTTCCTGAGGACCTGGCTATACCACTCCTGGGCATATACCTAGAAGATGGTCCAACATGTAATAAAGACATATGCTCCACTATGTTCATAGTAAGATATGTTTAAGTTGCGAAATGAATCTGTTTCTTGTTGTTATTGGAACTGTTAGGGGCAAAGCCTGGGCCCTGGAGACCCTAATAAGCTAGGCAGGTCTCTATAGGTCAGTTGTAGGTAAATGACCTTGAAAAGCAGAGAAAAGAGATTTATTCAATGTAGCCATATTGGGAAGCTGTTTATTTTGTAGAGTAGGGGCAGTCCTTAGAATCAGTTATCTCCTTTTACTATATGAGGTCCCACAGACCAAACTCAGGTCATCAGTGTGGAGGCAAATACCTTTACCCAGGAAGCTATCTCAATACCCTTAGCCCAAGCGTGAACATTCTGTGTTCAGAATTAAGGTGCTGTGAAGTTGTTCACAGGACAAGGAAGACTGCTATCAGGAACATCTTACATTTCTTATACATTTGATTTTTTTAAATTAAGTTTTGGTCACAGTACCTTTCAAAGCTTTCAGTGTTGCTGAACTTTGTATCAGCTTCCGTTCAGTTATCTCACATGGGGTTGTGATGCAGAGTTTA
The DNA here is from genome assembly GCF_978045245.1 of Mus caroli. Lineage (NCBI taxonomy): Eukaryota > Metazoa > Chordata > Mammalia > Rodentia > Muridae > Mus > Mus caroli. The sequence goes on from NW_028227258.1 coordinate 19,889,279, forward strand.
AGGCATTCTGCTTGAGAGTAAACCTTGCCTGCTAAAGTATACTGGACCATTTCACAAAATAAACTATACTTCATTCTATTGCTGTGACTTTGGACTAGATATCAATGCACCTGACTTAGACCATAGAAGACTGCCATTTGTATAGCAGATAGCTCTCTGGAGCTAGCTATCTGCTAGTCTTGTTGAATAAGAGTGAAATAACACATAGTTGGAGAGACTTTCACAAATTTTCTACAATTCTCTATGACCGTCTCTTGTGTTCTAAAGAATAATCTCCAAGATTTTATAACTACGGCCCATTTAAAGCATAAGGATAGAAGAATGAAAAGTATTGTCTTAGTTTATTCAGGCTGCATAACACAGTGGTTATTGCACACATATTTGTTACAGGAGGTAGAAATCTAGCTCTCTCTGGAGTCTTTACTAAGATGCTAAATCTAAGCATAAGGACTATGCTCTGCTGTGCACTGTCCTCCTAGGAGCTCGACACACTTGTCACATTACCTGGGGACCAGGATTCCAACTTATGAATCTTGGAGATACACAGCATTCAGGCCAGAGTAGATCCCTATTCCATCCTTTCAATAAGGAAATTACAAACTCTCCCTAGAAATGGTACAGTGAAGTCTGCTTTATGCCTCATTCTCCAGAAGTCTAGTTCATGAATCACCTAGCTGGGCTAGAATGGGGAAGGAAGGTAAAGAATTAGTGTGTTGACACTCTACATAAAGAGGAAGAAGGGTTAGGATGATGTAGTGTTCAGAACCTGATGGTATTTCTATTCTCAGTGTAAATGTGTTTGCTACTTTCTTTAATGGGTGCTATCTGTTAAATCCTGTAAAAATAAAGTTGAATCAGTATTTGCACTCCAAACTCCCCCAATAAAATTATGAAAACTAAATTCTTGCCTTTTCTCACACATCACTTGAATTTCCCCAGTCATTGATCTTGCACCAAAAATTAAAAATTTCACCTAAAAAATCCCTGACACAACAGCAAGGGATATTTTCTGAAGATAAAACTGGAATTGAATTAAGAATTTATGTACACTCTTACTGAGAAAAGAAAAGCAGCATTCATTGAATTTGGTAGATTTAGTTTTCCTCTGGGGTTAAAATAAGTTTTCTCTGTGTCTTTGGAAAATGTCAGCAGACAACTCAAATATGATATGTACTGAAGAATGCGGGGGCTCTAATTTGCATCAAAGCCAAAGCAACAGGACTCTGTCATCTCCTCTTCAAAGCACTGTCCTAGGGGATGTGCTGTTTCATTACAAACCAAGGAATCTATGCTCAGACATGTAGCTGCTAGCTCAGAATTTAACCTAACAGGCCTTAAAAACAGAAAAACAGAAGGAAAAAAAAAAAAGAAGAGAGCCCCACCAATTCCCCATGTGTTCCTGCAGCTTTCAGGCAGAGTGCCTTACCAACCCAGATACTGTGCTAATAAACAAAAGGAAGATAAACAATGCCCTGATTACTCACAATCAGACACATTTCAAATAAATAGATCATAACAACATACAGAGCTCATGACTTTTACAATGGATGGAATCAATCAAAGACCAGGAACCAAATTTTCTAATAACTGATACTTTAGTTCACTTTCTTTCCAAATGACTTTTAGATCCAGACATTTGGCCTGGGGATTATAAAAGAAAGTGCAAAGAAGATACGGGGATTGTAGTGAGCAGCAGAACATTATCGGGGCTGCGAGCTAATATTAAACAGTATAACAAAAGGTATGCCAAAGGAAATGTGTAAGTCTTCAAAATCATTCAGACAGGACTGCTGATGTGGGTGACAAACCTGGCAAACATTTTCACGCGTGGGTAAGTACAGTTTTATAATAATAAGGGACAGGTCTCCATGTCTTTCTAGGAATTGGAATACAAACATAACATGCAGAACGATGAAATGGATAGTCATTAAATATGAATTTTGCAATGTGTGTGGGGGGGGGGAGAAAACAGAGGGTGGTGAAAATGATCAACCAATCCTGAAAGTTAAATCATCTGAGCTTCAAGTAGGAGTCAGTTTATAAACCTTAAAGAGATGTTGAAGCTATAGATAAGAGTTGTGAAAAGAAAGCTGTTTGTCAATATCTTTCCAAAAATCCCCAAAACACTATTTGTTGTTTTAATTAATATTAATCCTTTTTTATTTTTAAACTCCTTTTCCATGAATATTGCCTAAATAATTTAATCAAATCCAGAAAGCAATCAAATATATGTTCTCTTGGTGATATTTATTTACGGATCTGTACTCCTCATCTGATTCCAGTATTGATTTAAGTTTGTATATGCCTTCTGTCTTTAGATATGAGATGGTTATTTTTCAGAGGAGCTTTCAAAAGTAAGTTAATATAAAATTTTATTTACCCTTTATTATTAAAGTCATAGAAAATATTTTCCAAAATAAAAAAAATATTTTTAACATCTTCCTCAGATTACAAATGGAATATATATATATGTATATATATGTGTGTGTGTGTGTGTGTGTAATTAATCTCCTAATTATCCACTACTCTTTGAGTTTCTATGTTCACAGAAATATATTGATTTTCTCTCCTGCTTAATCACCTTAATTGCTTTTATCTACATCTTTCACTGACATGATATTCTAAATTGAGAATAAATCTATTATGTTAAATATGTTTTGAATGATATTTTAAGTTGCAGTTTTAGAGTTGGTATTTATTAGGATCATATATTTTATTACCCTTAATTTTCAATAATTATAGCACCCTCCTCTACTACAGATTAGAATAAAGTGCCAACCCCTCTGGATGCTGTGGTTTTTCTCTTTGACATTTACTAAAGTAATAAGAATTATTAACTTCATAACGAGAGACATTTAAAAACAAATGACCCAAAACCCTCTGAAATGGCTTGATGGAATACAAGAACGAAAGAATCATAGTATTGAATGGTTCTATCTTTTGAGAGGAAACAAAATATTAAAGTCATGAGCAAAGAGATAGAATGGTGTTATCTTATCAAGTCAGGATCCACCTTACCTCTGAAAGCTCACATCTGTGCGATCATTGTAATGATTGACTTATGATTAACAAACTTAAAGTATTAATATGACTTACAAAACATCATATTTTATTATTTATAGTTTTACTCAAACATAATACCACTAAAAATAAAGCTTAGCTAATATTTCAAAGAAAAAGCGAATAATTTCTACATTTTTGTATTAGGAAAATTCTGTGACAACTTATCCAATCGAAATCTTATTTATATTTCCCCACTTTAGTTTTAAATATCTTTGTCCTGCACTTTTGTTTATTATTAGACAAAAATCAGAACAAAAAGAAAACATATATTGCTAGAATGTATTTTAGAGTGTTTAAATCCAATGGTTCTATCCAGTGCTATTTTAAAACCAAACATGAGAAATATTTTAATTTTCAAAGTCTAGTCCTCTCCTGTTACGATTTTTTCTAAAGTAAAATAAGAAATACTGATTTTATATTGGATATATATAAAGCTTAAGATTAATTATTCTTTTACTCTCCTTTTCTCTTAGTTTTTCTATTTTCATCTTTCATCTGCATAATAACGACTTTAAACTAAAATGACATTTTGTCAGTTCTCATTTTTCTCCAAAGGCTCACAATTATCAGGGGATGCAACTAAAAGCCTTGTCAGATGATATTAAAGATATACAGGACACAAATTGAACGATTTAATTTTCTAACTCCGATATCAACCATGCCCCAATGTTATTCACTACTGCAGAGCTGCCGATGGTGATTCCTCCAAACTGTAGAAACCCTAGTCTTGGTTTCATAAAAAATATTCACTTACTGAATAACTGACGTATGTCTTTTTTTTTTCTAGTTCACCCCTAGATATCATACTTAGCTGTCTTTGGGCTAATTAGGATTTCATTTTGAGAGGGAAAAGATTCAAGGTTTCTTGAAAATGTGCTTTTGAGAACAACTTCTTACTTAGTAAGAACTATATGTACATAAGCGAATGGACCACTACACATATTAAAACCATTGCCTTACATTATTTGAATTTCACTGTGGTAGTTAAGTGTAAAAAAATGAAGTTTTGAAGTCTTAATATTGGCACTGGAATAAATAACATTTCCATGGTAAGGAGAAATGATTAGAAAATACATTTGATCTTGGACTGTAGGAAAACTGTAGGAGACTGTGTACAGCCGGCTTCTAAAGCTGTGAAGTTACTGGTGTTGATAGCCTCCAGCATGCCTGTTGCTGGAATCTTTCAAATCTCCTTTGCTCTTAATATTTCCTCTTTGGGGGATAAGTGAGAGTGAACAAAGAAGCAACCTCAATGACTCAAGCTCTCTTTTCACCCTTGGAACACTTCTCTTTTGTGGTTCAAAGAATTTTGCATTTGGCAAGAGGTCTCATCATACGGGTGGAAGAAAATACTTATTCTCTCTGTGATTCAATTATTTCTCTTGCACAAGGATAGGAATGGATTAGATTTTTCTCAGTCGCTGTTATTGCTAAACTACTTGACTAAATACATAATAGAGAATCATTCCAGGTTCAGTACAACTTGGAAGTACTGTTGCAGTCACTAATACCAAAATTTACCTGAAGAGAGCTAAAGACTAGCAGATGAAAATTTCTTTGACTAAGAGAATTCTGAGAATACCTGAAAACGTTCTCTGGCTGCCAAATTTTCTTTTTCTCTTACATTCAAAGTGAAAAACACAAGAAGTCTTCAATAGACCTCAACGTAGACAGAAGCCTAAGTAACTCCCATATCTCATTCATTTCCAAGGTAAGGATTTTGTAATTCATGCAGGAGGAGCAGATGAAAGAGTGGGTTGTCTCATCAACCCATTCCTTAGTTCACTTAATGACTCATTTAACAAATATTTACAGTGCTGAACACTATCATAAAAGGCTACATACTACACGTTACAGAACAAACATGGTTACCTTATCATCCCTTCTATTGCTCTAAGGGATATTTTATATGCTACAAAGGGGGAAAAAAAGAAATTTCAAGTAGAAAACTTTTTATTTAGAAATGCTGGTGTAAAACTAAGCATAAAACCAGAAGAAAAATACTCTTCTAAATAAATGTAATGAAAAATTTTCATCATTTATAAATATAAAACAATGTGAAAAACCAACACTACAAATTTTAGAGGTAAAATAAATTGTTAAAATGTTAAGGAAGAGCTCCTCATTTGAGTTGAATGCCCTGGGGGAATTATCCTCAACACTTAAGCCAATACATAACAATTCTGTTTAAATTCTTCTAGAAAATGGAAGAGGAGACATGACTCTCAGTGTCTTGGGTAAGGTCACTGTTAATCTGACAGCTCATATAGATAAAACCATAGGAAGAAATGAAATCTACATGCTAATTCAATACAAAAGTCTTTACACAATGGTCCTCAAAAAGATCTAAATGATCAATGAGTAGTAAGAAGGTAAAACCTTAAAAAGAGACTGTCTTTATTTAGCAATGAAAAAGTGATTTAAAAAGGAGAGTAGGGGGAAAGGAAAGGAACTCCACAGGAAGACCAACAGAGCCAACTAACTTGGACCCTTAGGGCTATCAGAGACTGAACCACCAACCAAAGAGCATACATGAGCTTCCAGCACATAAGAAGCAGACGTACAGCTTGGTCTTCACGTGGGTCCGGAACAATTGGAGCAGGGCCTATCCCTAAAGGTGTTGCCTGTCTATGGGATATGTTTTTCTATCTGGGTTGCCTTGTCTGGCCTCAGAGGGAAAGGAGGAACCTAGCCTCTCAGAGGAGAAAGGGAAGGGGAGAAGGAGGGGGAAGGATTGTGGGAAGGGATGATATACTGGGGCGGGGAGGGCAGTGAGCAGAATGTAAAGCAAGTAAATTACATGAAATAAAAAGGAAATGCAAACTAATTAACTGTATTTGTGTTAATAGGAAGAAAAATACATAAATGTATTAATTGAAAATAAAATATAATTGGAAAGGTTTAATAATAAGTGACCTTTGAAGCTGTACGCTATCTACAGATTTTACTTCGGCTATTGGAGAAGCATTTGTAGGATTCTGCCGGCACTAGATTGAAAAAAAAAAAAGAGAAAAAAAACCAATTTCTACTTATATAAAAATTGTTATTGGATAAATAACCTCGGGACTCTACAACATGTTGAAAGTACCATTAAGTTTTAATAATTGAAGGATGCATTAATGCACCAAACTTTTTATATATCCTTACACAATTACTGACAAAATGCCTAGATATAATATATAAATTACACCTTGACAATAATGTAAAATGTGAGGTAACTGTGGATAAATGTACTAAAGATATGCAATTATATGCTGACCACAACAAAACATTACTGACAAAAATTAAAGACCTTACTAAGTGGATATTGATACGTTCAGAAATTCGATGAGTCAACAATGTTAATAAAATTATATTAAATTGAATTATAGAATCAATACAACCTTCATAATACTATATGCTTTCTAATAGAAATGGGTTCATTAATTCTGGAAAGCAGACAATGTACAAAAGACAAGTAATTTATAAAATTAATAAAGTAAAAATGAAAGATAAATCTTACTAAATTTTAATAATTTCCATAGACCCACAGCAACAAAATAATATGACACTGGTGAGAATCTAGATAAAAGAATCTTTGGAACAGAACAGAAACCTATGCAAAAATAGTCACAGTCATTTTCAATTGAGATTTATTAAAAAGCACCAAAACAATTTAATAAGGAAAACAATGTCTTTTAGCAAATTGTATTGGAACACCTGAATATTATTACAAGAAGAGATACTCAAAGATTTTTCACACAAACAAGAACTGAAAATGTGTTTATAACATAAACCTTAGAGTAGAAAAAGTGTCTTGGAAAATATGATCTGAATGCAAAAAGTATAAAATTTAAAAAATGTACCTCTTGAAAATTAAGACATTTGAGTCTTCAAAGGACACCACACACACACACACACACACACACACACACATACACACACACACACACACACACACACACACACACACACACAGAGGCATACAAGCCTGAGTTTTTACAATCTAACATAAACCTGCATACAGGTTGTTTATTCATTTGATTTTGGTAATTACCACATGTTTTATATATATGTGTGTCTGTGTATACATATATATATATGTGTGTGTATATAGAGAAAGTGGAGGGAGGGAGAAAGAGAGAGGGGGGGAGGGAAGGAGAGAGAGGGAGACTTATCTATCTGTTCTATAAACTTTTTCTTTGGAGATAGGATATACAAGTCTACTTACCCAAGATAGGCAACCAAAAACAGACCAAATTAAAGATTACATAACTTAGTAAGCCAATGAGTTTTTTGAGGTTACTTAGAGGATTATAGATGAAATTATTTCACAGGAGAAAAGCTGACTCAAAGGCAGATGTATCCTCAAAATCTCACTCAACCAAGCAAAGCTGCACCCCGGACCACTCCGCATGATTTGCAGTCAAATCAAACTGTCAGAGAAAAGCTCAGGGCTGGATGAAGAGCCTCCATCTAACATTTCTACTTCTTTTCTTCCTACAAGCTTGGCATTGTTTCATGGATCTCATTAGTCTCAACTCACCAGGGTACCCTGTAAGGTAGTTTACTTCATGAGTCTCATGAACATCTCTTCTGCCCCTAGGAAGGGATGTTTCAATTTAGAAAAAATCACTACCTAATACTATGAAAGCATCATGTTTTACACCATATGTCCTACTTGTCATTAAGCAGTATAAGTGAAAATATTTGGAAGTGGATAATATAAAGTAAATTATATAAGTTATAACTATATATGATCTGATGAGATGACTCATTGTAAAGAAATTTGCCGACAAGTCTAAGGAACTGAATTAGCTGCCTGGGACCTACATGGTAGAAGAGAAGAACCAATTCCTTCAAATTGTCCCATACATACATGGGCCATACATACATCCAAAAATCACACAAAAACATACACATACACACATGTGCACATAAACATAAAAACATGCATAAAAACAATAAAATAAAATATCTAAAGTAGAATACATAAACATACATAAAGTAGAATACATAAACATTGCAGTGATTAATTATGAATGGCCCCTACTCATATCTATAAACTATTAAGATAATAATATATATACTCTGAGGGGTGCACAAATAAATCTCAACTCCTCAATAAGACAAATAGGCCAACTAAAACAGGAAGAAAGATGGAAATGATGATAATGTTCAAAAAATAAAAAGAAGTGAGTTTGCATGTTTCCACCATAAAACTTTTTAAGGGCTCAAGAAGACAAGACACATTACATACAATGAACATGTATCAAAAATATTTAAGCAGACTTCTTTCCAAAATAAACTATTAAATAGTCAATGAGTTTAAGTAAAGAGACTCAATAGACTTATATAAGTAAATGTAAATCAAAAGGAGATATTATTATATACAAATTGGAATGGCTACAACGGAAAAGAATGAAGGTTTTGAACTTGATGCTAGGTCACCATAAAGTACCTTTCAAAATGGAAACTGTACAGAGGGAAAGGAGTCTTTTTCCCCCTAGGATAGAAGGCTGAATGGTCCTTTTACCTTGGTGTGTGGGCATATTGACTCAGGCAGTCTGTGTAGAATCTGGAATAGTGGTGTACAGGGGCTGGAACAGGTAGTCATTTTCCTTGTTCAGAACAGCAAGGTGACTACATTAGCAGTCGCCTCTATTGGCTTACTGCAATAAGAGCAGGTGAAAGGCTGCGTGGTATAGATAACAGGTAAAAAGCTGGCTGGTATAGATAAGCATGAATACAATTGGTAGAAACAAAAACAGATATTGGATCTCATGTTTCTTTCTGGCAAGTGTATAGCATACTAGTAGAATATTGAGGACATCTTTGTGTAGATAGTAAGTAAAGATTTGGACACTAACAATAATATAAAAGTTACATAATATAAAAGTATATATGAAGACCTGGAGAGATGGCTCAGTAGTCAAGAGCACTGACTGCTCTTCCAGAGGTCCCGAGTTCCATTTTCAGCAACCACATGGTGGCTCACTACCATCTGTGATGGAAATTGATGACTTCTTCTGGTGTTTCTGAAGAGAGTGACAGTGTACTCACATAAAATCAATAAAAGGAGAGAATGTGTCCAAGTCTCCTTCAAAAAAAATTTTATACTCTAGCAAAGAAGTTTGCTGATATACAGTTTAGGTTAGTTTAAAATACATAAAGTAAATGTAAATTTGACTTTACCTTTTTTTTTTTCTAAGTGTTAGTGGAAATCCAATAATTAAAGGTCACTCTGTGAGTTTTAAACAACTACAGATCAGAAGAATGGCTCTATAAGAATGTCCAATCCACAAAACTAATCTAATGTTTGCTAATATTTGTTACATGATCCAAGGTTAAAAATTCCCAGTAGATGTTTGTTTTGTTTTGTTTTAATGTTAAGAATCAAAGTAATGGTGGTAATGTGTATATGCAGAGTTAAGAAAATGATGGGTTAATAGGGCTAGAGACTTTGCTCCATTAAGAGCTTAGCATTAATTCCTAGGACTAGGTCCTGTCACTGTCTCCCATACCAGGTGCCTCATAGTACCTGGAACTTGATAAATTGTATCAGTTCTAGGGGATCCAATGTCCTTTTCTGGTTTCTGTGGGCACCAGTGTGTGCATGGTGCCCATAAATTCATTCAGGTATACAAACACACATGCATAGATATATACATAATAAATCTTTTATTAAAAACTATTAACAAATTAAAACTTTTAAACTGCCATGTATCAAGGATTGGTACAAAGTAAAATGCTTAAGACATTAAAATTTAAGAGTTAAAGAACACAGAGCCAAAATGGAAAAATGTATTAACATTTACCTTCAACACTTTATAGAGCACTCAAAACAATGGGCCAGGTGACCATTTATTTATTCAATTAATAATGGTTACTCAACTAGACATCCATATGGATTTGAGAAACAAAGTATCTGCTTCAATTTTATTGGGAAAGCATTCCCCGAAGCTTCTAAATGGATTATTGAACTTTTCATTTCTATCTTCAAATCAACTTGAGTTTTCTTTAGTACCTATATCTTATTGCATTCACTCCTCAAACCTCACAATTTCCTTCATTTCTTTCAACCAAGTTTGCATTTTCTTGTACGTCAATCAGGAGTATCTTACTACCTCCATGTTCACTCAAAGGCTTGTTAATGTCCTTTTTAATCTCTTTAAATTCTTTGATTGTGTATATAATTGTTCTTTTAATTTTGCTGTCTTAGGCTTATCTAGGTAATTGTCATTAGAGGACACTCCAATGACCGATAGGAGTACCGATTTGTGCTTTTGTTTAGGGGCATCCATATATTTCCTTGTCTTTCATACTCTGATTTTGACATGTGACCTAGGCATGTGGACTTATTTTACTGTCTATGTGTCTGATCTAGCATGATTCTAGCCTGGCTGTGTTTAGTGGAAGTATTTTTCCAGGGTTATTATCTTCAAATGCCTACTGGTTAAATGACAATTTTCATTAGTTTATTGAGAAAACTCATTGATATAATTTTAACCCTGCATGGCTCCAAGTTCTCTTAGCCTTCGCTTTCTCTGGCTTAGCAATTATGGTGTGACATTATAACTGGGGAGATATGTACGAACAAAGTGTAACATCAGATATGAAACCAGCAACACACCAAAGGATAGATACAACTAAAGGACAACTTGGTACATCAATGAAACAAATGTGGCTGAAGGTTTACTTACACCAACAGAAATGATGCAAAGATCCAAAGCCCATCCCAGCACACAATTCACAAAAGCTGAAAATGGAGGGCACACTACACAGCCTGTAGACAGGTTAACAGGTTGGAGGCATCCTTTGTGTTTATTTAAGTTTTCCAGATCCTCTCTCAAGCAACTCAGCTGATCTCTCTCTCTCTCTTTCTTTCTCTCTCTCTCTCTCTCTCTCTCTCTCTCTCTCTCTTTCTTTCTTTCTCTCTCGCATTCTTTCCTTGCTTCCTTCCTTCTTTCTTTCTTCTTTTATAGTTCATCTTGAGAATTGTCTAGGTAGCTCAATTTGACAAAAGTTCCTCTCAAAAGTCTTTTTCTGTTTATGTATGCTTGAGGAGGGACCCAATAAAGCTGGTCAGTTTTATAGACTTCCTGCAACTACTCTGAATCATTTACTTCCTGCTTTTAAGAGCTTTCCTGCAGGATGGAACACTTTATGTCCTCCTAGGACATCTTCTTGTTTTACTTCCTTGTAAACATCTTTTGTCTTAATGAGGTTTCCCTACTAGATGGACAGTTTTATCTCAGAGAAAATCACAATAGAATACAGTTTTGGCAATGCTAGCTACAGATTGTAGCCCCAGGATGTTGTTTCCCCAGGGACCAAGAATCTCATCACGTGTGTTGTTATACTTCGTCTCACTAGAGTCCATCAGGGTGGCCAGAACTCCTGCATCTTCCATGTTAACCTGTGTGAAGGGAGTAGCAATGCATGTCTTCCTGTGGAGCAGCTGTTCTCACCTGTCTTTGCCTAGGATGATTTAGTAGGTATCCCCCATCTGGCAATAAAGGGCAGATAGGAATAACACCACATAGTAGAGTCTGTACCATATGTAACCGTGGCCAGCTGAGTACACTAGTTCTTCTCCATGGTAGTGACAGGATGTCTAAGCCAAAGATGACCTCATACCTTTGTCAAATAGCCCTGCTACACTCAACTGTGGGAGGACATGAATCCCCTTACACACTTGAAAGTGTCTTCTACAATTATCTAGTTTGCCTGGGCCCACTTGTTAAACTCTGCTCCTGAAGCTTGCCCACAAGCCCAGGGCAAGAGGCAAAGCAGAAGAAGCATTGGTTGTTTATCCATCCTGAGAGTAAAGAGAATGGCAAAGACATTGTGTGCTTTTCAAACCAAGTGTCAATATTGTCACTACCACTATTCTCATGTGGGAAATTCTCAAAAAATATTATTAAAATAAATCTTTGAAAAGAGAAAGGTTGGCAATTTGTGCTTTGTAACTTGAGTGTGATTCAAGATTTCATGACTTTTCTTCTGAAGCATCCTTCAACATCATTCCAATCAATTTATATAGCAGAGCTAAGGTTCTCCATAGTGTGAGTCTGCAATGCACACACAATTGTCAAAATCTGTGGATGAAACAGGTGAAAATACCTTTTAAGAAGTGCACACAGTGATAGATGCAATGGTCCTAAATGCGGTTACAGTACTCTGTAGCTATGTTAACAATATCTATTACTTGTCTGGCTGGCTGGTTTGTTTTAGTGTAAACACTTGTGGATTTCAGTTTTTCATGTAGAACACATCTAAGCTTGAATCACTGCTAAAGAACAACAGTAATGGGAATGATAAATAAACAGTTCCTCGAAGAGTGACATAGTGTTGGCAGATCTCATTTGGTATACCTGGGAAGTATAAAAAGAATACATTATCATGCAGAATAATACGCCTACCACAAATATGGGTTAAATTGAATGCCCCCCTATGGGATTCCCCTGCAATTTCTGAGAGATATGTACCAAATAAAATAGCCAACCCAGTGGCTAAGAAAACAAAAGTGAAGTCGTGGTGTGCAGGGCCCAAGTGAGGAGGCATCAGAGTACCCTGTTGTTTGCTTCCTACTTCTTTCACCTTCCAGCTGTGTGACCAGAAACAATCATAAGCAGCTACTGGAGGCTAAATTTTCCTATACACAACCCCCAAATTAGAACACTAGCCTCCTGTACTAATTTTCTGAGCTGTTACACTGATCATCTTGGACTACACATAGGAAAGAGCTTAGGTGACTGACTCACTGCTGTGACCATTTACTAACAGGAGGTTTCCCTTTTGCCTACAGGAAAATAATTTGAATGAAATTTGCCCTTGTAATCCCTGCAAGAAATTATTTAAATGCTTATCATTTGAATGTATGTAATCCTTTGGGAATTCAAAAAAATCGCTCACTTTTAAAAATAGTAACTCATTTTAAAACAGTACAATGTCTTAGTGTTTTGTTGCTGTGAAGAGACACCAGGGTCAAAGCAACTATTATAAAGAAAAGCATTTAAATGAGGGCTTGCTTACAGTTTCCGGTTAGCTCTTAATTTCCATGGCAGGGAGCATTGCAGCAGGTGCTGGTGTGGTAACTAAGATCTCTATATACTGGTCTGCAGGCAGATAGGGAAAGAGCCAGAGACACTGGGACATTTGAAACCTCAGAAGTCCACTTCCAGTGATATGTCTTCTCAAACACGATCACACATATTTCATCAATTCCACCTCTACTGCAAGAAGGCCATACCTTCTAATCTTTCCCAAACAGTCCTTAGTAGGATCCTATGGAAGAGGCTAGACAACTCATGGTGGAGAGAAAGCAAGGGACATGGTAAGAGTCAACCCCCAAGAACTGTTCCCAGGGACTTACTTCTCTATCCCCTCCTTAAGATTCCAGAAATGGTGCTACCAACTAGGAAACCAATTCTAACAATGACTTTGTTGGAAACATTTAATATTCAAACCATAATATTCTGACCGTAGCTCCCAAAAGCTCATGACTACCTATGCCATAGTGTCAAGCACATACGCCCAATCTTAGAGACTCTCTGAAATCCTGGTAGTTGCTACCCCTTTAGAGTGAGCAAAAAAATTTTAACATTGTTCAAAGGTTCAAATTTGGAGACTATAAGCTAACTTGATTGCAAGGTCTTGTATATTTTGAAAGGCAATTTATACATGTCTAGGACCCAATGGTACAGATTAAACATTTTCACTCCATAGAGGAGGAATCTGGACACAGAGAGGAAAACTAGAACCTAAGCAATAAAGAAACCCAGTAAAGAAAACATTAAATACAGCAAATCCATGTTTATTTAGTATTCTTGGCACATGGATGTATATTGTGATCTCCCAAGAGCTTTGGTAATTTCTTCCCTATGACCTTGCCAGTTTCAATCATGTGGCCTCTCTTTTGCGTTAACTCTACTCATTGCCTACAGCTTGCCACAGCAGCTGTCTCATGTTCCTAGCATCTTTAGCTTTCTGTAGTTTCCCAAGCATCATTAACCTCTCAGTTACCTTTTCAGGCATGGCCCTCCCATGGGATGCCAACAGAGTTCCTGATTCTGTCACATTTGAAATGTGAATAAAAGCTTCCACGGCAATGTAACTCTAACCATCTGCATTCCTGTAAAACCAGAAGAATAATGTTGACACCAACACCACCAGCAGCTTAAAGAGCAGTGGCTTCTCGGTGCCAAGGTTGTTAAATGTAGTGCCAGTTGTCCTGAAAAAGCAATATTATACTTTGTCTATGAGAACAGAACATCCTGGAGGAAGTCCCTTCTCAAAGGAAGATCTTTCAAATGACTGTCCTTTCTTCGTCTTGAAACTTGACAAGAATATAAAGACCAATGACAGAGAATATAGGTGTCTTCCCTAAAGATCAGATGGGAAGTCCTTGGTTCCTTTTTAATGGTGATACTTTCTTTAGAAGCCATTCCAGTTGGCTTCTATTTTGCACGAACTATTCCAACTAAGCTACAGGTTGTCCAAATATCTTTTTTCTGCCTTTGGATTCAAATTCTCTTTTTTAAACCTTACTGGTAGCAGCCATAAACATCTACGGCACATTTAAATCCTGGATCTTGGAATTCTCTTCTAAAATAGTCTGCCATCTTTAAACTGAGACACTCAAAAGAAAACTGTAAATGAGTTCTTTGTCCCACTTTGACACGAATAACTTGTGTTTCAGTTCCCAGTACAATCCTCTTCCTGCTCTGCAACCTCACCACGACAATATCCTATCAGATTTATCCTGGCAACACACTGGGCTGCTGAGATCCCATAAAAATCATCCATTTAGCTGCTACACACTCTGTGGTTCCTCAGGCCCACATCTACAAGTGTTGTTGAATTTCTTCTTCAAATCAATCCCAACAGCTTTCTAAGACCAATATTCTGGTTTTAGTGAGCTTTCTGGAGGTATGAGTAATATTTATAAAATGGGATTATTTTAATATTTTTCTCATAGCTTAGGAGGTTACTGGTTGGTTTTTGTTTTCTTTTAGTTGTTGTTGTTTTGTTCTGTTTTTGTTTGTTTTATTTTGCTTTGTCTTTAATTGTGTTAATTCTAGCCCTATGGCAAGGCACAATATGATAGGGAAGGAGCATGTGACAGAACCCACCTTGATTCTCCCTGCCAGAAAGGAAAGAGTGAGTCAGAAATTATACTTGGTTAAGCCAAGTGGTTCACAGATTACAAACAAAACCCACAACAACAGACATTAAAATTAACTGGGGATTGGTTGGGAGGTTAGGCTTAAGAGGGAGTGAGGGCACGAGGGTTAGAAAAACATGATGTAGAGCATGAAGCTGCCAAAGGTGTTTAAAAATGAAATAAAGAGAATCCAGTAGAAAAAAAAAATTCATTTAAGTTCTTGTGTAGGGAGTGGAGAAAGCCCAAAGCAAGTGGGTAAGAGAAGACAAAGTCCTAGGCCAATGGCATCATGGATAAGGATAAGTGACCCACAGCAAAAGTAACGTTTTCCTCTGTTCTAGGTGTGAATGTTCATAGGATGTATCAAAAGCATCAGCAAGGTTCTTCACAGCCTGAGTCTGATCCACTATAGAGACTTCCTACTGGGACTTGCCAACAATAGCCTGGTATTATGCTATACATAATAAATGGACTGAGGTTCTGGGTTGTTGATTTCCTGGTAGTTGCTACCCCTTTAGAGTGAGCAAGTCCCACCCAGATCCTGTACTTTGTACCCATGTCTATGTGACTGTCCTTTCATCATTCCACAGTTGCCCAAGTCAGGTATCCAGGACCAAGGGGTCCGGACAGAGCACTCTGTCTATCTATTCTCTTACAATAACACATGATAGTTTGTCCATCGGGGCAAAATATTTACTTGAATTTTCCAGCTACAAACAAATCAGATTGGAATGTTGAACATATACTGTGAGGCGAGAACAAATTGTTTAGATTTGTATCAATCACCATTGTTACCACAATAGCGCAGGGAAATCTACAATTTTTATAGAGGAAAAAAATAAATCCATTGTTATCAATGTCAGCAAGTAGGTCCTTTAGGTATTCAAGTCTTACTTTTTATTGTTGTTAGCTTATTGCTTAATTTTAATGTAAGTCATGTTTTTTTTAAATCTCATTCATATTTATCTGTAAGCACTTACTTTTTGCCTACAGTATTCAAAAGAAATAGAAGAGCTTGAACTCATGTTTTATATACCAAAGACAATTTTCAGTACATATACGTAGGCCATAACTGCACATATTACATAGGAAATATATACTAGGAAATCTAATTTTAGAGGGGCCAAATGTTTGTCATGTCTGTTCTTATTCTCTATGTAACTACAAAATCAAAACACATTTGATACCTTGATGCCTAGTGCTACTGACCGAGAAATAAAATTAAAGACTGATGGGTAAAGCTAGAAAATTTTCTCATTGGTTTATAGAAGTAAACTGAAGGCTCAACATCAAGCTTTTAGACATCAGAATACTTCCACAACTGTCCGATCATACGGACTTCATTAGATACAAGAATAGTCTCCTCTTGTTCTTCACAAAGTCATGAGATTTCAAAAACTTCAAAATATATACCTAACTTGGAGTGTTCTTTGTAGCCAGAATATATTTAAGGTTAATAACTTTTGGAAAAATGTTTATATGGTAGGGAAAATAATTTGGATCCATACATAGTTATTTATTCTCTTTAAAGTTTAACCTCTTTCCCTTTGGGAATGCCAATAACTACTTACTTCTAGAAAGCTGCTCTCCTGGCATTTGGTAACAGCTACATTGCCTAACACGTTTGCATTATATGAATTGTACATTATTTCCTGGAGTATCCATACCCATTTGACCACCAGTCTATACCATTCAAGCTTCACATTTCTCTAGAAGAACTGAGTGTAAAGCTATGCAGAGAAAATCTGGATGGCATTTTCTGAAAGGTATTTTTGGTCCCTTTTCTAAAATTACCCAGAAACCAAAGCTATGCCAACTGAAGTAAGGAAAGATTTAAAAAGAAGGCACATCATGAACATAGTTCTTCTCAAATATCAACTATATGACCTTTTCCTTAACTTTAGAATTCAAACTATTAAACTATTAATGATTATGGATAACAAGCCAAAGCTACCAGTAACTTCTCAAATCTTTGAGAGGAACAATTGCCACTCAACTTTTCTAAAATCTCTTGGACAGTGATGAAGTTTCTGGGGAAAAGATCAGAATAGAATCAGAATATAAGCAATATACAGTGTTACTTCAGTTACTGAAAAAAATCCTAAAATTATAGACAATCATAAATGATATTCTGGTATATTTATGACTATCCCGAGCTATCACATTATGACTGTGGCTTGTCATCAATAAAATGTCACATCCTATAACTAAATGTCTTAACCAGACAGTTATCCTCTGATTTTCTCCTTTTTAATTCCCTTTGCAAGCAGAGTTCCCATTTTCAGTATTGATAATTTGAAAGCTATTAAGAATGTATCCATAAAACAAATTAATCTAATGTTTACAATACCTTCATAGAAAGATAATGCCCACTCCCCACGAGTAAGATTAACCTTGAATTATGCCACTTACCTTCCAATTTTCTATTTGTTTTTTCTTCCTTCCTTTCTTCCTTTCTTCCTTTCTTTCTTCCTTCCTTCCTTCCTTCCTTCCTTCCTTCCTTCCTTCCTTCCTTCCTTCCTTCCTTCCTTTCTTTCTTTCTTTCTTTCTTTCTTTCTTTCTTTCTTTCTTTCTTTCTTTCTTACTTTCTTTCTTTCTTTTTTCTCTGCTCCAGTCTCTAAATAGCCTTGGATGTGGTTGGAATGACAAGTGTCTCCTCAGCATCATGAGCCAAGGTGAACTCGAGAAGCAGTCAACAGACATCCGTCCATCATAGCCTGAGCAAACTGGCACCAGGTGCAGAGCTATGCAAATTGAGCCAAAAATGTACTTCCTGTTAGCATACGATTATCTTTCCTCTAACACCTCACAGCCTTTTAAAGCTCTCAAGTGTTCAGTGTAGGAAGAAATCAGCTTCATGCTTTCATATTTTAGGAACAAGCTAATGAGAAAATATAAAACCAGGAGCAAGTACTTTGAAAAAGTCTTTTGGTCCTGCATACATTTTCCCTAGGTCCAATTTCTTTGGAATGCCTGTCTTCTACACAGTGCTCTGTGAGAAAGACGGCATGGAGAGGAAGAGGTTTAGATCAATATTGCTTTAACAGAAAGTGTTCTCCTGGAAGAGACAAAGATACATAATTAAACATAACAAACGTTTCCCAAGGACAGATTTCTCTAAATGGAACAAAATAAAGCTGCTGTCCCTTTGTGCTTTACCCTGCTGAGGACTTTATAACTTTGGGTTGTTGTTAAAGAGTTTTAGAGGACGTTTCTGCTAGTTATTTTTAGGAAATGAAAGGAATCCAGCTTAGAGATAAGCCTAATTCTAAAAGGAGGATGTTTAGAGGCCACTGTACGACACAATAAACACCAAAGGATGGCTGACTCGAGCAAATGGTCCTTACATAGTCATGTTTTCCCAGGGTTCCTACCTTTGACATTCATTGACATTTCCTCACACAGTTAAAATAAGGGCTGTTCTCATAACAAACGAAGTCAATGAAGATGAGGGTATAAAACAATATATTATTGTTCTGATAGCTAAACCACATCATATTTCTTACAACTCAGTTCCTTGAGATTGTAGAACCCAGACATATTGACTCAATAATTTGTGATCCTTAGTAAGAGTTCTTCAGAAGCTGGCGTAATGATCTGTGCATAAGAAGTGTACTACGGGTGGTTGAGGTTAAGAACGCAAAGTGAAGAATTGAGAAAGAAAAAAGGAAAAGGGAGTGAAGTGGGTGAAAGCTTTATTAAAGTACAGGTTTCTTTTGTGTTAGTTAAGATTTTATAGAATAACAGAAAAAGTAGAATTTAAAATATATATTATATATACATGTATATATTACATATATAAGACAATTTACATATGTTACATAAATGCATACATTATACATATTATATATTACAAAGGAGATTTATTATATTGGCTTACGCAATATTGGCTGGATAGTTCAATGGTTCAAACATGACTGCATGCTGGAGAGGTTTAGAACTTGGTAGCCACCCCATTCATTAGACTGGCTGTCTCAAAAGTCCCAGTCTGTTGCTGTTGCTGAAGGCCTGGAAGAACGCTGGAGAGCCACCGATCTCCAGTGAACACTGGAAGGCAGAGAAAGCTGGGTCCTGATGTTATTAAAGCAGTTTCAACAACGGGATAGATGTACTCATCAGCAAGCAGCATCATTCTCCCTCCAACCGAATTATAACCGGATGACACTGCCACTCACAAGCAAAGGTTGGCCACAGACAACAGGAGTCAGAAAGTCTTATTAAGTATAGAATCTATGCACAGACAATTTAGAAATGTTTTGAAGAAAATGATAGGGCCTACGTGTGTATTACTTTTCTAATTTCTGTAATAAAATATCCAACAAGAAGCAACTTAATGGATGAAGAATTTATTTTGGCTTTCATTTCTGTGGGATACAATCTGTTCTAGAGGGAAAGCATGGTAACTGGAGACATTTGTCACCCACAACAGAAAGACATGAATGTTCCTACTCTGCTCAATTCTTCATTGTATTCAGTCTAAAGGTTAAGGTGTGCCTTTCTATCTCATTTAACATAATCTAGAAAACCCCTCACAGATACACACAGCAGTGTCTCCTTGATGACTCTAGATCATATCAAACTGACAGTTGATAGTAACCGACACTATTACCTGTAGAATCTTCCACAACATGTTGGGAAAATGCTACAGCAAAGAAGAGGTGTGCCAAAGACATTTGATCAGAAAGGCTCCTTTTAAAAAATCAAGAGCTCATTGTACAATGTACAATACAAAGGATTTAAAGCTCCAGTTTTTCCTAATGTCTCACTCATGGCTTATGAAATGACTATGTTAAGCTGACGAAGTCTGTTCTCATGGGCATTTTATTTTGAACAGATTCTATGACTTCAGTCTCTGGAGAGGCGTTTAAGTGCTAGGCTATGAACTATCTGTACATCAAGAATTTAGGAGGATCCTAGGCCATTTAATGGTAATAGGTGTTATTTCCTTAAGGAGACATTCAGATAAGATAAAGCAGCATTTCCTAGTTCTACAAGTTATCAGAACTATGAGTAGAAAAGACCTCCTAAATGTCTTGAATGTTGAAAAAAATGTGTTGTGATATGCCAGGGCACTGGAATGGTCTATCACATACTCTCATAAATGCTTGCAATAGGTAGTTATGAGCAGCAGGATGCAACAGGTAGATGGGAAAAGACTCCAGAATGAGACATCGACTTTTGTCAAATTCTGTGGACCGGTCTCTTCTTTCTCACAGAGCATCACACCTCTCTCTCTCTCGTGATCATATTTTGCTTACTGTGGTTTTTTTTTTCACTTTTTCTTTGGATTTTATTTCTGGGGAGTGTGGAAGAGAGAACCATCTGTCCTACCCATCATCGTCATGAACTACATCCCTAGAGATTTTAGAGTTTGAAGTCCAAAGTCAGCTGATCCAGATCCTGCACAGCGGATCTCAAGCAGAACATTTCTCTCTGGTTTCAGATTCTACTGGGGTGTAAAAGTTCTTAAAACAGGCTATCAAACAGCACTGCTGGTTGATGGTGATAGGGCTAGCTGCCACAAAGAACAATTTCAAGTAGTAATTTAAAACTTAATCCTTCTATAAATACAGTTACAACATGGAATTAAAAGCAATTTATATGCACATTATAAATGGTTAAAACAATAATAACTATATTAGCAGTCATTCACTGAAATAGCTTTGGTTAAGAATTTTAATTACTATGTGATTAAGCTGCTAATATAATTCAGTTTTTTATTTTTATTTTAATGGCTCAATAACGAAACTTGAAAATAGGTATATAAAATAATAGCCCACATGTATATCTTTGATGTATAAATATAATTCTTATTCTGTAAGTGTTTCCCTTCTGTGAGTCAAAGATAACACACAGATTTGAAGTTGGTTTTGCCTGGAGAATTTATATACCGAATATATGGCTGAATTTTTCTAAGTGTCTATCTGAGCATCCTCAGAACCATCTCCCTGCATATTTACATACATAATTATATACACAATACATATGCAAAACAAAATAGACTTATATGATATTACTCATAATTTATGTGGACAAAAATATACTCAATTAATTCGTTTCTTAAATGAGTTATAAGCTTGATTTCTACTTTCTCTCCATTACCAGATAAATATGGTTTCAGTCTAAGCAGGTATCTTGATTAGTGGGCTATAGAGCTTCCAAGATGTTCGGTAGGAGGAAGAATGGAGAGATGAAAACTTTCAATCAAGACAAAGTCTCAGACTGTCCTCCAGACATTGCTCTTACACATGGGAGGCCTGGGTGGAAAATGTGGCTGATGATAACTGATGCCAAGCTGTCCTTCCCTTTGGTATTGTGCTGGAACTGCCTAGTGCGGTCTCTAGGAGGTATGTCTTAGAGAAAAAAAAAATGTCTCTATGAGTACTGTATACGGACTAGACCTGGGGTGTGATGCTCCTGATTGTGGAACACATGCGGTCCATCTGTTAGACTGTGAACACCTGATTCAAGGTCATCTGACCCTCAGTTTCGAGTCACATTGTCTTGCCCATGGCAAATTCCTAGTCAAGACATGGATACAGAATATGTCTTAGCTCCTTTAACATCTTCAGATGTTTTGTCTTCACCACAAAGAACTTATTAAACTAAGGCTCTACATCTGCCCACTACAATTATACCACAGAGTTTATGCTTATAATATATGTATATTATAAGCATAATTATATATATACATATATATATATAATTTTTATGACAAGTATCTATACTTTTTTTCACATTTCTACAAAAGTTTGAAAAGAAAAGCACCTTTGCCCTGAGCATTCCCTAAATCCATACTAAGGTTTCAATTTATTGCTGGTTGCCATAGATGAAAGTGTTGTAAGCTAAAAGACACGTGTTTTGTATCAAGAAAGGCCTAGGAAGTGATCAGAATTTGTGCTTCTATAATTTTAGAACAAATTAAGAGAGTATGTCTGGCTTACTGCTTCTCCATTCCAAGTGCCATGCACAATACGCAATTCATAAGCATTATAAGGTGAATAATGACAACTTATCATTTACTGGAATTACCCATGAAGGTGGCAGAGCTTTGGTTGCCCAGAGCTGAAGATCACTGTGTCTCTGTGCTCTTTGAGAATCTGAAACTTTCTCCAAGAATTATTTCTCTGTTTTCTTAAGTTAAACACAAACCAACAGCCTTAGTTTGAATAGCTCCAGCTGGCAAAACTGAACCCTGCTGTGAGCAGCATACAAATTAGTTTCAGGTATTTGCAACTTCAGGGTTTGACCTTGGCTATTGAGATAACCTATTCCTCTGACTCAGGCATGGGTGCCTCCAGGAAGCTGTCTGCCAGATGAACAAGTTCTTGGGATTGTCAGATGACATCAATAGTGATGGAGACATATGTATTCCCAGTTTCTATTTCTCAGCAGTCCTTCCAAAACCCTTGATATCGCAACAGTGCTGGGACCACAGATTCCATCTCCACATTTCATTAGCCTCTAAGACTCACGATTGTTACATTCTGCTTCTATTTGCAGAGAAAATGGTTTCATGCACGAGACAAGTCAGAGTGGGGGAAAGAAAAGGAGGAAACTACATCTTTAGGAAGTCACAGGATGGACTTGAGAAAATCAGAGGATTTAAGGAGAGAATAATTTGATTTCTTTTCCCCTACAAAGTGTGATGAAAAAGAACATTTTGCTTTTCTCTTTAAATTTATGAACAAATTTCTATATTTAAGAGAAAGAATGAATTGACCTAGAAATCCTGGAGTGTGCCTATATTCAGAAACAGTTCCATAGCCTGGTTTATCCATAAAAAAGAAAAGATGTTGCTATTTTTATTGCTGTTTGTCTTCGAAGTTCATAATTAGTGCAGCGTTTCAAAATTTCTTTTCCTTGTCATAACTGAAGCTAGCAGTATCTGTTCTTAACTCACATGCCAGTAAAAAGAATAGAAAGAGCGAAGAGAATAGAAAAGATCTGATGGATTAGAGCATTTTAAGGAATGCATAAATGACTCTTTCCCAAGGTAGGTTAGCAGTGATTTGTTAAATATTTTGATAACCAAGCACAAAGAGTTAAGAAATCTAGCTTATGGGAAAAATAGGTTGATTTTCTGCATATGTCAAGTTCTCAGATATGAACAGCGAGGAGATAATCAAATTTGAATAGGAGTTAGACATGGAAATATTAGGAATGGAAGATCCGTCTCCCTTCTCTAAAGTTAAATGCTTTCTTTATATCTTCTGCCTTTTCTGATTCTGCCCTGTGATCATTCTTAAATGTTCTCTCAAGCCTTTTCCTAATATTTGATGCACAATGCTGCACTTACCAATCTAATTAGACTATGATTTCTCTAGATTATTTTCTAACTGTAGTTCACAACGCTCACTGTAACTATTTCTTTTTCATCTATTGCTTCAAGTTTCTTTGAGAGAGAGATCTAATGGACCATATGCAGGATAAGAGGGAATGCCACACACATCAAGACTTCCCTGTTATTCCATGGGTTGGTCTTACTGATGTCAGTGAATCACCTGTGGCTAGAATGAGCTGTTCGACCTATGGGGTAGAACAGCTGGAATAAAAGCTTGTCTAGCAAGCTGTGAAGAACGAATTCAGTGGAGTACTATAGTGATTGAATAGTGGGAATAGATGCTGGAATGGCCTGTGTATGTGTGGGGCGGGGTGCGGGGGTGAACAAAGAAGAAATGATTAGAAAGAAGGAACAGTTGAATCAACTTAGGAATTTTAACTCTCACTACTAACATCTCTTCTGCATTACTTTATTATCCTTCTCTAAAATGGCAAGTAGTAGATACACTGATACACATAAATAAAACAAGATAATTCCGGACCTTGCACTTGAATGTACAAAGCATGATAGGATTTTCTTTTTACATACCATCAAATTTGCCTTTTAAATTATACTCTACTAAAACGAGTTTACGTTTCTGCTCACATAGATTAATAAGCATCTGCAGAGTTATATTCTATAACTCTGTCTTCTAGGCAGTTAAAGCAGACAGTCTCAGAAAAGTGTCAACCCAAATTCACTGCCTCTAAAATGATATAAGCACTGAAAAAAGATACAAGAAACATTCACCCTTATGATTTAATATTTTTTTCTTTTTTATCTGTCTTTTGAAATATCCTTACCTTTCCTGACCCTTTGGTATTTTGATGGAAGAAAATTTATCCCTTGCTGCTCTGCACATCTATTGTGACCAGGACCCATTGATTGCTTTCATTTGACAAATGACAAAAATGTTCGTTATCCTTTCAGTCTGTGTGTGAAGCCCAGATGCATTATGTCACTGTTCAAAACTGCATATGAAATCAATAAGCTTGAGGAAAATGGCTATAAAATCACAGTTCTTTAAGTCAAGGGAAAGTAAATTGCTTGTGTTGCCCAGCTAGTTTGGATTTGTTGCCTGTTTCCATGAGAGATTTCCTATCCACTAAGTTCAGGCTCAGGAATTACAGTAAGTCATGATAAACCTAAAGTCAGATGCATTCATCTTTATAGATGTTTCTTTCCATCACTCCTTGCTTTATTTATGGAAATCATTTTCCTAGAGTGGTACCATAAGTTGTACAACTTGTTTTCATGAGAAATTGGAGTTAAAAAATAGATCAAAATGAAACTAGTGATGAAATACTATTTGAAAAGTACCCTGAAGAAATTACTACTTATTGGCCTTGATAAATGTTTCCCAGGTTCTTAGAGTATGGAATTTGTTTGTATTTATAAATCATTATGTAATAGTATAATAATTTTCTGAAATATAATACTTTGGACCATCATTTGCTTTGTTTCAAGTTCAGACTCATCTAATGGACGGACCTTGTATCATTTGTTCAACTTAGAGTAAGTCTTAAGGAATTAGCAATACAGTGAGGTGGGCATGACTGGGGCTTGTTCAAATGGTACTTTTTCCCAACATTTTCCAGGGAGAAACAGAAAAATTTTATTGAAGCTGTCATTATAAAATTGCTATGCATGCAAATGGGAAGTTATTCTATTAAAATGTCAAATGGGAAAGCTCACAACTCAATAATGCTTTAATCAATGTCATTGTAGAGTCTCTTGCACATCTCAAGCTACTATAAATATCTTCCTACTGAGATGTCCATCACTCCCACCACCTGCATATATGATTCTACAGATAGAATTTTAATTAAAACTCACTGAATAACACTGATGAGTGAAGAAGCTGTTCTGCATGGCCTAGACCTCAGATCATAGACATTTTTGTCAGAAGGCAAATCAATGCTCCTGACGGTCTATCTTGTTTTTGAGATGAAAGCTAATATTTAAAAATTTAATTTTATTTTTAAATAGCTATTAGGCTTATAGCAAATTATTTACCTATATTTGAACATGAAGCCAATTTAAAAATATTTGTCCCTATAGTTCAAGAGATACTTAATTCCAGACATGTTATTATTCAGTAACAAGAAAGCAATAATAATCAAGATTCCACACTCAGATTATTTCAATAAAAATAATAATTTTATTTTATTGGGTGCTCACTAAATTCTGAACTTACTGTTAAATCCTCTTTTTGTGTACTATATATATGTATGTATATATGTGTATATATATATATATATATACATTATGCAGTTAAAGAATGAAAGAACAAAAACATTACAATCTTCAATAAATTCACAATTTCAAAAAAAATTATTTAGCACTGTGTTTGGTACTTTGTTTTCTGTAGTGAAGAAAGACAAGTACCATCAAGAATTTTAAAGTCAGCAGTTATACAACATCAATTGCACGATGTTTGTAATTTAAAGAAAACTCTCAAGATCAGTTCAGATTAAAGAGAATTAGAAAAAGTCTTGACCTCGTGTTAGAAAAAAAAAACCTAGTCACATTGCAAAGAAGCAAGTATGCGGATAATAGGATTGCCCATCACAATCCTTGCAATTGTCCTGTGTGGTAGCTTCATCAGGGACCATCACTCCTTCCATTCATAGCCGAATAGAACTTATAACCCAATAATAATAACTCATTTAAATAGAAACAAATTATAGAGCTAAGATTGAATATGGAAGCATGTTGAAGTTTCTCTCCCCATGTTCTCCACAGAGCCAGGACTAAAATAAATTCCCCTGGTTACTGCTTCTCATTGTACAATTAGGAACTTATACACCAGCCTCTATGTGTTCTCAATAAATGCAAAGAGTTCCATATAGAAGACTTAAATGAAACAGTAGTATATGTGCAAGTTAAGTGATAGTTATTTATGGTATTCTTTGGGTCCTTAAAGATCCTAATGAATATTTGAAATAATTTGATGATGAAAGGTGATGTTTGTAAATGGTAACCTAGGACCTGAATCTACTTAAAAATAATTAGGTATCATACTTGCAAGTACTTATGAGTTAATGATTTCCAACAGTTGCTGTGTTTGTGCCCCAAGAAAACAGCAGCTCTTGCTTGCTAGTTTGTTTTCTCTTTTCTGGTCTTAGGATATGAGCTGAAGGAGCCCGAGGCTAAGAGTAGAAATGTTTTAACAACCTCTGCTTATCTTGTAAAGCTTGTCATGCATTTGGTCATTTCGCTTTTGCTCAAGTTTTAACTGCAGAGACAAGATGTGCATGTGCCATCTACGGAAGGATATATATTCTTCATAGAAAAATATTATTGAGGATACTCTCATGTGCCTGACGATAAGGTCAGAGAGCATTATTTATTTATTTGTATAAATATATATTTAAAAGGTGGTAAACCAAATGTATATATTACTAATTTTTTTGCAGAGAAATTATATAAATTGGAAATATCAACTGGAAATATTATTGTACTTACTACAGCATTCTGACAAGAATATATACAAAATTCTTGACTTCAAATATTTTTATGGAGATTTCTGCTGTATCTTTGATGCAGAAAAGAATATTTCTATGAATGCTCTTGCTATGAGAGAAATAGAATTCACTGTAAACTTTGATTGGAAAGTTTATAGCTATTTTTCCCAGACAAGGAAATTATGGAAAGTCTACGACATAATTATAATGTTACATAAACAGAGCTTCTCAACTGATACAGTTGGAATCTGATGGTTCCCCCAAGGGCTATGCAGTGAAGACATGGTCCTAGCCAATGACAGGGTAGAGAAGCAGGCTTCATGGAAGGAATTCAGGTCATGAATTCATGCGTTCATGCTGTAAACACATCCCTCTTCTTCCTTTTATTTGATTTCCCCACTGCCATGAGATGAAACATTTGCATTACTACATGTTCCTGCCACAAGTTCCTACCT
This sequence comes from Mus caroli, assembly GCF_978045245.1. Classification (NCBI taxonomy): domain Eukaryota; kingdom Metazoa; phylum Chordata; class Mammalia; order Rodentia; family Muridae; genus Mus; species Mus caroli. The sequence continues at coordinate 19,916,735 of NW_028227258.1, forward strand.
CACCATATCCGAATATTAGAAGGCTGTCTGTAGTCTGAACCTTCAAAAGTGTGAGTCAAGGTCAAAATTTCTTCATAAGTTGATTGCATTACCTGTATTGATAGGACCAGAAATCTGAACAATGGCAACCCCTATTCATGTGGATGCTACCCTCCAGACCTGCAGAGAAAAATCTAAGAAGAAAAGATGCCACATTGGAACTTCCTAGTGACACTTTCGTGTGATTATCTTTAGGAGACTCAAAATGATGGTTTCTTGGCAAATTTGATATCCAATTGAAAGTTGGATATCAAATTGATATCTTTCAATGCACCTAATGCAATAGTCTACTTACAATGTTTTGTTTCCTACAAATAATCCAAATGATGTCCTACACAGTCTAATTAAACTAGATTGTAAGTTCAAATATACTACTATGTTCAATTAGTTATTTCAGTTTATGTGGAAAACAGAAAATTGGTTATAGTCTCTTGTTCTCTATATTTCAGAAGTAATAAAGGAGAAAGTCCAACTAACTAAAGTTTAGAAACTCATTGCTAAATTATTTTTTTTCTGGTATTTGATTATGTTTAACACATAAAAGAGTGATGTAAAATTTGTCTTGTATAGACTCGTTATATTAACATTGTTCATTTTGTCTCTAAGAAGAAAATACTTTAGAGATGAACAGGAAATTTTTCCACCCAAATGAGAAAATATCCCAGATGTTCATCTGTTTCACGAATGAAATCTTGGAAATATGAGTCCAGACCCGATTCTAATCCAAACATTAACATTAAAAGGATCATTTAGTACCAACTTGAGTATGACAATAACTTTAAAAAGAGATAGTTTTCCTTCATCTAATTTCTCTTTGCTATGGCTTGTGTTCTTCGTATAACTACACGTGAACTTTACTTGTGAAATCTCTGAATTTTTTTTCTACCTGGAGAGAGAGAGAGAGAGAGAGAGAGAGAGAGAGAGAGAGAGAGAGAGAGAGAGAGAGGAATAAAAGTGCCTGGCAGGCAAGGAAAGCCCTTACTTATTTGCCTGCTGGAGATAAATTTCAACGTTGTAGACCAGGGAGAAAGTAAGAGACTGGAATTCAATTACAGAACAATGCAAGGGACATGTATAAACATGTGGGCTTGTATTAGAAATGCCTGAGTTTCTGAAGTTCTTTCTTTCTGAGAAAGTATTGCTTGTCAAGGAAATTTCAAAAGCAAGCAACAAACAATAGCAGCTAAGTAAAACAGTAAACTATGTATGTATGTGTACAAAGCCTTATGTGGATTGTCGGTTTTCTTTAGGTAGATCATAAGCAGTAAGATTCCTTGTGAATTTTTCAGGCACTTATTATTTCCCTTCCCTTCTTCTGTGTATAGCTCCCTCTTCCTAGCTAGTTAGAGCTCCCCATTGTGCCAATTTCTGCAGTAAAATTGCTTGGATCCCGCTGTTCCTCTCTCAGCTGCTCCTGTATTCGGTTCCTTTCACATCACTGTGTTCTGCAGTTTGTCTAGGCTCTATACTCACATCTGAAGAATTGGAGCTAGGAGCTTCTGATGAGGGAGAATGTGGCTTTTGTCCTTCTGGGTCTAGATTACTTTTCTTATTTGATCTTTGCAAGTTCCACCCATTTACCTGAAATTTTATGATATCATTTTTATTTTCAGCTACATGGAAAGTATGTACCACATTTTCTTTATTCACTGCACAGTTGAATCACATTTGGGTTGTTTCTGTTTCCTAGCTATTGTGAATAGAGAAACAAATGCAATTCCAACCTTACATGAAGAACTGCAGCCAACTAAGTTACGCTGAGAGTGAAACAGAGTCTTTCCCAGGGAAGACCACACCAAATGGTTATTCAGTACTAAATGTTTTGTGCTGAGAACATATATACAGGTAACATTATACAGACTTAGACTTAACTTATAGACATTATACAGACTGTATGTGTGTCTGTGTCTGTGTGTAGACACACACAATTATGTATGTAATATCAATTAATGAAAACGGAGAACAGAAGCCATATATTTGAAACAGAGGAAGGGGGGGTTATATAAAGAGTTCATAGCGAGGAAAAGAAAGGGAGAAATAATGCAAAAATAAAAATATGAAAATTAATAAAGTAAACACATGTTAACAGTGTCAAGTTGAATGAGAAACTGCACATTATTTTTCCTCGTAGATATTAAGCATAAAGCACTATGTGAGAAACTCTTCAAGTAGTTACAAATCAGAGACTGACTTTCCTCTAACTCTATACAACATCTAACATGCTTAATATTTAAGGGAGGCTCTGGTGATAAAGCTTTATAGATTCAGATTGTTCAGAAGCAAATTTTTAAAGTTGTCTATGATGTTAAAGTATAAAAGAATTAATTGAACTTACCACCTGTGCAGAGAGAGCAACTTAAAGGAATATTTTTTTTAAATTATAAATAAGACTAATCCATGTGTTAATTCTAGTTTAGATGAAAGAATATTTGTGGTGCAAATACACAATTTAAATTGTAACTTCAAATTATCCTAGATTGATCTTCGGAATATCATAAATATATAATGAAATTTAAACAGTATACTTGGAATCATTAAAAGATGTGTACGGTTTATTTTCCCTAATATATTGATTACTTTCCCTTAGAGGGTCCAAAGGCGCTAACCATTGTATTCCATTGTCTTCCCTCTAAGCTATACAGTTCATACAGTTAACACCAATGATACCCTGCTCCCCACCATTCACCATGTTCTTCTTCACCTCAGTTTGCTCTTCTGTTGACTTTCCATCTGTTCACTTCATTCCAATCTCATCTTTGGAAAACAAAACAGTCAGTATATACACCGAGAATTTTTATTTCACCTTCAGGGATCTGTGCACAGGATGCTGATATTCACTAAAACATCACAGGAGAAGTCCTGGCCTCTTCTAATCCAATCTAGCCCAACTCCCATGATGTTGTTATGACTGTATGCAGAGGGACAGGCTGTCACTGCCCATCTATTATATGTTATTTATGGATGTAAATTTTTGGGCAGAGTGTCACATTATTGAATAGAAAAGGCAATGAAAAAGACAGTTAATGAACGAAAAGCTCAAAGGACACTTGGCGCATAATTCATGCCTTATTTTTATTTACATTTTCACTTTATATGATTTTCTGTGTACGATTACTTTCCTGCATGCATACCTGTGTGCCACTTTCATGTCTAGTTCCTATGGAGGCAAGAAGAAGTAGGTCATCAGAAACCCCTGGAAATAAATCCATAAATCCATCAAGTGTATGTGGGGTATCAATCCCAGATTCTCTAGAACAAACAACCAGTGCATGGTCGTAACTGCTGACCCACTCCCAATAAATGTTCCATTCATGTAACTAAGGTAAAGTGAATATCGTAAAATATTCATACCTATTGTATTTTATGTCTTTGCACTTGTGGCCTCAACATCACTGGTACTGACTTTTAAATGGACTTGTTTGATATTTTCTTCCATATTTTAAATATATTGCAATTTATCTTTCCTATATTTTATTATTGTAGCATCTAAATTGAACTTAGATAATGGAACAACTACTCCTTTATTGGACATTGACGCATCTAATATCTCCATTATTCTAATGCAAGTGCACCAATTTTGCATTGGTTATACATTTAGGGTTTTAGAACCCAGTGCTATTCACAGTTGAGCCACATGAAAAGCAGGAATAATTACCACTGATCCCTCTTCATCTTCTTTGAAGTTAATTATCACTTCTATTCATGTTTGGTATTCTATATATTATACTGTATCTTTCTATTCTACTCTAATTCTGCCATTATCTGTGCTAAACACATACAATATACAATACGTGTTTATTTAATTTTACTCATTTCTTAGAATTTCAAGTTTGTATACAGTTAAGTAAAATACATGTGACTGATTATTTTTTTCCTGGAACTCCTGGAAACCACCCAAAACTTTAGCCTCACTGGGGGAAGATAATCTCCAGGGTGCATCCCACACTAAGAACTCTTACCAATTGGAAGATACTTCTGGAGGGAGAATCATTCTTTTTTAAAGGTGTGAGCATTGACATAATCTTCATACTGCATGGATCGCTAACTCCACCATGTCCTCATGAGCAGAACGCTCATTTTCTTGAAAGTTACTTCCAGAACCTAAGAGTCAAAAAAAAAAAAATCCTCTATTGTCCTAATATTTTCTTTTGTCTCTAGTCTGTATAGAAATGGAAATCTGTGGCTTCCATTTCTTTTTTTCTTTCCTTGGTTTTGAGATGCCCTGCTAAGGGCTTCCTAAAATAAGTGCCTGGAGGTTAACTTTTTAAATATAATCTGTACTAAAATATAAATATTTTATATTTTATTTGAATGCTAAACTAGTTTAGATTCTAATTCAAAAATTTCAAAAAGAAATTTCACAAAGGATTTTTTATTGTAAAACTCCTCTATGGGTGCTACTAAAGTGTCTCATTGTCTTTTCACATTTCAGATCTTTGTAACTGCCCCTAAGCTCCCTGCCCTGCTCCCTCGTATGCCTGATGCCTCCATGATTCTGAAATTTCATAAAAATACTTCTCTGGGAATCTAATCTCAACTGCCACAACAGTATTAGCATAAAACAACAACAAAAAAACAAATATGAAACCATCATGCTATAAACAAAGGTATCATGGTGAGTTACGATTCTCAAATCTGGCGGTAGCACGAGGAGGATTGTAGTAAATTCTCGGTTTCTATCCTGGTGTTCTAGGATTTCCTCTCCTCGGCTGGTTCCCTCATCCTGTTTTATAGTCTTTATAACTCATGTCCTGATATCTAAGAGATCTCCCCATCTTCCTTTATCCACAAATGCTTTTTCCCTTCTGTTTATCGTAATTTCAGTTTTCAGGAAAAGTTTGTGGCCTATGGCAATGACCTTTCTGTGGTTATGCCAGTGTACCATGAGAAAGCTAATTAGCTTTCTCAGCCAAGGGCATCATTATTAGCTTTTTCTTAGAACCTTATTTTGAAATAATTTTAAATATAAGCAAAACTACAAAAAATAAAAACCACCCAGAATTTTCCCAGACATCTAATACTTTTTCCTGTATTATTTTATTTATCTACATTTCAAATGCTTTCCCCCTTCCTGATCTCTCCTACTCAAGCCCCCTACCCCATTGCCTTACCCTTTGCTTCTAAGAATGTGCTACCTACCCACCTACCTACTCCCATTTCACCCCTCTGGCATCATCCCTTCTCCAGGGCAACAAGCATCCACAGGACCAAGTACATCTCTTCCTACTAAGGCCAGAGAAGGCAGTCCTCTGCTGCATATGTATCTGGAGCCAAGGAACAGCCCATGTGTCCTCTTTGGTTAGTGGCTTGGTCCCTGGAAGTTCTGAGGGGGTCTGATTGGTTGATATTGTTGTTCTTCCTATGGGGTTGCAATCCCCTTCGGCTCCTTCAGTCCTTCTCCTAGCTCTCCCATAGGAGTCTCTGGGCTCAGTCCAATAGTTGGCTATATCTCCATCTATCTCAGGTGCTGGCAGGGCCTCTCATGCCAGGCTCTTGTCTGCAAGCCCTTTTTTGGCATCAGCGATAGTGTCAGGCTTTAATGGGATGGATCCCAAGGTAGGGCACTCTCTGGATGGCTTCCTTCAGTTTCTGCTCCAATTTTTGTCACTGCATTTCCTTTAGACTGGAACAATTCTGGGCAAAAAATTAACTGAGGACCATGCCTATCTATTGGATGTAGACTCTTTAGCTCTATCTACCCTTTGTTAGGCATTTCAGCTAATGTCATCCCCATTGGGTCCTGGGAGCCTTTCAGATCCCTGGTGTCTGGGAATTTCTAGTGCCCTGCCCTGTTCACTGCCCCAACACTGCTGCATATTTCTGCTCACTTTTCTGAGCCTCTCTCTGGGCTTCTCTCCTGTCTCTACCCACACCTGACCCTGTCCCCTTTTGTCCGTCTCCCACCCAATTCCCTACCACCTTTGCTTCCCATGATTATTTTGTTCCCCTTTCTAAGTGGGACTGAAGCACCCACACTCCGGTCTTTCTTCTTCTTAAGCATCATATGGTCTGTCACTTGCATAATGGGTATTCTGAACTGTTTGGCTAATAGCCACTTATCAGTGAGTAAATACAATGTATGATCTTTTGGATCTGGCTTATCTCACTCAGGAAGATATTATCTAGTTCTATTCATTTCCCTACAAAATTCATGATGTCCAAGTTTATAATAGCTGAGCAGTATTCCACCATGTAAATTTACTATGTTTTCTGTATCTATTTTTCCGTTGAGGGACATCTGGAAACATTGTTCCTAGCTTCTGACTATTAAAAGTAAGGTTGCTATGAACAAAGTGGAACATGTGTCCTTGTGATACGGTGGGGCATCTTTTAGGTATATTTCCAAGAGTAGTACAGCTTAATCTTCAGGTAGAACTATTTCCAATTTTCTGAGTAACTGTCAGATTGTATTCCAGAGTGGTTGTACCAGTTTGCAACCTCAACAACAATGGAGGTGTGCTCTTCTTTCTCCACATCCTCACCAGCATCTGCTGTCACCTGAGGTTTTTTTGTTTTTTTTTTTTTTTTTCTTTTTCCTTAGCTATTCTGCTTGATATAATGTGGAATCTCAGGGTCATTTTAATTTGCATTTCCCAGATGACTAAAGATGCCTAACATTTCTTTAGATGCTTCTCACTCATTAGAGATTTCTCAGTTGAGAAATATCTGTTTAGCTCTGTACCCCCCCCTTTTTAAGTTGGATTAGTTGGTTTTTTGGAGTCTGACTTATTGAATTCTTTGTATATTTTGGATATGAGACGTCTAGTGGATGTAAGATTAGTGAAGATCTTTTCCCAGTCTCTAGGTTGCCATTTTCTCCTACATATGGAAATATCTACGTTTTCAGTTCTTTTTTTTTTAATATTAGGTATTTTCTTCATTTACACTTCCAATGCTATCCCCAAAGTTCCCCATACCTTCCTCCCCACTCCCCTACCCACCCACTCCCACTTCTTGGCCCTGGCATTCCCATGCACTGAGGCATATAATGTTTGCAAGACCAATGGTCTCTCTTTCCAATGATGTCCGACTAGGCCATCTTCTGATACATATGCAGCTAGAGACACGAGCTCCAGGGGCTGGGGGACGGGGAGGGTACTGGTTAGTTTATATTGTTGTTCTACCTGTGGGGTTGCAGACCTCTTTAGCTCCTTGGGTACTTTCGCTAGCTCCTCCATTGGGGGCCCTGTGATCCATCCAATAGCTGACTGTGAGCATCCACTTCTGTGCTTGCTAGGCCCCGGCATAGTCTCACAAGAGACAGCTATATCTGGGTCCTTTCAGCAAAATCTTGCTAGTGGGCCCCGGCATAGCCTCACAAGAGACAGCTATATTTGGGTCCTTTCAACAAAATCTTGCTAGTGTATGCAATTGTGTCAGCGTTTGGAGGCTGATTATAGGATGGATTCCCAGGTATGGCAGTCTCTAGATGGTCCATCCTTTCGTCTCAGCTCCAAACTTTGTCTCTGTAACTCTTTCCATGGGTGTTTTGTTCCCAATTCTAAGAAGGGGCAACGTGTACACACTTTGGTCTTCGTTCTTCTTGAGTTTCATGTGTTTCGTAATTGTATCTTGTATCTTGGGTATTCTAAGTTTCTGGACTAATATCCACTTATCAGTGAGTACATATTGTGTGAGTTCTTTTGTGATTAGGTTACCTCACTCAGGATGATCCCCTCCAGGTCCATCCATTTGCCTAGATTTTTCAGTCCTTAATGCTGATATGTGGCAAAACAAAAGCATAGTTATTTAAAGCGACAAAATAACATATACAAATACAACATATAATTTCCAAAGGCATTCAGCTATCTCTCCCCTCATCGCCCTCCCATGGCCTCTGTTCTGGAGTCAGCCATTTCACTTAATCTTGTCTCTTTGGTTTACTGCAGTCAGCAGCAATCCCTCAGTCTTGACTGGTCTCTCGTGACCTTATTCTTGAAGGGCATTGATCATTCGTTTCGTAACCCATTATTCATCTCGGGTCCATGTGGTGCTCCTCCATGACTGCATTGAGGTTGTAGATCTTGGAAAAGACTAAGAAGGTAATGTGCTCTCCTGAGTCTATCATATCATGGATAGCTGACATGATATGTTATATTACTGGAGCTATTTACTTTGACCATTTGGATAAAATGGCTTCTGTCTGTCTTAGGAATGACCCCCAAATGAACTTTAAACTTTGATGTTAAAAAATATATATTTTAGAAGTAACGTTTTAAGACTGAAAATACCTTGTTTTTCATGTTTATTTGTCCCTTATTTGATGTTTCTTTAATTTCTGCTTGCAATAACTACTAGTTTTGTGTCTAGTTATGGCTTCTACTAGTCCTGTGCTTGCTTCTACATCTATTAGTTGAAATTATTCTGTAAGTATGAGATGTAAGGAGATACTATTTATGTAATCACTTACGCAAATAGAATAAACCCAGCAGTATGTATTTTATTATTTGTTTTCCAATCATGATCATTTTCAGTTTGGTTTGATAATCTTTAAGCACCTACATAATCAAAGCAAGCTATTTCAAGTTCCTCTTGAGTTTCTAGAGACCCTAGAGTGACCCTAGGCCACTTTTCCATGGTACCTTGCTTGTTATGTTGGGTCAACCTACAAAAAAAATTCAAGGCCTTCAGTGAGCACATTGCTAAATTATTGCAATTTTTCTAGGATCTTACCCAGACCCAGACATGTATACATGTATATACATGTAAGTGTGTATGTGTATATGCTCCTATATATGTAATGTGTGTACATTATATTGATAGCCTCAATATATTCTGTCATAAAGGGTTCACCTAGCCTTTTAACACTACTTCCATATACTCCATATACTTATAGAGTACATAGAGGGCATATATATATATATTTGTTTTTCAGCATCCCTGCTATACATGTCTCAAAATTTTAATCCACACACTTACACACTTGTGAGTAATAAATTTGATCAATAGAGTACAGTATTCTGCAAGTGTTATACTTGTTGGTGGGCTTCTTATTAGCCTTATAAAATCTGACTAAATTGCTGTGTTCCAAGTAAATTCCTGTATTACTTTCCCATTAGACTCATAACAAAGGGCCAGAGACTAAGTCAGCAAAACAATAGACTATTTTTCTTGTATAACCTTCTTTAAGTTATAACCTTTTGAAAATATCAAATCTTTATGCAATTAAACAAAATCCAAGTCTTCTAGTTTATAGAATTACATATACTAACTCATTAAGTTCATCTAAATGAATTTACTTTTAAATGTAATTCATGTAATTACAGCTTTCTTGCCTTGTATTAAACTAGATAAATCCCCCATTTAAAAAAACTGGAAATATAATTACAACGTTACTGTTTACCATAGATTTTTTTTCAGCTTTTGCTTTTTATTTTGTTCTTTTATTCAGAACTAAACATTTTGCCCTGGAGTACTATTTGGTGTGCTCCTCCCTGGGGAAGGGCACTTTCTTCCACTCCCAGCTTTCTTCAGTTGCGTGGACTTCTTTGTGTGGTGTTAAGTCCTGCTGGGCTTTTCTTCATCCACCCTGGCATTCTACCAGTACCATCACACTTGGGCAGTCCTATTGGTGAGATGTTCTATGGGTGTAGCTTCTGATATGACAGGGAGACAAAGTCTCCCTAGAAGCTCCTTGATCTTCCAGCTCTTAATATCTTCACTCCCATTTTCTGGGATGTGCCCCACACCTAAGAAATACTATGTTGGGATTGGCCTCTAGAACTCTGTATTTTCATTTGGTGTGTTTTTCTGTAGTGTCTGGTTAATGAAAGAGAGTTTCCATGATGACTGGTGAAGACTACACCTACCTGCATGTATAAGCTTAATTGCCTCAAGTTCTGAAGTCCAGGTGTCTTCAGGGTCCTGTGCTCTCTGATGGCTGTCCAGGGGGAACTTTTTGTTTCTCCTAGTTTCTACTGTCCATCCCAGTGTACCTTCACATTGTCTTTGCTCCAAGTGTCCTATTTTTCTGCGAACACCAGTCACTGACTGGGAAAACACTCCTGGCTGCATGCTAAAATGATTACAACTTTAAAGAGTTACTTTCCATATAAGTTCATATTGACAGACACTGGTGCTTAAAACTTTCACATACCTTTTGGGAAAACACAAATGAACCCCTTCAGCATGCTCCTGTGACGCATGTTTAATGAATTTAGATTCATGCATTACACTTCATGGGGCGAGTAACTGTTGCACAAGCATCCTGCTAAGTTTTAAAATTTACACTAATAAGGTATGTTATCCTAATAGTGTGTAGTGCTGCAGATTTTCATAAATTGAATGTGCTGTACTTATGACAACCATTAAAATAAACCCCACCTTCCTTAAATTTCTTCCCCAAGTCCTGTAGCTTCTCACTCAACTACCATCATTTTTGAAGTTTAGTTTTTCTTATATTTACTCCTTTATCCAAGGTTTTATTTATGTTTTAATTTTCTGCTTTGTCAGCCTTCATCTTTGGTTTGAAAGGGTTTCCCGAAATGTGGTCAATATTAATTGACTAGTCATATTTAAGAGTCAGACAGCCAACATCTCTGTGTATGAATCTCTGTGTATGAAGCTTGTTGACTTTGAACTTAGGTCACTCACTTGGGAGAGCAGCTGATGTTACACTCTTGCTCCTGAGCTGATCTCCTTTATTAAATTCATGCTTAGTGTGGTTTGAGTATGCCTGAGCCATGGAAAGTGGCACTATTAGGAAGTGTGGCCTTTTTGGAGTAGGTGATCTTGTTGGAAGAAGTACATCACAGTAGGGGGTGAGCTTTGAATCTCAGGCCAGTACAGAAGAGACCCTCCTCCTGGTGGACAGTGGAAGCCAGACGGTCCTCTCCTGGCTGCCTTCAGAGCCAGGGGAGGAACTCTCAACTCCTCCTCCAGCACCATGTCTGTTGGCCTGTTGTCATACTTTCTGCCATTATGATAATGGACTGAACATTTGAAACTGGAAGCCAGCCTCAAATAAATGTTTTCCTTTATCAGAGAGTAGCTTTGGTCATGCTGGCTCTTCACAACAATGGAAACCCTAATTAAGACACTTAGGTATACTCTTAAATTTTATTTGACCACTTTGAGCTAATGTCAAAACAATAAGAAGACAAACAAATGGTATCTCCCATCATCCTTGTGGAGTTTGATAGATCAAGAAAACAGTGCATGAGTTCAACCTACCATGTTCAACTCAGAGTCTCTCTATCTTTAATAAGCTGATATCGCCTTCACAAAATTCTCTTACTATAGACAGCAAGTTAATAGTGAAAAGAGTTCAGACTATAAACCAGTGGTATATATGGACTTGACATCTAACTTCATGATTCCAGCTTCAATATAAAATGACAGAAGGCAATTTCAGAAGTTATTAGAAAAATCATGTAAGATTAATTGAGTTTCATGATAGTTTATAAAGGGCATGCTAGGAAAATAAATATGTTTTAGGAATATTCTTTAGGTAACATCTGAAGAATGTGTGGTTTTTAATGGAATTTAAGAGCATTGTGTTTCCATCACTACTGCTTTAGGAAACTTAGTGGATAGAATTCAATTTCTTCTTAGCCAAAGCAGAATGTAGTCTCTTTAGGAACATGCATGGGCTTAGCTGGAGCATCTATTGATTCTGGAGTGATTACTGGGTAAGTATGTGAGAGACTTTAGTTTTCAGAAGGCACATCAAGCCATGAAAGGAGAGTGTGTCAATCAGAGTAAGTGCGCTGGGAGAGGAGGGGAGGGGAGGGGAGGGGAGGGGAGGGGAGGAGAGTATCTGAACCCACCATCATTCACAGTTCCTTCTTCTCTTCATGTCTGCTAAGCTAACTTAGAAACAGGCTATGAAAAGCAGTTGAGTTCTTCATACGAATACAAAGATGGTAATAATCTTTTCTGTATAAACATTAAGGAGTAATTCTCAAATTTCTTTCTCCAGTGAGAAGAAAGCAAAATAGAAATATTGCCCACTTTCAGAAATTTAAATCTGCTTTCATAATGCCAATGTCTTATAAGCTTTTTCCTTTTTCAAGAAATGGACAGAAAACTTCAAGAAAAAAAAACATATCAAACACATCATTATCACACCTATGTTGAGTAAAGTTAATTAATAGTTTTACTGTCTTTCTTTCAAATGTTTGTTTTCCTTAAAATGTATTACAAAATGGGGATTTTTCTCAGAATTGTCTTGAAATCATACATGCTATTTTACTTCTTGTGGAGAAAAAAATCTATAAAGAAACTGGTAGCAGTCTGATTTTAATTAAGAGAGGGGTTTTGGAGTGAAGGTCTAGAGTTCCATAATTTGTCTCCTTGAAATCTGAGACAGCGGGTTAACATTTACATATTTACACCATGTTCCGGTGGACAGAGTTGATAGTATCATGCATTTTCACTTTAAAAGTGAGAAGATTCCTTTTTGTCTGCACTGCTTATAGCACAAGCACTGGAAATCAGCAAACACACTGACTTAAGATTACAGTAATAAATAAAGCTATGGACTGCAGCTGCTTTTAACCAACATTCTTAGAAGGCTTTATAAGCTCTGCTGCTGATCCTTGCATACATTTGAGAGTCCATTGCTCACCTTGTGAGAGACACATTAACTCTTTCAAGTCCCAAGGGCACCATTTAGTAAATGACTTCTTTAGTGCTCTAAATGCACCTTAGTTCCCTGAAAGAGCCACATTAATCTTCAGAATATCCCTAGAGGAAACAGATCGGAAAATAGAATTTTCTTGGCCTTCTCAGGTCCAAACCTTATAAACCTTATGCCACTGAACAACACTACAAAATTCTCACTAGTTTTTATTTCTCAACATTCCTGAGTACCTTACAGATTTGAAGGATGTATAAGAAAAAAATATGAACAGAAATTATTTTTCTTCCTATGGGGTTGCAATTTCTTTTAGTTCTTTCCAGGGACTAAACCACCAACCAAAGAGTACACATGGAAGGACCCATGGCTCTACCTGTGGATGTAGGACAGGATTACCTTATCTGCCATCAGTAGGAGGGGAGACCCTTGGTCCTGTGGAGGATCGATGCCCCAGCATAGAGGGATGCTAGAGCACTGAGGTGGGACTGGGTGAGTAGGTGGAAGAGCACCCTCATAGAAGCAAAGAGGAGAGAGGATGGGATGAGGGGTTTCTCAACATGTTGGATTATGGCCACCCACACAGGGAGTGAGAACTTCTCAATACATCATATGCATTTAGATGCTAATATAACTTCACACATACCACACTCAGAAGTGGTTTTTCACCTGGACATTCTGGAGCCTGCTCAAGCTGATAAATAATACTAATGATCACAACCTGTAAAAGGTTTTAATGACTCATAGGCTTAAAATGAGCCGAGGCAAGGTGCGCTTGCTGGAGAACTGGACTGAATGCTCTGTAGTCTACTGTGGATTTCTCCTCTGCTGCTTCCCAAGTCTCTACAGATAGTCTCAGAAGATCAACTGATCAAAAGTAACTAGCTGGTTCCTAATATCAAAGGAGCAAAAAGGCTACTTAAATTGGGAGAGGGTAGTAATTAGGAATCTCCACGCTAATACTTTGGAAATGTGGACTTGACAAGGGAAAAAAATTCTAAACTTTTTTTCTTTCTGACTACAGTTTCCCTAAAGTCTAATCCAATTTGTTTTCAAGTTTCTAATTCTATCTCGATTACATATTGTGTGTTTCTGTACTATAAATAAGTAATTAATTGACTATATAAGTCATCATAATGAAAAACTACAAGTAAGTATAGTTTGTTTTATAAAATTTGAGGAAAGGAGACAGTTTAAAATTGTGGGATAAAATAGTAAAGTTGGAAGCAATAATGATTTAGGATATTTTGATAGTTCACAGCTAGAAATGCCATATGCTGATGACATGATATGCTAAAAACATGTATCATTCTCACAATCAGAACAATGAGCATTGTTATCAGTACCATAGTTTTGATCTTGCACAGGGACATTACCTGAGTATATGCATCATGGTGATGCTGTGCTGGGAAGGGGATGCTCAGAGCAGAGAGAACAGATAAGCACAGCCTTATAATCTCTTTAAGCACAAGGGGATGGAAAAATGTTCATATTATATATCATTTTCCTCATTCACAAAATAGAGATGGCATGCCCAGAGCAGCGCAAAGAAATGAAGAGGTGTCTCAGATGGGTACCAAATGGAACACATCACAATGAGATGCTGAGCAAAACAAGACAATGGGCTGAAATACACTTAATGCTACTGACGGACCAGGCTCCTTGATGACTCTTCTCTTCTCTTCCTCTGACGAAACCTACTGGACCTTAATATAGTTCTAGGCACATATGCTGAGCTCAATAAATATTTGAGAGCCTCATAAAGACTGTCATGATGAGCACTAGTGTGAGAGTTAAAAATAGCCTGTGGTCCCCGAATTGCCTCAGTCACTGTGCTGTTTTTCCTTAATCAGGCATGCACTGTGTCTGACTTATTCAGTATTTCCATGCTGACCATCTCTCATGTCAGGCTTCTTTTTTTTTTTTTTTTGATTTTTAATATTTTTATTACATATTTTCCTCAATTACATTTCCAATGCTATCCCAAAAGTCCCCCATAGCGCCCCCCACTTCCCTACACACCCATTCCCATTCTTTTGGCCCTGGCATTCCCCTATATTGGGGCATATAAAGTTTGCAAGTCCAATGGGTCTCTCTTTCCATTGATGGCCGACTAGGCCATCTTTCGATACATATGCAGCTAGAGACAAGAGCTCCGGGGTTCTGGTTAGTACATCATGTTGTTCCAACAATAGGGTTGCAGATCCCTTTAGCTCCTTGGGTACTTTCTCTAGCTTCTCCATTGGGAGCCCTGTGATACATCCAATAGCTGACTGTGAACATCCACTCCTGTGTTTGCTAGGCCCCGGCATCGTTTCACAAGAGACAGCTATATTTGGGTCCTTTCAGCACAATCTTGCTAGTGTATGCAATGGTGTCAGCGTTTAGAAGCTGATTATGGGACGGATCCCTGGATACAGCAGTCTCTAAATGGTCCATCCTTTCATCACAGCTACGAACTTTGTCTCTGTAACTCCTTCCCTGGGTGTTTTGTTCCCAATTCTAAGAAGGTGCACAGTGTCCTCACTTTGGTCTTCATTCTTCTTGAGTTTCATGCGTTTATCAAATTGTATCTTATATCTTGGGTATCCTAGGTTTTGGGCTAATATCCACTTATCAATGAATACATATTGTGTGAGTTCTTTTGTGATTGTGTTACTTCACTCAAGATGATGCCCTCCAGGTCCATCCATTTGGCTAGGAATTTCATAAATTCATTCATTTTAATAGCTGAGTAGTACTCCATTGTGTAAATGTACCATAATTTCTGTATCCATTCCTCTGTTGAGGGACATCTGGGTTCTTTCCAGCTTCTGGCTATTATAAATAGGGCTGCTATGAACATAGTGGAGCATGTGTCCTTTTTACCGGTTGGGACATCTTCTGGATATATGCCCAGGAGAGGTATTGCTGGATCCTCCGGTAGTACTATGTCCAATTTTCTGAGGAACCGCCAGACTGATTTCCAGAGTGGTTGTACAAGCTTGCAATCCCACCAACAATGGAGGAGTGTTCCTCTTTCTCCACATCCTCTCCAGCATCTGCTGTCACCTGAATTTTTGATCTTAGCCATTCTGACTGGTGTGAGGTGGAATCTCAGGGTTGTTTTGATTTGCATTTCCCTGATGATTAAGGATGTTGAACATTTTTTCAGGTGTTTCTCTGCCATTCGGTATTCCTCAGGTGAGAATTCTTTGTTCAGTTCTGAGCCCCATTTTTTAATGGGGTTATTTGACTTTCTGGAGTCCACCTTCTTGAGTTCTTTATATATATTGGATATTAGTCCCTTATCTGATTTAGGATAGGTGAAGATCCTTTCCCAATCTGTTGGTGGTTTTTTTGTCTTATTGATGGTGTCTTTAGCCTTGCAGAAGCTTTGTAGTTTCATGAGGTCCCACTTGTCAATTCTCGATCTTACAGCACAAGCCATTACTGTTCTATTCAGGAATTTTTCCCCTGTGCCCATATCTTCAAGGCTTTTCCCCACTTTCTCCTCTATAAGTTTCAGTGTCTCTGGTTTTATGTGAAGTTCCTTGATCCACTTAGACTTGACCTTAGTACAAGGAGATAGGAATGGATCGATTCGCATTCTTCTACATGTTAACAACCAGTTGTGCCAGCACCATTTGTTGAAAATGC
Source organism: Mus caroli (assembly GCF_978045245.1). Taxonomy (NCBI): domain Eukaryota; kingdom Metazoa; phylum Chordata; class Mammalia; order Rodentia; family Muridae; genus Mus; species Mus caroli. Next base: position 19,932,990 of record NW_028227258.1, read on the forward strand.
TGTCTTTCTTCCACTGGATGTTTTTAGCTCCCTTGTCGAAGATCAAGTGACCGTAGGTGTGTGTGGGTTCATTTCTGGGTCTTCAATTCTATTCCATTGGTCTATTTGTCTGTCACTATACCAGTACCATGCAGTTTTTATCACAATTGCTCTGTAGTAGAGCTTTAGGTCCGGCATGGTGATTCCACCAGAGGTTCTTTTATCCTTGAGAAGAGTTTTTGCTATCCTAGGTTTTTTGTTATTCCAGATGACGTCAGGCTTCTTAAAGGATTTGTTACAGTCTCTCCATCAGCATCTCTCTTATTATTTCATAAATAAAATGGAAGCCACACCGAGCATGTGTGGCCACGCCCTTCCTAGGGTTTAGTCACACCAAGACTGTTTGGCCACATCATTCCTAGGGTTTAATCCAAACCTCAGGAAATGCCAGCTTTCCTCCTTCTATGACTAGCTTTCTCTTCCCCATTTTGTGCTTAGATTGGACCAGTTATTTTTTTTCTTCTGTTTCCAAGCTGTTTTATCTTTATAATTCCATAGGTTTTAATTGTCAACGTTGTAAAAGTCAATTCTCACACTAGTTCTAAAATGTTCTAGGTCCCCCTCATTTATGTGAATTATAGTTTGATTTTTCTCTCTACTTTAAAAAAAATAATTTATTTACTTTTATTTTTTTTCAGGTACATTGGTGTTTGGACTGCATACATGTCTAGGTGAGGGTGTCAGATGCCCTGGAGCAGGGATCACAAATAGTTGTGAGCTGACGTGGGTGCTGAGAATTGAATTCAGGTCCCCTGGAAGAAGGAGCAAGTCCTTTTAACAACTGAGCCGACTCTCCAGCCCCTCTATTCCCATTCAATGACAATTACACTCACAAAAAACAACAACAACAAAAAACAAAAAAAAAACAAAAAAACAAAAAACAAAAAAACAAAAAAAACCAAGCAAACCTCCAAACTTTCAAATCTATTTGGTCTATTTTCAAGCCTTTTTAAATATCTAAAACCTTGTTTCTATTGTCAACCTATGCGTCCGATGCTTCTTACACTTTTAATTTTGTCCTCTATTTTATGTGTTACCATGGACGATGGGGTTTCTAGTATCTTGCATCGTTGATAGTATGGCATTACTAATACTATACAAATGTCTGCACAGATCAACTCTAAGTTCTTTTAACAGCAGTAAAGATTTATTTTCACTCGTGGCTTGGGATGTTTCCCTTCACACTTAGTTGGCTGTGTTTGATTAGGGCCTGGGGGGGCGGAGAGGGCTGTAGGAAGCTGTGGGGCGCTGTGGGGAAGTAGCATATACATTGGTAGAAACATGAGTGAGGAGAACTGTTTATCTCGTGCTTAGGGAGCACCCCCAAAAGATTACAAAGCACTGTTTTACAGCTTTTCCATGCTAGCATTCAGAATGACCAAACACCTCTCACCAGAAGTCCCGCTTTTACAAAGTTAGATTCCATTACATCATGCTGGGCAGCAAACTTTACCACACAGATCCCTGGGTGGCACTTATGATACAACATACGATGCGCACCTGTGAGGGTTAGACATGCATCTCCCCTCTACAGGACTCTTCTTGAACTTGTCTTGATGCATTTCCTTGATGTGCCTCTTACCAATACCTATTTTTCTTCAAATTCTTCAACCACAAGTTCTTTACTTTCTATTTTTCATTCCTTCATGTAAAGTTACTTGTGTGTGTCTCACTCATATGGCTCGGTTGCCACTCTTACTGTTCTTTTATTGAAAATAAAATATTCTGATCATGGTTTTCTCTCCTCCAACTCCACCTAGATCCCCCTGAGTTCCTCACCCACCCAAAGCAGCACCCGTTCTTCCTCCCTTCCTTCCTTCCTTCCTTCCTTCCTTCCTTCCTTCCTTCCTTCCTTCCTTTCTTTCTTTCTTTCTTTCTTTCTTTCTTTCTTTCTTTCTTTCTTTCTTTCTTTCTTTCTTTCTCCCTTTCTCCCTTTCTCCCTGTCTTTCTTTCTTTCTTTCTTTCTTTCTTTCTTTCTTTCTTTCTTTCTTTCGGACAACAACGGGCATCTAAAATGTTAACAATGAAACAAAATTTGGTAATTTTTTTTTAAAAGAAGAAAAACAACAATATAAAAATCTCAAGAAACGTGTATAAATGCAGAGACACAGATATTCATGCCCATAGAAAATCCTATAAAAACACAAACTGGAAACCATAATAAATATACAAAGTACCTGAAAAGAAAGCTCTGACAAAGTCTTACAGACAAAAAACAATCCCATTCCATTGCGCAGGGCAGGGAGCATGGGGGAATAAAGGGGAGGGGGACACCCTCGTTCCGCCAGAGTTCAGCTGCTCCGGACAGGTGAACATGGAAGGACTGACGCACAGTTTCCAGTTTACATGCAGCCCCCTGGTGGGTGTCTGGCTGTGAGAAGCCACTGAACCCCAGCTTGGTGGGTGGTGGACAAGGGACAGTCCTGGATAACAGGGTCTCAGCCTCGGGCATCCCAGACACTGATGGACACCACAGAAGAGCTGAGAGCAGAATGGGGGATCAGCCCAGGGGGAAGGGAAGAGCGGGCAAGGTGAGAGGGAAGCACTGTGTGGTTTTCACACGGGAAAGAGTCCTTTGTCTGGTCTGTGGCTGGAGTGTAGGAAGGCCTTCTGGCAGGAGGTTAGATGCCGCTCATTAGGGGAAAGCCAATCCCATAGTTCAAGCAAGTCAGGCCTTGATGAGCAGAGACAGTCTATGGTTTTAGAGCTTTATTGTAGAAAGGCAGGGGGAAGGGGAGAAGGTAGAAAAAGAGAGGCCGGCCATAGCCTCGTGGAGAGGGGGGAAGGGAGAGAAAGAAGGATGACTAGAGATGAGAGTAAGAAAAGTGAAAGCTTAAAGAGAGCGAGGAAGGGCCAAGCAGCTACTTTTATAGTGGGCTGGGCTATCAGGTAACTGGGGGCAGTGGGGCGGGTTGGGGAGCATACCTGGTACAGTCAAATAACTGTGGGGGTGGAGTCTAGCCAGAATGCCAGGAGCTTGGGATATTGTCTGTGTGACTGATAGTCACAGACCTCTCCTGTGGGGGTGAGGGTGGGGCTGTGGGGGCAGTAACTACAACAGAAGCCTGGGGTCCAGGAGACCTTCCATCCCATGTAGGTGGAAATCACCACCCATCGAGTTTCCCAAGGTTCAAGACCTCCCAACGCTTGATTGACTGAAGACCAGGCTGTCTGTGCACAGCCCACTGCCCTACACCATTGCGGTTTTGTGTTGACTGTCTACTCTTGGGTATAGGACTTGGTATGTATGTATACACAGTGTGACTTCTTTGGAGAAACCCAGATTTTTCCTTGCAAGCAACTGGAGGATATCTCCAATTGCTAAGCATTCTCTCCCACATCTTCCTAGAATCTTCCAGTCTCCACCCTGTTCGTACATTTAAACACAAGCTTTCTTTTTAACCCTTCACTTGACTTCTTGAGGGGAGGGGGGAAGAACGCTCAGTCCTCTGATCTATCCCGCTCATTATTGTTTCGTTGAATACTAAAATTATGTCCAATATTCAAAATTTCTCTCTACTATGCAGAGCAATGACCTCCATGTGGATCTTTTTGCACGAGAGAGAGAGAGAGAGAGAGAGAGAGAGAGAGAGAGAGAGAGAGAGAGAGAGAGAGAGAGAGAGAGAGAGAGCGCCTCATGTCTACTATTAGGACAGAAAATGAGACATTTGTCGTTTGTACTCAGCCAAATGCTATGCTAAGAAAATGTTTATAAAAGGCTAGTAAGTGATAAATTCCTTATCAAATAGGTGTTCAAAACATGTATACCCATAATGCATTCTAATTTGTACAAACCCTTGGAACTTTTACTGCAAATATATGTTGCAAAAAGTAGAGGCTTTAAATTGCAGTCTGTTGTGTACATTTTGTCAAACTCTTCTGAATAAATATGTGAAATGCCTTGAGACATGAATGCCAAAGATGATTGAAATCCTTCTGTGCCATAAATTTAAAATGTGTTCTCAGTGATGAGAAAGAATTTGAATTATTCAAAAGGTATAATTGGATACTTTATCTTGAAAGAAAGACAGGATAAATACTATATAATTCTTAATATCCAAGTCTTGCCTTTTTAAAAGCTAAAAACAAATTTCACCATCTAAAATGATAGAAAATAATTATTTTATATCTTTGTTATTCAAGCATTTATTTTCTGATTTAAAGATGCATGATAACATGTCATTTATAGTTTTTGTGATTGCTAACTTCAGCTGAGAAGCACACTTACTATTAGTGCTATTATTGAATTTAGTTAGCACTTCTTTAAATTAATAAGAAATTTCATAGATCAGAAGAGGAATTAGGTCAAAATTTGATAGACTCACAAAGTCTGATCTCTGCTATCACTGATAAATTCTACCAGATACATTTCTAGAGGGACATTTCCAACCAATAACTAAATGGCTAGGCAGAAACACTACCACTTCATAGAGAGCGAAGTTTATGGTCACTGAGATCACTGCCGAATCCACTAAATGTTCCTGAGCAAATCAGTTAGCAAACCCTTCCAAATCCATGCTAACCCTTTAGAACTAAACAATTTGACTAGATAAGCAAACTCTCATGCTCTCTGGGGAACATTCAAAGGGTTTCTGGTAATAAAGGCGCTACATGGGTGTCAACAATGATGAAGCAGAGGGTAGAAACTTTGACTTCACAATTTCACTGAGAATCACAATGAGGCCAAGTAAACCAAGATCGTTTTGTGTGAGGATCAGAAATAGTATTTAAATTTCTCCATTTCTAGAAACACTGCCAATCAGAGGTGGAAAGAGTGACATGTTTGCTCCATTGCCAGATGGTTAGGATGTTGATTTTGCTAGTGTATGTGCTGTTTGGCTTAGGTGTCTACATCTCAATTTTGAAGGTGACTGAAAATCTCTGCACCTGCCAAATCTCCTAGTTAACATCCAACAGTTGGTGGCCATGGCAGAGATTTTACTCAAAGATAAAATCTTTGTTATTTATATCATTTTAGATGGGATATTGTGAGAATTCACTTAATATGTTTTCTACCTAGTAAGAGGGAAAGAGCACCAGGGATTTATATAGACTTGAAATTTTGATTCTAATTTTGGACTTTGATCCTGGAAGGCCTCTGACTGATATTCAGCACTCAATAAGCTTTACAAATACATCCCAAGCACAGCATCTGAAAGCATTCAAAAGCATGTGTCATCTGCCATATGTTAATCACCGTAATGACAGCCACAAATGCAGAGTGAGTAAACTGGAGAATAATTAGTTGATATATTTTGTTCAGAACACTGTTTTTAGAAGTATATTACTCTAAAGGCCAGAAAAAGAAAGAAAAAAAGAAAAAAGGAAAAAGAAAGATAAAAAACTGTGTTTGTATATCATGTGCCCGTAGAAATCAAAGACCATTATTAATATGTAGCAACCTATTGTTTAATTAAAGAAGGAAATTAAAGTCATTTAAAAATTAATATGTATTTTATGGCAATTAAAGCTTTGAAATTGTTCATTTAAAATGCATGTTCATATAAGACAATGGCATCTCACGTTGTTTATACCTTATCAGGACTGATAATATCAATATGGTAATAACTTCTATACTGTGTACCAAGCATAGTGTTGTGAGCCAGGATAAAATAGTGAAGAAACCTATAAAATGGTGCAATTTATAAACTACATGATATGTATACAATATTGGAGAACAATGTTTATTCACCATAGCTGTATCTGCAATGTTAAGCCTTCATTCATGTTGAAGAAGTATACTATTAAACTTCACTTTGATTTTCTCTAAAAATAAAAAAATATTGCTATCCAAAAATGAAATTGATCTTCAGTTTTGACTCTTCAATATCAAGTTTGTCTAATACTTAACTTCTGCCAAAAACTGCTACTTACCAACTCTACTAAAACCACCTCATTAGTATTGAGAGACAACATTTTTGCTATAATTCAATTTTAGACAAACTTGACTCATTTATTTACTTCTCTGTGTGTTTGCAGCCAATTTATTTTGTGAGACTCATCCTGAAATTACAGTGCTCAAGGTTAAATGGTCAACGGAGACCATGCTGAGTTTCATAATTGCTCTGAGTATTTAAATATACACACTATACTTTTTTCCTCCCTTCAGGCTGAAGTTATTATGGTCATATTCAAGGAGACTTTTTTTTTTCATCAGCAAGTTAAAGTAGGTTCCAAACTGCCTCATGAGGGGATGTTTCTATCACCTTTCCCCAGCAGCCATTTTCTGGGTAGGAAATGCACAGTCGACATGCAACCCAGCTCTTTCTAGAGTCTCGCTTTCATCATTAGAAATGCTAGCCTACTCCCAGTCCACATAAAATACAGAGCATACAGTTCTGCTCTTCATCAATAACACAAAGTAGTTGCACCCCAAGTACTTGTTAGAGAGCCCAGCTACAAATTTACTGCAGCTTGGAAACCATCCTAACTTTAGTTAGAGAATAAAATCTGTGGAAGATTTCCTGAAGCGTAATTCAATCCACAGAAAGGAACGCCTAACCTTCCCACGGAAAAAGCCTGATGTAAAAAAAAAATGCACATATAGACCACAAAATGTCCCCATAGAAACACTTCTAATAAACTGCACTTTCACCTTGGCACTGTGTTGATGGCCTGCACTGAAGGATTCTAACAGACAGAGAGATAAAATTCATTGATGTCACGATTAGGACAGCTCCTGAAGGATGCTCTACAATGTGTTGTGTTGTCCTTTTTATGAGGACTCAAAGGAGAAATATTTTCTCTGTTCTCCATGCCAGAAATAATTGTGATTCCACTAGGCAACAGGTGAGTTTCATTTTATGGACACTACACAGTGTGTTACTTCAATGGTCACCTCCTTGCATCACAAGTGGGAAGTAAAGTGTGTGGCCTGCCTCAGTGACACACCTCCTCCTGTCTGACTCCTCTTTGCCAACTCCACACCCTCATACACTTGCTTTTCACAGCTGTTTATCTAAAACTTTGAAAGTTCACATCTTGCATCCTTTCTCACACTATATTACATAATGAACACCAACAATGTAATATGACAAACAGCACATATTTTCTATTTTCTCATGCACCCTGCCATATACCTGAGAAAGGATATGCCATCACCATAAATTGAACAGAGAAGCAAGAAAGAAAAAAAAATGTAACTTTCAGTTGTGAAATGGTTCATTTGATATCAATGCAAAAACAAAAACAAACAAACAAACCAGAAAGAAATGGAAGGGAAAGGCTCTGAAAGTAACATAGAGATGATATTCTGACTTCAGTTCTAGGAACACATCAGTAAATCTCAGAGCTAAGAGAGAGGAGGGAAAAGACAGTGGGGGAGATGAATGGTGGCAAGGAAGGAACGGAGATTAGTAACCATGCATACAGTATTGGATCCTGATCCTCTTGTCTCCATTGGAGCTGATTGAGAGCAGGATCCTGTAAAATCATAAGACTGTCAAGCAATGGGTGGGTACTCTTCCCCTTTAGAAAGGGAAAAACCAGTCAAATCCAGAAAGACATGTCTAGGGATACAGAGGACAGCACCAGAAGATGACAGAGCTGAGCCATCACACCAGGACAGCAGGGCAAAGGACAGCACAGAGATGTACGGCATCAGCACAGAGAACTGAACAGGAGCAGGGAGCATGCTCAGAAAGAAAGTATGTTTTCTACTCGAGAACATTACTGTTGGCCTCTGTAAGCCTCCCTAGACTGTAAAACATATGTGAGCAGAGAAACAAGAAGGTTCAGGAAATGCCACTGTTACTAGAGGAATCTGTTCCTTAGTGCAAAGAGATTATAAAGAGCTATATTTCAGAAGTTCAGATTTTTAAAGGTGACAGGATATTTGTTACATAAGGAAATGCTATTCATGCATAGGTATACACATAAATCTGTAATGTAGATTATCTATTGAAAAATGTTCTAAATATTTACTTCTGGGTTTATTCCCAAATGATATCCATCTATGTTTGGCTTGGTATTGAACTCTCATGAAGTCCTCATCTTACTTCCAAACTCCATATTACCACATACATACATACATACATACATACATACATACATACACACACATATACACATGTGTACATCCCATGATCCTTCCTTACCATCCACATAAATTAAGTCAAAGGCTTTGGTAGCTTTGCTTGCATATATCTTGATTCCACATACACTGTTGTTTCTATAGCACAGACTAGCACCTGGCTTCTCCATTTCTGTGACTGAATATAGACTGTGCTATTGAAATGAACCGGAGTTACACTCTCTCTGTGAGTCCTCATCAGAGTTTTCAAAACTCCCCATTCCCTCTTTATGAAATGGAAGTAGAAAGGGGCCACCTTAAAGCCTTGAAATGAGGACAACCTGAAATTATGTATCTGAAGCTGACATAACCTCAGACCCACTCAGGGAGCCTAAGAATTTCATTATTTACATCATTTGCCTTTCCTTTCCCTCTATGTCAGACTGCTACTGAAAATCACACAGTTATATAAATTCAAGGACGCAGAGAGTAGACAGGATCTCCACAGCGATCAGCGCTGTTTTTAGTGTTGTTTGTTTTTAATGCTGGACATTTAACTCAGTGCCTTACGAGGATTAGGCAAGCAGCACTTGACTCTTCCCCTAAATACTCAGCTCTCATTTATTCATTTTAATAAAGCTCTTCTCTAAAAGTGTCATGATCCTTAATTAGTCAACATATTCTCATTACTGTTGTTTCTAGGTGGTTTTTATTTGTTTCTTTAGTTGTTTGTTTGGTTGGTTGGTTGGTTGGTGGGTTGGTGGGTTGGTTGGTTGGTGGGTGGGTTGGTTGGTGGGTGGGTTGGTTGGTGGGTTCTTTGGTTGGTGGGCTGGTTGGGGATTTTACTTGGACTGTTCAATAAAGGCTGTCAAGTCTAATGGATCTCATTTTCTCTTTCATGTGAGTAACTCATGCTGTCGGTATTTTTCTCTATTAGAAAGAATGCATTCCTCACCGTTTTTGTTTGGCTCACTTTTGACATTTCTCAAGGCTTGATTAAGATTTCCTTTTGTCTCTGTGGGTTCGAGGCCAGCCTGATCTACAAAGTGAGTTCCTGGACAATACATAGAAAATTTGTCTTAAAAAATACAAAACACACACACACACACACACACACACACTTTCAGTTTTGAAATGGATCACTTCTCAAAGAAACCAAGTTTAAGCAAAAATACTTTCTCTGTGATCCCTCAGTAACCATCACTGACTAGATCCTGACTGTTATATTTCAATCTTTTCTTCTATAATTTGTCTTTCTTTGATGCAAACTAGTTCATTTATAATTATCTAATTAGGGAGATATAAATACAATGCTGATGTCAAGACATTATATTAGTTTGTCCATCAGTTTTTCTAAGGTCTTAGTTACTGATACAATTTCTCAAAAGTACAGAAAATATGTAAGTGGTCTATGAAAACTTTAAGAAAACTAGTAAAAACTGAAAAAGCATCTTAGCAACGTATGGGGTTAGTTCCTCCAAGTGTTAATGTCCTTGTCACAATATTAAGTAACCTAAGGAATTTTACAGCACAGATGATGTAACTGTGAACATATTTCTTATGTGTTAAATACACTGGAGAGAGATTTTGATGCACCTGGTATCCATTATAAGTGCTGTTCTCAAAGACAGGAGGGAATCTTGAGCCCATGACTAGGTCAGCAAAAGATCAGCTGGTGTTATTATTGGGTGCAAATGTAAAATGCAGCAGGTAAGCTTAGAGGTTATGGCTGTACTTCTGTGTTTATTAAGATGGCTATTGCTCTACTAAGTGCTTCAATTTCTAATTTACTTAGGCTTGTGATAGTGTGTACAATCCTTTATTTTTCTTCTAGTCCTGTTTTTAGGATGTTTAGTTCCGTGACTCACAAGCCAAGCATTTTTTTTCAGGAATATAGAATGTGTGTGTGTGTGTGTGTGTGTGTGTGTGTGTGTGTGCGCGCGCGCGTGCGCGTGAATATTTGTATTTTTTTTTAAGATTTATTTACTATTATATTAAGTACACTGTAGCTGTCTTCAGATGCACCAGAAGAGGGCATCAGATCTCATGGATGGTTGTGAGCCACCATGTGGTTGCTGGGATTTGAACTCAGGACCTTCAGAAGAGTAGTCAGTGCTCTTAACTGCTGAGCTATCTCTCCAGCCCCCCACCGAATATATGCATTTTAACATATTAATATGAGCCCACAATAGAAAAATATGTTCACTAAACTGTTTCTAATGTCTAATTCATCTGTGACTTTCCAGTGAGAAAAACATCATATGCTAACATGTGCAGCTACATATTCCAGATCACTGTTTGACGACTTATTTGAATGAAGCCAGAGAAGATATTGAATAAATTTTTATTCTTCTTTCAAATCTGTTTTTCCCTCTTCAGTTTCTTCCCCCTTCAAATTCCTGTAGAAAAAGATCACTGGATTAGAATCCAAGGCTGACCCTGCTGTATAGTCAGTCACTTCAATTACCTTCCCCATGCAGTCAAGGTGAATGCTGTGCCTCTCCTATACAAGGTGTACCACCCTCCTGTTGTTCACAACCTTTGCTCCACTTTCCCACAGAATGACTCCTCCTCCCATATTAATCACCAAGTCCATAGCCTTTTGTAGTACTAGCTCATTTCAGGCCTTGCTCACCCTCTCCCCATTCCTTCAAGAGGCTGATGCAATAAAATGTAATGTGCCCTTGCCTTTAACAAGTTATCTTCATATAATGTTCTCAACTTATTAAACAGAATCCCACTCTAATTAAATGGCATGAAACAAGCCTGTGACCTAATGTGGTATAGTCCTACAGTTCAAATTAGAAGCTTTATTTAATACATACTGCCTGATGACTTGACCAAGAGATGTAGCTAAGCTAGCAGGATAATTTATATTAGACTGAAGTGAAACCAAGCACAACCAAGCAAAGCAAAGTAGGTGGTCGCTGCTAAACTTTCCACCTGAACCAAATTCTTTTCTTCCTAGGAAATTCAAAGCGATAGAAATGAAAGAGACTAAGTAAAGGACTACATTTGGTCAGTAATCCATAGAGTGAGTGAAAGTATAAAACTGAGTTAATATATAATGAAAGAGAAAATGTGCTTCTGTGCTAGAAATTCTTATGAAGCAGTACTTATTATAAGTAAAATTATTTATGTTTTTCTCTCATGATATTCTAGCCAAAGCATGAGGTGACACAAAGTTTGACCTACTGATCTTCTTGTCTCATTACCTATGTACTGTTGTCTACCCCATCATCCTATAATATCCTATCATCTATCACGATGCTGGGAAGATTCCCAGGAAAAATGCTGATAATAGCAGGTCCAACTAGCTGACAAATAGATATACTTTCACACACCTGTCTACTGAGTGAAGTAGAAATTTCTGGTTTCTTTGGAGACTCAGTTATGCCATGTGATGTTTTTCTGGAAACTGTTTTATGAGAGGATGTTTTTGCTGAGGCAGACACATAAGAGGATGATTTAGTGTGAACAGACACGTGGTTTTTTTTTTTTTTTTTTTTTTTTTTTTCTGGAAGCTGCATAGGAAAAGGGCATGTGATGTTTTCTTAGAGCAGCTGCTTGAGAGAACATGTGATGTTTGGAAAAGATGTAAATATCTACGAAGAGACAGTGGACAATGCTGTGTAGCATTGCTTTGCCACTCTTTACTGGTCTTCACTGGGCTCGGCTGACACTGCTCTTCACTGAGGATGCCCTTGTATTGATTCATCTTGCTTTCTTCGCTGATCTTCATTTGTCATGACAACATAAAGGGAAACGCACCAAAGAACTCATGATATCCCAGTGGCTTCTTGCCACTTCTGTGGACTTGGCCATCTGGCTTAGACTCAGTTTCTTCTGGATCAAACTGCCATTTCTGATTCACAAATGGTGTTTGTGCGTAGACCGCTGCTGGTTTGTGTGAGCTGAACTGCTGATATCCTGAAAATGGAGATTGGAATTACAGGCAAAGAACGATTTTTAAATAGGTCCACATGTCCCTTTGCCCTCTGCTGGGTGGAGGGCTAGAACAGAGGTTAAAGCCTTTATTAAAGTAGTTTTTGAAAATCTAAGTCTAAAACTTAGAGGACAGGTTGAACCAATATCAGGAATGCTTTGTGTAGTTTGCACTGAAAAATAACACATAGTTAGCAATCAGCCTCAGATCCAAGCTAAATGCAGGTCTCAATACAATTCTATAAGTCTTGGCCATGTGACTTTGCATTCTTCACCTTACTGTTAGACAAGTCTAATTTATAATCCTGCAGGTACCTGTTTGAGAGGTCTTCCAATCCTGTATTTAACCCTAAAATGTAGATGTATAGAGGATGTTACATTCCAAGAATATGAAAAGGCTTAAAGGCTTGATTTTTGGGGGGGGTTCATAAAAGATGCATTCAGCCTTTTTACAAGGTTATTGTTGTTGAGTCATTGTAATTACAGATCATTTTGATTTAAATGAAAATCTTGGCAAGATATCTTCATTGTACAACAGAATATTTTACACGAATATCAAGAATTGGAACGTTTTAAATCATTTTGTAAATCTGGAATAAATCAAGCCATCTGCTCAGACACAACTTCTGGAGTCTGAATAAGTGAATTGTGAATAAGTGTGTGATATGATCTTCGTTTTTAGAGTTCTGAGAGTCAAACCTAGAATATTAATCTAATATTCAAAAAATACATTTCATTGTGTAATCTCTTCAAACAAGGCCTGCATTGACTAAGCTGTCCATCTAAATCATTTTGAAAATATCCTTGTATAATTGCTATATTTTAAATGCTGAAATTTTTGATAACTATGTTTATAACTCTCTTCTTGGGCTATTTATGAAGATTTTCCTATAGATTACTTTCCTGAAAACAGTTAAGGTACTTTCTTCAATAAATCACTAAAATTCCAAATACTGGCTTAGAAAGGATAAAGTTCTTATTCATCCCAATATGTTCTCTCATATTAATTAACATCAGCATTTTCTTTGCTTTGTCTTGTTATAAGCATGTCTTAGAATCTTGCCAGGATAATACCACAAAGATCCTTACACAATGCTTAGTATTTCTATCCAACATTTTATATACATTAGTTCATTTAAAACTTTCAAATTGTGAGATTAATACTACCTTGCTTGCTTTTAAAAGGAAAACAAACTTTAAAGACTCATCAAAACCCACAATTAAGCATGTAACAGAATTTGAAAGCTGTCACACTAGTGCTAGAATTTAAGTTTCTCATAAATTATGTGCCTCATATATATTGTTTGTAGTACTTTCAATAAATTTCATATGATGCTTAATGTTTTCAGTGACCAGTCCAAATATTTCTCATAAAGCTTTGAGCAACTCATCTTCATGTAGAGGCAAAATAATCGAATTTAAGGTACTAAAAAATCTCATCAATTCAAAGTTTCATTCAGATTACTTCCTACCACAAATTTCTCTGACCTACAGCTGTGATGTTCTCAGTCAATGATATGAAACATCTAAGGTCTTGGTCCTTTGTGCTTGTCAGAGACTGTTGAAATAAAGGGAGATTTCATTGCTGGAAAGGCTGAGTGAGTGTCAAACTGGTCATTTTTCAGCTGACAGACCGATTAGTTACAACAGTTCAGCACCCAGGGCAGTGTTCAAAGTCGTCAACTCTGTGATATAAACTGGCTGCAGGATATTAAAGCAAGAGAGAGAAGTGGCTTTTGGGGGTGGGAGGAATCTGGTAAAACACATGAAAAACAACAGGCACTTTGAGACTTTCTGGGCTTTCAATGATGGGAGGACCACCAGTGCAAGCCACTTCCGATTGTAACTGCACAGAGGAAAGCACCCACCTCAGACATTTGCATCCATTTCATCTTTCCTTTTAGGAAGTAATGTGATTTAGCACTGGTGTCTGCAGGATAAAAAGAGTCTTATTAATGTGTGGCAGTTGGTGTTGTAGCACAGACAACCCACATAAGTGATGGAAGACCCTCACATAATTGGATCTGAAATTGAATAAAATGATGAAAAATTTAGCATAGCCTTTGTCTTTAGACACTACAGAGAGGACAGCCCAGAGGTCAGAATACCTGGGAATGATGAGGGGCATTTCAGAGTCTCTGCCCGTAAAAAAAAATTTGTTTAACACAGTCTCATGATTAAAAGGAATGTGTACCCTGCTGTGGCACCAAGGTACAAGAGAGGGAATAATAAATTGATGCCATTGACAAGGCGTCATTTGTTATCTGTTTGAAAATGCCAGGTCATGTCATTATGGTGAAATATTTTCTCTCTTGATGTATGTCTTACAAAGCAGGTTCAATGTTTGGCACTATTCTATTTCAATAAAAGAAAACAGCTTAGGACCAGGAAGCAGTGTCACCGGGGAAAAATAAGGTCATCTTTGACTTTTATTTGGCCATTTTTCCAAAACCCTCCATTAGAACTATATATTTCATTCATACTTGATCCAAATTCTTTTTTCATTTATCTTTTGAGGAGTGTAATTATCCTTTTCTCACTTAGCTAAAGGCAGGAAATAAAGACAGTTTCAGATATTGCAAGTAATTGCGCATTCTTACATGCTGAGACTCTGTGCTTGTTAGACTCTTGATAGCAAGCAACATTGCTCAGAAAGTTTCAGAATACAAACAGAAAAACAAATTTGCCTAGGGTGTTTCAATTAAAAGTAAGAGAAGGCAATTTAAAGACCACAGGTTAATAAAGATATTAAAGTTACACATCTCAGTATTGTGACTCTAATACCAATATATAATTTAAAATGCAATAAGATGTGAACAAATGTAGATGTAGGATATTGGAATTCTTAGCAGGTTGGTTTACAGTTACAACATATTTTATTTTTCTTGATATCACAATTGTGCTCTTAGCCAGAATATGCTTGCTTTGAATACAGTCAATAAAAGATAGGTCCAAGTTCTTATCCAGGTGGATAACTAAAATTTGCTCATAATGGTAGCAGATCAATCACTGAACAAATGATTACATAGAAGATATTATATATATATATATATATACACACACACACACACACATATATATTTCTCTCCCGTGACTATGGGATATATGAATGTTGTTATGGGCACACTAAAGCCAGTGGCCCTAAAGGGAATAAATTTTTCCATGGAATTTAGCACATTTTTTCTTAATACAACATTGGGTGACTTTTCCAACCTATGCGTTGATCACACCCATTGGTTTTGTTTTTAACTGCCTTAATAGCAGACTTTTATGTTACAGTCCATTCACTCTGTCTTACAACTTCACCCAAATATGGATGGATTTGTTAACTGTTTTTACAGTGAATATGTGTAGACCATTTTGTAGTTGTCATTAATATTTAGGCAATGCAATATAACAACTATTTACTTCTGCTATATTAACAATATTACCTTGTGGTGGTTTGAATATGTTTGGCCAAGAGAGCAGGTGCTATTAGGAGATGTTGCGTTGTTGGAGTATGTATGGCCTTGTAGGAGGAAGTATATAACTGCTGGGATAGGCTTTGAGACCTTCCTCCTAGCTTCCTGGAAGTCAGTCTTCTTCTAGCTGCCTTTGGAACAAGAGGTAGAAGTCTCAGCTCCTCCAGTGCCATGGATGTCGAGACACTGCCTTGCTTCCCACCATTACGATAACATACTAAACCACTAAACTTGTAAGCAAGCCCCAGTTAAATGCTGTTCTTTATAAGAGTTGTCTTGGTCATGATGTCTCTTTATAGCATTGAAACCCTAACTAAGACACACCTGAAGATGTCTTAAAATTTCAAGATAATACCTTTAGGTTATATAAATATATTATGCCACTAATAGATATGAACATCTGCAGATTTTGATATTTACGGATCCCTGAATATAATCCTATATGGAGACTGGGTAATGGATATATAGTCTTAAAATCTGAGATAGCAGAGCATATGTCTCGGGCTTTATCAGTGACTGTTATAAAGACAATAAAATAAATAAATGAAAACATTTAAGCCCGACAGTGGTGGCACACGCCTTTAATCCCAGCATGTGGGAGGCAGAGGCAGGCAGATTTCTGAGTTTGAGGCCAGCCTGGTCTACAAAGTGAGTTCCAGGGCAGCCAGAGCTATACAGAGAAACCCTGTCTCGAAAAACAAAAACAAAAACAAACATTTAAAACTAGTGTAGTTCAAGTGACAACTTTTCATTGTTTCAGTTTTCATTTGTTCAAGGTAGTTATTGGGCAGGGGTAGGAGATGGGTCAGTATGTAAGAACACTTGCTGAGAAAGCATAAGGGTTTGGATTTGGATGTCCAGCTAAGACAGACATAGTTGCATATGCCTGTAACCCCAGCACTGGCATTCGTAAGGAACAGCAGGATCCCAGGATATGGTGGCCAGCCAACCTACCTGAAATAGTTCTGATTTAGTCAAAAGTCCTTTGTCAAAGTACTAAGACAAAAATCATAAAGAAGGACATATGACATCCTCCTCTGGCCTCTATAGGCACATATACCCACACATTAACATGTACATGCCATTATGTAACATCACAACATATCACTCATAATAAAAGGAACATTGATAGGTTTCTAATGGTAGTTTAGTAAATAAATGAAAAAAATAGAAAAATTAAGCCTCTCCTTAGGAAACCATCTATATAGATCAGTTCTTTAAATTTAAGGCCCATGACAACCATATCAATTACCTTCCAATAAGACACAAGTGCGTGTCTCCATGGAGCTATTCAGCTACCATTGGCCCTTGTCATAGTCAAATCCATATTATCAAGATAATGTTCCCATAATAATTTAAACTTTCATGTGGACAAATTATTCAAATTTGATGAGTGAACCAAATAGTCTTTGAAACAAACCAAGCATTATTAATAACAAACTCATTGGTATAAATTATTAATTTTTAAAATTACCTAGTTACATTTCTCAAAATTATTTTGGAGAAAATGTATTATAGGTAATGTCTCTCTACATGGCTGCTGTCATTATAAATGGAAAAATAGAACAGAATATTATGTATAAACAAGAAATCATGATGAAGTGATAAAATAACTGATCATATTCAGAACTGTGAAGAGACAAAAACAAATTACTCATGTACGAAACATCATCCACAAAACTTAGTCTTACCTAAAGGGGAAATGAAGCCAATATGTGAAAGGAGAAGTTTTGTGGACAGACCTCTGGTCACTTGGCCCCCAATGCAAAAAGCAAAATTTTGTCCATGAAAGTGCTTGGATCTCATTCCTCAAAGATGATAACTTTAAATGAGTTTCCTAAGGTAACTACAACTTCTCCTTCCAGTACAGTTAAAATATCTACTTTCTATTATCTTTTCTTTTAAAGTGTTTATATAGCTAGCTAACTTACATAGGAACTATAGCTGTGGTATGCATGCTTAATTCTTGAAATCAACTGGTTCTTCTCATCCATGGGACCTATGAACATCTATTTTTAAGATATGAAATTCTTAGGGATATTTCATGTAATAATACACATTACCAAACAAACGTAAATTTTAAGAGACATGCCATTTAAAATAGAAGTTGAAATGATCGTTTGGTTTTATTGTGCCTCTCATGTATTTTAATATAAATAAGACCCATCTTTAAATCCAGCAAAATCAGATGAACAATTGTAAACAATAGAAAAGACATATGACATTTGCAGGAATGGTAAAGGGTATTTTAGCATTGTGTCACGGAGGGACTTATTTGCATTTGGTTTGGGCTGCTCTAATACTTTTGATTCCAAAGAAATGATTAGTGTTATTTTTGAGGGGAGAGGGTCTATGAAATATTTAGGGAAAGAAAAATATCCACAAGCTTGATCAAGTAAGTCTTCTGCTAGGTTTCATCCATGAGAGTTATAGAATTTTATAAAACTATCCCACAAGGGCAAAAAGAGTTTAAATATTACTAAATGAAAGAAGTCCAACAAATGTATCTTCTAAAGCCATCAAGGTCACAAAGCCTCATTATATGGCTCTTGTTCTATGGGGACAACGGTGAGATATTGAAGCATCATGGCTGGTGGGGAAAGGGATGCAAACATCTCCTCACTGAAGGACCACAGTTCCTGAGGTTGCCAGCTATATTCAGAAAGACTGTAGTGAATGCCAGAGACTCGGTAAGTCACCTATGATGGGTGTAGCCTGATACCTCAGGATGTTCTGCCTCCTACTGGGGCCTGTGGAAATTTGCTCACTTTAAAATCTTTACTTCTTCCCCAACAACATCATTTGGAAAACCCCAGTTTCTGGTATCAACCTTTCTGTATCACAACTTTAGCAGTTTGTTGTTAAAGAAAACATACCAACATACCACCCACAGGTTTATTTGAAATGGCTGCTTTAACACAATCTCCAATCTATTATTACATTGTTTTCTTGCCTGGATTGTCATATGTTTGTGTGTCCACAGATGTGAATGTTTTTGTCTTTATTGTGATAAGGCTGAAAGGCATTCTTTTATCTTTTCTTTTATCTTATTCTTTTCTTCAGGTGATCCTCCATTTTACATTTCTTGACTCCAAACACTCTCCTGGATTATCTTACGTTTTCAATAACCATGTATTCCACAGTCACTGTGTTATTTCATTTTCAATGTTTTATCCAGTGTGGGAAGATTATAGGTCAATGAATACTGCACTATCTGGTGCAGTATACTTGACTATACTAGACTGTGGCAATCTCAATATAAAGCATTGGTCTGTTCACTGTTACGTACTCTAGAAAACGCACAGTACCAGAAATGTAACACCTAATAATTTTTTTTCCATTCAAAAATAAATACATTGAGATATTTGGACACCTTCAATTATCTCTGAACTTATTAATGGATTACTCAAAGGTAATATCTTTTCACCAAGTAAAATCATCTATACATCCCCCCAAAACCCATTCCTTGTGCCTTTGCCTCACTCTATATCTGAAGTCAGTCTTTGAGGTTGCTAAGATATATTCTCGTCTTTAACTGCTTAATGATGGGCAAATGGACAAAGACAGGATAGGAAGGACAAAATAATCTAAATTGTCCAAACTCTCCCTCTGGTTGGCATCAAATCACTCTTGTAGCTGAACTGACCTTGTCTTTCTGCTTCATTTTTTAAAAACTTGGCTTCTGCCCATCTCATTCCTGAGGCTGTGTCTTAGCAATGACCTCCTGGCCCAATCTCTATGGAACTGTCATTGTCACACTCTTGACAGCCTCTGCTCTACAGATTGGAGACTGCTTCAATAGCCACCCCTCTGGGAAACCTACTATAACTCTGGTGACTAGGTTAAATTTCCTTGCCATATGCTCTTATAGCACACTGTGGCACTCATTCAAAAATGTGCCCACTCTAATTATAGCTATATCATTATATATTTGTATATATTTGCTTATCTTCCCCTGTAAGCTGTTGTTTCTTTGAAATGAACTATCTTGTCTACCTTGTCCACAGGTCAGTCTTGAGTCAATAGGCAACTATGTGGTAAATAGGCTGAGAGGTTTTCACAGTCGCTGGTTGGAGCTGATGTCCTGACAGTTGGAAGCCTCTTACTCCTGCAGGTCTTCAGTGAATATGGCTTAGGGTTCTTCTCTCCTCTTGCTACTTTGAACTAAAAAAACCCTATCACTAGACTCACAGATTTTGGGTACCAGAGCATTTAACAGCATCTCCTGACATTGCCTTTCTCTCAACAGCAGGCCACGGGGAGTCTTTCCTCACATCTAGCTCCACAATGAACATCACACCCTTTGGGTCTCTTATTTTGTGATAGTTATAGGAGTCAATCTACTTCTATTGAAAATTGAGACATTTTCATTTTGTAACTACAGAGATCTCAGCTATAGTTAGACCCAAGACACTGCTACTTCTGAGGCTTTACTTGGGGTTCATTCACCACGTTCATTCACCGTGAGGCATAGTGGGAGATTCTATTTGAAGTAGGAATTCTGAATAGAAGAAAAATTGGGAATTTGCCTCAATGTCAACCCAAGAGGATACTAAACAAGGCAATAGCTTCAGAAATAATGGATTTACAGAGAAAATATGGCATACATATGTATACATAACCACATGTGTGTACACACACACATACACATATACACACAACCAAGCTTTGAAAGTCACCTTTTATTTCTCTCTCTCTTTGTTTGTTTGTTTGTTTGTTTCTTTCTTTCTTTCTTTTTCTTTTTTGTTCAGTAATGGACATTGTTACAGTCATCATTATTTTGCTTTTCAAAAGTTTATGCTTCATATACATTTTTTTCATTTTGTGTTATTTATTTATTGCTGAGCATGAGAACTACCCTTTTTATTGATTTTTTACTTACATTTTACATTTCAAATGTTGTCCACCTGAAAACCCTCACTCCAATCCCCTCTGCTTCTATGACAGTGTTCCCCCACCCACTCACCCACTCCCACCTCCCAGCCCTGGAATTCCCCTACATTGGGGCATCAAGCCTTCAAAGGACCAAGGGCCTCGCTTCCCACTGATGTCTGACAATCCATCCTTTGCTACATATGCTGTTGGAGTCATGGGTCCCTCCATTGAACTCTTTGGTGGGTGGTTTAGTCTCTGGAAGCTCTGGGGGATCTGGTTGGTTGATATTGTTGTTCCTTCTATGGGATTGAAAATCCCTTTAGATACTTCAGTCCTTTCTCTAACTCCTCCATTGGGAACCCCAAGCTTAGTCCAATGGTTGACTGTAAGCTTTTGTTTCTGTATTTGTCAGGCTCTCGCAGAGCCTCTCATGAGACAGCTATATCAGGCTCCTGTCAACAAGCACTTCTTGGCATCCACAATAGTGTTGGGGTTTGGTGAGTGTATATGGAATGGATCCCCACGTGGGGCAGTCTCTGAATAGCCTTTCCTTCAGTCTCTGCTCCACACTTTGTCTCCATATTTTGTCCTATGAGTATTTTGTTCCCCCTTCTAAGAAGTACTGAAGCATCCATACTTTGGTCTTTCTTCTTCTTGAGTTTCATGTGTTCTGTGTATTGTATCTTGGGTATTCTGAGCTTTTGGGCTAACATCCTCTTATCAGTGACTGCATACCATGTGTGTTCTTTTCTGATTGGGTTACCTCAATCAGGATGACATTTTCTAGTCCCATCCATTTGCCTAAGAAATTCATGAAGTCATTGTTTTTACTAGCAGAGTAGCATTCCATTGTGTAAGTGTACCACATTTTCTGTATCCATTCCTATGTTGAAGGACATCTGGGTTCTTTCCAGCTCCTAGCTATTATAAATAAGGCTGCTATGAACATAACGAAACTTTTCAAAACCAACTATTTAAAGCTGATAAGCATTGAAATCCATATAAGCAAAAAAAATATGAGGTGAAATATCATTCTAAATGGGTAATTCACCTCATGGTGGGGAAATCTTGTTTTAGCAGTTAAAATTGACATAGACTTGAACTTGACCTTGACACTTTGAAAAAGAAAACAGAAGGGGTGCAACTTCTTCCTCTGTCATTACGTTTTTGCATCAAAACTATAAATACTGTCTCTGATATTAATAAATTCATATGAGACATAAAGTCACTCATATCACCAACTGATATTTTATTCTTCTTTGACATTTGGATTTTATAAAATACGTTTTTACCTTGTAGACCTGAGCTCAACAAAAATGATAGTCTTCTAGAATGTAAAGCATTACTCTGGATACCTTATGACAAACATTTATTACAATCCTCTCCTGAAAAAAATAAGACTTTAAAAAAAATCCCTTCACTTTTAAAAGTGGGTTGCATTTAGAACTTCTTTGAAACAATGTTTTCAAAGCATGTTACATTTAAAACGATTTAAGCAAAAGCAAATGCTAATTACATATATTTCATCATCATTTCAGAAAGACTTGCCACATCCTCTCCCCTTCTAAGCACCTAACAGTTCCTTATTTATCTCCTCAGAAGTTAGTTGGTATTTGCATTCTAATGTTCTTAAAGGTTTCTGCATACAGACTAAAGTATCATTTTAAAATGTATCATTATCTCATTGAAGCCTAATACAACATCATATGTACGTGTGTGTGTGTGTATATATATATATATGTATACATATATATATATATATATATATATATATATATATATATATATATGTTGTGGCACAAGTTCTTACACTGATGAAATTAAATAGGATGTTTCTAACCATAATCAGAATAACACCATCAATAGTAAAGTATGTATATCCTTAAAAATCTCACTCCCTAGAAGACTCTGTAAACAATTTATCTACTTTTAAAAGATATCCCATTGTGAACAGCAGTTTTAGAGGTGGGCCAGGTTAGTATCTATTCTATTCAATGAACATTATCTCACTTGCTAAACATATAACCTGTCTTCAGTGTGGGATAATGGAATTTGTGGCAGTAATCAGAAACACTGCTGTCAGTACTAATCATATTCTGTGAAATGAGACAAAGAATATTCAAACAATATCATGGTCTGTAACTTTTGGTACCAATCTAAGTTAAGAGCAATAATTGGAAGAATATAAAATCCATTACTTTAAGTACTAGACAATAAAGACATCTGTGAAAGATATTAGTGTTTACATGGATTACTTTGAAGGTATTATAAATATTAAGTGTTTTAGAAAGAATATGAATTAATGGCAACATTTATCCTGGAACAGATAAAAATTTCTTCCTTAAAGATACAAGATGCTTGATGTAAACCTTGATCTTCTACCTAACAATGGAGCCAAACTTTAACTCCAATGAGTATGTAATGATAAAACCTGACTTATTCACAATTCTGATATATCTGATTATTATTACAAAAGATAATAAGAACAAAATTAGTTAGGTAGACATGAAGAGTAAAGCCCTTAACAAAAAAGGGCCAGGGCATCATGAGAGTAATTGAGATGTATAAACTCATATTACCAGCTGAGGCACATAAACAAAATGCCCACTAACTACAGAACATACCTATGATGTCCAGTACTTGACCACAGTTACCAAAGACCCAAAGATGGTCCAAGATCATCTTTGGATTTGGATACCAAAGATCCAAAGATAGGTCCATACCTATCAGTTTGACTCTTTGTCCTCCTAACTCCTCTCTCATCCATGATGATTCTTTCCATGAGAGACCTAAACATCACATTGCATTTGCTTTTAATTAATACATATCATATCTTCTGTATATAATCAGAGTCCTTTCTTTCTACAAGTTGAAGCTGATTTTAAACATTCTTAGATAGGCTGCTGTTTAAGGGACCATATTTTGCATATTTTCAAAAACTATAAGTTTATAAAGATACGTTCTGGCTCTTAACTATAAACGCCTACTGTTTTTAAAACATTAGTTATTTCCTTCCACATATGCTAAAAAAGATATTTTGGTGTCCTTTGAAGGGGATTGGAACTCCGCAGGAAGACCAACAGAGTCAACTAACCTGGTCACATAGCACTTTTTTGCATAACAAATTAATTAGAAATGGAAAATGCCTTTATCATTGTTAATTAGTATTGAAGATTTAAATAAGAAAGATAGTTGCTTAAATAACAAATATTTGCAGCCAACATTTGAATAGTTTATTTATTTACTTATTCTTTCTTTCTTTCTTTCTTTCTTTCTTTCTTTCTTTCTTTCTTTCTTTCTATCTTTCTTTCTTCCTTCCATCAACTTTACAACCCACTATCAGCCCTTCCTTTCCTCCCAGTACTTCCTTACACAAATTTCCCCCCATTCAAGCTTTCCTCTGGCTGTCACTCTTTCCCTACACACCTACCCAGCTCCCCTCCCCACTCCCCAGTATATTCACTCAGCAGCCAATGGAAAGAGGTGCAAAGACTCACATCCAAATATTAGATGGAGCTCAGGGAGTTGGGAGAATGATTGAGGGACCTGAAGAAGACAGGGGCTCCACAGGAAGACCAACAGAATCAATTAATGTGGTCCCTTGGGGGCTCCCAGAGACTGCATCACCAGCCAAAGAATGAGCATGGGCTAGACCCAGGCCCCTAAATATATAAAGCAGATGAGCAGCCTGGTCTTCATGAGGGTCCCCCAACAACAGGAGCAGGGGTTGTTCCTAAGACTGCTGCCTGCCTCTATGTGGATCCTGTACCCCTAAATGAATGAATGGGCTTTTTAAAATACCTGTTTCTCTATCAGATAGCAGAAAAATTCAGTGATTCCAGAAAGCTTACTGATAATATTCAAGATTATAAAAGTAGTAAAATTTGAACACATGGGTTTTTTTCCAAGTCTTGCTTTTGAAAACAAGCAAAACAAAAACAAAGAACAACCATTCTTAACAATAAAAGAACTTCTGAGGGAACCACCATTCCTGACCTCAAGCTGTATTACAGAACAATACTGATAAAACCTGCATGGTACTGGTACAGAGACAGGTAGGTAGATCAATGTAATAGTATTGAAGACCCAGAAATGAAACTACACACCTATGGTCACTTGATATTTAACAAAGGAGCTAAAAGCATCCAGTGGAAAGAAGACAGCATTTTCAATGAATGCTGCTAGTTAAACTGGCAGTCAGCATGTAGAAGAATGCAAATAAATTAATTATTATCTCCTTGTGCAAAGCTCAAGTCCAAGTGGATCAAGGACCTCCACTTAAAATTAGATACACTAAAACTAATAGAAGAAAAAGTGGGGAAGAACCTCAAGCACATGGCACAGGGGAAAAATTCCTGAACAAAATATCCATGGCTTATGCTCTAAAATCAAGAATTGATAAATGGGACCTCATAAAATTGCAAAGATTCTGTAAGGCAAAGGACACTGTCAATAGGACAAAATGGCAACCAACAGATTGGGAAAAGATCTTAACCAACCCTACATCCTATAGAAAGCTAATATCCAATATGTACAAAGAACTCAAGAAATTATACTACAGAGAACCAAATAACCCTACTAAAAATGGGGTAGAGAACTAAACAAAGAGTTCTCAACTGAGGAATACTGAATGGTTGAGAAGCACTTAAAGAAAGAGAGTGCTGGAAGAAAAAGATATGTCTCGTGGGCAGGCACCAAATCTTGACACTATTACTGATGCTATATTGTGCTTGCAGACAGGAACATGCCTGTCTTCTGGGAGTCTCTGCCAGCAGCTGACTGAAACAGATGCACATACTTACAGCCAACCATTGGACTGAGGTTGGACACCCTATGGGAGAGTTAGGGGAAGGACTGAAGAATCTAAAGGAGATTGCAACACCATAGGGAGACCAGCACCATCAACTAACCCAGACCCATGGGAGCTCCCAGAGACTAAGCCATGAACCAAAGAGCATATATGGGCTGGTCCATGGCCCCAGCATATGTGGACTGCCTTTTCTGGGAGAGGATGTGACTAATCCTGTAGAGACTTGATGCACCTAGGAAGGGGGATGCTGGTGGAGGTTGAGGTAGGGGTAAGTGGATGAGTGGGTGAGGGAGTGGGGTGGGTGGTTGGGCAGGGGAGCACTCTCTCAGAGGCAAAGGGGAGGGGGGAGGGAGAAGAACTGTGGGGGAGAGGATTAGTAAGGAGGCAACATTTGGAATGTAAATAAATAAAATAATTTAATAAATACGATAAATTTCCTGGAAAAAAAAAAGAAGAAATGTTCAACATCCTTATCCATTGCGGAAATGCAAATCAAAACAACCCTGAGATTCCACCTCACACAAGTCAGAATGTCTAAGATCAAAAACTCAGGTGGCTTCCGATGCTGGTGAGAATGTAGAGACAGAGGAACACTCCTCCATTGTTGGTGGGATTGCAAGCTTGTACAACCACTCTGGAAATCTTTCTGGTGGTTCCTCAGAAAATTGTGCATAGTATTAGTTGAGAACCCAGCTATACCACTCCTGGGCATATACCCAAAAGATTCTCCAACATGTAATAAGGGCATATGCTCCATTATGTTCAAAGCAGCCTTATTTGTAATAGCCAGAAGCTGGAAAGAACCCAGATGTCCTTCAACAGAGGAATGGATACAGAAAATGTGGTACATTTACACAGTGGAGTACTATTCAGCTATTAAAAACAATGAATTTATGAGATTCTTAGGCAAATGGATAGAACTAGAAGATATCATCCTGAGTGAGGTAACCCTATCACAAAAGAACACACATGATATGCTCTCATTGATAAGTGGATATTAGCCCAGAAGCTTGGAATTCCCAAAATACAATTCACATACCATATGAAACTCAAGAAGAAGCAAGACCAAAGTGTGGATATTTCGGTCCTTCTTAGAAGGGGGACCAAAATACCCATAGGAGGAGTTACAGAAACAAAGTGTGGAGCAGAGACTGAAGAAAAGACCATCCAGAGACTGTCCCACCTGTGGAATCCATCCAATATACAGTCGCCAAAGCCAGACACTATTGTGGATCCCACGAAGTGCTTGCTGACAGGAGCCTTGTACATCTGTCTCCTGAGAGACTCTTCCAGAGCCTGACAAATGCAGAAGTGGATCCTCTCAGCCAACCATTGGACTCAGCATGGGGTCCCCAATGGAGAAGTTAGGGCAAGGAGTAAAGGAGCTGAAGGGGTTTGCAACCCATAGTAAGAACAACAATATCAACCAACCAGACACCCCCTCCCCAGTTCCCAGGGACTAAACCTCTAATTAAAGTATACAAATGGAGGGAGCCACGGCTCCAAGTGCATATGTAGCAGAGGATGGCATTGTTGGACATTGATGGGAGGAGAGGCCCTTGGTGCTGTGAAGTCTTGATGCTGCAGTATAGGGGAATGCTAAGCCAGGGAAGCAGGAGTGGGTTTGTTGGGGAACACTGTCATAGAAGCAGGAGGAGGGGGGATGGGGTAGGGGGTTTCAGGAGGGCAAACTAGGAAAGGGGATAACATTTGAAATGTAAATAAAGAAAATATCTAATTTTTTAAAAAAGAATAAAAAAAAAAAAAACCAACCAAACCAGAAACAGCCAGCATGCAATAATAGAAGATCAAGGTAGAGTAGAATCACAAATAACTCATTTAGACCTTAATGACTCCTTTAGTGACTTCTTTTTAAGTGTTTTAGAGCTCAGACTTTTAGTCTTAATGGGAAAATTCAAGATTAGCAGGAAGGCACTCTGCAAGCAGAGTTCCAGAAAGTGTTATATTCTTCTCTTGACCAGGGATCTCCCAATAGGAGAATTCATTCCCTATAGGATGGCAGTAAGAGCAAATTCCCAGGGATGCAGGGCTTCATTATTTTCTTTGGGAGGTCTCTTGAGGTTTTAAGAGATTTAAAGGCTTGTCTATGCTTTGCCTGTGGTGTCTTTAAGTCATGTTCTTTGCTGCAGAGTCACCACTGGCTACATTTCCTTCCTAGTCATTAGATCCACCCTACAGTGAGGCAAACCTAAAATTTCCAGCTCTTGAACACAGGCTCCTGGTAAATGTGAGATGAATAGGAAAGGTCTGCAATTGTATAGAGTTACGAGAACTGAAAACAGATCATATTCTATCTCAGAAATTATCAGTCAGGGTAAATTTATCTCCAAGGGGAAACTTGTCAGTCCTTAGAAGCTCCTTTGATTGTATTACTTGGTAGAAGGCCCACTCCTAGAAGAGAAACCAGGCATCCTAAATAACTACAGTGTGTATAACAGGTTCCTGCAATAAAAAGGTTCTCCTGCCTACTCTACTTGTGTTAAGTTTGCAAGATCCTGCTGCATGCATTCATTTACCTCCATAGCATTGGATGGACTTTTCCAACTTGTGCATCTCATAATAATAATTTCTGTGACCACAACTTAGAGATGAACTCTTTGGAGATTATCTGTGTAAGTATACAGTTGTCCAGAAACACATGCCAAGTAATTCAAATATTTGAAAGTACTGATTTTCTTAACGATCAGCAATCTTGAAAGGAACCTTTAGCTGTCTGAATGAGCTTCCCTAGCCAAGAGCCATTCCAAATTCAAATCTGTATCTATCTCTATCTCTATCTCTATCTCTATCTCTGTCTCTGTCTCTGTCTCTGTCTCTGTCTCTGTCTCTGTCTCTGTCTCTGTCTCTGTCTCTATCTCTATCTCTATCTCTATCTCTATCTCTATCTCTATCTATGAGACTATATCTATAGTTTCTTCTATGACAACTATATTGAACATGAAATATATGCTGAATGGAATGATGAGATAGATGTCCACTCTTGCCTGTGATAAGTTAAAGCCAAGTCTCAGTACCCTCAAAAAGCTAAATGTTACTTATTACTCAAAGATTTGCAACTGTTGCATGTTAAAGAGTCACTTCAAATGCTGTTATAACTTGGTGATTTTTCTTAAAAGTTCCCGGATAAACTGTGTATAATGTTTCACTTACCTCTAAATAATCATTTTCCAAAAATAATTTGTGCATTTGAATTGCACAGAAAGATAAAAGTATACAGTTAAAAGTTCTAAAACTGAACACTGGAGTCAAGTTTCACTCACAACACAGTCTTAAATAATTTTGTCTGGTGACCCCAGAATTTATGCGAAGTCTTTAAAGACTCCTCCGGACTTTAAAGCCAATTCCACAAGGTGACCTTCACAGCGCTTCTCATGCGTGCTCTGACTCTCCTGAATTTTATAGTCATTTGAGTGCGGCTCAACTTGCTTTGCACTTAGCACAACAATTTAGCATGTGCCTATATTAAAACTGATATCTAACAAACTTACTCTAAGAGAGGTGTAGGCATATATTGCAACATATCAATTTCTTAATCTGTAATTAAATATATAATGAGCTTAAAAATGTATATTTCCTCTAACCAGTATGGGAATGTCAATAGTGCACTAAAACTCTTTTGCTCCTGACACAAACAAGGAATCAATACTAGAGTCTATTGAAGCTTGGAAAAATAGAGACTTGAATAATTGTCTAGTTAATTTAATAAATGCTGACAGCTGACTGAGACAAATCAAGTTGTAAAGAAATCTTTTACCTCATTATCATTTTCGGCCTGAATTGTCCAGATAATTTTTGCAATTTTCCACATGTTTTGCTGATATTGACAGTGTCTTTCTTTCAGCTTTTCATGCAAGTGTATTTCTTCCATTCTGCCTCAGCTCAGCAAGGCGTGAGTGCTTTGTGATGCAAATCTAGCATTTTGTTGTGTTGTTGCTACTTTTCAGAGTGCTATTCTTTTTGGTTGTGTGATCTTTCACTTGGTATTGGCAATTTCACTATGAATGTACCCAGGGATCCATTTACACCTGATACAATACTGAATAGAGAACACCGCTTGAGGATTCTTTCTATTTTGCTCCATTTTATGTAGTTTATTTGAATTTCCACAGATCATGTCTTTAATATTTCCTTTTCTTCTAGTATACTTCCATTCCTATGGGAAATTAGTTTTATTGCTCGCCTGATTTATAGCTAACTACGACTAAAGCAATGTTGTTTTTAAACCATTTTAAGTTTTCCCTACATACCATATAAACAAACATGGTTCAGTTTTTCTGTCTTATCCACTCATACACAGTTCACGCAAAGAGCAGAGAATGTGTAGAAAGCAGAGGTATATTGAGTCATCATTTCTTCTTCTGAAGATCAATGGGGACAGGTGGTAAAGGAGAAGACATGAGAAGTACAGAAGCAAACTGCAAGCATTGCTTTGGCTTTGTCACTACACAGCATTGTGTACCCAGCCATCATTCAGCAATGCAGAACAAGTCACCATGTCACATTGCAATTTTGATGTATAAGTGGAAAAGACTTAATTGAGAAATGTATAATACCAAATTATATCTCCAGAGCATCCATGATTTCATTTGTGTATCAGTTACAATCTCTTGCTGTGACAAAACACCTGACTCCAAGCTACTTTTGCATCAAAGAGGGTGTTTGTTTGTTTGTTAGCCTTCTTGCTTGCTTTGAGTTTGTGGTTCTAGGGGGAGAGTTTAAAGGGGGGAGGAAGGCACTACAACACTAATGAAATTGAAAGCTGACAGGTAACATATTCAAGCATAAACATGGAGCAAAAAGACTGAAATTGATGTAAGGAAAGGATATAAACTCTCAAATCCTTCCCCCTATGACATACTTCCTCTCATAAGCCTGTGTTTCTCATAACCACCAAGATAAGCAGTGCCATTAACTGGAGAGCAAATATACAAATACATGACTGTATGGGATACATGATCACTGATGCTACCATATTCATTGGTGGTAGTATTCAATCTATTTAAATATTAATATCCGAAGTATTGATGTATTATTTCGATTTTCAATAATCATGTGAATGTACAGGATTTTAAAAGTTTTATTACCAATTTTATGATTTTTCTCCCATCTTTGTCATTTTTCTATTCTCCCCATTTTTCTTTTTATAAAAGAAATGATCTCAGGCACTCTAGGTTATTTTTGATCTATGCTCAAATGATGCTCCTGGCTTCTACCTCTCAAATGCTTGCAATATGAAAACATGTCAAGTTACATAGGGTAAAACTCAAGGCCGCTGCATGCTTTGCAAACACTTAAAGAGGTGGGCTATACCCTTGATTCAAAATGGGTTTTTAAATGGCATTAATTTTTAAAGCACTCTACAATATTCTATACTAGTTAACTAATATTCTATACTAGGTATTTCTCAAGCTCAGTGGCTTTCAGACGAGCAACTCTGATGAGTTAAATGTTGGTAGGAAGATAGGCTGTTCTGCTAATATTGTACACCTGGCTGGTACATGACATTGAGGTCTTCTCATAGTATACTAAGACCTGTGTTCTGTTTGATTGCCACATTTATCGGGGTGGTGGGTAGTTTTCACTGGTAGAAATCAGAAAATTTAGGACACTTTGTTATCTATCCACTGATTTTTGTTCACACAATAGGTTCAAAGACAAGGTAGTAGAAATGGATACCTTAGTCAAAGGAAATTTAAAATCTAAAAACATCCATGCAATCTGGCACACCATGAGAAGAACAAATCCCTTTATAACAGGTATAGAAAAATAAGAAAAGGGTGGCGTGAGGAGCGGGCGGGCCGGCGGCGCGGAGTTTCGGGTCCGAGGAACTTCGCGCGGCGCGGAGAGAGACAAGATGTCCACCAGGGCCGCGGCCGCTAAGAGCACAGCAATGGAGGAAACGGCTATATGGGAACAGCACACAGTGATGCTTCACAGGGCTCCTGGGTTTGGATTTGGAATTGCAATCTCTGGTGGAAGAGATAATCCTCATTTTCAGAGTGGGGAAACCTCCATAGTGATTTCTGATGTGCTAAAAGGAGGGCCAGCTGAAGGACAGCTACAGGAAAATGACCGAGTTGCAATGGTTAATGGAGTTTCAATGGATAACGTTGAACATGCTTTTGCTGTTCAGCAGCTAAGGAAAAGTGGGAAAAACGCAAAAATTACTATGCGAAGGAAGAAGAAAGTTCAGATCCCTGTAAGTCACCCAGATCCTGAGCCGGTGTCTGATAATGAAGATGATAGCTACGACGAAGAAGTACATGATCCAAGAGCTGGCCGCAGTGCTTTAGCGAACAGAAGGAGCGAGAAGAGCTGGGCAAGGGATAGGAGTGCAAGCAGGGAGAGGAGCCTGTCCCCTCGCTCGGACAGGCGGTCGGTGGCCTCCAGTCAGCCCGCAAAACCCACCAAGGTCGCACTGGTGAAGTCTCGGAAAAATGAAGAATATGGTCTTCGATTGGCCAGCCATATATTTGTAAAGGAAATTTCACAAGATAGTTTGGCAGCAAGAGATGGTAACATTCAAGAAGGGGATGTTGTCTTGAAGATAAATGGTACTGTGACAGAAAATATGTCATTGACAGATGCAAAAACACTGATAGAAAGGTCTAAAGGCAAGTTAAAAATGGTAGTGCAAAGAGATGAGCGGGCTACCTTACTGAACGTCCCTGACCTTTCGGATAGTATCCATTCTGCTAATGCCTCGGAAAGAGATGACATTTCAGAAATTCAGTCACTAGCATCAGACCATTCAGGTCGCTCGCATGACAGGCCACCCCGCCGCAGCCAGTCACGATCTCCTGACCAACGTTCAGAGCCCTCCGATCATTCCACACAGTCTCCACAGCAGCCCAGCAATGGCAGTCTCCGGAGCAGAGAGCAAGAGCGAATGTCTAAACCTGGGGCCATCTCAACTCCTGTAAAACATGCAGATGATCATACACCCAAAGCAGTGGAAGAAGTTACAGTTGAGAAAAATGAGAAGCAGACACCCACTCTTCCAGAACCGAAGCCTGTATATGCTCAAGTTGGACAACCAGATGTGGATTTACCCGTCAGCCCTTCTGATGGTGTTCTGCCTAATTCAACTCATGAAGATGGGATACTTAGGCCCAGCATGAAACTGGTAAAATTCAGAAAAGGAGATAGTGTGGGTTTGCGACTAGCTGGTGGAAATGATGTCGGAATATTTGTAGCTGGCGTTCTAGAAGATAGCCCTGCAGCCAAAGAAGGCTTAGAGGAAGGTGATCAAATTCTCAGGGTGAACAATGTAGATTTCACAAATATCATAAGAGAAGAGGCTGTCCTTTTCCTCCTTGACCTCCCTAAAGGTGAAGAAGTGACCATCCTGGCTCAGAAGAAGAAGGGTGTTTATCGCCGCATTGTAGAATCAGATGTAGGAGATTCATTCTATATTAGAACGCATTTTGAGTATGAAAAAGAATCTCCTTACGGACTTAGTTTTAACAAAGGAGAGGTGTTCCGGGTCGTGGATACTTTATACAATGGAAAGCTGGGCTCTTGGCTTGCCATTCGAATTGGCAAAAATCATAAGGAGGTAGAACGAGGCATCATCCCTAATAAGAACAGAGCTGAGCAGTTAGCCAGTGTACAGTACACACTTCCAAAGACAGCGGGTGGTGATCGGGCAGACTTCTGGAGGTTTCGAGGTCTTCGCAGCTCCAAGAGAAATCTTCGAAAAAGCAGAGAGGACTTGTCAGCTCAGCCAGTTCAAACTAAGTTCCCAGCTTATGAAAGGGTTGTTCTTCGAGAAGCTGGATTCCTAAGACCTGTAACCATCTTTGGACCAATAGCTGATGTTGCCAGAGAAAAGTTGGCAAGAGAGGAACCAGATATCTATCAGATTGCAAAAAGTGAACCACGAGATGCTGGGACTGACCATCGTAGCTCTGGCATCATTCGCCTTCATACAATAAAGCAAATCATAGATCAGGATAAACATGCGTTATTAGATGTAACGCCAAATGCGGTTGATCGTCTTAATTATGCGCAGTGGTATCCAATTGTTGTGTTCCTTAACCCTGACTCTAAGCAAGGTGTAAAAACAATGAGGATGAGGTTATGTCCGGAGTCTCGAAAAAGCGCCAGGAAGCTATATGAACGCTCTCATAAGCTTCGCAAAAACAATCACCACCTTTTCACAACTACAATTAACTTAAACTCAATGAATGATGGTTGGTACGGTGCCCTGAAAGAAGCCATTCAGCAGCAACAGAACCAGCTGGTGTGGGTCTCTGAGGGGAAGGCGGATGGTGCTACAAGTGATGACCTTGATTTGCATGATGATCGTCTGTCCTACCTGTCAGCCCCAGGTAGTGAGTACTCAATGTATAGCACGGACAGTAGACACACTTCTGACTATGAAGACACAGATACAGAAGGCGGGGCCTACACTGATCAAGAACTAGATGAAACTCTTAATGATGAGGTGGGGACTCCCCCGGAGTCTGCCATTACACAGTCCTCTGAGCCTGTAAGAGAGGATTCCTCTGGGATGCATCATGAAAACCAGACCTATCCTCCTTACTCACCACAAGCGCAGCCACAAGCTATTCATAGACTAGACTCCCCTGGACTTAAGCCAGCCTCTCAACAGGTGTACAGGAAGGAGCCGTATCCTGAAGAAATGATGAGACAAAACCATATTTTAAAACAACCAGCTCTTGGTCACCCAGGGCAGAGGCCAGATAAAGAGCCAAATCTAGCCTATGAACCCCAACTTCCATATAGAGAAAAACAAGCCAGCAGAGACCTTGAACAGCCGTCATACAGGTATGAGGCCTCAAGCTACCCAGACCAGTTTTCTCTGAACTATGACCATCGCCTAGGGTTTGAAGATCGAATCCCTACCTATGAAGACCAGTGGTCATATTATGATGACAAACAGCCCTACCAACCTCGGCCTTTTGAGAATCAGCATCCCCGAGACCTGGACTCCAGACAACATCCTGAGGAGGCTTCAGAACGAGGTTATATCCAGCGTTTTGAAGAGCCAGCCCCTCTGTCATACGACAGTAGAACACGCTATGAGCAGCTGCCTCGAACCTCTACTCTACGACATGAAGAGCAGCCAGCCCCTGCATATGAGGTGCACAACAGGTACAGGCCAGAGGCACAGCCCTATTCTTCAACAGGTCCTAAGTCATCTGAGCCCAAGCAGTACTTTGACCAGTACCCGCGAAGTTATGAGCAAGTACCACCACCAGGCTTTACCTCCAAAACAGGCCATTACGAGCCTCTCCATGGTGCTGCAGTTGTCCCTCCTCTGATACCTTCCTCTCAACATAAGCCAGAAGTCCTGCCCTCGGCTACCAAACCACAGCCTCCACCCCCAACCCTAACTGAGGAGGAGGAGGATCCAGCAATGAAACCACAGTCCGTGCTCACCAGAGTCAAAATGTTTGAAAACAAAAGATCTGCGTCTTTGGAGAACAAGAAAGATGTGAATGACACTGCCAGCTTTAAGCCTCCGGAAGTAGCATCTAAACCTCCAAGTGCTTCTCTTGCTGGCCCTAAACCTGTTCCTCAGAGTCAGTTTAGTGAGCACTTGTCGACAAAACACTCTGCAGGCTCCCAGAGCCTCAGAAACCTCAAGTGAAGCCACCCGAAGATATTGTTCGATCAAATCATTACGACCCTGAAGAGGATGAAGAATATTACAGGAAACAGCTCTCTTACTTTGACCGAAGAAGTTTTGAGAGCAAGCCTTCTGCACATCTTCCTGCTGGCCATCACTCAGAGCCTGCTAAGCCAGTCCATTCTCAGAGCCAGCCCAACTTTTCTAGTTACTCTTCAAAGGGAAAACCCGAAACTGATGCTGTGGATAGATCATTCAGTGAGAAACGTTATGATCCAGCCCAGGCCACGCCTCCTCCTCCTCCGTTGCCCTCACAGTACAGCCAGCCAGCTCCCCCTCTGTCCAGCTCTTCTCTCCACATACATTCCAAGGGCGCCCAGGGCGAAGGCAATTCAGTATCATTGGATTTTCAGAACTCATATATGTCCAAACCAGACCCACCCCCATCTCAGAGTAAACCAGCAACTTTCAGACCACCAACCCGAGAAGACCCTCCTCAGACTTTCTATCCCCAGAAACGTTTCCCAGACAAAGCTCCAGTTAAAGGAGCTGAGCAGACTCAGAAAACCATCACTCCAGTGTACAATCGATTCACACCAAAGCCGTACACAAGTTCTGCCCGGCCGTTTGAACGCAAATTTGAAAGTCCGAAGTTCAACCATAATCTTCTGCCAAGTGAAACTGTACATAAACCTGAATTGTCTTCAAAAACTCCCACTTCTCCAAAAACTCTTATGAAAGCTCATAGTTCAACACAGCCTCCAGAGTTTGACAGTGGAGTTGAAACTTTCTCTGTTCACACAGATGAGCCTAAATATCAAATGAATAATATCAGCACCATGCCTAAAGCTGTCCCTGTGAGTCCTTCAGCTGTGGAAGAAGATGAAGATGAGGATGGTCATACTGTAGTGGCTACAGCTCGTGGCATTTTTAACAGCAATGGTGGTGTGTTGAGTTCCATAGAAACCGGTGTTAGTATAATTATCCCACAAGGAGCCATTCCTGAAGGAATTGAACAAGAAATCTATTTCAAAGTCTGCAGAGACAATAGCATTCTCCCACCTTTAGATAAAGAGAAAGGTGAAACTCTGCTAAGTCCCCTAGTGATGTGTGGGCCCCATGGCCTCAAGTTCCTGAAGCCCGTGGAGCTGCGCTTGCCACACTGTGCGTCCATGACTCCTGACGGTTGGTCTTTTGCTCTAAAATCATCCGACTCCTCCTCGGGTGACCCTAAAACCTGGCAAAACAAGTGTCTTCCTGGAGATCCGAATTACCTTGTTGGAGCCAACTGTGTTTCTGTCCTGATTGACCACTTTTAATTCTTAGTGTGTAGGACCTGGACTAAGCAATGTGAACGTGGATTGAACTTACTAAATCTAAATGGAACCACTCAAAAAAAAAAAAAAAAAAAGAAAAAAAGAAAAATAAGAAAAGAAAGTCAAAAGCACAGAAAATATTTTTTCAACAAAATCATAAAAGGGATTTACCCAAAGCTAGAGATGTCTATCAAGGTTCAAGAAACATACAACATCAAAAAAGCATAACGAATAATAAGCTAAATATTAAATATACAGAACAAAGAAAGGATAGTAATATCTACAAGAAAAAAGACCAAGTCACATACAAAGGCATGCCCATTAGAATAGAGCTGACTTTTCAGTGGATAAAACCAGAAGGTCCAAGACAGAAGTTCTACAAAACCTCAAGAAACCACCAATTCAATATACTCTATACCCAAGACAACCATCAGTCATAATTGAGGTACATGGAAAAATGTTTCATTTAAAAAAAAAGCCCTTTCAGTCACAAATTCAGCTCTTCAGAAGGTACTACAAGAAATTAGTCTTTGCATTTTTTGAATTAGATAATTAGCTTCAATTTTTTAGAAAATAATCTAAAAACAAAGAAGAATTAAATAAAATACCACAAGATATAAATAACATAATTATTTTTTTCTTTTTTTGATTTAAGTTTTATTGCATTATGATGAGAAAAGATACATAATTTCAATTTATCTGAATTTGTTAACATTTAAAAACACATTTTGAGTAAATTGACTTACATCACATTCTTCTTTTCCTTTTGTACCCCAAATCCTCCCAGAGAGCCCCCTTCAAAACCTGCAATGCCTTTCATTTTTTTATCATATTTTTAAAATTCATAAAATATTGTAACAATAAAAATGAGTATTATAAAATTTGTTCTATATAAAACAGCAATCAATTGAACAATCTTATGTAGATGTTTCTCTACAGCAATACTGACAATACATATGTTTTTCTCAATGTAAATTTTAATTAACTCCAAATACATTAACTGTATGATATTTTAAAATAATATATCACTATTAGTTGTTTTAAAATGAACATAAATAGATAGAGTCTTTTTCTTTGTTTGCTTTGTTTTTAGTAGAGCTTAAGATCTTGGCTCTTACTGTGGTACAAACACAAAATAAAAACCGTTTTGGGTTCTTAAACTAATACCTCAACTGTAATAGAATATTGTATCAGATCATGTATCAAATAGTAGAACTGATTTCTTTAGTGGTTGCTGACTTTCTGGTTGTGAAGACCAAGTGAACACAGGAGGAATTATATTTCATGAATATTAACCCTGTTTGCTTTTGCTCTTCTCTTTTAAAACTTGGAGGTAGGTTGTTGGACAAAGCAGAAAGATGGATCCTATTTTCTAATCCAGTATGTTAGATTGTATCTTTTTGCTGGGAAATTAACTCTCTTAATATTGGGACTTAATGTTGAGAATTGTTTAAATTTGTGGGAAGCCATTCCGACTCCCTGGCCAGCCGGACGGAAATCTATGCCAGACAGTAAATAAGCCCATATTTGGTGGATGGCCCGCCCTTAATCCCTGATTGGCTGAGCAAGCCTGCCTGGTGAGGTGATGTGACCTGTGGTGATTGGTTGAGGCATGGTTGTGGCTTGAGTGGATAAAACGGGGTGGGGGGGTGGGGTTGAAGATTTCCTTGATGGTCAAGTTGGACGCAACATAAATTTTTATTTTATATTGCCATGGAAGTAATCCTTTAGACCTCTGTGGTTAACTATTCTGTGATTATGTATTATGTCCTCAAGTCTCTCGGCTGCTGTGGCAAAACACTGATCAAAAGTAATCTTGGAAAGGAAGGCTTTATTTCAGCTTACATTTTGCAGTTGATCATTAACGTGGAATCAGGGTGGGATCTCAAGGTGGGAAGGAAGCAGAGACCATGAAGGGGTGCTGCTTACTGGTTTGCTTTTCTGGACAGCTCAGTCTGCTTCATGATATAACTAAAGACTAACTGGCAAGTTTTGGCCCCTCCCACAGTAGAATTGGTTATTTTATCTTCCTTTTGGTTGCCCTGACTAAAAAAAGACTATTGTGGTGGTTAATATCGAATCGATCAAATTAAAGATCGTAACAGGAATTAGTGGAGCTTAATGTGGATCTGACTGTAAGAACATTTTCAGCAAGGGTTATCTGAGGACAGAAGACCCACCTAAAAGATGGTAACATCACCCATGGGCTGTATTCTGAGACTGAGAAAAGAGAGGAAACACATTGAGCATCAGTGTACCCTACTCTCTGCTTCTGAAGAAACTCAGATATGAGCTTTCCACCCTATAGGCTCCAATGGCTTTTAGCTCAGCCATGTTTGCTTCCTGAGTGGACAACACCCTGCCAACCCCTGAGACAAAATAAATTCTTCCAGTTCGCTGAGTTGTTTGTCTGTGGTGTAAATTTATTTCACAAGACCTGCCCTTCTTCTTGGAGTGGAGATAGCCCCTCCTACATTGTGTTTGTGGGTCTACCGATGCTATAACAAAGAGTGGTGGTTCATTTTTATTATTATCTTACATTTACAATATTCATGACTGTTTTGCCTTTTCTAGTGATTTAATGGTCAGAATTATTTCTTTTCTGAACATTCTGACATTTTCCTTACAGTAAACATAGGGATATACTTATTCTACATATACATGTTTAGTAAATGACTTGAGATTCTTAAGGTTAACTCCAACATAGGTATAGGTATAGGCATAGGCATAGGCATAGGCATAGGCATAGGCATAGGTATATGGTTTGATTATACTTCCATATCCCAGAGCAATTGAGGTACACAGATCATCCAAAGCCTGATTTGATCATACCTGATAGTGACAGAGCAGAACAATGAATTATAGACTCTGTACCACTTAGAGGCTCTTAAGTGAGGCAGCCTACACAGCATGGATAGTATTCTTGTAGGTTATGTTAAATGTAGCTGGAGCCTGGAAAGGAAGGGATGGCAAAATGGGGGAAAACTCAGAATGTTTGTCACTTGAACACATATATCGAAAATGAGTGCCTTGAAATTGGCAGTAGTTTCTAGGTAAAAATTAAAATAATTCACTGTATATTGCTGGATTCTGGAAGCCTCTGAAGCTACTGAAAGGAGTCCTAAATTACAACTCACTAGGAAATAAAGCTGCAATCATAGGTACAAGCATTTGTTCTAATTTAGGGGATGTCTCAAGCAGCCTTCCAAAGCCATTGCGTCAATTTGCAATCTTCCAAGCTGTGTGCAAGAATTACATAGTCTATAAATAGACCTATGCGTATATTGTGTCCTGTATTGTTAACAGAATGAAACAGGTGAAGTGGAGAAAGAATGATCAATCTGTCCAGTAGAAGTGTGGTGACCAGTATAAGGAACAAGTCACATTAGAATGGCTCATCTCACAGTTTCCCTTACCAGCTGGACATGAATTGTAAATCTGGATGTAATTGGTGAAAACAAGACATATTTTAGGAAGAGAGGCTTGGGAAAACATCATCATGACATTAGAAAAGGCTAAGCTTAAATAGAGTCTAAGAGCACCATGTATTAACATGACCAATTAAGCAATATAAAGGAATTATTCATCAAACACACATGAAATTTAAACAAGCCAAAAGTAAAGAATATTTATTACATATATATAAATTTGCATGCATATTACATCTAAAATGAAACTGTATACCAAAGTATAAGAAGACATCCTACAACTCATAAAACATAGTTATGGTTAATTTGTGAGCATATTTCACAAAAAGCTAAAATTACAAGATACATGAAAATCTTAAGACAAATGAAAATGTTTGCCACATTATGAAAATTAAGCCCGTCTTAGAAATAATATATCACATGTGCTCTCTAATTGCTTGTTTCTAAATTGTATATAGACACATATAACGATGTCTATAAGACATGATAGTAGAAACTAACTTCTCTAAGGGAACAAATGGACAGATCTGTTCTCTAAGGGAACAGATGGGAGGGAGAGCACTGAGAATATCCAGGTAGGCATTAAGGTGAGTAACAAATTGCATATATATACAATGTGTACTTATAAAAAAATACTTTCAAATATATGTGGGTAGCATGCCTCAGCGAATGAAGTTTTGAGGAAATGTGTGCCAATAGTACAGCCATATCAAGGACTCTGATGCCTCAACCCCATGAAAATGACACAACCCTCCCCAGATGATGCTCAGAGGGTATGCAATGCCTTCCTTGGGTACCTGTATAATATTGATAGTGTATGAACAATATGTTTCCATTGCCTGGATACTTACAGCTCACAATTACTCCCCTACAGAGATTAGTTAGGTCTACCTCCTTTTGTAGCTGTCTATAAAAACACTGCATCCTTGTTTATCAGTATGTAATAACCATCTCCTTGTTCAGCAGTATTCAATAACCATATCTCTCTGTTCAACTTGATGTAATAAACACACAGAACTCCTGGAAGGTGCTGTGGTTGGTTGCTTCATCAGAAAACTCAGCCCTCCATATTCCAGTTTTCTGTGTCAATATTTCTGTATGTGTGCTTGTCTTTTCTCGGTTTCCTACCTTCTCTTTTTAGGTCAAATTTCTGGAAGCCATTTGAGGACTTGGCAAGTGTAAATACTACTGTAATGTGTGCTGCAGCAATGTCTACCAAGTTTAAAGGGAATTATCTATTAGAGGCCACAGATTATTTTAAATAAAATATATACTACTTCCTTAAAACATAGCTTAAAAGAAGGCACCAAATAATGAGAAGAGTATTTTAAATAGTTATCTATACTGTAGACTTAACCTAACTTCATCAACATCATTCTGTGTGACTCTATCAGGGTTTGCCTTTACAACAGTTCTAAGAATATTTGAAAAGAATATGAATGTGATTATACAATATGCACAATGTTCTTGTTTTTGAGAACTATGTGAAATATTTGAAGGAAGTGATACAAATTGATTTAGTGATCCATAAATGAAAAAGGCAATTAATGAGGATGTTTTATAGCTAGCAAATGTTTCAAAAACACCGAACAGCATTATGTTAGTGTTTGTTATGCATATAATAAAACCATGAAAACAGTGCATTCAATATTCAGCATGCAATTCTAATTTAGGCATCTACTGAACATTCTATTGATTAGACTGTCTGTGGTGGTATTCTGGAGGTTATATAGGCTTACCTCCAACTTACAAGCTCATTTTAGGTTCCATGTATGCATCTCATATTCTAGAATGAATGGAATTTCCAGGGAGTATTCTGAAACAATAACAAAACTACAAGGAATGTTCAGGGCACTTGATTTTTTAACTCCGGGCTTTTAATATGAGCTAGGGATATTATTTGATTCATATAACAACACAACCTAATACCTCAGGAAATTATCATGATCAGAAATAACCTCCAATTGTAGGCTCTGAGTATCTATAGCTCCTCCAGCCTCTCTACCCTTGGGAGAGTCAATTTGAAAATACTCCCTCAATCATCCCTTAGAAAATTCAAAAGCAGGTAGAAACTCTTTGCTTATAATAATAGTTCAATAATAAACCACAATTTTCTATTCTTTCTCGTTAGTTTGTAAGAGAGCTCCTTATTCACACTTAAAACATAACTGACTATGCAATTTTTTCTTTCAAGGGAGCCCACACTAAAGCCTCCAACGTTCCTCACTATTTTCATTACATATTCATACACTTTCTATACACACTTCGATGTTCTTTCAGTGACTAACTTTTAGATTTGTGAATTCTCACTTCTAATGTGTTTGTTGATATTTTGGTGATAATTATAAACTTAATACTA
Source organism: Mus caroli (assembly GCF_978045245.1). NCBI lineage: Eukaryota > Metazoa > Chordata > Mammalia > Rodentia > Muridae > Mus > Mus caroli. The sequence continues at coordinate 19,974,853 of NW_028227258.1, forward strand.
TGTTATTAAGTTTATAATTACTCATATTTTAGGTGCAGTGATGATTACCATAGTTGACAACTTAACTGCTAGAATCAACTAAAATCCAAGTATCTAGGTACCCCTATGGGGGATTTTTCTTGATCTAGTTGCTTGATCCAGGAAGTGGCAACTCAGATATAAGGACATGAAAGAAGAAAGCCTTGCTTTGTGTCTTTTCTCTCACTCTCAATGGCTAGCCCATCTATATCATCACTGTATCATTCCTTCACCAACCTTAAGACTAACTGCTTCAGGATTCCAACATAGATTGGATGAGCAGCTCACTGAGGAATCCCCTAGGACTTCAATACAATATTGGGAGTGATGGACCCACATCCTCTCCAGTGTGACACAGGCTTTATTGGATTACCCAGACAATATTCTTTAAGGCAATCTAATCCACATGGCCTTTCATTGTATTAGTTCTGTGTCTTCAGCCAACTCTTGCTAGTGTAGATATACTTTATTATTTTTCTTTTAATGTATACTTGGTTTTTATTCTTAAAGCATGCCTTAATTTTATACTCATTAAGTGTTCAATAATGCCAATATTTGTTTTCTTATTTCCTGTTTCTACAGCTCTTTTCCTCCTGAAGGATATTATATATAGGTGTTTGCCTCTGTATAATTTTGGTGTTTTTATTTTTTAATTATAATGAGCTTCTCATTTTGCTCAGAATTATATTGATCTTTTGATGTTATATGTGGAATCTACCAATGGATATTATTTAAAATAACTATGATTATCAATATCCCAAAGAATCAGGAGCAAATAAAAATTCTGGGGTGAATGTATCAATCCCATATTATATATTTACCTAATTACTTAGCATGTTCTTGATTATCAAGGATGTCTGTTTCCAGGAATTACAACAAAGTAGATACATAGGAAAAGGCAAAGTACTTGAATACAGTAAAAATTTCAAAGTAATAGAAAATAATTTTTTTTCTAAACTTCAATTTTGAGCAAATTTTATGGTTTCATTGTTTTTGAAGATCACTAAACATCCATGAGTTTTGTGCTTTTTTTAAATGTCTTATTTCTTTATTCAATTGGATCACATTAATCACTGTCTTAGGGTTTCTATTGCTGTGAACAGACACCATGACCAATGCAACTCTTATAAAGAGCAGCATTTAATTGGGGCCAGCTTACAGGTTCAGAGGTACAGTCCATTGTCATCAAGGCAGGAAGCATGGCAGTATCAAGGCAGGCATGACACTGGGGGAACTGAGAGAGTTCTGAATTCTACATTTTCATCCAAAGGAAGCTAGGAGCAGATTGTCTTCAAAGAGCTCGGAGAAGGGTCTCAAAGCCCACCCCAACAGTGACACACTTCTTTCAATAAGGCTACATCTCCTCCAACAAGGCCACAGCTCCTAACAGTGCCACTCCTTGGGTCAAGTATATTCAAACAACCACATTCCACTCCCTGGCCTGATAGGCTTGTTCAAATTTATGAACCTTTGGGGGGCTATGCCATCATGTTGTGCAGTTACTATGAATTCTTATAAGTATATAGAAATAGGTTATATGATCAAGCACACACACACTTATACATATACATGTACATATACATACATGTTGTATTCTGATATACACATATTTGTCAAATTTTCCTTAAATTTTAAATATATCTAATTATATTTTATTTTATATGGATTGGAACTATAATATTAAATTGTGAAAAATATGTTCCATTGACCAGTAAAGGGACTCTTAACTGTTACTTGTAATTTATGTATACAATTTTTTTTCTGAAAAAACTGTTTTTGTACTGGCTGAAAATAAACACTTTCATTATTTCTGTAAGATTGATCTCCTTTGATGCTTTTGATCCTTTCTTCCATCTAATCTTCTTGTCTATTCATTTATTAATATACTCCTTCTAGACAGAGCATTACAAACACACTGACTAGATATACTAATTACAAATAAAAAAGAGAATAGGGTCTATCCTCATTAATGTAGAATTATTTAAGGATATTAATATAACAACAAGTTGAAGAGGAAAGCAATTATTTAGACAGATATCTAGACAGACAAGCTAAGAACTAGGTGGTTACAGGGCTTGATGGAGGAAAGATGTCTCTCTTTCATTTTGATTAGCAGATCCAGATGGGAGAGATCATAAAGAAAACGACCTTTATTCCAGCCATTAAATGGGTTGACGAGAATTTGGTCATAAAGAGCTTGCCCAGAAAATGTGAGGCCGTGGATTCAATGTCCAGTACCACATCAAAGATGGAAGAAAGACAGCCATTAAATATATAGAAACACAAGCATTGTGAGTAGATTTCAGTAGCTTATTAAATATGAAGTCAAGTTAACTGTCCACATAATTAGGTATTAAGTATTGTTAAAAAGGAGAACAATGGGCGCGCGGGACCTGAGACTGCATTAGTTAGGGAAGCAGAAACCGGCCTGAGTAGGGCCACAGGCCTCATCCGGCCGGATCAGCACAGGGGAAGCTTGAGCGCAGGGTCGCCTGACACCCACCAGCTACCCACGACCCCCGCCACAGGATTTTGAGACTGCTGGTGAGTGGAACACAGCTTCTGCTCCAGTCCAATCACGCGGGACCTGAGACTGCTCTGGTTGGGGAGAGAGAAATCTGGCCTACATAGGGCCACAAGCCTCTTCCGGTCAGAAAAGCACCGGGGCAGCTAGGGCGCAGGGTTGCCTGACACCCGCCAGCTACCCACGACCCCCGCCACAGGATTTTGAGACTGCTGGTGAGTGGAACACAGCTTCTGCTCCAGTCCAATCACGCGGGACCTGAGACTGCTCTGGTTGGGGAGAGAGAAATCTGGCCTACATAGGGCCACAAGCCTCTTCCGGTCAGAAAAGCACCGGGATAGCTAGGGCGCAGGGTCGGCTGACACTCGCCAGCTACCCACAACACCCTCCACAGGATCTTAAGACTTCTGGTGAGTGGAACACAGCTTCTGCTCCAATCCAATTGCACGCGGGACCAGAGACTGCATTAGTTAAGGAAGCAGAAAACCGGCCTGAGTAGGACCACAGGTCTCTTCCGGCTGGACCAGCACCAGGGTACCGCCAGCTTCCCACAACACCCGCCGCAGGATTTTGAGACTGCTGGTGAGTGGAACACAGCTTCTGCTCCAATCTTTAAACAGTGACAACGATAACAACTAACCCCAGAGATTACCAGATGGCGAAAGGTAAACGTAATAATCTTACTAACAGAAACCAAGACCACTCACCATCATCAGAACCCAGCACCCCCACTTCGCCCAGTCCAGGGCACCCCAACACACCTGAAAAGCTAGACACGGATTTAAAAGCATATCTCCTGATGATGATAGAGAACTTCAAGAAGGACTTTAATAACACACTTAAAGAAATGCAGGAGAACACTGCTAAACAGGCAGAAGACAATAAAGAGGAAGCACAAAAATCCCTTAAAGAATTGCAGGAGAACACTGCTAAAGAGTTACAAATCCTTAAAGAAAAACACGATAACATAATCAAACAGGTAGAAGTCCTTACAGAAAAACAGGAAAACACATCCAAACAGATGATGGAAATGAACAAAACCATACTAGACCTAAAAAGGGAAGTAGACACAATAAAGAAAACCCAAAATGAGGCAACACTGGAGATAGAAACCCTAGGAAAGAAACCTGGAACCATAGATATGAGCATCAGCAACAGAATACAAGAGATGCAAGAGAGAATCTCAGGTGCAGAAGATTCCATAGAGAACATCGGCACAACAATCAAGGAAAATGTAAAATGCAAAAAGATCCTAACTCAAAACATCCAAGAAATACAGGACACAATGAGAAGACCAAACCTACGGATAATAGGAGTGGATGAGAATGAAGATTTTCAACTCAAAGGACCAGCAAACATCTTCAACAAAATTATAGAAGAAAACTTCCCAAATCTAAAGAAAGAGATGCCCATGAACATACAAGAAGCCTACAGAACTCCAAATAGACTGGACCAGAAAAGAAATACCTCCCGACACATAATAATCAGAACAACAAATGCTCTAAATAAAGATAGAATACTAAAAGCAGTAAGAGAAAAAGGCCAAGTAACATATAAAGGCAAGCCTATCAGAATTACACCAGATTTTTCACCAGAGACTATGAAAGCCAGAAGATCCTGGACGGATGTTATACAGACACTAAAAGAACACAAATTCCAGCCCAGGCTACTATACCCAGCCAAACTCTCAATTAACATAGATGGAGAAACCAAAGTATTCCACAACAAAACCAAATTCACACATTATCTCTCCACGAATCCAGCCCTTCAAAGGATAATAACAGAAAAAAAAAAACAATACAAGGACAGGAACCACGCCCTAGAAACAACAAGAAGGTAATCCCTCAACAAACCTAAAAGAAGACAGCCACAAGAACAGAATGCCAACTCTAACAACAAAAATAACAGGAAACAACAATTACTTTTCCTTAATATCTCTTAATATCAATGGACTCAACTCCCTGATAAAAAGACATAGACTAACAAACTGGCTACACAAACAAGACCCAACATTTTGCTGCTTACAGGAAACTCATCTCAGAGAAAAAGATAGACACTACCTCAGAATGAAAGGCTGGAAAACAATTTTCCAAGCAAATGGTATGAAGAAACAAGCTGGAGTAGCCATTCTAATATCTGATAAGATTGACTTCCAACCCAAAGTCATTAAAAAAGACAGGGAGGGACACTTCATACTCATCAAAGGTAAAATCCTCCAAGAGGAAATATCAATCCTGTATATCTATGCTCCAAATACAAAGGCAGCCACATTCATTAAAGAAACTTTAGTAAATCTCAAAGCACACATTGCACCTCATACAATAATAGTGGGAGACTTCAACACACCACTTTCACCAATGGACAGATCATGGAAACAGAAACTAAATAGGGACACAGAGAAACTAAGAGAAATTATGAATCAAATGGATCTGGCAGATATCTACAGAACATTCTATCCTAAAACAAAAGAATATACCTTCTTCTCAGCACCTCATGGCACCTTCTCCAAAATTGACCACATAATTGGTCACAAAACAGGCCTCAACAGATACAAAAATATTGAAATTGTCCCATGCATCCTATCAGATCACCATGGACTAAGGCTGATCTTCAATAACAAAATAAATAATAGAAAGCCAACCTTCACGTGGAAACTGAACAACACTCTTCTCAATGATACCTTGGTCAAGGAAGGAATAAAGAAAGAAATTAAGGACTTTTTAGAGTTCAATGAAAATGAAGCCACAACATACCCAAACTTATGGGACGCAATGAAAGCATTTCTAAGAGGAAAACTCATAGCTCTGAGTGCCTCCAAAAGGAAACTAGAGAGAGCACACATTAGCAGCTTGACAACACACCTAAAAGCACTAGAACAAAAGGAAGCAAATTCACCCAAGAGGAGTAGATGGCAGGAAATAATCAAACTCAGGGGGGGAAATCAACCAAGTGGAAACAAGAAGAACTATTCAAAGAATCAACCAATCAAGGAGCTGGTTCTTTGAGAAAATCAACAAGATAGATAAACCCTTAGCCAGACTCACTAGAGGGCACAGGGAAAGCATCCTAATTAACAAAATCAGAAATGAAAAAGGAGACATAACAACAGATCCTGAAGACATCCAAAACACCATCAGATCCTTCTACCAAAGGCTATACTCAACAAAACTGGAGAACCTGGATGAAATGGAGAAGTTCCTAGACAGATACCAGGTACCAAAGTTGAATCAAGATCAGGTTAATGATCTCAACAGCCCTATATCCCCCAAAGAAATAGAAGCAGTCATTAATAGTCTCCCAACTAAAAAAAGCCCAGGACCAGATGGGTTTAGTGCAGAGTTCTATCAGACCTTCAAAGAAGATCTAATCCCAGTTCTTCACAAACTATTCCACAAAATAGAAACAGAAGGTACTCTACCCAACTCATTCTATGAAGCCACAATTACTCTGATACCTAAACCACAAAAAGACCCAACAAAGATAGAAAACTTCAGACCAATATCCCTTATGAATATTGATGCAAAAATCCTCAATAAAGTTCTTGCTAACCGAATCCAAGAACACATCAAAACAATCATCCATCCTGACCAAGTAGGTTTCATCCCAGGGATGCAGGGATGGTTCAATATACGGAAATCCATCAACGTAATCCAGTATATAAACAAACTCAAAGACAAAAACCACATGGTCATCTCGTTAGATGCGGAAAAATCATTTGACAAGATCCAACACCCATTCATGATAAAAGTCTTGGAAAGATCAGGAATTCAAGGCCCATACCTAAACATGATAAAAGCAATCTACAGCAAACCAGTAGCCAACATCAAAGTAAATGGTGAGAAGCTTGAAGCAATCCCTCTAAAATCAGGGACTAGACAAGGCTGTCCACTTTCTCCATACCTATTCAACATTGTACTTGAAGTCCTAGCCAGAGCAATTCGACAACAAAAGGAGATCAAAGGGATACAAATTGGAAAAGATGAAGTCAAAATATCACTCTTTGCAGATGATATGATAGTATATATAAGTGACCCTAAAAATTCCACCAGAGAACTCCTAAGCCTGATAAACAGCTTCGGTGAAGTAGCTGGATATAAAATTAACTCAAACAAATCAATGGCCTTTCTCTACACAAAGAATAAACAGGCTGAGAAAGAAATTAGGGAAACAACACCCTTCTCAATAGTCACAAATAATATAAAATATCTTGGCGTGACTCTAACTAAGGAAGTGAAAGATCTGTATAATAAAAACTTCAAGTCTCTGAAGAAAGAAATTATAGAAGATCTCAGAAGATGGAAAGATCTCCCATGCTCATGGATTGGCAGGATCAACATTGTAAAAATGGCTATCTTGCCAAAAGCAATCTACAGATTCAATGCAATCCCCATCAAAATTCCAACTCAATTCTTCAACGAATTAGAAAGTGCAATCTGCAAATTCATCTGGAATAACAAAAAACCTAGGATAGCAAAAACTCTTCTCAAGGATAAAAGAACCTCTGGTGGAATCACCATGCCGGACCTAAAGCTCTACTACAGAGCAATTGTGATAAAAACTGCATGGTACTGGTATAGTGACAGACAAATAGACCAATGGAATAGAATTGAAGACCCAGAAATGAACCCACACACCTACGGTCACTTGATCTTCGACAAGGGAGCTAAAAACATCCAGTGGAAGAAAGACAGCATTTTCAACAAATGGTGCTGGCACAACTGGTTGTTAACATGTAGAAGAATGCGAATCGATCCATTCCTATCTCCTTGTACTAAGGTCAAGTCTAAGTGGATCAAGGAACTTCACATAAAACCAGAGACACTGAAACTTATAGAGGAGAAAGTGGGGAAAAGCCTTGAAGATATGGGCACAGGGGAAATTTCCTGAATAGAACAGTAATGGCTTGTGCTGTAAGATCGAGAATTGACAAGTGGGACCTCATGAAACTACAAAGCTTCTGCAAGGCTAAAGACACCATCAATAAGACAAAAAAAAAACACCAACAGATTGGGAAAGGATCTTCACCTATCCTAAATCAGATAAGTGACTAATATCCAATATATATAAAGAACTCAAGAAGGTGGACTCCAGAAAGTCAAATAACCCCATTAAAAAATGGGGCTCAGATCTGAACAAAGAATTCTCACCTGAGGAATACCAAATGGCAGAGAAACACCTGAAAAAATGTTCAACATCCTTAATCATCAGGGAAATGCAAATCAAAACAACCCTGAGATCCCACCTCACACCAGTCAGAATGGCTAAGATCAAAAATTCAGGTGACAGCAGATGCTGGCGAGGATGTGGAGAAAGAGGAACAGTCCTCCATTGTTGGTGGGATTGCAAGCTTGTACAACCACTCTGGAAATCAGTCTGGCGGTTCCTCAGAAAATTGGACATAGTACTACCGGAGGATCCAGCAATACCTCTCCTGGGCATATATCCAGAAGATGTCCCAACCGGTAAAAAGGACACATGCTCCACTATGTTCATAGCAGCCCTATTTATAATAGCCAGAAGCTGGAAAGAACCCAGATGTCCCTCAACAGAGGAATGGATACAGAAATTATGGTACATTTACACAATGGAGTACTACTCAGCTATTAAAAAGAATGAATTTATGAAATTCCTAGCCAAATGGATGGACCTGGAGGGCATCATCTTGAGTGAAGTAACACAATCACAAAAGAACTCACACAATATGTATTCACTGATAAGTGGATATTAGCCCAAAACTTAGGATACCCAAGATATAAGATACAATTTGATAAACGCATGAAACTCAAGAAGAATGAAGACCAAATGTGGACACTGTGCACCTTCTTAGAATTGGGAACAAAACACCCAGGGAAGGAGTTACAGAGACAAAGTTCGTAGCTGTGATGAAAGGATGGACCATTTAGAGACTGCCGTATCCAGGGATCCATCCCATAATCAGCTTCTAAACGCTGACACCATTGCATACACTAGCAAGATTTTGCTGAAAGGACCCAAATATAGCTGTCTCTTGTGAGATGATGCTGGGGCCTAGCAAACACAGGAGTGGATGTTCACAGTCAGCTATTGGATGTATCACAGGGCTCCCAATGGAGAAGCTAGAGAAAGTACCCAAGGAGCTAAAGGGATCTGCAACCCTATTGTTGGAACAACATGATGTACTAACCAGAACCCCGGAGCTCTTGTCTCTAGCTGCATATGTATCGAAAGATGGCCTAGTTGGCCATCAATGGAAAGAGAGGCCCATTGGACTTGCAAACTTTATATGCCCCAATATAGGGGAATGCCAGGGCCAAAAGAATGGGAATGGGTGGGTAGGGAAGTGGGGGGCGCTATGGGGGACTTTTGGGATAGCATTGGAAATGTAATTGAGGAAAATATGTAATAAAAATATTAAAAAAAAAAAAGGAGAACAATGTTGAATGTTGACTCTGGGGCCTTATTCACACTGGAGGCTTGGTTCGGCCATAAGTACATTAGATGCCATTAAGGAAAGGGTCTTTGGAATTTCCTGTGCTTCATTTTCATTCCAAAAAAGGTTTCCTATACTTGCAAGAGGAATTACTGATTAAGTTACACCAGATGAGTAGAATAGTGTGTGGTATATACCAACTACTTGAACTGGGCTGATTTAAGTAATGTCCTTTTCATTATTATTAGTATTTACAGGTAATAACATATGAACAAATAAATCAGATGTGTTTACATAAGGAAATTTGATTTAAAAATGAAGTAGAATATTCACCTGAAAAAAGTCATTTATCTTTTCCCAGACCACCTTATGTGAATATTAAATATCATTTCTATTACAAACAAAATATGATGATTTTGTAATTTTCAGTGGCAAACCTTAAAGTGAAAAACAAATGGTATTTTTCTATATTTGGTGTAGAGGTAATACATACATGTCTCTGTTTATACTTTAGGAAAAGGTGAGTTTGTAACTCTGATTATACAATTGAATTTGTGAAACTAAATTGAAATGAAAGAAAAACTCCTGGGGTTGTCTGGTAACCATCAGCTTTTATGGTGGATCTGGGTTATTTTGTGCTAAGCCCTATATAGATGTGTAGAAATCTTATTTGTTCTTAAGAGTAACACAAGTAAAGATAGGTACTTCAGACTATTCCATAGGAAGAGCTTACTATTGTTTAAGATACACACAACCACACACACACTCACACACACACAGCACACACACACACACAAGCATCTTAAAAATAAAAATTTGCTAACAAATTCAGAATCTATGGAGAATTCAAATGTCTCATTTTGTTTTACCATTTTATAAAGAAACACAGGATAAGCCTGTATTATATTTACCTTTATATGACAAAGCAACAGAGAACATAGCAAACTGGATGAAAGACCATGATTTTCCCCCCATTATCACTTAAGTATTTTATTATGGTAAAACAACAGCAATAAACTAACCTGGGGATGATTAGCTTTCTAAAATTATCCCTTTTGCATGAAAGGCTTTGACCTATATCCATTCTAAGTAATTGAAGTAAGCGTCCCTAGCTTACCAAAGCAATAAAATATAAGGAAATGATCTCAGCTTTAATGCTCCTAAGCATGCCTTCAGGAGTTTGTGAAAAATAAAAATTGCAAGCTCTACTCAGAGAGCCTTCCATAAGACAGGTGTGAAATCCTCAAGTCAATTTTCTCATAAGAACTCTAGATTATTTGGAAAGAATGCTGGATCTTAAATTAGCAGAAGACTAAAATTACAAGTAGAACAGAAGCTGAAGGTAAGCCAGTTTTGCATTTGGATTCTGCCTCTACTTAAAATACTATATATGTGCGATACACACAGCTAGGCAACAACTAGCTATGTCCTAGCAACTTAAAACTGTGCACCTATAGATACACAGCGTTTGCCAATGAGGAACTGAGGGATAGTTTGTGGGGATTCTTATCAGGTTCACAAGTAAAGCCTCAACTAGAAAAGTATCTCTTCAAGCTTCCCAAATTGATTGATGAAAGAAACTTCCTTAGTAGGTCTGAGCATTTCATTGACAACTGAGCAGATACCACTCCTGCCTTCCCATAATTCTTAGAGTCATCAGCAATCCCTTATATCTAGGCTTCTCTATTGTGGGTGGGTATATAAATCAATTGTGAGAAGACTCCATGGCAGAAACCCACTGCCAAGATGTGACTCAAAAGTGATGTCTTACCACCGGTCCCATACTCCATTAGTTAGAAAAATGCAACAGATTCTCTTTATTCTCTAAGTGAAGGGAAGCACAGTGTATGGAATCTCAGAAGTGGTCCCGGAAAGCAACTGTATAACTTTTCAGACACACAGGTCTTACTTAAATTGTTTAGCAGCAGTGAGTCAAATAACAAAGAGAATAATATTGCATAAATAGGGAAATATATAAGGATGCTGGCATGTCATTGATATTGTATAAATGCCACATATACGAATTAGGGCCTCATTAAAAGAGGATGTGGAATTCACTCAGGAGCCTGCAATAACTTATCTCCAAAGTCACTCCCAAATTGTGCCATAATGCCTCAAACTTGCATTCCTGTGTTTAGTAACTACAATGTATATCCACAACCAAACACTGTTTCATGGCGGTCATGCAATGTGCGACAGTGTTTGGTGAATGAAGAGCCATCTTAATAAATGGCTGGTTTATTTCATTTATTTAGTTATCTCTCTCTTTTTTTTATTAGACATTCTCTCTATTTACATGTCAAATATTATCCCCTTTCCTAGTTTCCTCTCTGAAAATCCCCTATCCCCTATCCCCTCCCGACTCACCCCGCCCCCCAACCCACCCACTCCTGCTTCCTGGCCCTGGCATTCCTCTACACTGGGGCATAGAATCTTCACAAGACCAAAGGCTTCTCCTCCCATTGATGGCAGCTAGAGACCCTAGTCCCACCATATGTTTTCTTTGATTGGTGGCTTAGTCCCAGGGAGCTCTGGGGGTACTGGTTAGTTCATATTGTTGTTCCTCCTATAGGGGTGCAGACCCCTTCAGCTCCTTGGGTATTTTCTCTAGCTCCTTCTTTGGGGGACCCTGTTATCTCTCTATTTAATTGTTTGAACAAGGATTTTATAAACAAAACAATGCCCTCTCGGCCTGATCTTACTGAAAATTAATTTGAATGAATGTCTATGAAAGAAGAAACAAATAATTCCAACACACCATATAAGAAGTATTTCAATAGGGAAGAGTATTCAAAGAGTTCTGTGCTTAGGGACAGCCCTACCCTTTGAACTTCCAGCTTAAATACCTCTTTTAACAGACAAGGAATTAACTGGCCATTACTACTGCCCATCTTGCTGGTATTCATTAGCACTCTCATACTATATAGCAAAAAATGTATAGATCTGAAGATAATTGTTTGAAGGCTTAGTTCATAAAAAAAAAAACCCACTCATTAAGTAAGAGAAAATGAAGAAAAACATTCTTCAGAATATTTCTGTTATACACTATATTCATCACTTTAAAAAATTCTATCTATTTATTCTGTTGCAGTGTTTATTCAGAGAAGATCTGGGTAGGTAGAGATATAAGAATTAGAATGTTGAATGTAGTAAATACCAGAGATAAAAAATTCCTACTACTATATTTATCCTATCAACACATACAAGTCACCACACAATAATTCAGCAGGGAGAGAAAACAGCAAGAGAAAATACAATAGGAGATTTACTTTTTAAGCAGATAAATCATCCTTTTTCTCAATGTGCCACCATTTCTTTAGTTAATCTCTCCTGTCCCTGACCCCTCTGCATTTACGGTGAGGCCCTTCTGCTCTGTGTCTTGATAGGCTCATTAAATTTATAAGCTGTTGTTCTTTGCAGCAATACAAAACTCATCATCTTTAATTATTTCATTTTGGTATACTTTTGAATACATCACAAATTAAAAATTTTTTAATGTTTTTGTCGGAATTCAACCTTTTCTCTTAATTACTCATTTCCAAATTACTCCTCATACTGGCAGATATTGGTAATTGTGCTGCTGTATAAATATAAAGCCTATTTAACAATAATTTCTTGAAAATATTGAATGTATTAAGATTGATAGTAAGAGATAGTTACTCTGAATAAAATAAGCCAGCCTGCAGAATTTAATCATAAAACATTGTATCAAAAAGAAATTCACACGTTCATTAGCTGAAATCCTCAGGTGTGGAATGTATGTGTGAGAGGTTTATGGAGAGTGAGCTTGTGTATGAGCTGGCAGAAGAACTGTCCCTTCTGTCTCCTACTTTTTATTCCCTAGTGTGAGCGATGCAGACTCCACAGTTGAAATTTTTGAATTTAGGGAGAAGTGAAAATAAAAACGTATAACCTTTCTCCAAACCATGCATATTTCTCTTTTCCTACTTAACAATCAGGATTTCTCCTGTCTTTGGTAATGTTCCTAAGAGTCCTTGAACCTTTCAAAAACCTGCCCAAATGTTGGTAATACAGATAAAACCACCAATTACATAGTCTTGCACAATCACAGTAGATATAAATAGGAATAATTTACAGTTAACATGAAGCTTTCAAAGATTAACCCATGAACTTTATCTAAATGTAAGAAAGCATCAGCAATTACACTATTACTACTGCCTGATTTCACATTTCCATTGGTTACACAGATTTGCAGCTTATATGTGTAAAATGTGTAGCTTTATATATTGTGTCATTTTCTATAGTTAAAAATTGACGTAGATATTCTCTCACTGCATGTTCTAATGTGTGAGGCACAAATTTTCTGCAAAGCTCATTAAATTGTACTACCTAGGCACAGTTCTTCACTCTAATGAAAATGGACCATAGTATATTCAGGCTAGAACATAAAGGACATCTCTTTCAGAAAACAGGACCTGTCATTTATCAATTTCACTCACAACTCAAACCATGAATACCTTGGTGACATTGGAGGCCATCACTGGTAGCTCATCATGTTTAAATTAAAAGAGTCACTTTCCAAGTGAACCTTATTAGACTTTTCAAGGTTTCTGGTTCTTAAACTCTCAATATTTTTAATTATAGGGGTGGATAAGGTAGTAATAATTTCAGTAATAATTTTACTGAAAGTCTATTGCATTTATGCAGCTAACCAAACCTGCAGTCATATATTTCACCTATTTACCTTCAGGATAAGAATGGCATAGATAGTTCTGCACTTGACATATGGATTCTAGGGTGGCACAGGTCGATTTGAGGTATATTATTGGGCTCAATTTGGTATGTCATATATTGACATGGCTACACAGTAGGTTTAGCTTTTTAAACTTACAATTTTTAGGAAATATTATCCAGGAAAAGTCAGTCGAACGATGATTTGCTGAATGGTCATACCTGTTGGCAGATGGTGAATGGTATTGTTCTTGTTGTTCATGACCCTGAAGCTCAGATTCAACTGGTGGAAGAGTCCATCCTCTAGGGAGACTTGAAAAGCCAGCAGTCAATCTCCTGATGTTCCTCTAAGGGTCATAAATGAGAAGATAATGTGCAAGGTAATGACTTTAAATGTAGAAATCTATAGAACACAACCTGCAGAAACAAGTCAGACTGGAACAAGATAACACAAATGGAGGATTTAACATTGTTATCTGATATTCTGTGCACTGATTAGAAATATTTTCTAAATACTAAAAACCCCTATACAGGAAATATCTGTGTATAGGAAATATATATTACTGAGCAGGATGCTCAGGAAGAATGGCCTTCTCTCGGTGTCACATAACAATTAGTTTCAATATTACTCTAGCTCAACATTTTCAAGAGGCTTGGTAGCTTTATTTTATTGATCCTACTCAGTTATTTGGGTAAAAGACATAAAAGGACAATAACTGTAGAGAGTTAAGTGGGGCCCATATCAGGTCATGTTTGTGCAATATAATCTTCATTATATTTTAACACAGTAAGGGACTTGTAAGATGGAAGTTGAAACAGAACAAGGAACATGACTTCATTCTTACTCTTCTTAGTCATTTTAGGACCACATGTCAGCCAGATTTTGAAAGTTGAAGGAAAGTATGTAGCCTAGCTTGGAGCTAATGTCAATAGTCCCACTGAAGGTATGTTCTCTGAAGAAGTCAGAAGCAGTGGGTGAAGCAGCAGGACATGTCATAAATGTAAATGGATATTGAGTGGAACAAAAGGTCCCTAGATAACTCCAAAATGTATTATTGTGTGACTTCACTGACAATGATTTATTTAAGGACAATGAATTTTAAATGAAAATTAACACAGTAGTTATGATTCTATGGATATAACAATTGCTGTAAATTTTTTTGACAATGCCAGACATGTATAGTATGCATTAATATAATATTCCCTTCCCTTTACCCTCTCATAACCATCTCATTCCTGCTGCCTCCTGACTTTTTCCCAACCAGACCTTCTGCAGCTTCCTTGTGCTTTTTCCTCAAGTTCTATGCAGATATCCCCAGCTGCTCTGTGTTCATGATTGTTACAGCTATGTCAGAGCCAGATGATAGCATTTCAAAGCCTCCCTCCTTGCCTTATAGTCTTACATTCTTTCTTACTCTCTTCTCTGATGTTCCCTGAGCTTTGGAGAAATATCCATTTTGTATTTATGGCTGCGTTCTCAACACTCCCTTATCACTAGCACTTTCAGTAGTTGTGAGATTTGTTTAGATATTCTAATGAGCTGAAGTATATGATATAAAGAAAAAAATCATACCATCAACTTTAAGTATCGTAACTTTTCCCCAGAATGCTTTCTCAGAAACTAGCCACTCTTACTAACATTTACTTCTGCTGTGCTAAAATACCCTAACAAAAGAAATGTAAGGATGAGTTTGTTTAGCTCACAGTTGCAAAGTACAATCCATCATGTCAGACACATGGGAAGTCACAGTGGCAGGAGCTTCATAAACTTGTCACCTTACAATCACAGTCATGAGCAGAGAACCTGCTCTTGATGCCTGTCTGCCACTGTTCATGTAGTTCTATCCTTTTCATTCAGCCCAGGGTCCAGTCTGTGAAATTATGCCATTCGTGTGCATAGTTGACTTTCCTTATCAGTTACCTCAGTTCACAAAATCCCTCACAGGTATGTTCACAGGCAATCAAGTCTAGACAATCCCTCATTCATGTTCTATTCTAGGATCTTCCACACTATGCTGAGTCTACATTCAAAACTAACTACCAATAGTCTATCAGATATTTCTAATTTAACTATTTCTAAACAAAAATTTCCAACATAACATTTTTATTGACTGTTTGAGAATTTAACAACACCCACTCATCACACTCATTTTTCAGTTCGCTCAAGTCTGCCTCCACTTGTGACATACTGCTCCTCAAGAAAAAAAAATGGAGAAGGGGAGGGAGAGGAAGGATGGGAGAAAGAGAGGAAGGGAGGGAGGAAGGGAGGGAGGGAGGGAGGGAGGGAGGGAGGGAGGGAGGGAGGGAGGGAGGGAGGGAGGGAGGGAAGGAGGGAGGGAGGGAGGGAGGATAAAGAGGAGAAAAAGAGAAGTACACAAAAAAAAAGGAGAAGGAGGAGGAGGAGGAACCAAGTTTAGTGGAACGTGTGGCCAGCCCCATAAAGAAAACTGAGTCTTTCCCTACCTGTACCACTGTCAGAAACCATCAGTTGTGGAGAGGTATATCTCAGCATCCTTTTCACAATTTTTAACATAGGTCTTATTTGCAAAAGGCACTTTAAAATGGCAATATATGCATTGGCTACGGTGATAATTTTCTCTGATAATACAGCATATAATATTGTCATGATCTTTGAAGCCTCTCAAAATATGATTAATAATTTATTTCCAAAAGGCTAAAAAGTTTTATTTATAAAACAGGTAATTTATAAATCAGAGTTGCCTAGATGTATCAGGTCAGCATCATTTGTCATGAGAGATTCCTTTAATAGTAATAATGATACAAATCAACATTGTATAACCCTCTCTCTCCCAATGAAAAATTTGAGGTTTTCTTGTTAAAACACCACTATTATATGGTACAAAACTTTGTATGTTGTGGCAAATATCAGAGTTGAAGATTCATATTTGGACCTTAACCCACTATTACATGGAAACCAGGGAAACTGTGATCTTGCTGTGAAAGTCTTATGTACATTTTTATAAGGAAGATGAAAATCTAGCTAGAAAGCTTGAGGAAATTTCTAGCAAAACCGTTATTTCTAGTATGTGTTCCCAAAACACTTTCCTTCTAATTGTGTGTATTCGTTTTCTAGTGCTGCTGAAACCAAGTACTACAGTTTGTAGCTTAAAGAAGGAAGGTAGATTCCAAAATGGTCCTAGAGCCTAGAAGGCTAAGCTAAACTTTCCCAGGATTAGTCCTGCTAAGGATTTCCCTCCTGAGTATCCACAGTTTGGTCTTCCTTCTTCTTGAGCTTCATTTGGTGTGTGAATTGAATCTATGTTACTCCAAGCTTCTGGGCTAATATCCACTTATCAGTGAGTACATATCATGTGTGTTCTTTTGTGATTAGGTTACCTCACTCAGGATGATATTTTCTAGTTCCATCCATTTGCTTAAGAATTTCATAAATTTATTATTTTTAATAGCTCAGTAGTACTCCATTTTGTAAATGTAGTACATTTTCTGTATCCATTCATCTGTTGAAGGACTTCTTGGGTCTTCCCAGCTTCTGGCTATTATAAATAAGGCTGCTATGAACATAGTGGAGCATATGTCCTTATTACATGTTGGTGCATCTTCTGGGCCCAGGAGTGGTATTGCTGGGTCCTCAGGTAGTTCTATGTCCAATTTTCTGAGGAGCTGCAAACAAAATATCTATGAGAGGAGATACAGACACAAAGTGTGGAGCAGAGACTGAAGGAAAGGCCCTCCAAAGACTGCCTCACCTGGGGATCCATTCCATATACAGTCACCAAACCCAGATAATACTGTGCAGATGCTAA
This sequence comes from Mus caroli, assembly GCF_978045245.1. Taxonomy (NCBI): domain Eukaryota; kingdom Metazoa; phylum Chordata; class Mammalia; order Rodentia; family Muridae; genus Mus; species Mus caroli. The sequence continues at coordinate 19,992,281 of NW_028227258.1, forward strand.
CACGTGCTTGCTGACAGGAGCCTGATATAGCTGTCTCCTGAGAGGCTCTGCCAGTGCCTGACAAATACAGAGGTGTATGCTCTCAGCCAACCATTGGACCATAGGGTCCCCAATGGAAGGTCTATATAAAGAACCCAAGGAACTGAAGGGGTTTTCAGCCCCATAGGAGGAACAACAATATGAACCAACCAGTACCCCTAGAGCACCGAGGGACTAAACTATCAAAGAGGACACATGGAGGAACCCATAGCTCCAGCTGCATATGTAGCAGAGGATAGCCTTGTAGGTCATCAGTGGGTGGAGAGGCCCCTGGTTCAGTGAAGGCTCAATGCCCCAGTGTAGGGGAATCCCAGGGCCAGGAAGCAGGAGTGGGTGGCAGAAACAGGGGGAGGGGGGAAGGGATGGGAAACCGGGAAAGCAGATAACATTTGAAATGTAAATAAAGAAGATATCTAAATTTTTTAAATAAAAAAACGGAGCACCTTCCTTGTTGATGGACAATTCTTCCTTTGTCCTATGCCACCTGGTTTAATTTTTCTGCAATGAGACTCAATTTCTTACTTTAAAGGGCACCACTCATAATATATTATTATCTACTTCTGAGACCTAATTACCTTATTTATAGCATAGGGCCAACTTGTAAATCCAGTCCCATGGTAAGGTCTGAGGCATCTGGTTCCCCATATGACTTTGGAGGAGGTAGAGACAGAGCTCAACTGCAACCAGTTCAGCAGCATTGGTAACAGCTTTGTGATTATTTGGCATTTATTTTCTCTGTTAGAGTTCATTCTAAGGTTAGACCTGGTGGATCTTTCAGCATGATGTCTGTCATTTCTTGTCTATAATAGGTGTTTACCACATATATAATTAAATTACCATATTGACAGTCTAGCTTCTCAAATGTCTTCTCCTACTTTTCTTTTTTTAAAAAAATCACTTACTATTAAACACTAACAAATTTTCTAAATATCTCCACATATTTTTGGCTCTTTCTTATCATTTTATTTTTTAATGGAAATGTATAGACATATATTAGAGGATAATTAAATAGATGCTTCCCAAGTGTTAACTATGGTTTATATCAGAAAACATGGTACTAAGCAAATTAAAGTCAAATAAACAGCTGTGCATTTCTCTATTAATTTTATCATTGCATATGTTTTAATAAAAGTTCATTCAGAAGAGCATGACAGTGGTAAATTTTAAATAAATGAGACATGCAATATGGTAATATTACTAGCCAGGGAAATATTATAATCCTGTTTTCAGGCCTTTATTAATTACACATTTGAGAAAATGACAATGATGAAAGTCACGATCCAGAACAGTCATATCCAGTCATTTCCCCATCAGATGCACAGGGATGATTTATTACCTGCTGCTTATGAACATAGACTGGTAGGGTTTAAGCAAGCAGGTGGTATAGAGAACCCTTAATGGTATATGTGTGTAAATACTTATTGGTTGCAATTTAAGTTCTATGAGCAGTAATATAGAATATTATGAAGTCTTAGCATGGGGTGCTTACTAATCTGGAGAGAAGAAGGATATATTTATTTATTTAATATATTTATTTCTTGGAGGAGGTTAAGTAATGGAAGGAGTCACCAAGTGGGATCAAGAAGGAAGATCACTTCAGTGATGGGACATTGTGTGAAAAGGCAAAGATAGAACCTTCCTCAAGACTGAAGGATGAGGGATAGGCTTTGGAGGGGCTTTTAAAGGATGGTAAAGCCTTTGGTCTTTAGCACATAAACAATGGAAATCCAAATTTATGAATAAGAGAAGCTAGGTTTTATATGAGATGTTAACATAGTAAATTAGCTTTTCAAGGAAATATTTCCTTTGGGCATTAATAGAAAACCAGAACTTACATACTTACGTTTGCACAGAGGAAAGACCACATGCCAATGCAGGAAAAAGGCAATTGTCTACAATGCCAGCAGACAGGCCCCAGAGAACTCACATGTGTTGGCACTTTGGTCTTGGACTCCTAACCTTCAGAACTATGGGAAAATACACTTTCCTAGTTTAAAAGACCTGAGTGGATGCAGGATTATGAGGCCACTGGTGATACTCTGTGGAGAGCCGTGCCGCGAGCAATCGCCATTATAAGATGGCGCTGGCCTCCACTGTGCCTAACTAGTAAATAAGCCTTGTGCACAAGTGCGAGAGTGAACTCACGCCTAGTCACTGCCCATTTCGGGGCGTAGTAATGGGGTGATGGGCGAGCAACAAATCAGGAGCTGACACGCCACATCAGGTGCTGAAACGCCATGGCTGAGGGCTATATAAGCAACGCCACTTTCTGGGGTCTGGGTCTTCCCTCCTTAAGAAGCAATAAAGCTTGCTGCAGAAGAATCCGGTTGTCTGAGTGTATTCTTGCCAGCGAGAACCATAGCTCGGAACAATACTCAATGGTCAGGTCAGGAAACAGAGAGATGAAACCAGACACTTAGCTCAAGGTATCCTTTTTCTGTATCTTCTTCAAGTAACCGATCCTGAAATTCCCTCCCAGGCATGGCCAAAATTTTGCTCTCCTTGATGATTCCAGAATTTGTCACCTTGGAAGTAAGTTTTAGTCAATAAACAAACAAGACTTTCAAAATATTGTAATCTGCCTTAAAAGATCTAAGGTAATATTAATGTCATATTAGTATGCCACTTTCTTACATTTAAATAGACTCATGTGGTTGTTTCTGAAGTCCCTTTAGAAATAGAGAAAATAAATATCCAAGGTTGGTAGAAGAGTATGGGTTTGAGAAACAAGAGAGGGACTACAGGAATCTCCATATCAAGATAGAATATTCATCATTATTTCAGTTGGTTCTTAGCTATTTATTTTGTATATTTATGTTTGTCTTCCATTCTTCAGCATAAAATATTTTATAGCCTTTAATTCCAATTAATTTCCCTTCAAAAGTCTTTGATGAAAGCCCTTGATTTTGAAAAAAAAATACAGCAACTTTTACTAGGAATTTGGGGCCTTTGAAGGATCATTTTTCCCCCTCTGGGATTGTTTAACTCCATTTATGAAGCCAAGATATATACTGACTTCAGGATAACCATCTAGTAAAATCCATGTCAGAGATAGACACCAGCATTTTAGAGTTGAGACATATATTCACAGAATGATCTCAAGAATTTTGACTTTGCATTGCTGTATGTGAGCACAGCTAGAATTCAGAAACAATTGGAAGCATATAATAAAGATTTGCTTGTCACCTCTTAACAGCAACTCATCAAATTTGGTTTATTTATACAATTATAATTTTGAAAACTTAAAATACAATAAAACCCATTTGACTCTCAAATATAAACAGGTACTCCAAATAAAAGCTATGATGGATGGTCTATTTCAAAATGTAATCATTGCAAAGAATTAATTGTGGTGTTAGTAGTAATAAATACTGTTTTATAGTCAACATCAGAACCACCTGCGGATGAGCCAAAGCAAAGAAAATCGAGCATCATAGCAAATAAGGCACCTCTTTGGGATTATCAGGAACTTTGATAAGTCTTAACATAGCATTTTGTATTTCAACCATCCCACAAAACTTCAATTATTATGAATCGTGAGGAAGTACAAAAGCCTTGCATATGAATTCAGAATAAGGAATGAAAAGGAACTTCTGCAAACTACGTGAAAAGAAAGTATCGTGGGTCAACAAGAATTAAAACCCATATCTTGACTTCAAAGAACAATTCACAGTATTGGTTGTTTGAGCCACTATTGTTTTATACACAATATGCATTTGCATAAAATAAATGGCATTTGGGGGGCTGTGGATTCCCTGGCTTCATAAAGTGGAAAAGCTCATTCTATGTAATGGCGAGTGCTGCACACACAGTTAGCAGTTGATGCTAGACATAACATCTCTGCCAAATTCTTCCTTGTCTTGCCAAGGTATTCTTTTTTTTTTTTTTTTTTTTTTTTTTTTTTGCTCCTGACATCTTCACAGGCTCTTCTGCCAACCAGAACAAAGTAGAATATAACTGAGGTTTACTAACTCTAATCCATGTTCTTAAAAATGGAGATAAAGGTCACATTATAGCTATGAAATACATTTCCTTAATTATATTCTATAACAAAGAACTAAATAGAAACCATTTCAACACTGTATAAAAGTAAAAAGCAAGAAAATGACAAAATTAAAAGGACAGAATTGAAAAAGAGATAGTTTTTACATTAAAATGAAATCTGCATATTTCATCTCACTTTCATTGTCTTTTTATCTATATATCATATTGTTATATAATATATAGCACATAATATTTTACTTTTATATATAATGTATTATTGTATATCATTATATTATATAATGTATATTATAATACTATAAATTGTATTATATATCATACATAGTATATGTTATAAGTATATAGAATATGTTAATTATATATTATCAAATATATAATATGTATTTAAGCAACATATATATTAAAATTGCCAAGTTATCTGAGAGTAACATTATATGCTCTATGTTAAATCCATAGCAAGAAAAGACATCGTAGAGAAAAAGTCTATCCTCTAGAAAGGATACTATATCTACTGATGGAATTGAGACAGCTTCTACTATTTTCTCCTTTTTGGTAGAAAATGATAATGATTACCCTATTTTCCTACTAGGAATTATACTTATTTGAAGTCTCAGAATTACAAATAATCACCAGACACAGGCCACAAACAACAGGAGTCATGCTATCTTCCGAAGCTACTTTTCCCATGAAAATGTAATAGGCAGAGCCTTGACAGTAGACTGGGTGACTGGTTGAGTCTTGGAGCTGGGATCTCTGAACTCAAATTTTTGCATTGTCTCTCAATATGACCTTGGGAAAATCAACCTTGTGAACCAAAATTAACTTCTCCTTCTTTAGTTGTTATTGTCAGGTATTTTTTGTCCCAGCAATTAGTCCAGTAATTAATGCACCACCTCAGAATGCTTTTGAGAAAAGGAGTGTAGACTGTCAGCATACTTGAATCAACCTCTTGTGTTTCCTATGTCAATGACCTTTTCATATGACACATCTTCTGTTTGTTTCCCTCTAGGTACCTTCTGTGGAACCCAGTACTTTTATAACCCCAGAAGATCACAAAGGTTCACTTAAAGCATTGAGACTGCATTAACTCATACCTCAAGGATAAACCAACATTAATGCCATCCCCTTTTGTCTGGGATGCTAAATCAACTGAAGAAGGAGACAAAGTGAGTTAAGACTGGTTTAAGCCCCTGGTAAGAATGGAATCTATCTTTAGGGTTGTTCTAGCCTGAAGGCAAGATAGATGATAAAGGTGTGGGATAATTCTGAGCAGATTTGGAAGGCGTGTGAAAATGTTTCTACATATTACAGTGTTCAGTTATTCATAACATTAAAATTTTTGACAAATTGTACTTCTGAAGATTTGCATCAATAAATGCTATTTTTGGCAAAATGAAAGTCTATTCTTTTATATATGAACAATGGTCTTACTCTTTACATATATGAAGTTGACATATGGTATAATTGCCTTACTTCAAATGTGCACTGAAATCACATGTAAAAATTTGTAAAATTATCCGAAAATTATCTTAGTGTAATCCTTTGTGTTACATGTTAGAATTTTTGTTATTGATGTTTCTTTGTGATTTGAAATGCTATTCAAGAACCATTTTTATCACATCCAGGCAGAGAGGCAGAGGACCTCACATGAGTAACCATAAGCCCTTCCTACTGCTCAGCTAATCATAGATGCAAGGGGAGAATGAAGGCTACAATGCCGAATAACTATAACAGACAGCCTTCTTTTCAACTATGATAGATTTGGGCCTAGGAAGGATTGCACTTTTCATCATTCTATGCTACAAAGATGCAGGAAATGTACGATCTTAGAATGTAACTCAGCCTTAAAGGAAACAGCTCAAAATAGATTTTTAAGAATACTTAAATGCAAGCAGTATTCACAATTTTGTATATATCAGAAGGTAGGGAAACTGACAAGAAAAATGCTAGAATTTAACACTGCACCAAGGCTATTACTAGTAGGCCTGAAACAGCAAGAGGAAAGAGTGTTCTATTCTTGAATCTAGATAGTATAGCTATGTAGAGAGACTCTGGCGGGAGCTGTAGATGTCAATAGGTGTTCAGACAATGTCCAGTGGCATTTAGGTAGAAGTACTCAGAAGATTTTATTCCTTTTATTGTCCAGCCTTTTTCCAGTAGCTTCCCCAGAACATGGAAGGAAAATAAATAATCCTCAGAATACACATAATTGGAGGGAAGTATAATGCATAAACCTAGAACAAAAGGGGGGATTTTTGGAGCTATGTATCCACATAAACTATCCCAAGCATCATAGAGATTGTTATGCTATAATTCCGAAACAACACAGCAAAGACATAAGGTTGATGTAGGGATGAGGTAAAGAGAGAAGCCTGAAAAGGTGTCCATGGCATCTGGTATAAAATTCTTGATACTATTTCAATTTTAACTCAGAAGCTCACTAATGTAGTACCAGAATGAAATGGAAAATGGAATGTTAAATCACAACTGATTGCTGTAGAATGCATTTGGCAAATATCAGAGGAAAAGGACAAATTCAAAAAGTCATTATGAAATCGAACAGGAATGTTCCCAAGTACGAGGACTTGTCAGATTGGATCCATGACTGCATCTCAGTTCCAAACAGGGAAACATAAAAAGGAGAACAATTTGGATTTAAAAGCCCACCAAAAACCCAGGCAGTAAGCAGAAGCCATGCCTGCTCAGCTCATTACTGCAGGTTCTGAACGTAGGCAATGCAAATGCAAATGGGAAATACAATGGTCCTTTCAGTTAGTCAAAACATCTCCAGGAAAATGGTTGGAATGTTTGGATTTACTACCCAAACCAAACAGGATTCTGGTACTTGCAATTAAGTCAAAAGGAAGATTGGTGGTAGTTTACTTAACAACCATCTGAGCAGATGAGGCCTCTTAGAGCCAGTAAGGAAGTTGTCAGCAACTTTTCATCTTCACACGGCAGGCAGAGACAAAGCTGTCAGGATGACACGCTGAACACCTCCATTCTGGTGACTAGAGTGAGGTATTCTAGACATAAAGTTAGTTCTGTTTTTTTTTTAATTGGATAATATATTTGTTTACATTTCAAATGTTATCCCCTTTCTCAGTTTCCCCTCTGCAAACCCTCTATCCCATCCCCCAACCCCACTTACCCTGCTTCTAGGAGGGTGCTCCCCCACCCACTCCTGCCTCACTGCCCTAACATTCCTCCACACTGGGGCATCAAGCCTTCACAGAACCAAGAGCCTCCCCTCCCATTGATGCCAGATGAGGCTCCATCAGCTCCTTTAGTCCTTCCCCTAACTCCTTCAATAGAGGTCCCTGTGCTCAGTCTGATGGTTGTCCGCATCTGTATTGGTCAGGATCTTGCAGGAGACAGATGTATCAGGCTCCTGTCAGCAAGCACTTCTTGGCATCAGCAATAGTGTCTAGATCTTCATGTGGGATGTATTCCCAGGTGGGGCAATGTTGTGGTAAATCTCCAATCCAAATAAGCCCAGACAATAAAAACACAACTCAATTAATATGAATGCAAGCTGTGTTCCTAGATTGGGCAGATCTACCACTGCACTACCATCTTCCCCATAAAAGAGACCCCTTAGACCTTGTGATTTCTACAGGCCAGGTGCTTCTGCTCCACTTTCCTTCTTCTGTCTCCTCCTCTGTCATCCTCTCTCTCTCTCTCTTTCTCTCCCAAAACCTTTAGCTCCACCTTCCCCTCCTAATCCACCCAATCGCTGGCTCTAGCCTTTATTTATAAATTAAGGTGGGAAGAAGTTTTACAGGAAATCACCTGAGTGCTGACTCATTCCTTGTTCATAGCCCCTCACAGGAAAACAGAATTAACATCAAATACAATTAGCACCAGGGCTATTCACAACAGGGCAGTCTCTGGATGGTCTTTCCTTCAGTCTCTGTTCCATTCTTTGTCCCTGTATTTCCTTTAGACAGGAGTAATTCTGGGTTAAAATTTTGGAGATGGGTGGGTGGCCCTATCCCTCAACCTTGGAGCCATGCCTAATCTCTGGATATGGTCTCGACAGGTTCTCCCTCTCCTTTGTGGGGTATTCAGCTAATATCATCCCTGTGTGGTTCTGGGAGGCTCTTGCTTTCCTGGTATCTGGGACTTTCTGGTTGCTACCCTCAGTTCCCCATTCCCCATGGCTACATAATAAAGTTAGTTTTTAGTAAGCCATTAGCTTGTGCTTGTTTATTATTATCTAACATGTCAAATAGTTTACATCAGTTATCAGCTTTTGGAATTGAAGAAGCTGAGTGATATGAAACTATGATAACACAGAGTAAATCTATAATAGACAATGAGTATACAAAATAGAGGGGCAGCACCTACAGTGACCAAGAACGATTGATGCGAACCTTCAGAGTTACCTTAGCTTTTCTGAAGGTAATGGTTAGTTAGAACTGAAGAGAATTTTCCACTTTTATTCTCTTTCATGTACATGAATAAATTCCTAAAATTATCATAAATTCATTCCACCTTACATAATTTTCAGAGATATCATTTTGATATTTTGAGAAAATAGTGCAAATTTAAGAATCTACAGGGACCTAAGGAAGTTGTGGAGGTGATGAATGGTGTACATGTAATGTCTGGAGTTCAGGAAAAACTCTATGGTAGAATAATAAATATTTTTTACTGCTCCATCTTTCAACTACAGATCATGGAAAATCTGTTACATTCCAAGTAGCAAGAATGCCCTTTAACTTATCAAAAGTCTCTTTCGTCCCTTCCAGAATTTGTGATGATGAACTGATTTATGAAAGGACCCTAGATAGTTTCAAAAGGGAAGCTAGAAGAGTCAGCCAGCTGAATATAAAGTTAGAAATTTCAACCCATGATCTTAAGCTCCAGAATTTGGAAGAGAACATGTTGGAACTGGACATCCATTCACTAGTAGCTAGTGAGTTGGCAAATCATACTTCAACAATGAAAGTTATTACAAATTAGATGATGAAGCTTGTTGGAGCTGGCCCGAGGTTGACACTGATGGACTATGAGTCCCCCATAAAGAGGACATGAACTCTTTGCTATATAGTAAAACTAACCATAAGCATATAGTGATTTATTATTCTGCATTCTGTGATTTACTCTACTGATTCACCAAGTCTGAGAAAAATATCATAATAATCTCTAATTTTATTAAACCAAGAAGTGCTGTTTACATAGTGCCCTCTTTAGGCTGGCATCTAAAATGGTGACAGTTATAGTAGAACAAGACATATGGATGTTGGATCATCTCTTCTCATGCCAGGTTAGTTAGTGTCAGAATTAAATTACTAAACACATTGGATGGAAGTAGTGTCCTCTCACTGTTGTCATATTCTGTCAACAAGAATCAAATTACTCAACAGAGGCAGCCACCTAATGCAAAAGTTCTTATAAGATGGGATATATTTATGGTGATTTTTTTGAATCTCCAACCACGGCAAATTTGTTGGCAAAGCTTCATAGTTTGCTAGCTATGTCAAAATTATCGTATTCTGCTTTGTTCTCAACCAGCATCAGTTATGAATAAAGGGAGCTCAAAATTACTATACCTTTCGATTAGATAATCAGACCATGTTCAGTCCCGAAAGATAGTGATCTCAAAGGATTGAGACATGCCCTAGGACCATTCACAACTGTGTTTGAGTGGTGAAACACATTCTGAAAGGAAGAAGGGAAGGAGGAGGAGGGTGGAAAGGAAGATGATGATGAGGAGGTATTCAAATATTGTATTCTAATGATCCTAGTACATGTCTCAAATCTTCCAAGATCACCATGGTACAGGTAGCATGACAAATGCTTGAATGTGTTGAATGAGTTGTGTTCCGTCCACCAGTTTTCCTCTGGGCTTTATTTCTCCCAATCTATCATAATATTCTAACCACCAATAAAAATGGAATCTTATTTACATCCACTATATTTGCTACATACAAAATTTTGTGACTCAAGCACAAAAACTTCTGATACTCCTCTGTCTATCTAAATATAAATATAATACCAACTAATTATCTAAATATAAAACAAAGAATATAAAACTTATATACATGGTGCTTAAATTAGAGCCATTCATTTACATGTATTCCCAAACCCATTGTCTTCTGAACATAAAAATAAAATATATTTTTTAATTTTCATCATATTTATGTGAAGTAAAAGAAAAACTTACTGTGGAATTATCTTTACAAAGTAACATTTTTAAATTCCTCTTTGTAAGAACCAAATACACAAGATAAGTACAGATAAAAATCTCGGCAAATGCAATTTATAAAGCTTTCATGATTTTGTACTTATCTTCAGGAAATAGTTTCTGTGCCATTAGTAGGTACTAATTGTCTGCTATCATTAAGATACAATGGTAAGACAAAAGAAATTAGCCCTGAATTTCTATCTATAAAACAGAATATTTTTATTACCAGGTACATTCTGGTAATAGGGTTCATCCAGCTCTCTAAACATGCCAGGATATTTAGTTGTATTTGCAAGATTGCACTGTGAGTTAATGAGGGTGCACCATCATCAGATTCATGTTCGTGTGCCCTGCCTCTCATTTTTATTTTCAGTTTTTCTGTGCTCTATTTTCTAGGATAGATTCTACTCTGCCTAACTCTTCAGTTTCATCGGAAACAAACTATGTCATAAATTAACTTGTTATACAAGAAAGAGAATTGTTTATTTTTCCCTTTGAACCATCCAGCTCCCCTCTGTGATAGACAGCAGATTGAGCCAAATGAATGTTGAGAGACATCATGAGTTCATTAGAAAAATCACACATTAAGGTTGGATATGATGAAGTAGAACTATATCAGCATTCTGGTTATTAAAACTTCTTAATTAAATTTAATGTTATTTTCCCCCTACATTATAGTAATTGCACAGTAACCACATTGTCTTTCTGTGCTAAGGAAAATAAACACTTATTCTAAGCAAGACAACAATGTAAACTTTCAAAGCCAAATGTATCACTCGGGTGATAGATATTTTTATGTCCAAGCAAAGAAATAAAGAGGGGCAGTATTTTATTTCCACCATTCCAGATGCTCCTGAAGACTAGTGGAAAATAGTGAATTCTATAACATCTGCTATATGTAAACCTCACAGTTATCTTCTTTTTCCCACTTGAAAAAAAAGCATTCAAAAGACCGTCAAGTAAAGCCAGTTGAACTACAACATAGATTTGATGACTAGAAAACAAAGATATACATTTTAAAATTTAGTTATGTTTAGTTAAGTTTAGCTAGTTGCATTTAGTCATGGTCTAGTGCAGATGGAATACTGGAGAAATATTTAGACAGTTCCAAAATGCAATATACTGCAAAAACACAGACAAGTAGCCTTGGAGTTTGAAAGGGGGAGAAGATACAGGTCTTCCTCTGGAGATCTATAATCCATTACTAAAACACAAACAAATAACTAGATCTTTAGATATGGTTAAGATTGTACAAGAAGAAATAATTCAAGTATAGAATCCACATGAGCTATGGGAAAGGCAAATTGTTCTGTTTGATTGATGATTTCAAGAAAGGAAATAATAAAAATGTATTTTAAACTGGGTGATTAGAGTGAATATAAAAAGTCCTAAGCCAGTATTATTATAAGAAGCCAATGAGGTTTTTGAATACCATATAAAGTGGAGGTTACTAAACTAATACTTTAACTTAGTATTTTCTGTCTTACCCTCTTTTCAGTGCTTTTCTGATCAATCACCCTTGCTCATGATGATTATCAAAATAGTCACAATATACACTTTCATTTATCTCTGATCTAAATTTTAAAAAGTAAAAATAGTCATTCTCGTGAAATATAACATACATTGGCAATTACATTTTAACTACAATTGACTGGCAATTACATTTTCTGATAACTTTGGCCAAAGTCAAAAGACATGATGCAGTGAAATCTTGGGTCTCTTTTATTTGACAAGGATGATTGTGGGGATCTACACTCTTAGAATTAAATTTGAGGGTGACAATTCTTTAAAAAAAACCTTTTTATAAATTAATTATTTTACTTCTTTACATGTCAAATGTTGCCTCCCTCCCAGTCCCCACCTCATAGAGTTCTTCCCCATCCCCTCTCCCCTTTGACGCTGAGAGGATGGACCCCATATGTATTCCCCCACCCTGGGGCCCCAAGTCTCTACAGGTTTAGGTTCATGCTCTACCACTAAGGCCAAACAAGGGAGCCCTCTGCTACAGGGGCCTTAGACAAGCCCCTTTGTATGCTCTTCGGTTGGTGGTTCAGTCTCTGAGACTCAAAGAGGTCCAGGCTAGTTGACATTGTTGGTCTTTCTATGGGATTACCATCCCCTTGAGTTCCTTCAGTCCTTCCCCTAACTCTTCCCTAGAGGTCCCTGACCTCAGTCCAATGCTTTGTTGTAAGTATTTGTGTCTGTCTCAGTCAACTGCCGGTAGAGCCTCTTAGAGGACAGCCATGCTAGGCTACCACCTTCAAGCACAACACAGATTCAGTAATAGTGTCAGGGTTTGGTACCCACCCATGGAATAGATCCCAAGTTAGGCCTGTCACTGGTCAAGCATTACTTCAGACTCTGCTCCATTTTTGTCCCTACATTTCTTTTAGACAAGAGAAATTTTTGGTTAAAAGTTTTGTAGGTGGGTTGGTGTTCCCAGTCCTCCACTGGGGGGGGGGGTCCTGTCTGACTACTGAAGGTGGTCTCTTAAGGTTCCATATGTCTGGAAGAAGCCAAACTCATACAGGGGAGAAAAGAAAGCATCTTCAACAAATGATGCTGGTTTAAGTGGCTGTCTGCATGTACAAGAATGCAAATTGATCCATATTTATCAAACGGCACAAAGCCCAAACCCAAATGGATCAAGAACCTCAATATAAAACCAGATACACTAAATCTAGTGCTAGAGAAAGTGGAAAACTGCCTTGAAAACATTGGCACAGGAGAAAATTTCCTGAACATAATACCATGGCTCAGGATATAAGGTTAACAATTGATCAATGGTACCTCATGAAACTGAAAAACTTTTGTAGGGTAAAGGACACTGTCAGTGGGACAAAATGGCATCCCACAGATTAGAAAAAGATCTTCAAAACTCTATATCCAATAGAGGGCTAATATCCAAAATATATAAGAAACTCAAGAACTAGACTCCAAAAACACCAAATTATCCAATTAAGAAATGGGGTACAGAGCTAAACAGAGGGATCTCGAATGGGCAAGTGGCATATTTAGCTTGAGGCACTATTTCCTCCCCATGGAATAACTGGCATTGCGGCATTGCATTTATTTTCTCAAGGAAAAAACACAATCTGCAAATTGTTGCTCTGAAGTAAACTAAACACACATACATCATTACTTATTTCACTGCATTCAGGTTGTTTATAGATGCAGGGAACATATACATTTTTGAGTGATAAAAAATTATGTCCTTTCTCTGACAGGCCAGATCATAAACAAAACATAGGCTGTTCATAATGTGTAGTGGATACTTATAGTTTCATATGTAAAAATCTGCATAATTTCTCCCTGTGACAACGTCATTGAATTATTCATGGTGCACTTTAGTTTGCACTTTAGAAAAGTTACAAATACACGCACCAAGGTTTTAAGGGTTCCTTCTTGTGTATGACAACCATTTTAATGTAAGTCATAACTTGGCATAATGAGACTTACCCTGAGAAAGAACAGAACCTAACAAATGTAGACAATGAAAACTCTGGCTATACAGGTGTCAGCATTGAGAGATTAGTATGTCAAATTTCTCCAGCTCATTTAGTTAGTATTATATTCTCAGCTTTTATTTTATCCATACATTCCTGACTAGTCTTTGGAATAAATAAACTCAGTGTTTGAAGATCAATTTGTATTTTCCTTTCAGGTATTCTTCTAAAGAAAGTCTTGTGATATCTTTAAAAATTAATGAAATACCATTATTTTTACTCAAAATTCTTACATATGTGTTTACAGTGAAATTTCCATCATTGGATAATTAGAAATAGATTGTAAAATATACTATGTAAGTTTGTTTTCTAATATATGATTTCCACTGTAGAATCTAGATAGAAAGCTACTAACATTTTGAGGAAGAGATAATTTTTGCTATCCCAATTCTTGTTAAACTGAAATGTATGAATAATTTATAAACATTTACAATTTTTCAAATATCCTACTTTTAATAACCAGTGCATACCATGCTTATTTGTCAATAGTTAAGTGATAACACCTTAAAGGGAGGTATTTATGATACAGTATCTATTAATCAGAAATTTGACCACTTTCTGATTAAGGACCTCTTCAGAGACTCAGTTATTTTGTCTCAAAAACTTGGGTTCTCCTTTGTTTTGTTTTTTGTTTTGTTTTGTTTTGTTTTGTTTTGTTTTGTTTTGTTTTGTTTGTCTTGTTTGTTTTGTTTTGATTTGATTTTTTGTTGTTGTTTTCTTGTTTTTGTTTATATATCTATATCTATCTATCTATATATTTTTTCTTTTTTTCGAGACAGTGTTTCTCTGTGAAGCCCTGGCTGTCCTGGAAATAACTCTGTAGACCAGGCTGGCCTTGAACTCAGAAATCCACTTGCCTTTGTCTCCCAAGTGCTGGGATTAAAGGCATGTGCCACCACTGCCCAGCTCACGGGTTCTCCTTTGAAGGTTCATCTGGAGAAGGATTCACTCTGGGTTCATGTAGCAATTGGAAGCCTTACATTCTGTAGAACCTGCTCCTGTGGACACTGGGGTCTACTGTTTGTGCTGGCTATTAGATGAAGGCCACTGCTACTTTTTATCCTTGTTGATTTCTCTGACATTGAAACATTCTTTGTGACATCCTGGAAGTTGAGACTGTAATACTGAGAATATGCCAGCAACATAAGAATCACAATATTCCTAACCCTATTGAAATGGTACCCCTTCATTGATGTTAAAATGTATCTGTATGAGTCAAATCATTCAGTAAAAGTGGACAGCTAAGGCCATGAATATCAGACAAGGTATACACAGAGTGATCTTAGAGTTTCCTTCCATAACACGTATTTTCATAAAACATTATAGTTCAAGACTATAATAGTCAATACACATAGTCATCTGCATTTTGAAAGAGTCACAACTACTTTGCACAATTGCCCAGTACTGAAAAATCAGTGATATATATTCTGTACAATTAGGATGTAATTATGAAGAACTGCCAAGTAAATGATGTTTCAGGCAGAAATATTAAATCTAAATGGCCACAATAGAGGCAATCATGCAAGGTGATGGAAATGCTCATATTGAAACAGGCTTAAACATGTAAATAAAGATGAAGATGGATAATAAAGTTTATCAAAAACAAAGAGAAAAAAAGCATGGGAATTAACAATGTATGCTACCGCAATCACTTCAGCTAATAGGGAAAAAAATTAGCTGAGTGGGAAGGTTGGCTAGGCATTAAATTCTAAGTTGTTTCAGAGAAGTCTTCTATTGCATTTCCAGGGACAAGCCTGGAAATCAGAGCTCATAGAGAGCAGTATATTGTACGTCATGAAATAGCACAGACATGAATATACACATACAACTTTAAACAATTTGTGACTTCCAAATCTATTCTGAGTTCATCCTAGCATAATCCAATCTTCTTACTGATTATGCTATTATATGTCATTTCATTTCAAAGAGGTATGGCCAAGATCTACGGAATCATTAAATGGATTTCATGTCCCACTAATTAGTATTGATTGTCTGTTTGGAAAGCACTCACCCACTCCAAGATGCTCATGTTCTCCTCATAAGTAATTATATCCATGGGATCTAGTCTGCATTTGGAGGCTCAGAAACTATCTCATTTCCAGGCTGCTTTTCTGGGTGGCTAAGCATAATAGCCTAAAAAGCCCTTGTGAGAAGGTAGGTTTCCCTCTGCTGAATTATCTTAGTATCAATTGTTAATAAAAATATTAGTATCTATTAATGACAAAACACACCTGCATCCTGATAATAAAGTGAATGTCTCATCCTTCATTATCCCTTTAACCTCTGAGAATGAAAGTAAATTTTGTCCTAGTAATTTACTTTTCTATTAATGATCAATATAAAGTATATATCTAAACATGAAATTCAGCAGCTCCTCTAATATTCCCACACTCATTTTTTAAAAAAATAAATCCCAAGTTGAAACTGTCAGTATTGACTTTTTATAGCAGAAGTTGAACAGATAAAAATAATTTACATCACATAGTCCAATGGTTAATAAAACAGAGA
Source organism: Mus caroli (assembly GCF_978045245.1). Classification (NCBI taxonomy): domain Eukaryota; kingdom Metazoa; phylum Chordata; class Mammalia; order Rodentia; family Muridae; genus Mus; species Mus caroli. Next base: position 20,008,529 of record NW_028227258.1, read on the forward strand.
GAAAGAAAACACAAGACTCCATTGGGTCAAGCAGGTTGATATCATTGTGTCAAAATTTTAAGAGTTGTTTTGATCAAGACATGGCCAGGATTATTTCTTTCCTATTAAAATGTTACATGTCAGAAATATACATCAATATGTACATAATTACACCTTAGCAACCCCCCCCCCAATCTCCATTAGTTAGGGCAATGGATTTTGCACTGGCCCAGGTATTTCAGGGGAGCACAGTATCTGTAAAAGGTTTAAGTTCAGGAAAGTTAGCAATGAACCTAAAGGTCAGCTGGTGCTCCCTGGCCCATTAGAGTAGGTCCTGGAGAATGTGGCCTCATTAGCACTTGGAATGCTGACCCAATAATCTATGCCAAGAAAGTGAAACAGTTCAGGACCATTAGGAACCTTTGGATCAAGTACAAGGTTAGAACTATTTCTTAATGTTAAAGACTTTTATACAATTGGCTAAATGTTACAGCAAAAGTACATACCTCTGCATTTCTGGAAAGCTAATAGGAAAAATAAAAATGACTTGAGCATATATTACATAGATAAAAATCCTAAGAAGCACAGTTCAAGTTTAAAATCTATGGTTTAGAAATTCAACCCAGACAGAGTTTTAAAGTACTATCTGCTTAATACAAATCATGTCTAAGTAGGGTAGGAAAGGGCTACAAACTCAGTTTCTCAGGGCGATTTCTAGCTTTTGCATATTATAATACCCTTTGCATGTTATAAATGAAGACTCTTACATTGAATTGGAAAACAACCTCAGCAGATGCAAGGGTGAGATCATAGTTCCCTCTTTTTCTAACTTTGACTCTCATTCATTCTCATTTTCATTCATATTTTGTTATATTTGTAGAACAAAGTCCACAGTACTATTGGAATTACTGGTACATATGCTAATACCAATTTTCCCAACATCTTCTTTCATTTCTAGGAGATGTGGTCTATATGTGACAAAGCAATATTAACCTACTTAATATTTGTGAAGAAATAAACACTTAAGTGGATTCATCAGTGCATTGTAAGTCATCACTCTCAATTTGAAATTGTTTTCGGTAGCTGTATTTTATGCTAGCATCCTGTATTGGATGTTGAATAGATGCTAAAGATATCTTTTAACAGGTCAGGCTAAGAGTTTCAAAGATGAGTGATGATACAAGCAAATCTGGATAAAAGTAAGGGAGAGTGATATGTGGCATGGTTTATATATAACATATAAGATGTATGTATTTTTCAAATAATATATGTATCAATAATAACATAAAATATATCCTTCAGAAGTTAATTTAATAGAAGAAACTTAGAGGAATTTGAAAAATATTAGAGAAAGATCTGGCACATCCTTATGTAGTTTTTCTCCAACTGTTATATTTTTCATGTAAGAAGCATAAGCTCACGGCCAGGAAATGTAACATTAGCTAAATCAGAAATGTAATTTAATGCTGTTTTTCTACATCTCAGCATTTACATCAAAATCTACTGCTTTATAGCCACAAAAATACCCACTCTCCTTTAACCTCCCATCCCATGTTGGTTCATAATAAAATAATTGCAAGTATTTTTTGTATATACAGAGAGAAGTACATAAATACATGTTATATTTTTCCAACCATAAAACAAAATTTACAAATCACTGAGATGGAATGTTTATTGTATTTGTCCGTATATTTACTGTCTTTAAATCTTTCTTCATATCAATTTTGACTCAAAACTCATTTAACTTCATGTGTTCTGTCTCATGAAGGTTTCTTGGTAGTCATTCCTGAAGAGGAGCTCCAAAAGATAGAAGTCTGGGTGACTTGATTCTGTTCATACTGTGGAAAGGTACTCTCAGTCTTTTGTTTCTTTAAAGATTGCTTTCTCACAGACCCAGCGTTCTCCACACTGTCAGATTAGTGCATTAGACCTCATCTGAAAGGCTTCCTTCTGCAGTAGATGGAAATTAATACAAATTCCAACAACTGATCAACCAACAAAGAATAAGATTGTTGATTACTTAATCCAAACAGGTTATCTATATCTTTCCCCTGCCTCCAAAGTTTACAAATCAACACAGAAGAGGGATGTAAAGAGTTTAAAAGTCTGTGCTAATTGGGGTCTGCAACGAAACAAAACACTATTTGATAACTATGACATCACTGAACAAGTGAATTTCTAGATGCTGTAACTTGCATGGATGTGACCTGTACAAGATTAAGCCAACAAGAATCACACCATGTATGGGGTGGAGCTCTTGAACTCTCTTTTCCCAGCTAAGGAAAAAATGGCAAAATTACTACTGGGGAGAGGAAAATCAGTTTTAATCCAAGATGTGGCCCCAGAGAGGCTTTCCTTGCTCCCAAAGATGGTCATACACACAGGACACACAGGCAGCATTAATGAAATTAGTGGGTTTTAAAACAAAATAAAGTCAAGAGAGCATAGATGTTTGGAGAGAGGAGAGTAAATTAAATGGAGGATATGGTAGTGTGTAGGAGATAAACAAAGGGAGAGACTATTGGGTGTGCAAGATGGACTTTCCTGCACCAGTGTGAACACCAAGAACTATACTCCCAAGCATGCCAACAGTGCAATTTCTACATCACTGAAAAATATAATGTCCTGATCCCGATGTTAAACTCACTACTCCAGATACCTTGGGGATGAGGCCAAAAGATATGTTTCATACAATTTTCTCAGTATTTTTGATGCACATGAGGGTAAGAATCACTGGGCAAGGTCAAAGGGCAATGCCTGTGACCCAAAGAAGTGAACTATCCCTACCCAGTAAACATATAAACCCAACGTAAATGCTTGTGCTCAGTGTTAATTTCAGCGACTATCATGATGCCAATATTAATACATTTGTTCAATATATGTTATCTACAGAGAATGCTCCAGTGGGGTGGTAGGTGCCAGGCACTGAAAGCTGTGGAAATTGGAAATCTAGTGTTCAATGGGTAGAGAGGTCCCTGGTCTTGTAAACGTAAAATAATGTGATTATCCCTTATGGTTATTGTTGCCCAGATTACTTAAACTAGTAATGAGGCATAGTATACATAATTAGGTTACAGTGTCAATTTTATTGTGCATTTTTCCAGTACCTTAAAAAATCATTTTTTCTTTTATTTACTTTGATGCTGCTATATCAAACAAAGTATATTTTCTTTATTTTTTCAGAAATGATGAGGTATTTTACATTCCTTTCTTTGAACTTATGCTATACGAAGGCTCGTAGTTTTCTGAATTAGTAGGTATGCAGCTTTTGCCGAATATCTACAATTTTGAATGGGTTTTCTGAGTATACTTTCAGCCACACTTATTTTTCATATCTCCCTGGAAATCCTAGGAAAGAAACATCAGGTCCTCACTTGCTTTCTAAAAGAAATTCAAGGTCATTTGCTTTTTGTGGTCCAGTCCTTTCCTCTCTTTTTAAAAATACTTTTAGAATTAATCTTTTTAAAATATTATTCGTTCATTTTGTGCTTGGTGAGGTTATATGACTAAATGTGGTGCGTGTGACTATGTGTATATGTCTGACTGCACACATGTCAGCATGTGTGTGGTTTTTTCCACATGTGTCTGTGTTTATGTGTCTGTGTGTGCCTGAGTTTGTGCATGTGTCTGCATGTGTGTGTATTTGTCTGTACGTGTTTGTACATGTATCTTTGTATGTTTCTGTGTGTCTGTATATGTGTATATGTGTGAGTTGACTATTTTTTCATATACATATGTCTCTGTGTATGTATCTCTCTCTCTGTGTTTGTGACTTTGTGCGTGTTTCTACATATTTATCTGTATGTGTCTTTTGTGTGTGGTATATGCAAGTTTGTCTGCATAAGCATGTGTTCCCATGGAGACCTGAGGAACACAGGAAGTGTTCTGCTCCTGTAACTCTCTGCTTTATTTCTTTTGAGACAGGGTCTCTTAGTACCCTGGAGCTAGGATAGCTGGCCAGCCAACCAGAACACTACTCAATTCTCCTTTCTCAACTCCCACCAAGAACTTTGTTTTTAGGCATGAATGTCCACACATATCTTTTAGCATAGATACCAAGATCCATACTCCTAACAACACAGCAAACACTTTTAGGCACTAAACCATCTCTGTGGTCCTTGTGTTAGATACTTTTATATTATTTTATATTTAAGTTCACAGATACTTCCATTCTGTTAAACATATATATTAATTTTTATTTGGATTTGGTTATTATAATTTTAATCTAATACTTCTGTTTATGACTGATACTTTCTTATTGCTTAGATGAAATCTTCTATGTTCATTGTGCTTAAATCTTATGAACATCTAGAGTTGCTCTTTGAAGCCTTTCTGTAATGATTGTTTTAGATTTCTTGTCAAATGATTATAGCACCTTTGTCATTTTGGAACTGCATCTTTTCTCATTCTTGCTCATAATCTGCTGTCTTTCTTTTTTTTTAAGTAGTTGCCACCTCCTTTATTGTGATATTTGTAAACTTTGTTAACTTTTGAAAGAATAATATACTTCTAATAAATATTATTTTGATAATTTAAATTCTCCAATTTAAAACAGTATTCCTTGGTTATAATTTCATATAATCATTTAGTTGTAATACAGGTGTAAGATGACTCTTAAGCATCTCTGAGCTACTTCAGAACTTATGACTTCCACACCTATTCTAAACTCATGGCCTCACATGTATCAGCAACTGCAGTATTAGTGTTTTCTAGCTTCTAAATACCTTTTGCCACCTTTATCACTACTACTCATCGGTGTGATAAAATAATATTCAGAGGCTTTCTTCTCAACCCCCCTGTCATAAAGGATTAGCTGAAGATTGTCCATAGCTTATAGCTGGTAATAGATTCATAGAATGAATATTGTTCAATCAAGTTACACAAAATGAACACTGGGAATCCCATTGTGTAGAAGATGTGCTCATAAACACTAAACTTACACGTTTGTAACAGTGCCCTTTCACACATACAAATAAACTTGAAAGCTTGTGATTTTAAATGCCTTCAGAATAATAAAACTGAATCCCCTGTGTTTTATGATTAATCCTCCTATTCATAATTTTTGGGACAGTTCTTTCTTAAGAAATATTATTGATCATACAACCTGTAGCAGTTGTAGTGTATTCTTTCATTTATTTCTACGAGTATCTAGTATGTGTTAAATAATAATTGTTTGTGAGTTCTTAGAGATATAATGATAGTGAAATACTTTATGGCCCTTTTAAACTTCAAGACATTGAACTTCATTTAGAGAGACAAAGACAACATTGATGAGAGCATGTCGATATGTCCAGGAAGAAGTTGTAAGGACAGCAATCTATAATCTCAGTTTGACATTACCTCAAGCCTTTTCCTAGTCTCATTTAATCCTTTATCACCCCACGCTCATTCTCTTTGAAACGCCTATCCACATGCCAAAAGTCAACAGAAAGGTGAGTTTTCACTGGACATAAACTTGGAGACAAGTAACTGATCAGAATTTTTTTCTCCAAGTTCCATATGTCAAGATTACCTAGTTTAAAATATTGACAAATGTTCACATTCTCAATAAATCATTCATTTCTCTAGCAAATTGATGACTTTCAGCCCTTTTTAATAATCTATATCCAAAACAAAGACTATAAAGACCTGAGGAGCTTTGACCCCTCTCTGTAGATATAGGAATGAGCATGGAGGTCTTCCTAGGGCTGAGACTCAGCTGGGTACCTGGGCTGTCACCACTTTGATCCTAAATGACTATCAGCCTTGGTTTCAGAAACTTCTTCCAGCATCAACATTATCATGTCACACTTCCATGACTTTGGATTTAACCTTTCCAATCATTTTCCTTTTTCTCTGTAAATTAATTTGTGAAGAATATTAATTTTAGGGATACAGTTTTTATTGTTGTTATTGTTGTTATAATGCTTTCCTAGCTGTTGCCACATTCTAACTGAAAACAAGAGACAAAGGATACTCCCAAGAAGGATGCTGCATAAAGGCTAAATGGCAGGAGGTATTCTCACACTAGATCATAAAAAAGAATATTCATAACAAAGAAAACAATAACACTATTATGTGATTAGAGGGGTGATATAGCTGAGTATATGTGAATAAATGGAGGCTGGTGTGGGGTTAAGCGTAGGCAATACACCGCCCTTTCATGAACATGTGCCATTACTGACTAATGACTGACGTGCTGACCTTAAGTGTGAGACTTAGAGTTAAACCACAAATGGATCTGCAATATTTTAGATATGATTTTATGTGGAAGTATATAGTATATATATATATATATATATATATAGTATATAGTATTTATGTCTCTATTTCCCCATTGGAAATATTCATTGTATTTTAATCATTATCTTCATTGTTTCCCTTTTTTTTTTTTTTCATCTCATTACAAAACTGCGCTTGGGGTGCTAAGAAAATTCAAACACAAAGACTTCATTTTACAATGATGTTTTCATTTTAAAATATCCACTTCCAGTCTCAACACAAAGTCAAGTCTGCCTAACATATCAGTTAAGGACAAATATCTACCTGAGCAGCAACAATTACATTAGTTTGGGTACTTATATCCTTGAAGAAATTTAGGTTAGTGATTTTTTTTTTTCACAGAAATACCCTAGGTCAAGTGAGATGAACTCATTTAAAAGTTCCCAGTAAGACAAAGGAGATCATATATGTGTAAGACACAGCAATGGATAAAAAGAAAAAATTCACCAAACGGTCTCATAATTTTTGTCATTTATCAGAACAAGCATAGATTAAAAAATTAACTTTGAAAAATTTTACATATGGAACCACTTTCTCACACATGATGACATTCTACTTAGAGTTGGATATTTCGTGGCATTCACACGCATTGGAAATCTAAGATTAAAAAAATATTAGTTTAGCAGAGACATAACAGGTATCAGTGTCTTCAAAAACTGGACATGATTATCCAGAAAGTTTCAATATCATTATGCTATAACCTCATTTACCAATGCCAGTATAAATAACCAATCATACTGTGTTCAAATGGGACTGATAGACTTCAGAAGCAGGATTAAAAGATGAATTCAGTATTACCATTAGAAGCATCCTATACATTGTCCTTTATCACCTATACATTGTCCTTTATCACCCCAGCCCCCCCCCCCAGCCTACTTGCTGTAGAATAATCTGTAGAACCTGAAGCTCTTCTCACATTCCCCAAGGCTCACAATTGCTGATGATTCTCAATAGGTTTGCTCCATTGCTTTAGAAGGCAAAATACATCATGTGAAAATTATCCTATCCTTAAGTACTTAAACAAATAAAGCTGTAAAAAAAAATTCATTTTATAATCTTGACATTCTTGGCCAAAACCAGGAAGCTAAGAGGAGACAGTGCCCTGATGTTGAAGAGTGATTAGCAATTAGGACCATTTTAACTGCAAGAAAATCACAGTTACAGTATCCTGTTTCCCTAAAACAGTTCCTCCATTAAAAGAGTCGGTAGTGACATTGACTAGTAAGAGTCATTAAAAGAAACTTAATACACGGTGCAAATAGAAAAGATTCTGCTTGAAATAAAACAGTGTGCCTAAGAGCCTTGCCACTGTACTTAGCAATGAAGAATTGTGGCATTCTGAACAGTAAATCAAATTTACTGCCATGTTGGACTAGAAAGATTTTTCTCAAACATACTCTACCTCCTCTCATACTCCTAATTGGTCACTGAAAATTACTGAGCCAACATTTCTGGCAGAGATGGAAAATGCATTTTGGACATTTTTTTTTTGTATTGGAAATATCAAGTATTACCACATCATTTGGAAACTGTACTTTCTCAGTGTTAATAGACTTCATTATTCCCTTCCAACATGCTAGTTACTAGCTATAGCTGAGCTATGGTGCAGAGTGTATTTCCTGAGTCAAATTCAAGCAATGCCTTTGGGGGGTTCACACATAAATTTTAGTAAAGCATAACTCCACAGCTGGGTCAGTTAGGCTTTTCTTATTTACATATATGGTAAGAGAAAGAAGGTAACACAACATTTTAGAATCTGGACATGGAATCAGTTAATGCTGAGGATAAACTGTCTCCTTTACAAACGTTTATAGGAAAGGATTTCAGATTGTGTGCTCAGCATCAAGTGGTACATTTTATTCTTATTAATGTTTCATAAACACATGTATAAAAACAATATGCTTTCTCCTGCTTCTAAGTATTAAGTAGAATTATTGCAGCATCTGCTTCCAATGGTTGAGTGCACACGCTATCCATGCCTTATCATAAATTCCACAATGCATTAAGATGCCATTAAATGTACCTCCCATGATTGTCTCCTAATTTACATTCTTTATAAATCATCAGGTAAGAGTCAAGTAGACTGGGAATAATCTGCCCTGCTATCCCTTCTGCCGCAAACCAAATGCTGTCCATCCTCTCCACTTTATTATGTTCAGCCTCCCCATGTGTTTCCTGCCCAAGCTTTACCAGGGTTTTTAGCATGTACAGATGTACCAAATACATGGCCATCAGTGGGTCTTATATGATCACAATAATAGCATACAAATTAATTTTTAAAGATGGCCTAAACATTATAGACAAAGATAAAAATCCTTGTCAAACCTGCTTTTCTGTTGTAAAGCAGGGTTGTTTCTTTAAGACCCAGCAAGCAGGCGATGGAAACAAAGCTGTATCTTAATGTATCCCTTATTCCCCAGTCCCATCTTTAATGCCCTTACTATGAGATTTCCATAGGCACAGATTGTCAACATGAATAAGGACTTAGAACACACCTGGTTCAATACCCACCCAGTGTAGGATCCCCACAGGTCACTGTCCCTCTGTTTCCTGAGTACTTGTAGTAAAGGGAGCCCATATATTTGTAAGAATATCCATCCTGTTGTCATTCAGATGAAATCACTTTAGAGGTCTTGCAGGAAAGTCCTCACTTCTTTTATAATCTCTTCTTACTCTTGTTTCACCAAGAGTGCTAGTAACTTTTCTTTTCTCTCAGTGGCCAGACTTAACTCATTTTGATTGCCACTGTTTGATACATGACAGTGCAGCTGAGTTATAACATTCTTCTGATTTTTGTTATCCTTGTCACTTATCTTGGAAACCACTATTGCTCAAAGCAACATGGCTCCTGCCCGTCTTAGAGCGTGCACTGCTGTGAAGAGACAACATAACCACAGCAACTCATATAAAGGAAAACATTTAATCGGGGCTGGTGTCCAGGTTCAAAGGTTCAGTCCATTGTTATCATGGCAGGAAGCATGAAAGTATGCAGGCAGATAGGGTTCTAGAGAAGTTGCTGAGCGTTCTGCATCTGGATCAGTACGCAGCATGAAGAGAGCACAATACTGGGCTTGGTTTGAGCTTCTGATATCCCAAAGCCCATTCCCAGTGACACACTTCCTCCAACAAGGATACCCCTACTTCACAAAAGCGACATTTCCTGATCTCTGTCCTGTGGAAACACTCCCTAATGACCAAGCATTCAAGAATATGAGTCTACGGGGGTCATTCCTATTCAAACCACCACACTGCCTAAGTTAAAATAATGATACTGTTGTCCAAACTAAAGGCAAAGAAAAGCTTTATGTATTTTGTATACTACACTCTAAATTATTGTTTCTATTGGGAAAAAAAAAAGGTGTGAATGTTAAAATTGTTCAATGTTTTTTTTGGATAAAGTCTCACAGCAATTTGACAGGAAAGAACTATGGCCACATGGACAAATTCATACATGTTCTGCATTGAAGACTCAGGAAAAAAAAGCAAACACTCATTTCAGACAAACACAAACCCCAAATGATCGTCAATTTTGACAGATAAGTTAATATGTCATGTTGTATTTACTTATTTCAAGAAGAAGTTATCTAATAAAAATAGCTTTGATTTCTAGACTGGGATTTCTTCCCAAAGTCATATAACTTACAGATTTTAATAATTATGAATGTTAAAATAGTAGATGACACGTGCCATAATTTTATCTTTGAATCTGAACCTCATTTTGCTTTAGAAGGAAGGACATGGTCATTGGGCAGTGGGTAGTTTTTTTGTTTTGTTGTTGTTGTTGTATTAGTCATTTTATTTGTTTACATTTTGAATGATATTCACCTTTGCAGTTTCCCCTCCACAAACCCTCCATGCCATCCCTCCTTTCCTTTGCCACTATCAAGGTGCCCCCCCACCCACCCACTCATGCCTCGCTTTCTCCTGTCTTTTCCTATACCAGATCCTGCCCTCCTTTTTTTCTCTTCCCCTCCTCGCTCCATCCCAGGTCCCTTGTTCCTGCTATCTCCTGTGATAATTTTGTCCTCCCTTCTATGTAGGATTGAAGCATACACATTTTGGTCTTCCCTATTCTTAAGCTGCATATGTTTTGTGGGTTGTATCTTGGGTATTCTGAGCTTTTACACTAATAGCCACTTATCAATGAGTACATACCATGTGAGTTCTTTTGTGTCTGGGTTACCTCACTCAGAATGATATTTTCTAGTTCCATCCATTTGCCTGTGAATTTCATGAAGTCATTGTTTTGAATCACTGAGTAGTACTCCATTGTGTAAAGGTACTACATTTTCTGTATCCATTCCTCTGTTGAGGGATATCTGGGGTCTTTCCAGCTTCTGGCTATTATAAATAAGGCTGCTATCAACATAGTTGAGCATGTGTTCTTAAATGTTGGAGCATCTTCTGGGTGTATGTCCAGTACTGACAAATAGAGGAGATCTGATGCTTGGTTTTCCTCTTTGTTCTTTGCTTAGAAAACTTGCCCTGGTGTTTACAACAGTGAGTCCCTGAATTGATGTTGAAAGGAGCAAGGAGCAGAATGGGAATCCCCTCTAAGTTCCAGCCTGCTAAGAGCATCAGAAGACCAGGTTTTCATTTGCTTCAGTCTCCCAGAAGCATAATACAAGATTCTGAAGAATCCAGAGAGGAGAAGATAATATAGGAGAATGTAGAAAACTGTTCCTTTTAAATGAAAGATTAGCAGGCTACACCATGCTTTCTTGTGCCCTGTGAAGCACACTCTCTTTTTGAGGAAGCAGAGACATTGCCAAGAAGCAGGTATCAGAAGGGAAGAGTGGGCAGAAACAAATCCAAATGTATGAGATTCTCTGACATCTGTCTTCTCTTCCATCTGTGAGTTTTCCATGGGCACACCGGGTCTATGAAACCAATTTTAAATGTCACTCTCATCAGAACACAATCATATTTTCTATCAAATATAAAAGCAGATTCTTTTTCAATAATAACACATATACAAGATTAAACTTGTGCTGTCAGCTTTTCGGATGGAATTAAGACCATGTTAATGTCAAGGAAAACAAGACTCTATGTCCCAAGTGTGATAATTTAGAAAATAAATTTCCCTGTTTCTCATCCATGATAATTATGTGCTGGTCTGAGATGTATTTATGCATTCAGTGCAAAACAGGTAAAGTGGTACAAAAAAGTCACAAGGAATTCTTCTCTTTATTTCAGCATCACAGCTGCTAATTCATGAAAAACTCTATAAGACAAATTAAAGACTCATGTGCACAAACACTGAGTCTTTGGTTCAAATCAAGATTAACTGAAATTTGAAAAAGAAGACATGAAATCAGTTCAGTTGGACTTGAGTAAAGCTCATTTTTTTCCTTTACTTTACCCAAGGCCAACTAAACATTGGTATTAAGACTGAAAACAAAAACCATGTTTTTCCCCCAAATTCCACTCACTTCTTTACTATTTAATTTCAACTTTTAAAAATCATATTCTAAAATGTGATTCAGATTTATATTTTCCTTCTGTATATTTAATCATATGACTCCTTAGGATAAAAAAGTTCTGAAAAAGTTTATATTGTGCTTTATATTTAAGGTATAATTTGCAAAGTAATTTATGCCTGTTTATCCTGGCTCCCTCACTGTACCTGTCTGCGTCTTGTCATGATGACTATGGACGAATCCTCTGAAATGGTAAGCAAACATTTGATTACATGGAGTCCTTTGATGAGTTTGCCTTCATTATGGTATCTCTTCACTGTAAGAGAAGAGTAACTAGGACAGTCTCGTCCTGTCCCTCTCACCCCTCCACCTCTTCCCCCTCTTCCTCCATCACTATTATCTCCCCTTTCTCTTTCATTTTTGTTCAGTAAATCAAAAACTGATAAATTCCCCATCTTCCTAATTTTCCTGAAATACAATGAAATATTGTTGAAATCTTACAGAATTTAATTGGCATGTTTCTTCTAACACAAACACACACACACACACACACACACACACGCACGCACACGCACCCGCGTGCGCGCGCGCCTAGTAAAACCAGCATTTCTCTAAGGTTCTAAACAGGTTTGAAAACTTCACATAGCTTAGAATCTAACACACAATAAATGAGGAATAATGAACACTATGTTTGACAAACTCTTCAGAGTGGTTTTAAGCTAGGTGCTATTTAAAACCATTTTTCTAAATTCTATAACTAAAAATAATTTGTAACTTTATTCTAAATACATACTCTTATACCTACAGCTTGGTGAAGATCTTACCCGTTACCAAAGATGCTTCTTTGTGTAGCAGATGGGGACTATTACAGAATTTCACAACTCATCCAAACACAGAGAACAAGTGACTCTGGGGTGTTCATATCATTTGAGATATCATAACATAACATAATGCTTGGAAATATCATAGAAGATGGGCTAGGAAGACTATAGGATCTAATGAATTAATATCACTGCTGCTATATACTGTCTTCTAGACATTATAGGGAATCTACATCCATGAAATTTCAACAGTACAGTTGTCTAAACAAGGACTGCATAAAGGCAATACCAGCTGACATGACAACATGACTCTCACAAAGCCCCATCCTTAGAGGAAACATTAGAGGCAAACAATGGCTTTAAGGGAAATTATTCTTTGCTGGGAATAAAGCTTAATATTACCTAGCCCCAAATGGTCAGTCATATATATATATATATATATATATATATATATATATATATATATACACACACACACACACACACACATAAACATTACTGAATTAACTTGTATTGTACTCCTCATTCTCTCTCTCTCTCTCTCTCTCTCTCTCTCTCTCTCTCTCTCTCTCTCTCTCTCACAAACACACATACACACACACACACACACACACACACACACATTGGTATTATATACCAATAATAGTTAAGTGAGAAGAGGACCATATATGAGAACGAATAAAGAAGATGATGAATGAGATGGAAGGGGAAATGGGGAGTGGAAATTATGTAACTATAGTACTCAAGTACAAAATTCATAAAAATGAAACATAATTATCAGACTATGACACATTCAGATCAGAAATGATTTCAAAATGTTTCATATAGTCTCATGAAGCATCCCTTTTGATAACCCATTAATGTTTTATATTGGAAAAGGTGAATGTATACTATCAAATTTTTTTTCATAACAGCATAATCTTAAAGAATTAGTGACGTTTCTTTTCTTCATCTCATCAACACTCACCGTGTACGATGGCGTAAGGACAAAGAAGCAGATGAATGGATACGGAGCTTTGCACTGAGCTGTGTGTTCTGAGTGTTCAGTGATCTTAGAACCTGGAGAAAAACTAAGTCAGCACAAGACAGAAGGCTGACTAGGGGAGCATTGCTATTTTCTTCACACCTTTAAACTAAAACATTCTCATTGCTCTAGGTTGTTATTCCTCCAGGATGTTAAAACACCTTAGGGCAGTGAAAGTTTGTAATGTTCTCCTTTGAAAATATTTCCTGCAAGATTTAGTGTATGGAATAGTTCCACATTTAACGTGTGTGTTCTTAATCACCCGTGAGTTAAGGAATAAGCTGCCTTTGTCTGCTTCTCATATTCTCCAGCTTCATAACACTCCACAGATCATGTAGTGATCAGAAGGCCATACCAGAGAGTCCTTGATCTGCACACTGTGGAGCTCGGATGTGTTTCCATAGTGATCAGTAAAATCTACTGTCTACTCACAAGCTTCTGGCCTCTATCAGTAAGTGTACGTGGCATCAAGACACAAGCCTTCTGAGCTTTTCTTATTTTATGGGGCAAACACTGGAATTAAGAGAAGGACTAAAGAAGAAAGCATCAGATACTATCAAGATACATGAAAGTAAAAATTAGAAGCCCCAGAATTACTCTCTAAAAATGATAAAGACCTAGGTTATTTGATTAAATCTGTTTTATTTTTCATCAGTATTCTTTCTGCTGCCCAGAGAAAAGTAGGCACAGTCAGAACACTGTATATACCATTGAAATTGCACAATTGTTAGTATTTTATCCTAATTGAGCACCACAAATTGTTTGTGTTGTGCCAAATATTGAATTAGACACAGTTGTCCACTAGTGACCTCAATTGTGGTAGAATCTTACTAATACTGTCCAATAATAATCAATTCTCAGGCCAGAAAGCAAAAGAGAATCGACCAGTGATTGACTGCTGGGTGCTGTCTTCAGAAACACAGTGTGGGATGTTCCAATGCTAGGACCCTGTTTCTATGCAATCATTCACAGTTGTCCTGGCTTTGTGGTTGTCCCAACTTCCCATAGTTCTCTAGTCAGAAGCTGTTAAGGACCTGCTGATAGACAAGTCTCCTAACAACCAACTCCAAGCTTTGCATTGTGTGTGTGTGCATGTGTATTTGTATGTGAGTGTATGTGTGAATGTGTGTAGGAGTGCATGTGAGAGTTAAGTGTGAGTGTGTGAGTTTGTGAGAGGGGTGAGTGAGTCTGTGTGTATGTCTGATTCTGTATGTCTGTTTGTATGTGAAAATGTGTGTGTATATGTGTGTCTTACTTAAGATTTTATTGCTGTGAAGAGATACCATGACCAAGGGAACTCTTGTAAGTACATTTAACTGGGACTGGCTTACAGATTTGGAGGTTCATTCCATTATTATTAAGGCAGAAACATGGCAGCATCCAGGCAAGCATGGTGTAGGAGGAGCTAAGCAGGCTACATCTTGTTCTGAAAGCAAACAGAAGACTGGATTCCAGTGAGTTAGGATGAGGGTCTTAAACCCCACACCAACAATGATACACTTTCTCCAAAAAGGCCACAATGACTCCAACAAGGCCACAACTTTTAAGAGTGACACTCCCTGAACCAAGCAAATTGAAACCATCACAATGTGTGTGTGTGTGTGTGTGTGTGTTTGTGTGTATCAGTGTGTATATGTATGAGTGTGTATTTGTGTGTGTATGTGTGTGTTTGTGTATAAGTGTGTGTATTCACTTGGTGTGGTTGGTCACAAGCATGTTCAGGTATTCAAGGGTCAGACATCAACCCTTGATTCATTTCTCAGTTGATGTCCTTCCAGGTTTTTTGAAGGAGGATCTCTCACCTTCTTGCTGCTCACTAAGTAAGCTAACTTGCTCTCCACTGAAACCCAAGAATCAACCTGTCTCTGCCTTCCCATCACAAATTACAAACATATGCTACCCATGCCTGGGTTTCTTTACATAGTTTCAAGGAATAAAATTCAAGGTCTCATATTTCTACTGCAAGCAATTTCCTTACAGTCCTGTCTCCCTAGCCACCATACCATGCACATTTAGTTTAACCTATAGCAAATGTTTGTAAAATTGAGCTTTTCTTTCTGACCACTTAATTCCCAGAAATAATGACTCTGAGACTAATTATTTATTAATAAATGTTTATGCAATAAACTTTGGCTTGTTCTCTGGCTAGCTCTTAACATATTATCCTTTATTCTTCTAACCTGAGTTCAGTAATGTGGCTTTTTTTTTCTCCTTCTCTTCTTATGTCAGTCCTCCTCATTCCAAGGAAAATCTCCCCTGCTTTTAACTATTTTCCAAAATTCCTTCTATCCCTGCCAGATTTCCTACCTCCTATTTCTTCCCTCAGCTCATTGGTCATAAGTTTTTTAATGACAGGGATGCTTATGAGAAGCGCTCTCTACCGATGTTTCATGTACATAAAAAAATGGCTACTTAATTAGAAGTAAGTATATATATAATGTGTATCTTATTCTATTTGACATCCTAAAGTAGTATCTGTTCACTTAACCCCCTCAAAGATGTTTCAACATTTTTTACCCTGTGAACAAAATGAGTTAAATCCCTTCACTTCCAGAGCATGCAAGAACGCTATGCCTATGCCAATGCCAATTCATACGCTGCTTTAGTGACTTTTTTTTTTCCATTGGGAGCTGAGCCTCCTTACTCATAAGCAAGTATCAAGCAATAGAAATAAGTTATTGCTTCTCACTTCACAAATAAAGTCAAGAAGAAAAGTAGTCTTTGCAACTGCTGCAGTGACTTCATAATACCTTCCAAGACACAGGCTTTATCCAACTTCGTTTCCACATTCACTTACGTCTACTCACAAGGCTAACAGCCTATATCCAGACTCCAAAGACTGTATGCCTGTTGAATCAGGAACAAAGTTGGGTGGCAGGGTAGAGTAGGGCAAGAGAAATCACTCTTTTCATCTAGTTTATCCCCATTTTAGATTCTGTGAGAATCTCAATAGCTGTGAGGATCTCATTAGCCAGAATTTACTCATGTGCCCATAACTAATAGAAAAGGAGGATTAAAGTTATAGTTTTGTGACTATGCATAATGATGACTGTATAAAATGGCAAAGGTGTTTCTTTCTAAGGAGGAACAATGGAAGCAGGAGGAGATGGGGCAGAAAGAATAAGGGGAAAGAGCATGAAGAAGAAGAGTCAACAGAAGAAACTGTGTCATGAAGTAGGAGATTTAGGAAAACTGGGTTATAATACATCAGATATCCATCCATTCCTTTTTCGTATTTCATGTGTTATTGTGTGTAGCACCTGAATTATAATCTTTCTGAGCAACACAATTTCCTGGAGACTGTAGAGTGAGAAATACAGGTGCAATCATGCCTACCAAAGTCTTACTGTTTTATTAGATGTAATTTAAATATGTATGCTTTTGTGTCAGATTGACAAAGGCTGACCAGTACATCCTGGATGCACCTCTCACAGGCATATGACACAAAGCTCTGGAATCTCTAACATCTCAGGGGCTCCAGCACAACTCAGGCTTTACCATCGCTGCATCATGTAGTGGCCTCCCAGGGCCTCCCCCCAAAGAATTTGAACATCTATCGCTCTCTAAAATTTGATCTCAGACACTCTTTAAAACTTCTGTGTGAACCCATGACCTCCTCGGTCTCCTATCTTTCACATCTCCAAGGCAGATACAACATGGATGTTGCGGCCAACTTTGGAAGCCTGCTTGGGATGGACACTTTCCTCCTCAGAATATAGAAGCAGCAATTTTTTTATGCTTTCTGGGAGCAAGCAACCCTTCAGGTTTGTTTTTTCCACAAACTTCAATTATAGCTAGGTAGGAGATTTTCTCTGGGGTGCTATTGCATGAGTTCCAGGGCCGAGCAGGAAGGTTTTCATGAGCTGATAATCTCATTAATCATCACTATATTTTCTTCATCATAAGACTTTGCTGTAACACCAGGCTTCCTCTTGCTCCTTTCCTTTCTAAACTATACATTTCTCATTTCTTACTTGTTGCTTCTTCATTGGAGAACTGTACAGCATTCATTTGTAATAATCATGGCAGTCACTCAATGTTATGCTCTCTTGAATGTTTCTGTGTCAAAGAAATCATTCCATTACCTTTCTAAGTTAGCCCCAAGCAAGTTATCAAGATAAGAGCAGAATATATCCATATTCTTAACCAAATATCACTGTAATCACCTCTAGCCAAGTTGATTATAGAGTCCATTTGTCTTCTGAAACTTCATGCTAGTACATTACTTTCGACTCACTGTCTTTCTAGATAACTACTTAAACCGCCTATTAAGCTCTGCTTACAACATTCAATAGTTTTCCTATTCCAAATTTCCAATGCTTCCAACATTCCTCCAAAGAAAGATCATGGTCAGTTTTATTACAGTCAAACCCCCACTCTTGTTACCAATTTTCTTATTAAATTTCTCTTACTATCGTAAATATCATGACCTAAAGCAACTTAAAGAATAAAACACTTATCTCATGTTATTGTCCCCAAGGGATAGATTCCATCAGGCAACAAAGGCAGATCATGGTGTAGTAGCAAGAAGCTGGCTGGATTTGCTTACTTGCATATTAAATTAGTTATAATAAAATGACATCTCAGTCTATTTATCCCATACTATATCACTTGAGATGATAATGAGGAATGAGAAAGTAAATGAATTCTTCTTAGTGTTGAAAGGCTTTTGGCATAAATATCTATAAGCAAAGACAGATTAATAAGGAAAATGCAAATGAATTTATTTAATGCAGATTTAAGGACTCAAATGACAACCCAGGAGCACCTACCTTGTGAGATCAGTCACGTGTTCCTGCAAGGGAGGGAGAGCTGCTCCTCCAAATTCATTTTCTTCCAGATAACGCCTTTCAGAGGAAATTATCATCCATGATCCAAGGCTATCTCACACTGACTCTTTGGATGTCTTAAAAATGAACTTGGCTTATTGAAATTCTCAACTCAGAGGCACACTTATCTACCATGTTTAAAATATATCTTACTGTAAACTGTGTATTAAAACCATGTCTGCCTGTACATGTGATACTGAGCCTCTCCTATATGATGATGCATAGATTAC
Source organism: Mus caroli (assembly GCF_978045245.1). Classification (NCBI taxonomy): domain Eukaryota; kingdom Metazoa; phylum Chordata; class Mammalia; order Rodentia; family Muridae; genus Mus; species Mus caroli. Next base: position 20,027,093 of record NW_028227258.1, read on the forward strand.
TTTAAGGTAATGGCCTATTATTTTCTTTTTCTATGAATACTTAGGGATTTTTCCCTAGTGCTGTTTTTAAACATTTTAAGAACTATTTTAATTAGAATATAATTGTATCACTTCTCTTTCCTTCCTCCAGCCCCCCCATCACCTTCCTACAACTCCTTCAATGTTTCCCTCAAATTGACACCCCTTTGTCCCCTGATTAGTGTGTGTGTGTGTGAGAGGGAGAGGGAGAGAGAGAGAGAGAGAGAGAGAGAGAGAGAGAGAGAGAGAGAGAGAGAGAGAGTAGGTGTATGCACATGCAAAAATATATACAATATAACCCACTGAGTTAATTTTATTATTTATATGCACAAGTTTATGGCTAACCATCCTGTATTAGACATCCAGTTGAGGGGTCAGTACCTGGGTTCAAGTGTTTCAACCTAGTACTAACAAACTGAAGGAACTTTATAATCATCTTCTCTTTTGCACCATGTGACATTGGTTCCATCTGGGTATAGCACAAGACACGTGCACATGAGGGTCTCCTGAAAGAAAGAAAGCAAGGGTCAAAAAATGGCTTTCTTTAGTTTAATAATCTGAGAACTCCTGCTTCTGAGAGTTCTTATTTCCTTTTAACTACAAAGGACTCATTATACCAAAATGGCACCTTTACAAGAGTATGCTCTTGAACCCTAACAAAATCATAATGACTTCCACATAGTAGCTGCTTTCATGTGCTGGCCACTGTTATTAAAACACTAGATGTGTAAGTCAATACACTAGATCCTAACCAAAGTTCCATTGTGTGGAAATTGTCTTTATGCCTCGTATTGGAAACAACCAACCTGTAGCCCTGATCAGTTTAACCAGCAGCAGTGGTTCTCAAAACTAGGAATGAGAAGAAAATATCTAAATACGGGGAGTCAGGATCTAGATACAGTGCTTGTAATCACTACATTTTATTGCTTGTAAGTGGTCCTACAGCAATGTGTGCAACTAAATTCAGGCTTCACATGAATTATTTTTTATAATTATTTTAATTTCTCAAGTATATCAGATACCACACTGGTTTGTATTTACCTATTAACTACTTAGGAATAAATTGAGTGTTCACATTTTTCACCATTAATAAAAGGTAAATTTGTTTCAATGCAAGCAGTGAATTAGTATCTACTTATGCATTTATTTACATTATACATGTACAATGTATATATACATTGAGTGAAAGCTTACATTCACTCATTTTTTAAAATTCAAACAATATTTCATCAATATTCTTGTACGTCAGATCAACAAGGAATTAATGGAAAGCATCTAATTCACCTAAGACATGTTGAACCTCTAGTAGTAAATAGCTACATCTGAATTCACATGTGTGCTTTAGTCAAAGGCAAAAGCACATGGAAAGAGACTCCTGTGTTAAATGGATCTCACTTCCCTGTTGCCTGACTTTCCTTTCTAAAAGTCATCTTGGACTCTCAAAATACTAGTATTGACCTAGAGAAAAGAATTCTTTTCATGTCATTCTATTTGAGCATTCAAATTGAAAGTGGATTAGATTTCAAATATAAATCTGAATCGCTGTTAATTTTATGAAGGTTGCTATCAAAGGGAAACATAAGTATCACAGGTGTTCATCTTCCGAACCAAACAAAAAATGACAGCGCTGGTCTCTTTAGAGATTCACTTTTCATGTACCTGGAATGCTTCATTACGCAACATTATTCATTATAAATGTCTCATTGTTCTGTCTAGCAACCAGATGTGCTGATGACAACTCTTTCACTCAAGGTAAATTATGTGATAATGGGAAGAAAGGAAATCATTTCATCTTGCATTCAATAGGATGTAATCTTCAGGTTGGTGTGTGCAAAAATAGCCAACAGTGACTTGAGACTGTTTAAGACAAGTTCATTTTTTTTTTCTGGAAACTGCTGGTTTTTGTTTGCTTGAAAAGAAAAAGAGAAAGAAATGAATTTGTAATTACAACATAATAGGATTGAGAAAATGCACATGGCTAATTATATGCACACTAGACAGGGTTCAGCTGGCCTGGAGGAAGAATTTTGTTTACTTTGAGAAGGTTCATTAAGCCTGCTTTTTCAATGCAGCACACAAACATTGGGGAAAATAATGTAACAGTTTATTGTGATAAGGTGTATGAGTAGAATAATCAGGTGAACAGGGTGCAACATTGTTCATAGCTGTGATATTGTGTGTGTGTGTGTATATACATATATATATACATATATATATATTAATAATGTTAAGCAGAAAATAGTGTTTCTTATCATAAAGAATGATAAGGAATGGGATCTTATTCCATGCCTGTAGCTTTGTAGCTTATTGAGTAGATAGGGATTAAAAAGACACATGGTTACACTCTCAGAGGCACTGAAGTAGGCAGAATCATGGGCACAGAGCATTGTCCATGTGTTTGTATCAAAATTCTGCAACTTGAAGAGATAAATTATGGTTTTACAAATAAGTCAGAATACAATCAGGAGAAGCACATTAAATTTGTATTGAAGTGGTACAGCAGTGTAACAGATCAGAATCTTCTACCCTAAAATCCGCCAGTTTTGCATAAGGTTTATTTTGAGCTGAGGTGAAATTGATAAAATGGACATGAAAGTAAAGTCCTATGACATTTTTCACTTGCCTACACACGGGCATGAGCACCAAGTCTCTCTTACCTCCTCATAAGAACAAAGAAGTAGATTACTGGGGACAAATGGAGACCCTTGTCAACATCGAGATAACACAAGAAGAATTTACATAACAAAGTTTAATTTATTCCCAACACTCAATGTGGATACTAAACATATCCTCACCCCACTCTGGAAGAGTAGTGCATGATGGTAGTTTCAACATCTCCACTCTACTTTTTTGAGACTGGGTATATTTCATTGGACCTGAAGCTCACCGATTGCTCTAGATTCAGCTCCAGTGAACTTGCTCACTTCCATCTACTCTGTGTTGAATAACAGGTGTGTACTACCCTGTCATCAACTTAAGTCGCCATGTTTTCAGGACAAGCGCTGCCCAGAATGAGTTATTTCACCTTCCCATTTAAACCATTTTAATTTTTTTTTTTACAATTATTTTGTTAGGTATGTGTCTTCTAGGTATTTGAAATATATATGTCAAAAATCTTTGCCTCTGAACCTGTAATTTATAGTTAGATTCTGTCTTTGATAAGAGCTATGAAGAGGAGAGAGAGATAATTTTATTCCTCCTGTGAAGCAAATGAAATAGAAACAAAATATAAGTTCTGAGTCAAACACAAAATGAGTTCCAAATGACTCTTCTTCAAAGGATGTTTGTAGCAAATAATGATAATAGGGTGTGAGGAAGCTTGATTATACAAAACAGAGCCAAACTGAACAATGAAGGTTCTGAAGCAGCAAGAAATCTTTAGCCCTTTCATTAATTATTGAGCTGCTTTCTTAATAATCTTAAGATAGTATAAATTCTTAGGACCAAATCTACTTTTAAATTTCTATCACCTTAGAACAGTGGTTCTCAACCTTCCTAATGCCGCAACCTGTTGCTACATCCCCTCCTGTTGTGGTGAACCCAACCATATAATTATTTCATTCCTATTTCATAACTTTAATTTTGCTACTGTTATGGATCATAATGTAAATATCTGATATGCAGGATATCTAATATGCGACCTGCAAAGACATCTTGACCCACAGGTAGAGAACAGCTGCCTTATAGACCAGGATCCTTACACAGTAACAGATGTAAAATGCTATAAGAATATGGTTCTAAGAATGGATTTTCATGCACAATCTCTCCAGTCTTGATACTCCTATCTAGAATTTATTCACTGTTAATCTTCCATATATGTGAAAAATACACATTAATATTTTGCTGACTTTAGGGGCTGGAGTGATTAAAAGCATGCCTATTAGACCATAGAAGGCAAGTTTGATCCCCTACACCTGCACCGGGACTCACTAACTCTGGCCCCTGGGGTCCAGTGTTATTATCTGTCCTCTAACAAGCATGAATATGTACACAGACATACTTGCAAGCAAAAGATCTATATGCATAATTTTAAAATTAATAAGAAAATATTTTGTCAATTTAAATTTAAAGATATTTTGTAAATTTGTAAAAATAAAATAGTTTGTAAATTCCCAGTCTTTCCAATAAGCTTATATGGAAAGTAAAGCAGTACACAGAATGGGTGAATATGCGGTGGAATGGGATTTCTGTTTGATAAACAAAGTCATAGGAAGCCATTATTTTGAATAAGGCTCTGTACTAGGCCCTAAAGACCATGCCAAAATGGAGTCTCAAGCTAAGCATCACATGATCAAACTGAAGCTTTAAAAAAGTAAAACCATTCCTAAAGATCTCTCTCTCTCTCTCTCAATCTATGTGTGTGTATATATATATATATATATATGTGTGTATATATATATATATATATATATATATATATGAATATATTTTTTAACAAGGAAGTGGGTTTCATCTTAAGCAATAAATAAAGAACAAATCTTTTTTAACCAGAGTAAAAATGAATTAACTCATGCTTTAACCCTAACAAGAAAAGCCAATCATTTTGCTTTTTATTGTGGTTATTATTCTGTATCCTTGTTCCCACTGTAAAAAAAATCAATCAGTCTCTTATGCCCAGTGGAGCACAATTTTGTTTTATTGACTGAGGTATTGGACAATATTGGAGTCACAAACAAAAGACAACTACACCTTTCAAATGAATGTGATCTCACTTTGTGTTTTCAGAGTATGAGATGGAGAATATAGCTATTGTCTGGCCATCTTATTAAAGACTATCAGTATAGTGAATCACTTTATAAAACCAATATTAAACAAATAACTAGATAACATAGTTGTACACTATAAAAAAAGCAATATTTAGAAAACATCATTTTCTATTTACAATCAGAGCTTCTGCTAAAGGTAATTATTTTTCACTGTTATCCATGCTAAGTGATCATTGTTAAAAAGTAGAATTTAATAAATATTAATCACATGTTTGAATTTGGACTTGATATAAAATTAAATAAATCATATAATACAATAGAAATCTACAACAATAATTTTATATTATATAAATAATTTTATATTTATATTGTTTGAAAAGAAAGAATCTTTTTTTTAATTAGGTATTTTCCTCATTTACATTTCCAGTGCTATCCCAAAAGTCCCCCATACCCTTCCCCCCCACTCCTCTACCCACCTACTCCCACTTTTTGGCCCTGGCGTTCCCCTGTACTGGGGTGTATAAAGTTTGCAAGTCCAATGGGCCTCTCTTTCCAGTGATGGCCGACTAGGCCATCTTTTGATACATATGCAGCTAGAGTCAAGAGCTCCGGGGTACTGGTTAGTTCATAATGTTGCTCCACCTATAGGATTGCAAACCCCTTTAGCTCCTTGGGTACTTTCTCTAGCTCCTCCAATGGGGGCCCTGTGATCCATCCAATAGCTGACTGTGAGCATCCACTTATGTGTTTGCTAGGCCCCGGCATAGTCAATAGAGACAGCTATATCAGGGTCCTATCAGCAAAATCTTGCTAGTGTATGCAATGGTGTCAGCGTTTGGAGGCTGATTTTGGGATGGATCCCTGGATATGGCAGTCTTTTATGTCCTATAAAGTATCTAAGTTCCCCAAAAAAGAAAATTTTAAAAAAATCACTTATATACCTCGAGTATCAGCTCTGTAATCGAATGTTTGCATAGTAATGTAGGAATGAGAGTTTACTCCTTAGAAATGTATTTAAAAGTGTCCTTCACAATTCGACAATCTAGAAATAGAGTTTACTATCATACCTGGCTTAAACATATATTAAAATTATTCACTTGCTCCATTACAGTGAGTCTAGAACTACAAATGTATGTTCACTGTTGCAATGAAATGTACTTCATTTCTGGTCAGCACAGAGTGTTGATAGCCTCTGCTTCCTTTTGTTCAGGTTACCCACAGCTTCTGGTAGGTTCGCTACATACATATGCCCCAGTCAGTGTGCAAGGAGATTAGCATGAACACTACAGTCTAGAAGTCCTCAGTTAAAAGAGAAAAATCCTTCTGCTTCAGCCTCCCAAGTAGGCAGGAATATGTATGTATGTGCCACTGAAGATATTTACATACAAGGTTAAGACCGGAAAAGCTTAACTCTATCCTTATTACTTCTAGTCATGTAAGGGCAATTAACCATGTCCTAGTGGAAAAAGAAAGCTAGTAGCAGTAAGCTAGCGGTCCAGGGAGTTCTGTTTGTTATACAATCTGATCTACTACAGTAAATGAATTTATATTATTTTAGAATAGACATGTTGAAGGGGGACTTTGTTTCATCTGGAAGTTTAAGTCATTTAAACAGGATATGCATTTTCATAGGCCATGTTTTTGCATATAAGCATTTGTGTCGGTGTTAGGTCCTTTGTGCATTATTTTACATACACCAATTCACTTTGTATTGGTTCCATTTTGATCCTCATCTGAATGCAATGGAACTAAGCTAGGGAAAAACTTCTGTTTCAAATGTGAAGATGCACATTGATAATCAAGACTGGGACCACTGTCCTTTTTCCAACCATTTGTGATGAGTGAAAATTTAGGTCATGTACGTGACTGATGATTATATCATCAGATATTACCAGATGAGAGAATGAAAGATCTGACAAAGGAGTTATAGAGTAAAGTGGGCTAACCTCACTGACAAGGCCAGATCTAAGATGCCTCTTCATGAGTGATCACTCAGTCTCTTAGAGATGTGCTTACCCCATAAAGATATATTATTTACCTAACACCTGGTTAAAAATCATTATGTCACTATCAAAAGAAATAATTTAATTATAAGAGAAAACTAGTATAGCAATATTCACATAATACAATGGATATTGAGCACATATTTTATACATAATTAAAATCAATACACATAATACACTTATGGTAAATAAATTACTATTACTAATTTTGATGGTTTGGATGAAAATAGCCCCCATAAGATCATAGAGAGTGGCACTATTAGAAAATGTAGCTTAGATGGAGTGGGTGTGGCATTGTTGGAAGTATGGCACTGGGGGCGGGCTTTGACATTTCAAAATCTTAAACCAGGCCCAATGTCACTCTCTCTCCCTGCTGCCTACTGATCTCGATGTATAACTCAGCTACCTCGCCAGCACTATCTCTGTCTTCCGGTCTCCACAGTTCCCTCCATGATGATAATTAATTAAACCTCTGAAACATAAGCCAGTCTTAATTAAATTTTCTCCTTAAGAAGAGCGGCTATGGCCATGGTGTCTCTTCACAGCAATAGAAACCCTAGTTAAGACAATAATACTACCCAAATTTCCATACAAGTAAATAGAGTTCCATATATACTAAATGACTTGATCATTTTCCATAGTAAGAGACAGACAAAAAGAAATTATCAACCAAAACATCTCCCATCCAGTGTTCTTATTTCTATTGCAAAGAGATTGCCTAAAGCAATGCAATGTTCTCCTACAATTGTCAGGTTTGAGGTCTACCATCACCATAGCATTGTACATAGAAGCTCACTGTACCCTCAAGGTTCCCTCAGTCCTTCTAGCTCTCTTCAAATCATGATCTTCATCTATATCCCCACACTCTTGGTCTCTTACTTGTTTTTTCGAAAAATAGCTATAAATATTGTCTATGTATATTGTCTTTTAAATATTTAAAAGAACAAGAATAATTGACTCATGGTGTTTTCTTTTGTAAAAAACTAAAGGTTGTTTCTAGATCACTGAATTATCTCAAACAAGTTGTCTCTTACATGAGAAAAATCTCAATATATACCCAGCTTTAACATACTTACGAATGCTCTTCCTGTCTCCTGCTCTTCTTCCTCCTCCTTCCCCTTCCTTCATTTCCCCCCACTCCTTTCAACTCCTCTCCCTATGCCCCAAATAAACTCTTCTATACCAAGAAAAAAAACTTGGCAGTGTTCTATTATTATGCTTGTTTCCCTTTTTCTGATGTTAATATGAATTGTATTTATATAATTCTCTGAAATTTCAATTATATGGATCCTAGAAGCACACATTGTGCAAGATGTACTTAAAGCAGTCACAGAAAACCTTGATTATAGCATTCGCATACTGTGTACTCAAACCTATATTAAGTATTGTAAGAATTCTGAAACATGATACTACTATCAAAGCTGTCTGTGAATAATCTTGAGAAAGATTTCCTTTCTTCTCCTAAAATGATCCTTCCAGGGTGTGAGATGTGAGGAACTGAGCTAAACCTTGAGTGGTGTGAACCACAATAGAAAATTTCAGAAATAAATTCAATGGTAGTTTAACCCACTAATGGAGGAAAGCATATGCCTTTATCATACATCTTCCTGAAGTATATCTTAAGGTCTCACTGCCTTTGGCATCAACCAGCTAAAAACATTAAACTCTTTTAGCTCTTTTAGTGCAAAGATCTAGTTTGACCTAAGTCGTTGCAGGTAAAAGGTGCATATGATTTAGGGGCTCTAATGCAATAGCTAATAGCTTTACTGAAGGACCACATTTTATGTCTCCAATGGATGCTTCCTGTTTCATTCACTTTAATTATCCAACATTTTAGGTATGGTTCTCTCTTTCCAACTTCCCTGTTGTTTTAAAGTTAATCACTGTTCATAATTGCAGTGCTGGATCATTGAGAAAGAAGAAAGAAGCCATTCTCTAAAGTCATGTATTTCTCCCGCTGATAGCAGGATTGGTCCCCAAAGAATATTTCCAGCACATTGTCCATTTTAGTTACAATTGTCTCCAGAGACATGCCTTGTATAATTTTCCCTGAAACACCATTTGACCCATTATTAATTTAATGGGACTTATGATTTTTCCTTTTATACAAAAACATGCATTCCATTTCCTTAATTTCATCTCATTTTCACTAGATATGAGAGATCATAATGGTCTAAGTAATTTCTCTCCATTTTCTAACAACTAGTTTTTTCCATAAGATAGTGACATAAAATGAACATGAGTAACTTTATGTCTAAAAGTTATATAATATATAACTATATAATACTAAATTGGCTTTTCACCAGTTTTACTGGAAAATGAGCTATATCTTAAGATGTTTACCTTTCAAAGGACCACAGAGGTGTTATAAATTCTAAAAACAACAAAGACAAAGTTTACTTGAATAATTACAGTCTTTTAATATCTTATCCTAAAATTTGTAAATGCATTCACTTGATATACAATTGAAAGGTGTAGGAAGTTAGATAATCAAAAGAAGTCTCACATTTTGCCACTAGAAAACTTATTACTACAATTCCTCTAGCAGTATTTCAAATATACTTTGTTTTGTCCATGCTACAAAAATTGTACTTTTGCATATAATAACTTGTAACAAATGAAAGCGAAAGGTAAAAATTAATGTTTATGTTTAAGATAATGCATAGACTTAATGCATAGTATTCACTTGCTACCTATTTGTTTATTGAATTGTCTCATTTGTTTTGATAACTAATATAAAAATTATAGCCGCAAAAATGTTAATTCATTCTTGAACAATTTTTAAGGTATATAGGATCTTTTTCAGTATCAATAATGAGTTCAAGTAGCTTATTCCAAAATATATATAATTTGGATTGAAGATATGGCTACAGGGATGAACAATTATTGGCATAGATGTATGTCCCATTCTCTTGGGTAATTTCCAATGCTAGTTATTAAGTCTCATATAGTTGTTGCCTTCTTCACTCAGGCCACTAAAATCAAATATTTTCTTTTCCCCTTCCCAACCCTTGCCCATCTGAGATGATAAGAGGGAGAAAAGAAGGATGTGGAGAAAGATGTTTTAATATATTTAGTGGTTTCATTTTGGGCACTAATTTCATTTATATTACCCTTATCAAGTACCCTGAGAAAAGTAACCTGCAGAACAAGATAAGGTTTGCTTTTACTTACAATTCTAGGTTACAGATCAGTATTGTATGGAAGCCAAGCCAAGGATTTCAAATAGCTAGTCATGTCATATACAAAATCAACGTAGAGACAAAAGAAATGCACACATCCACTCTTGCTTGCTTGTAAGCTTGATTTTTCAGTGCTTCATGATTCAGGATCCCTGTCTAACAAGTGGTACTGACTATAATGGGCTGTGCTTTAAATTAACATCAATTAATTTAATTAATACTATTGCCCACAGACATGCCCACAGGCCAATCCAATGTAAACATTTCCCCATGAAAACACTCTTCTCAAATATTGGTTATATCAGATTTATAATTAAAGCTGCCCATCACACGAACCTCTAGTAAGTGAAATATTCACTTAACAAGATTTTCCACAACAGAAGAATGGATACAGAAAATGTTGTTGATTTACACAATGGGATACTACTTAGCTATTAAGAACAAGGACATCCTGACTTTTGCAGGCAAATGGATGGAACTAGAAAATATCATCTTCAGTGAGATAACTCAGACCCAAAAGGACAGTCATGATATGTACTCATTAATGAGTAGATATTAGCAGAAAAATAAAACAACCCAAAACAAAACACAACAAAAAACCTGTACAGAATACCCAAGATATAGTTCACAGAACTCAAAAAGCTCAATAAGCTGAAGTGCCCAAGTGAGGACACCTCAGTCCCACTTGGGAGAGAGAAGAAAGCAATCACAAGTGGGGAGGGAGAGAGGAACCTGGGAGGGAAAGTGGATGGGTTGAGTGGGGGAGTGGGAGGGAGAGGGGAATCTGATCTGTTATTGAGTGAGGGAAAAGGACTAAAGCCCCGAGGGCCAGCAGAAAGAATGGAAACCGGCAACCTTAGGAAATAGAAGGTTGGAGGGACCCTCCATAATGCACCAGAGACCTGGGAGGTCAGAGACTCCCAGGACTCAAAGGGAGGGACCTTAGATGAAATGCCTGACAATATGGAGAGGGAACTCATAGAGCCATCTCCAGCAGGAAGACGGGACATCAAGTGAGGGATGAGGTTGCCATCCCAGTCACATTTTCTGACCCATAATTGTTCCTATCTGAAAGAATTACAGGGATGGAAATGGAGAGGAGCCTGAGGAAAAGAAGTTCCCGCGGCAGGTCCAAAGTGGCATCCAGCTCAAGGGGATGTCCCAAGGCCTGACACTATTACCAAGGCTGTGGATCACTCACAAAAGGTAATCTATCATGACTGTCCTCTGAAAGACCCAACAAGCAGCTGAAAGATTCAGATGCAGATATTTGCACCCAACCAATGACAGAAGCCACTGACCTCTGTTGTTGAATTAGGGAAGGCTGAAAGAAGCTGAGCAGAAGGACCAGCAGTCTCAATCTGGACCCCTGAGATCTCTCAAACACTAGACCATCAAACAGACAACACACACCAGCTAATATGAGACCCCCAACACATATACAGTGGAGGACTTCTGGTCTGTGTTCATTCAGAGATGATGCACCTAACACTCAAGAGACTGGAGGCCTCAGGGCATTTAGATGTCAGATGGGGTGGTGTGGTAGGGGCATCCAAGTGGAGATGGGGTGGGGTGTGCAGGAGGTGTGGGATATGGAGCAGTCAGAGGGTGGAAGGGGGTCAGGGAGTAGAATATTGAATGTAAAAATTAAATTAAAAATAAAATAAAAACTGCAAATCAAAAAAGAAATATAATAATTTATTTTATGAGGCATGGAAAGTATGTAAATGAAAAGTCAAGAGAAAAGGGAAATTATGTATTTTTGTTATAATTTTGATGATAAGTGGGTAGATGTGGCGATATATGATTGGATCCAATGGTAAATAATAAACTGGGGCATAAGAGCTAATTGCGCAAGTTTGTTGACACATTCCTATGTCTTTAGAGTTAAGGATATGGCTTTGTTCTTGGTAGAGGCAGGTTCTCTTGGAGAAGTGTACCATGAACTTCATAGGAAGTACAATCGTGACCTGCTTCAAATCAGAGTCGTAGATGACAGCCAAAGAGACCTTCCTGTTTCATGTGCAATTCACATAAGCCAACAGGCCATATATAGAGTTGATACCATCAATCCATCAGTTGAATAGATGTGAACTAAGTCATATAGAAAGTCTGCTTAAAATCAGTGTCCCTTTATTTTCATGGAATTTAAAAGTAGCGTATAATAATTGGGAAAAGAAACTGGAAGCACACCTTTGCACATTGTGAGTATAAATCATTACAAGTGAGTAGTCAAATATATCCCCAAATATGTGAAGGACCATTTGTACTGTACATGCATGAGGTAATAAAATTTGAAGTTAGATAATTATTTGAATTTACTTTTTCTTTACTACCCAGATTTATTGTCCTGGAAAGTCAAATTTTACTGTTTCTTTATGTACACTTATAAAATAGAAATAATAGCTGGGAATTTAAAGATGTAATATTTATTGATATGAAATAGTGCTAGAAAAGTATTCAATATATAAAAATTCAACCTCTATATATTAGGTGCAGTTTGCTACCCCCTGCCACTGCTCTGTGTGTGTTTGTCTGTCTGTGTGTCTTGTCTCACTCTGTCTTTTTGTCTCTGTCTTCCTGTCTCTGTCTCTGTCTCTTATCTTTGTCAGTCTTTTCTCTCCCTCCATGTCTCCTTCCTATCATAGCAGACTGTTAAAATTATAACACCCCGCTCAAAATTAAAAATAACACATCTGCTATATCTTTGTCAAGAAAACAACCACAACAGCAGGTGTTGTGTTGAACTTAGAGCCCAAAGATCTAGGTGACTGCGAGCTTCAGCCCAAATCCAAGCCTCAAAGATCAAGACCCAGCATTGCTGATCCTACAGATAAGAAAAGTTCAATATTCCAGACTAACCAGAAACCGAAAGACGCCTTTCTTCCTCCTTTAGCTGTATTTAGGTCTTCAGGAGGTAGAATGATACTTAGTGAGGTCAGGATTTTGTTACCCAGTGTGTGATTCACATGCTAATCTTTCTAGAAACATACTCAAGGCACAATATAAAGATTATTTACTAGATAACCGGGCATCAGTTACAAGTAAGTTGATACCTTAAATTAGCCATATGAAGGCAAAAATTAAGAAGCAGGTAGCTATATCTCTGTTCTTCAAGTTTGCAAAGGATGACCAGAATGCTCAATGGTATGCTGAACATGCAGAAGAGAGCACATGCCAAGCCTGGTCTTTGTAGCTGAGTATTTGTTCTGTGGGGGGTCACCTGTTGTCGAACTGTTGGCTTAAGCTTTCAGTTTTCCAAGTTCACCATTGTCTTCTTTATTGGCTTGCATATTGTTCTACCTCAAGTAATTAAAAAATAATAAAATTGGCAATATTTATATTTTAAAAGATCTATGTAAATGAAGGCTTTACATAGAAATCACTTTCTTATTAGTTTCAGGATGGAGTAAAAATCATTGTGTAACAATTCTGAGGAATAATTTAGAAGAATGGAGAAACAAGCCTATAATTACATTCATTAATCTTATTTTCAACACTTGAAAGTGAAGTACAAAAATACTAAGGTCTAGAGATTACTCTTTTGTTTCCCTAAAGGCTATCTGACTCACAGCTTTTCTTCCTCACTTATAGAATTTCTATTACTATAAAATTTCTTAATCATCCTAACTGTACATAGAAGACACAACAACAACAACAAAGATGATTCCCGATGCTGAAGAGAGACTGGTCCCTGTGATTTTGATGTAACACCATGGGCATCTGCCAGTTGCTTTCTGAACTTATGTATTGAGGTCCCAAAGAAACACATCAAGACTAAGAGATACAGCCCCTTTACAGAGAAACCAGGGCAATTGACTGCTAGTTTTCTCCACAAGGATTATGCCTGTTCCAACATTAGAGGCTGTGAACAGAGAGCTATCTAACAAGCCCATGATCTCTGCAAAGCTTGTGCTGGAAAGGAAACCAGAGAATTATTATTTCAAAGTGACTCAAACAGACCTTTCTACTACAAAGTATCTTTTCAATTAGAATGCTGGAAATCAGACAATGAGAAGATGTAAGGTAAGTAGGGTGGGCAAGGTAGGGCTGCCAACCTCTGTCCAGTCCTCTTCCTTTCACATTTGATTCATCTCCTTGAAGAAACTTGGGGTGGTACGTATACCGGTTACCTACACCCCACCCACACTTTTCCCTTAGACTGTCTGTGCTCATTCCATTATTCCTTCAAGTCTTCCATGAAGCAGCAATCAGTGTTTGAAGCTTTTGTTTGCAAAAGGTAGCCTTTTCCCTCTCCTATAAATTATATGTGTGTGTGTGTGTGTGTGTGTGTGTGTGTGTATATTCACTATAAGTGGGCCCTGTTTCTAATCATGGAGAAATAAAATGAGTGGATCATTTGACAATATCTGTGTGTTGGAAACATCTACTAATGACCTTTATTACTGAAGACCTAGACCCTCAGGCAACGAACCTAGACAACACTGATTAAGAAAGAAGCCTGCTGGTTTTACAGCTATATAAAATAGAAGGCATCTCTGTGTTAATGGAAAGGGGCTGGGCAGAGAGAGAAATGTAAAAAATGAGTGAGCTATAAAAACAGAAAGACTTTGCCCTCCCTTTGTGCCCCAGTGTTTGAAAAGGAATCCCCAGATGCGACCACTCAGGAACAATCGTGAGCAGATACATGGAGCTCTGCATTTGCAGTGGAAGATTCCTCCTCAAAAGATACACCGATTGTGAACATAGGCTTCTCTTTTAAAAATTTTAAAAAATAAAATAAAACATTAATTTTTTTAAAGTGTTATTTTTGGCTGAGGGCAACCCTCTCAATTCCCTCCCTGGCAAGGGTAGTGAGTGAATCCATTGCTGGGGTGGTTTTTCTCAGTGATTACTCCAAGTTCTTTTTCTGCTCCAAAGTGACCAGGTGACTGTCCCCTTTGGCAGGCCACATTTTGCACAGGATCCCCCACTGAAATACTGCCTAAAGATTCCTGCCAGTGTGTTTAACCATTACTACTGTATTTTTTTCTTCCCTGGACCCTACAGGTTTAATAATTATGACCAGCTCACATCTTGTCTCACAAAGACATGAAGACTTAAATGAACACTGTATAGGTTACTCACTGATTTTCAACTGTGAATATTTTCATACATAGATGAGCCAAGTGTTTGAGAGTGCATTAGAAATATATTCAGTTAAGATTACTTGAAGTTG
Organism: Mus caroli; assembly: GCF_978045245.1. Taxonomy (NCBI): domain Eukaryota; kingdom Metazoa; phylum Chordata; class Mammalia; order Rodentia; family Muridae; genus Mus; species Mus caroli. The sequence goes on from NW_028227258.1 coordinate 20,042,181, forward strand.
GAAACTTATAAAACATAACAAACATAATCCCTAAAACCAGTTTGAATGAAATTAAAATCACTCAAATTTCAAATATGTCCCAGAAGCAATAACTTTTGAGATGAGAATATATTACTATTTTTTAAAATATTGAGATCAATATGTGTAGAATTTGTATTTTACGCCTCTTTATTTAAAATATATTTTGAGGGGCTGGGAAATGGCTTAGAAATTAAGAGATCAGTTAGCTTCTCCAGAGGATCTGCTATGCAGGGCGGATGCCCACAAGGTAGCTCATAACCATTTCTAACTCAAGTTCCAGAGGTGCTGACATCTTCTTTAAGCCGCCCGAGACACCAGCCCCACACATGATGCAGATATATACATGCAGGCAATGTACCTATGCAAATAAAATGATGGAAGTATGTTTAAAAATACAATGTGGAACTCTTCTATTTTAAATTGGAAAGATGAGGTTTTTAATTGGCGGTACACTACTGGGTATATAGATACAATACCTCAATTGACAATCCAGATTAAAATAATCAGAGGAACTAATTATTTCAAAACCCAGCAGCACAAGATTGACAAGCAAATATTAAATTCATGTTCTTGGTTAGTATGGAAACTGGTTGTGAGAGCAGATAGATGTCTCTTAGCTCTTGAATAAAATTATTAATTTTTTATTTTATCACTTATTAAAATACGGTTTATATGAAGAATAAGACATCCAATTAGATCACTGTTCAAGAATAAAACAAGCCTGCCCTTTTGTAACCATTTTATTAATATGGGCTGAATTTAAAATCTTCAGAATTTAAAATGTCTAAAACAAATTTTATTCTCTTTCTAATGATATAATTTAGTTCGTTTTTGCATTCATTCATTCCTTGAACACTTATTATAAGAGAGTACTAGGTGTTACCAACACTATGGAAAACAATAGAAAGGTGTTTAGTCACCTTACACTTTTTATTTCAACCAATGGGGGATGGGGGTGGGAATGAAAACATTATGGAAGAAGTAAGCCAATCGATGTGTCCTGGACAGCTCCTAGAAAGGCAAAGCTTCTATAAGCAGAGGGCCAGCAATGAGCACCATGAAAGCTAAGACAAATTAATGAAACCAAAGGGAAAAAAAAAAGGAATAGAAAGTGCTTTACTTAGATGACAGAACAGCCACCTACAGGAAGACCCTAGGGAAAAGGTCATAGGCTACTGAGAGGGCAGTAAGCAAGGACACACTGATATGAGGATGGAGAATAGTTAGAGCCCTATCTGTGCAGTCCATGCAGGTCATAGCAATGAGTATAGAGTTATGGGATGGAGCAACACACTGTGCCTGCTTATCCTGGAGCTACAAAACAATGGAAATCTCTACTTTTAAAGCAAAACAACAGTATGATGTCTATTCCCTTTATAAGAGAGGAAACAAGAGAATATATTGGACTCAGCCTCTACTGCTTTTTTTCTTGAACCTGCAAGATAAGAGGATAGATATACCATTCCTACATTCTCCATGAAGAAAGTCAGATTCCATGACTTAATTCTACAGATGAATCTGTAAGCAGGTTTCTTTCTGTGAAGCAGTGTTCTCCATATTCAACTATGCAAACTCAAACATATTCTTGAGTATTCATGCTCCAAGTTCATATTACGTAATGAGTATGTCTACTTGTTATAGTATCTACATATTACAGAAGCACGTAGCATGGCTGCTCTAAGGCTGCTCAATTATGTGAATTCACTCAAACCTCAAGATGTCTTAAGAAATGAACATGATTCTTTTTTCTATTTGTGTGAATGGAAATTGAGGTAGAAAGGAAAATTTAATGCACTGTCAAATACTCTGCCAGTTAATGATGTTGATTCTAGGTTATAGGACTCCGAAGTTTGTGCATGTAAATACAATAATTAATATCCTTTAAGCTCTTTGATTCTGATACGTGTTTTCAATGTTTTGTAATAGAAACTGTAACACAAGCCAGTGTGCCTAATAGATTCTTAAATATTTACAAATTATTTCAGCATCTTGCATCTATGCCCTTGTATAATTCCTTCAACTTTGACATAGAAACAAATGCTTTGTCAAAGGCTAGTCTGCTCTACACAGAATTGTAGTGCCCAACTTGCCTGGAGATGATGTATTGGCTTTCTCCCAACCTGGTTCTATGAATTAGATAATTCTGAAGAGGCTAATGTAACAAGTCACTGAACGTGACAGGGGCTGAGGGTGTCAGCCCAGTGGTCAACAAGGGTCTAAAGCCCACCAATAACCCCTGGGGCTTGACACTGGATCCTTGCCCAGCTGAATTTAACAGTAGTCTCCTTGTCTTGGGAAATTCTTAAACTACAGTTTAATGAAAGCTCTGAAACGAAACTACCTATGTTGGAATCTCAAAACCCAGAACATAGAAGATAAAAACACGCTGTTTCTAGTATCAATGTCACTTTATTGTGAAGCAATTTAAAATTAATAAAGACAACAGTAACGCATATGGACAGGCTGTAGAGGGGGGAAAGTGGCATGTTTAATCTAACAAACTTTTCCCTATATATCTCCTATCTTTTGTAATATAAGCATCCTTTATGAAGCTGGTTGGGTTATGGCCTTCCCAGATCTATGAAAGAGGATCTCTACAAGATTGAACAATCTCTGAAATCACTGACTTTATAGCTGTGTGGCTCTGGCCTATGATGACATATGATCTCCTTCATGGTCTCTCACTATCCTGGTCCTCAATACAGCACCCCTCCCAAGAGTGCCCATCAGAAGCTGTTATGTCATCCTCTTAGACTCAGGAGAAGACATGCTCACCAAATATGACTATTAGCTCACATTTTTGTTATTTTTGCCCTCACATTTTTTTGATAATTTGGAAGTCTACATATCCACAGACATAAACAGCAAAACAGCATTTAAAAACTCAATCTAGCAGTCACATAGATGTGGCCAGTTGAAGTTGGTGACCTTCATCTCTTGTCAGATTCCTTGAAGTTCATAAACTACTTTCTCACCCTTCAGTCACTGAATAAATGCTTGTTTAATAAACAAAAATAAATGAAGGAGTCGATTTATTGATTTCCTCTAGAGTGAAGATCTCTAGACAGCTGTAAGCATTCAGAAGGAAAACACAAAAGGGAATGGCAAGGTTAACCAAAGTAGAGAGAGCTGAGAGCAAATGGCCTTGGTGTTTAAGGGGACAGCTGGGAGCACACTTCACTAAATCCACATACTGACATTACTTCAGCATTCTCAATCAGGCCTCAAGTCAGAATGTCTGCCCAATGTGCTGGGATGAACTCTGTTGTTAAAACACGCATTCCCCTTCCTGTGCATTCCATGGGCCAGTGAGATCTGCTCAGTGGCTGGGTGAAATTAAAAATACCATAAAGGTATCACAATCCTTTATGCATGAAGTGATTTGCATCCCTTAAATACATTTTATGATTTGTATTATAAGGAAGTGGTGTTGGCATCTTTAGCTTAATATTAAGAGAGACCATATGAAGATTTCATATAATAAAGGGCAATCTGTCTACTGAAATAAAACCCCTTTCCAAAGCTAATAAATCCTTCAAAGGGATGAATCACGGTTAATTTAGAATCTTGTTCTCCCAATAACAAAATATTTATGTATGTTTTGTGCTTTAGGCTAAGAGGAAATGATATTAATAAGACTTGATTTCGAGGCCTGATGAGGTTTATAACCTCCAAGTGACAGCCTGGATTTCATATCAAATACTGAAGATGGCCACAATGGATAACTGGTGAAAATATGCTTGGTCAGTTTGGTATTCTGTGTTCTATATTTCCTCTTTCAGTGTTTTATGCATTTATTTTAAGGTTATGAAAAGTTTCTATAGCACTAAAAAGGTCAAGTTCACATTATTAATCTAGATTCTATTTACATGCCATTATTATTTTTGTCTCCCACAGACTTGCTCCTTTTTGTTTTCTTTGTGAAAAGACTCACTGTCCACGAGCGACCCAGGACAGAGAGAAAGTCATTCTGGGATGCAATTCTCCTCTAGCCACTCCTTGTGCTTGGCCTTCAAGTCTGAGTCCCTCATTGTCACAGCACTGAGAATCCTTCCTTCTGCAGTTTGGGCAGAGTTCTCTTTAAGCATGAGTTTCTACATGTCTCAGTTGTTCTTCAAAACTCTCCTTGCTTCTTTCAGGTTTGGAGCAAGGACAAGAATCTACAATTAGACAGGAATCTACAACTCAGGAGTCTACAACCACAAACCACAATCATTTATTCAAAGCAGTGGATCCTGCCCACATTGAGACACTCTATGTACTTCCAGGGTCTCTTTCCTTGTGCAAAGCTTCTCTAAACTTAAGTCAAAGGGGAGACATTGGTTAGTAGTTGTTCTTGGCTGCTTTGATAACACACCCGAGCCAATGCATTCTATACAAGGAAGGGTATATTTGACTTACGGTTCCGGATGGTTAAATTTGGACATGATGGGGGAAATCCAGCAACTGGCCCCAGTAATGGCAGCTGGAGCAGAAGCCAGTGGCTCTTATCTTGAACCTCAAACACCAAGCAGATTGCTTATTGGGAATGGTATGACTCTAAACTATCAAAGCCACCACCAGTGGTATACTTCCTAACCCAATGCCACCATCAACTAGGAACCCAGTATTCCAACACAGGAGCCTTCCATGTGCACTCTCCCATCCAAACCCCCATTCTTGGTTATATCTTGAATTAAATTATGCTTCTGTCATCCTGGAAGAAATTAAATTGAGATATAAGAAACAAAGTTCTTATTAAGCTGAGATACTTATCCACTTGAAGAGTTTGAGCAGAGTGTTCCCAGACACCTGGCTGATTTGTTGATACAGGTTCTATTTTCCAGTTAATTTACTGACAGTACTCGGCATTGAATACTACCTCAGTCGCTCAGGACACTGCCTCAGCCATGCACATGGCTGTGATTGACAGGATTCCAATCATGTAACGTTTGGCAATTAAATATAAACACGTACGTCTCAGTACCTGGGACTGCTACGCTTGCTGGTTTCAACTTCAATTAATTTTTGGCTTGTTTTCAAAGGCATCACATTTTTAAGGAGCTGAACATGAGATTTTGCAAGAAAAATCTAAAAGTTCCATTATCCCCTCCAACACACCTGAGAGTGATGACTGGCTTACACTCTTATTGGGTAGCCTATTGCCTCTTATTATTTATTGTAGATATGTGAATAATTGTATTCGTTTCTACTCTGACATAAGTTATTAGGGTATCTATTTATTTTTGTGTTAAACATTTAAAACCTCCCAAAGTATTTACCTTGTTTAAAGGCAGGGGTGCTCAGTAAATATTTAGTCAACAAACAAGCAAACAGCAAAGTATTAGTCGATTTACATACATGCTTACTGTATGAAGTCATCATCACAAATATATAGTAAAATCAAAACTCGTTAGGATAGAAAGAATTGGTTCTTCACTTAAAAAATGTTAATGCAGAAATATATCTCCTCTTAATATTTCAAAAGGAGAAGATTTTACTTATGATACGTTCTCTTAAAAGACCTGCACACCATGTGCACTGTTTTTCAGACATTTATAAGGCTTTTGAAAGTTTTAAATGACTTTAAAATCATCTCCAGCCCCATCCTTCATGCAGTGAGGTAGATAGGCCTCCCTAGGGGTGCCTTCTCTTTGAGTACCTGCGAGTCTGAGTCACGCTCTCTTGAAGACTCTCTTATGGCATGATGTAAGGCACCGAATTCGGTACCAGCTGCAGTCTCCACATGCTTTTCTGCTCTGGTTTCAGAAAAACACATTGCAGTAGACACATCCAAAGATGATGAATGTAGGGAGCGCCGTGGCAGAGGCCCATGCTCTGTAGGAAAGGATGCAGACAGTCAGTCAGATGGGGAGTTTAAAAGGGCATCCTGGCTGCCTAAGCAATCTCAAAACCATCGAAAGTGATAAATCTAGTGATAGTCTTAGGTCATGTTCCAACTTCAACGCTGGAACATAACCAAAGTTCAATTCGTGATCCAATTTCTCTCCCGCATACTCCCACCGTAGAGGTTGCCTGTTGGCAATATCGCTTTTGCTCATGGGGGCTCTACCAACTCTTCATAAATCAGTGAACCCTACCAGTTCACGGCTGTTTGTTACCTCAAACTTTGTTTTTTATCTAATTGTTCAATATTCTCTTTTTATAATTCTATCACTATTTTTCATTAATTATATGTGTGTTGACAGTGTTTAAATAAAATATGTTTTATTATAAAAAATAAATAATTTGTTTCATTCTACTTCCTAATTACCTGCTAGCTCTGAGAATTTGATTTGTTAGCACTCTACAGGATTTTTTGTGACTACTGTCCTGGGCTCTGTGCTAGATACTGGCTGTGGATTTCATTGACTTGAACTGATAAGCTACTGATGGTAAAGTACTCCTGAGTCAAAATGGAATGATCCATAGCGATAATGAGAAAGGCATTCTGAGGGAAATGTCAGAAACTTTGGAATATCTGCCAGACTGTACAACACAATCCCAGCCCAACATTTCAGATAAGAGATCGTGATCTGGAAGGTTAACAACATTGCAGATTATAAGTGTTTTAAGAAGTGTAGCAAAAGGCAAAAGAATAGTCACTTGAAGCAAATGAACAGTTGCACACAAAGGATCATGACAGCACATCTCTGTTCATTCATCAGTTCCGTTCTAGTTCATCCCTCCCAGACACACAAAGACTTAGACACAGGCACTTTTGCGGTAGAAGAAAATATATCATTCTCTATTAACACTAAACTTTATATCTAGTATTAGCATTCAAAGCTCCTTTGACTCCTGTCCCACTGCAGCCTCCGAACACTCTTTACGGGATAACAGTTTCCTGCTTTCTAGAATCATGAAGTTTGGGAGGAGGAAAAGAGATATGTACAAGCAAGATCTGGAAGGGAATACGCCTCGCCAAGCCCCAGGAATAATCCAGTCTGGCCACTGTAGCTTGCTGTTTATTAGCATTGGAGCAGAAGCACCGTGAAATCAATTTATTCAGAAATAGAAATTCTCTGATTCAAAATTACCAGTGGCAATGGTTGCTTCTTTTTTAAAAAGTGTGAACACTGTGAAAGAAGCAGAGCTCGAAACCAAACCTCGAGTCGTGTGGGGGAATATGCTAGGAGCTGGTGTTTCTTTTCCTTGGTGTTTTTTAAGTTTTCTAAGATAGACTTGTGTGATCCTCACGGTCTTGAGAACATAATGCTCTCCAAAATAATGTGGGGGGTGGGGGGCTGAAGCAAATTAGGTCAGTTGCATGGTTTCAGCAGACAAGAGGACAGCTGGGATCTTGCACTTTTGGATTTGGTTCAAAGATGAAGTAGAATTGATTGTTTTACATTGGAATTGTCATACGAGCGCACAGACTTTGAAGGGAGAGGCTGTTGGTTGAAATATATAGCTCAGGGAAAAAAAATTGAAGACTGAAGCATCACTAAAATAAGCATTTTACTAGAAAACAAAACCCTTCTGGGAGGCCTAAAAAATAGGAAATGCAACATTTTTGGTGGAAAAATCACAAGTATGCTATAAGATTTAACTTCAACTTTTATGTCAGTTTATATAAATGTAGTTAATATAACCTAAAAATATTCAGGTAGCCTGGTACAAGGTAAATTTTTTTAAGTTCTATAAATACCAGTTGCCAAGAGGGTAAAGAACTATAAGAAGTGAGATTAATAAAAACAATTCAATGGCTAATAAGAAAAAGCTTCATTTCATTTAAATTCAACCGAGTCCCTGGCGTTGGTTTTGGCAATAATTAGAAGCTGAAAAGGATATTAGCATTTTTACTTTTTCTTTGTCGATTGTCTTCCTGTGGTAAGTTACATGTAAACAGCTATGTGAGGTAGTTTGCAGGCAAGGTGCCATATTTTGCTCAACACCTACCTACAAATGACCTTTCCCTTCTCAGAGTGGTGATCCACTAAGAAACTTGCAGTACTTTGTTCTTGAAATGTAAAAGCTACCCCATATTCTCTAAATGTGCGGAAGAGAAGCCTTGGAATATCTGGGAACGAGAATAAACAGTTAAAAAGTTGCTGACTTTGCTTAGTGGCGCTTTAATAAAGTGCATCTCCTTCACTGGAACCGAAGCAAATAGAACCAAAAGCTATATTCATTGGCTGCTAGACAAGGAACAGAACTACAGCACTTGGCAAGTGCTATTGTTTTTCAAGTCTTACTGACACCTGGTGGCTGCAACTATACAAGCTGCAATAAACAAAGATGGACCTTTAATTTTAAAATGTGCATTCATTCCTTGAGAATTTTATACAGTGCATGTTGATCATATTCATATGCCTCACCAACTCCTACCTCCTCACCCTCTATTTTTCTTCAAATTGTTGTTACATGTGTAACAATAGAAATAGAAATAAACCTACTTATTTCATTTAGAGTTATATATGTATATATGCCAAGCACTTGGTATTGGAAAATCAAAAAGAAGCTCATAACTGGGGAAACCTTTTTCTCTTTCTTCTTAACCATTAAGGCCTGTTGTTTCTCTTCTAGGGAAAGGCTTAGATGCCATCTGGTATTGTTATTTTTGAGGTTTTGTTTAGGCACCTGTCTTAGTCAGGGTTTCTATTCCTGCACAAACATCATGACCAAGAAGCAAGTTGGGGAGGAAATTGTTTATTCGGCTTACACTTCCATATTGCTGTTCATCACCAAAGGAAGTCAGGACTGGAACTCAAGCAGGTCAGAAAGCAGGAGCTGATGCAGAGGCCATGGAGGGATGTTCTTTACTGGCTTGCCTCCCCTGGCTTGCTCAGCCTGCTCTCTTATAGAACCCAAGACTACCAGGCCAGAGATGGTCCCACCCACAAGGGGCATTTCCCCCTTGATCACTAATTGAGAAAATGCCCCACAGCCAGATCTCATGGAGGCATTTCCTCAACTGAAGCTCCTTTCTCTGTGATAACTCCAGCTGTGTCAAGTTGACACAAAACTAGCCAGTACAATTGACCCCTTGTCAACTTGACACACAAACACATCACTAGTAAGCCTCAACCCTTACATTCTTATTCATCCCCAAGGTCTAAATAACTTTAAAAGTCCCACAGTCTTTACATATTCTTAAAATTTCAATCTCTCTTAAAATCCAAAGTCTTTTTACAATTAAAAGTCTCTTAACTGTGGGCTCCACTAAAACAGTTTCTTCCTTCAAGAGGGAAAATATCAGGGCACAGTCACAAAGCAAAAATCAATCTCCAACCGTCCAATGTCTGGAATCCAACTCATGATATTCTGGGCTCCTCCAAGGGCTTGGGTCACTTCTCCAGCCATGCCCTTTGTAGCACACTCGTCGTCCTCTGGGCTCCAGATGCCTGTATTCCACTGCTGTTGCTGCTCTTGGTGGTCATCTCATGGTACTGGCTTCTCCAAAGCACTGCATGACCCCTTCAGTCCTGGGTCTTCAATTGCAACTGAGGCTGCACCTTCACCAATGGCCTTCCATGGCCTCTCACAGTGCCGAGCCTCAGCCGCTCTGCATGACCACTTCATGCCTTCAAAACCAGCACCACCTGGGTGACCCTTACATATTACCAAGTCCCGCTGCAGCAGGAGTACAACCTTGGCGATCTCTGGAACACAGCCTCTTTGTGCTTTCAGAAAACACTTCCCAGAAGATGTCACCTCAATGATGTTGGTCTCTTCTTAATCACCGCTAATTTCTTAGCTCCAGCTAACCAGCATCAATAGTCCCAGTAATGCAAAGTTTTTGCTTTAGTAGTTCTGGTATCTTGTTAACCACACCTAATTCTTCAGCCCCAGCTAACCAGAACTACAAAATCTTCACATTCAAAACAGCAATGGCCCTGAAAAGAGTCTTTAATTTTCCCTCTGAAATTTCACAGACCTCCATCTTCTGCACTGTTCTCAACATTATCTTCTAAGCTCCTACACAACATCTGACAGAGCTCTTAACAACTTCAAGCCCAAAGTTCCAAAGTCCTTCCACAGTCCTCCCCAAAACATGGTCAGGTTGTCACAGGAATACCCCACTCTGCTGGTAACAATTTGTCTTAGTCAGGGTTTCTATTCCTGCACAAACATCATGACCAAGAAGCAAGTTGGGGAGGAAAGGGTTTATTCGACTTACACTTCCATACTGCTGTTCATCACCAAAGGAAGTCAGGACTGGAACTCAAGCAGGTCAGAAAGCAGGAGCTGATGCAGAGGCCATGGAGGGATGTTCTTTACTGGCTTGCCTCCCCTGGCTTGCTCAGCCTGCTCTCTTATAGAACCCAAGACTACCAGGCCAGAGATGGTCCCACCTACATGGGGCCTTTCCCCCTTGATCACTAATTGAGAAAATGCCCCACAGCCAGATCTCATGGAGGCATTTCCTCAACTGAAGCTCCTTTCTCTGTGATAACTCCAGCTGTGTCAAGTTGACACAAAACTAGCCAGTACAGCACCCATATTGCTGTTATTCTCTTAATTCAGTTTCCCTGTCATATACAGAAAACACAAATTCAAAGGAGATGGCAATGCCCTCTGGCTTTTACCCACCCCCTCACTTCCAAGGTGTTTTCTGACCCTTGGATACAGGGGTTGTACTGGAACAATGGAAGATGGGCATCCCACAGTCATTTTGACTGCTTATGTCTTTCTGTAATGATCTCTATCTGATGCTTTAAAGGTAGCTCCTCTGATGAGTTGTGAGAGCTGAACTTATCTGTGAGTATCTGTGAAAATTTATAATGAATTTCAAGATTAAACTGGTTTAGGGAAACTGAGAGGACTAGGTTTCATCTAAGTTTATGGCTTATCAGCCATGGGCAGTTGGATAGGCTTATAGTACCAGGTCATTGTAGCTTCCCGTTGTGCTTCAGAGGTGGCACAGCTAGGTGGGCCTGAGGATTGCTTTCCTCCCTCCTCAGCTCCCTTCGCCGGCTGACAGATAGAAGCTAGTACTCGAGCAGGAGCCTTCCAGGTCAGTTTAACTCTGTTCCCATAAAGTCCTGTGTCTGAAGTGTGTGGTGTTTTTAGCAATAAAAATTACCTTCAAATTCTGGGAGCAATGAAGGGAAATGACAAGAACCCATAGTAGGTCTCACCCTTTCCTGACCAACTACTCAAAAGGAGGTTTCTTGTGTCCAGTACTAGGGTTTTTGTTAGAAAGTCTGAGGATCTTGAGAGAGTATTATTCTCTCAGGTAGGGTAGATTTATGTTTCCACAGCCTTCTGGTACTGTGGAAACTAGTACTCAGGGCAGTTTCCCTCTCCCCTCTCCCCTCTCCCCTCTCCCCCCTCCCCCCTCTCCCCCCTCCCCCCTCCCCTCTCCCCTCTCCCCTCTCCCCTCTCCCCTCTCCTCCCCTCTCCCCTCTCCTCCCCTCTCCCCTCTCCTCCCCTCTCCCCTCTCCTCCCCTCTCCCCTCTCCTCCCCTCTCCCCTCTCCTCCCCTCTCCCCTCTCCCCTCTCCCCTCTCCCCTCTCTCTCTCTCTCTCTCTCTCTCTCACACACACACACACACACACACTTTCTTTTCTTGGTAACATTGGATATTTTATAAATAGAAGAACAAAATTAGATCTGTACCTATCATATATCATCTTGCTTAAAAGTTTACTCCAAGTGGATCAATCACCTCAATGTGAAACAAGAAACACTGAGTTAATGAGCTGCTAGATAAAAACGTAGCCAGTGTCCTACAAGGTCTAGAGCTAGATGGTTTTCTAAATAGGAGCCCATTTTCCCAGGAATTAAGGGCAATCAACATGTGGGACTTCATAACACTAAAATGCTTATGTACAGCAAATGAAATAATCAAGAAAAGAGGACGCCTTTTAATATCCAGAATATATTAAGAATACAAAACACAAGGAAGCAAGAAAACAAATGAACTAATTAAAAGCAGGCAATGGACTTGAAAAGAGAGGTCCCAAATGAGGAAATGAAAATACCTAAAGGATACCATAAAAACAGTCACCGTCATTAGGAACGAGGGACATGCACTTTGTAACTATTTTGAGATGTCATCTTACCCACGTCAGTATGTCTAAGATGAGGAAAACAATTGACAACAAATGCTGGCGAGATGGGGAAACAAGAACACTCATTCATTACTGGTGATATTGCAAAATGGTGCAGCCATTATAAAAATCAGTGTGGAGAATTATTAAAAGCTAAAATTAGATTAACCATTGCAACCCACTTGGCAGCATATGCCCAAAGAAAATATTCGTTGTCTTGTCCATCACCACTCTATTCACAACAGCTAAGTTTGTAAGAAACCAAAATGTCTTAAAATCGATGAACAAATAATGAAAATGTTGAAAATATACAAAATAGAGTATAATTCAGCTGTGTTGTGATTTGAAAAAGAATGGACCCCATAGGCTCATGTATTTGAATGCTTAGGGTGTGGCCTTGTTGGAGGAAATTTGTCACTGGGGGATAGGCTTTTTGGTTTCAGAACCCCAAACCAAACCTAGTAACTAACTCTCTCTCTCTCTCTCTCTCTCTCTCTCTCTCTCTCTCTCTCTCTCTCTCTCTCTCTCTCTCCCTCCCTCCTTCCCTCCCTCCCTCCCTCTTTCTCAGCTGCATGTGAATCTGGGTGTAGAACTCTCAGCTTCTCAGCTCCATTACTTCCTGTTCTGACATGCTCTCCACCATGATGATAGTGGACTAAAATTTTGAAACTGTAAGCAATACCCAATTAAACGCTTTCTTTTATAAGAGTTGCCGTGGCCATTTCTACACAGCAATAGAACAGCGACAAAGATAAACTGCGAAGGGAAATGAAATCATGACATTTTCCAGGCAAACAGATGAAAGCAGAAGACATTACACTGTGTAAGGTAAACCAGACTCGGAAAGGCAAAGGATGAATGCGCTCTCTCATTTTAGCTCTGAATCTTTAGACATAAGTGTAAAACCTGGAATAAGTACATAAACTAGGAAAGCAGAAGTGACAGAATCAGACTAGAAATGAGAAAAGGAGCTCTAGAATGGGGAAAAGCAGGGCAGAGACCCTATGAATGAGGAAATAGGAGAATGGGTAAAGGGGTTAACTGGGGGTGCGCAGGGCAGTGCATTATAGAGGAAGAGGGAGGGAAGAGCAATAGTGCTAGGAACATTTGGAGAGAGGGGTATTCTGGATAGATTTATTTCAATTTGACATAAACTGTAGTCATCTGAGAGAAGGAAACCCCAACTGAGAAAATGCATCTACATGAGCAGGCTGTGGGCAAGCCTACAGAGCATATTTTTAATTGCTGATTGATGGGCAGCACCACCCTTGGGCTAGTGGTCCTGGGTTCTATATGAAAGCAGACTGAACAAGCCATGTAGAACAATCCAGTAAGCAGTACCCCTCAGCAGCCTCTGCATCAACTCCTGCCTCCAGGTTCCTGCCCTGTTGGAGTTCCTGTCTTGGCTTCCCTCAGTAATAGACTACAATGCCAATACGTAAGTATAAGCCAAGTAAGCTCTTTCCTTATCAATTATCTTTCTTGTCATGGTTTTTCATCACAGCAATAGAAACTCTAGCTAATTTTCAAGTTTCCCACCTAAAAAATTTTTGTAGGTACATTTGTGTCTGTCTGTCTGTCTGTCTGTCTGTCTGTCTGTCTGTCTCTCTCTCTCTCTCTCTCTGTGTGTGTGTGTGTGTGTGTGTGTGTGTGTGTGTGTGTGTGTGTTTCATGTGTGTTTATGCAGGTGCCCAGGGAAGCCAGGAGAAGGTTTCCTCAAGTTCAAATCACAGGCTGTCCTGAGTACATTAGTAAGGAAAATTTAGGTTGTCTTCTGATCTTCTGTACATATGTGTGCATGTACATATATACACATGAACATGGACTTAATACACCAATGCATTTATAAACAATAAAGGACTCAATGCTTTAAGTTAATATATGGAAAAATTTATGGTCATTTTGAAATGATGACCTACTGATATCAAATAGACATTTTGTCTCATCTTCTCTTGTTTGCAAATCTACTAAAAACACATCAATATTCCTCCTGTGTCCAGCATTACTGTACAGATGTAAAAACATGATGCTGATCCATTTTGGAAAAGCCTGTTCTCATCATTCTGCAAGAGTTGAGCCTAAGAGCAAGACTTGGGGAAGCAGGGATTCCAAGGTTCAGCCCATGCAGAGATGCACATGAACAGGTAGTTGGCCTGGAATCGCCGGGGTTATTTTACTGTGGAAATTAATGAAGGAAGACAGATTCCTTAGATTAACTTAAGTAGCAGATAAAGTCCCTGGAGAGGTACTAATCACCCATGTCAGTTCTTCTGTAAACAAAATCACACAAGACAAATCTGCAATGGCAAAGCACAGTACAGAGTTATATGCTCTCTTCTGATTGGTCAACAGTTACATCTGCTGAAATAAGTGCACATAGCTGGGCAGGAGGAAGAACCCGTGAGCTTAGGAATGTGTACTTGTCCAGTAGAGCCACAGAAATAAACTGAAAAAGACTGTGAGACTTAAATAGCCTTCTCATCAGTGAGAAAAAAAGGCGGGGGGTAGGGAACAGCTATAGATTCTTTTCCAGGGAGAATAAATGGTTTCAGGGAGATCAATGGACCCAAAGAACAGGCAATGTGCTGGGATGCAATCATCATAGACCCTAAGTATGGTATTTGATCTTTCATTCTCTTTCTGTAAGGTATGTGCTTAATCTTTCTTGGTAATGAAATTGCAGTAAGAAGATTGAAGGCAATCGTGTTTCTCTGGCTTTTCCAGGTTTAGGTAGATAAGAGAACTTCAGAGAAAGCCCTTCCCCAGGTGCTCTCTGCTTGAAGTCTGCTGCTGCACATTTTTGGTATCATTTTCTGAGTCCCCGCAATAGCTTTCCATAGTCAGCATCTGAACACGTGGATCCAGCAGAGACTGGAGCTGGAGTGACTATCCATGTGTCAATATGTTCTCTTTATTCTGTTCCTCTCATTTGCAGAGGAAGACTCTGCAGTTCCAATGACCAGGCACATGGTCTGCCTCACCTTTCAGATCCTGTGGCTTTCCTTCCCCACTTCTTGAATTTGTTAGCTTTTGGTAAATGTACAGCCTTCCATTTGAATTGTGATCTAGTTTTGTGAGCCTACAAAGTAGAACCACTGATAAAACTGCTATGAATATCATGCTTTCATAACATTAGTTAACCTCATGATTACACTAAGAATGATGTTAAAACTTCATCATTTGGTCCTGGCCTCAATTCATGCTGTTAAATTCCTTCTTTATTTGCCACAATAAAATGCAAGACAATCCACCACCAGATTTTTTGTGTCATTTTGCCAGAGAGAGAGAGAGAGAGAGAGAGAGAGAGAGAGAGATAGACACATGCACAATGACACATGCATGAACATATATGTGGATATATATTACATATATTATATATATATAGTACATATATACATATATATATTCATAATATGATTATTTAGTACAGGGGACTTTGCAGATATCACTGGATAATTAATAATAATTATCAATTATTGTGTTGTAATGTTAAAGGAAACCTGAGTTTCACTATTAATATTTGGTGATATGTACACAAACTAGTCCTAGTTTAGTGGTTCCTATTTCTCAAATAGAACATGATCATGTTCTTCTTAGGTAACCTAACTGGCCATGCTTGCCTACACAGCTCTCTGGCATGGTCTTCATCTTGTATTTTCCTAAGAAAACAATTTACCAAACTCCATGTAAATCTTCTAGCCAACTGGAGATGATCTCTGGGTTAAGAGATTCCAAACACAGACTTTTCTCAGTTCCTATTTATTGCTAACTAGATATTGTTTCATGACTTTGGAAGTTCTGTCTCAAATAATTTGCCACATTCATTTGTGCTAGAATGCCAGACACTCCCCTTTTATAACCCAAACTAAAGAGGAATCCTATCTCAATTCTAGTATTAAGCCACTACTACATTATAACAAATAGGCAGCCAGTCAATCTATTTCAGGTCAGGTTCAAACACAATCAGGCAACATTTCCAACCTGAAGAAATATAAAGAACCAGAAGAATACCTCATGCTAAATATAAAACATGCGATCTAGATGAGGTTGAAATGAACCAAACAAACAATTCTGTTAAGTGTTCAAAGTTCAAACTCTACAACTTCCTAAACATCATTTCAATGTGAATTCCAGTCACTGTTCACAATTATTTAACAAGGTTTAACCACAACTTAAAAAGTAAAATGTGAATTTTATCTTTAAGAAATAAGAATCTTCCCTGAACTTTTAGATAGAGAAGACATACATAACTGATATAATTCCAATGGCTTGGAAATCTCTACATATCTTAATCCCTGCTCTTTAATTTTTTATTTATTTTTATTGGTTATTTTATTGATTTACATTTCAAATATTATCCCCTTCCAGATTTCCCCTCCTAAAACTCCATATCCCATCACCTCTTCCCCATGCTTCTATGAGGGTGCTCCCCAACCCACTCACCTACTCACTCCCAATACACTGCCCAGGCATTCTCCTACGCTAGGGTATCGAGCCACCAGAAGACTAATGGCTCTTCTTCCCACTGATGCCAGATAAGGCAATTCTCTGCTACATATGCAGCTGGAGCCATGGATCCCTCCATGTATACTCTTTGGTTGGTGATTTAGTTCTTGGGAGCTCTGGGGCATCTGGTTGGTTGATATTGTTGTTCTTCCCACCGGGTTGCAAACCCCTTCAGTTCCTTCAGTCCTTCCCCAAACTTCTCCATTAGGGTCCCTGTCCTCAGTCTGATGGTTGGCTGTGATCATCAGCATCTCTATTGGCCAGGCTCTGGCAGAACCTCTTAAGAGCCAGCTAAATCAGGCTCCTGTCATCAAACACTTCTTGTCATCAGCAATAATGACTGGGTTTGGTGGCTGCACATGGGATGGATCCCCAGGTGGGGCAGTATCTGGATGTCCTTTCCTTCAGTCTCTGCTTCACTCTTTGTCCTTGCATTTCCTTTAGACAGGAACAATTCTAGGTTAATATTTTTGAGTTGGGTGGATGAGTAGCTGAAATACCCAACAAAAGGAAGAGAGAATCTGTAGAGACCATATTCAGAGGTTAGGCTCTGAAGGATGGGTCACTCACCCATCTCCTGCTCTTTAAAAAGCAAAAGTATTGAAAAAAAAGTAAAGATCTTAATAAATGAACATATATTTGTTACTCATCTTTTGGTGATGAAGTCTTACTGGGTTTTTATTGCCTCTGTTATTAACAATTTAAATGCTTAATATACTCTTAAAAATAAAAGTACAAGATAGATGTTCATATTCAAAGCCTCCTCCTCCCTTCTTCTCCTGTACACTTTTCTTCTCTTAAGTATACCCTGATGATTTTTCTTTCTATACTTCTTATCCTGACTCTTGGAATAGATCATGCCTCATTTATCCTTACATCTTCTAACGGATTTGTCACAATGCCTATCACAAGCAAAATACTCTGTAAAACAGTGAGATTTTCTGTTTAAAAACTATTGATAAACAATCAATATACAATATAAAGAGGTCAAATACAATGGAAAAATTAAAAGGTGCATGAAAATTTAGCAAACACTTATGCTGTGTTCTTCATTGGCTCAGTTACAAAGCCAGATATTTTATTTATCATCCTCCAACATTTTTTCTCAAAATGTGTCTTTGCTTCCATGGAGTTAGTTTTGTTTAGATTTTCTGGGTTTTGTTTATTTTTTCTTTTGTGCGTTAAATGTTATTACAGTTGGAATCACTAATTGGAGAAACACATGAGTTGAATTTTAGGATTGTTTTTTTGCTTCAAAAGCAGATTAAATTTTATATGATAAACTTTGAAAGGGCCTGAAATGTACAGATTATAATGGCACTACAGATAGAGCTTAGCAAATAGACACACTGGGGAATTTCAGAATGTAAAAAGTCCTTAAGTAGATATTCCTCCCCAAGTTTTGTCGTCATAACCATTTCATAAAAGCCATAGTGAAGGAGTGTGCGTTACATCCTTGGCAATACTGAAACAGAGTTGACATTTTATCATTTCCTGTCCACAGTAGAAATTGCCTGAAGGCCTGAAGTAAATGCTCCCCTTGGAATATATAAATTGTCTCATAATACTATTGTTGCTGAGTTGGGCTTTGGCATATTACCTTGGGGTTTTATATTAAGCTAAGCACCCAGATTGTATTAAAATTCATTGTTCAGCCAGAGAGGCCTTCAATATGACAAGTTTCATTATTTTAAGATACTTTTCTAAACCAAAAGTGTTTTAATTTTTCTACATGAGAGCACACAATAGAATGAGCAACATATCCCCCTCCTTCACCACGGCAGAACTGCAATAATGAAGGACAGGTAAATAGGAAAATACCATCAACATTTGCTTCATGGGATTTTATATGGTACAAGAAACTTCAGATATGAAATTGCTGATTCCGTGAAACGGGAAAACTATTCCATGATAAGTTAGTTTTCCTGTGAATTTATTCAGTGTTTGTAAAAAGTTGTGAAAATTAATTAAAAAGAAAGGGATAGGAACAGCTTTTGTAATTAGTAAAAGTATTGGCTTAAGTACTTAATACTTATTCCTCTGTGGAGAAGGAAATGGCATTCAGTAGCAAATATCCCAGTTTATCAACCTGACATTAAGCTGGACTTAAACACATGCTTGCCTTTGAGATGTTGGATAAATATTATGAACGAGAAATAGAAAGTGCCATGTTTATTTCTTCCTTTAAACTCAATGCCTAGGTTCAGTAAGGGCTCAACCCTTACTTACAGGGTGGCTGGGTACATTAAAACCTGTGGTAGGAAACTCATAATATCTCTTGGAGTAGTTAAGAAAAAAAATGCCCTAAAATGTTGAAACAAATTGAAAATTAATATTTTAAAACTGCTCAGCTAGCAAAGTAAATTTTCTTCCCAGTTTGATCAAAGATATGGAAAGAAGCCAATTAATAAAAATAGATTCGGTAACACAGGTGTGGCAGTATTATGCCTGCACAGCATCCTTCTGATGTCTCCCTGCTTCCTCCTTACACTCAAACATAGAATTACATCCTGGCATGCATAGGAGATCGGGGAGATGTGGTAGCCAAAGAATGTGTCTCCATTTGCTGAATGTGAACAGTAGATAAAACCAGCCTACAGGCTGCAATCACCCTATTACTGAAAAATGCAACAAAAGCTTAGCTGCTCCGAGTAGTGTATAATAAGTACGGCATAAAGCAAGATGCTGGCCTACTTTAAACACCTGACTTTTAAGGAAATAACAGTTTACGGTTGAGAAATGTTGATTCAGTGAAGCATTGACTCCAGACTAATCAATTATTTTTTTGAGAGAGAACCAAGGTACATTTGGGCCATGAATTAAAATTAATTAACTTGGTTCCACAGTACTGTGAGATTTTTGAAACACACAAAAATATCCGGTGTCACCTGAACATGAGCCAGATGCCCGGTATTCCAGACATGGTGCTTGATGATAGCTGTAATTCATGGCATTTTATGACATTTCATGGAACATTTGGTCATTATGACATTTATGATGTAATGAAATCGGCCATAAAATGCTGTAAATTGTTGGGAACAAAAGACATTCATATTTTTGATGGGCATCTTCATTTCAACCAAGATGTTCGTAGGTTAAATCAAAGCTCAACCTGGAGTTGAACAGCAAAGTTATAAGGTAGTCCTCTCTCTGCATCTGGGCTCCATCTCCCTCTTCCTCCTTTTCTTCCTCTTCTCCCTCTCCCTCGTTTCTCACTCCTCTGCACTTTTTCTCCAATTAAATCAAATACCCAGGTCTACAGTTGTAAAAGCAGAAGAGTCTTCTCCACGTTTTGGAGAGAATGAAAGCACCGAGGCTCTACAGGCAAGAGTCATAAATTCCCAAAGTGCAAAATGTGCTACTTCTAGCTCATTTGCATGTCATGTGGCTGGGTAAAATGTGAAACATGCAAAAATTTCTAATAGTAAGTGATGACTGCCGCTTGCCTACATCTGATAATGTAATTCCTGAAACCTTTTTTTAGCATCTACTGTCAGGTTTTTTAAATGTCAGGAATGCCCTTGTTGAATTATGCATGAAAATTAATACTAAAGTGTTTTTCCAGGAAACCGGTTTAAAACACACAAATGTTCACTTTAGGAAAGAGAAAAACAAATGTCCTGCAAAGAGCATTTCATTAACAAAACCCAGTTATTCTTTAAGATCATCTTGTGCTTCTGTGTACTTCAGTATTTATAAAGCCACCAAACTCTTTTCAGTGTTAAAATAGAACAGGATCCCCATTGCAGTGAAGTACTCTAAAGATGCAGTCATGTCAACCAAGGGTGCTCAGTGAGGAGAGGCACTTGCTGCCAAGCCTGGCTACTCGAGTTTGGTACCTTTGCCTGTTACCATGGGAGGTGAGAACCTATTTCTGCAAGTTGTCCTCTGGCCTTCCAACATATGTGTCATGACAGTCAAATGTTCACTTACATGTGTACACACACACACACACACACACACACACACTTACACAAAATAAAAACTTTATTGTTTTGTTTTGTTTTTTATCATGTCTACCTTATGCATGGTGACCTTCAAATTAATGGTAATTGTGTTACTTCAGTGACAAACCTGGCATTGGCAAGTAGGAGAGGAAAATCCAAGTCAGATCACTCGCTCCTTTCCTCATTATCATTTTGTTCTGTTTCATTTTGCCCTGTGAACTGACACTGTTTCTAGTGGTGTTTGTGATCAGAGATAAGAGTAAGGACTGAGTGTGTGTTTGTGTGTGTGTGTCCACCAGAATTCATTTGTTAGAGGCCTTGTCTCCAGTGTGACAGCATTTGAGGGATTTGGGGAGTCAGAGTTTGGGAGACACTTAGGTTTAATGAGTTTCTGAAAATGAGATGAGTCTCTCCCTCCCTCCCCCTTAATTGTCCTATCCCCTCTCTCCTATATCCCCAAGTAAAGAGTAGAGGATCTCACAGAGACAGAGTAGCCCTCAGTACTCAGAAACAAACCCACTGAGAATCGTACCTACCGTCCCTTCACATAAGCCATCACTCCTTCCACAACCACAAGAAATGATTGTCACCCAGTCACCTGGGCTATGCATTCATTCTATAACAACATGAATTGACTAACAATGGTGAAGTTCACAAAGATTTTATTCCAAGAGATAAATCATCCTTATGCTAAAAAGTATTTCTATTATGTAGAAATACATACATAATATATATAATACATATGTACACACAAACACACACACACACTGGAAAACCCTTATGTACTTTGTCACCATGAATGGAGCTAAATCACACATGAACCTTGATTGTAAGCTATCGATGCCAGACATTCTCTTAATTGAAGACATAAGAATAGATCTTATTGTTCCTCGAGGAAGTGGAGTTTCTATGTTTTACATTGCAGAATTGACCATCTTGCACAAGTCCACTTGAAGTTCAAGTTCCAAGCCTCAGCTTCTACTTCTTGCAACTCTCTATCAAGAGTTTTATTTTATTTTTTATGTCTAGTTTTTATATTGACATTATCAATTGATCTTGGTAATATGAAAGCGTATTTCTAATAATTCACATTGTTGCCAAAGCATAGCTGGGCATGCATTTAGCAGTTTCTGTGACTAGAGTGTAGGAAGTGGACTAGGTTTGCTAGAATGCAGACAACTCAAAGAACCTGTGACTTTACATTTTCACTGGCAGATTCTTTCCTATCTCACTCAACTCCCCTGCCTCAACCCCAGAAATATGTGAATGTATTCTCATCATAACAGTTTTATATTTTATAGAATGCTATAAAAATGTAATCTTGTATAACCTTCAGAAATTTAAGTTCTCTCATTAACCAAAATAAATTATGACAAGCTCATATCATTTAATAAATCAATATTTTGTTTCTTTTGTTACTAAGGAAAATTAAATTGCATGAATTCACCACAGCTAAAACATACCAAGGTTGAGTTTAAACTTGGATGATCTGATTACATTTTTTTGATAATTAAGCATTAAATGGTCTACAGCCAGATATAGTTTTTTATGTAATTATAATTTTTTATTTCCTTTCCTGAAAAATAACCTAGAGAAATGTTAGGTCACATGACCAGTGGGTAGTTTTTCTGTCCAATGCCTCCAAATTGGAGCATTCCTCTCAGCGGGAGGAAGGAAAATTAAAATATTAGTTGGACAAAACCACAAACAGGAGCAAGAAATTGTTGGCCACAGGAAGCTCAGAATATTACAAGACTCACATGCCCCTCCCAAGGTAATACAAGCAGTAAACAATTGCAAGAGAATGTTTCCTAGAAGCTACAAGGAGCTCTTGGGATGCAGACTTTGTGAGCCATCCATTGACCTAAGGCTAGTGTCTTGATGAGAAAGCTGCCTCTTAGTCACCATGTTCCTTTAAGTGACCCAAATAGACTCCCAGGTTCACTAGGTAAGAACTGGGTGGCCTACCTGATTTAGGAACATTTGTTCACATCATACAATGTCGAACTTTACAGGAAGTTGCTATGTGGCTTTCCTTTAACATTTGACATCCGGTTGGCCAAGTGGCCCAGCTGTTTTTATTCCTCCTCAGCAATTGGTGTGTGCACTCTGGCTGTGTTTTGTTAGTTACTAATATCTGTGCAGCTGATTTTCCTGTTTCAGTTGCATTTAATCAATAATTTTGTTGCTGTGTCATCAAACCCTATCCCCGTGTCATGGTAGCAAGGACTGTTTCTCATTTCTTTATACTGGTTTGTGTATTTTGCTATTGTTTAATTTTTGGAATTTTAAAATTGAAGATACAAGACCTTTGTGACATCACTTTCTTAATAGCTCTTTTCTCTGACACAAGATCTTCTATTTTGTAGCCTACTTCTGGTCTCCTATGTCAGAACTCTGATTAAACCAAGATCATAGGCAATCATTTGTGATTTCTTCTACTAGTGATAGAGCTTTACATTTTACCCACAGTCTGGACTTCTACTAAAACTAAACTTTTATATAGAAAAGGAAATATGTGTTAAAGTACCTTTTTGTTGGCTTGTTTGTATACCGTTATTCAATTACCCCGACATCTTCACTGAAGTTATTATGTTATTCCATTAAGCTGCCTTTGTCAGACACTAGAGGATGATTTTAGAGTCTTCAGAACTCCTTGATTGTCCAGCCTATGGTTGTGTTTCTGCGTTTTAGGTCACTGTAACTTTTGGTATGTTTTAGGATCTGATAGTGTGAGCATCCCAAACTTACTGTGGAAGTTAGACAATATGCAAGGTAGCTCCAATCTTTCACTCTAGAGTATTGGACCTCAAAAATCAACCTTTAGTTCCATGGCTACCCAACATCAAGGTATGCTGATAAATATAGATAGGTTGTACTTAACATAGTTTGGTAAATAACCAGGAAGTTGCTAGAATAGATATTGACAAATATTTTACATTTAGTACTAGTCTGCACAGTATAACTTCATTCTATTTTAATTATACCTTTCAGATTTAAGTAACATTGTTAGTCAAAAGTGATGCACTCCTGAGTTTGGTGAGGACCTTTGCTCCTACTGCTTCTGCTTTCTTTCTTTTCCCAAAGCTTCTACTACACACAGCCTCTCCCAAGTCCACTTAATGGGGGAGGGGGGTCTTCTGAACCACTATTAAGTGCCTTGACTCCCTTTTCTCAGTCTCTATAATGCCTTATATTAAGATGTTACAGTTTTTTTTCTTTATCATTTTTTATATCATTTACAGACTTCCACTAATGGCCACAACTAATAAATATGTTGAATTCATGTCTAAAGTTCTAACTACTCCTAACATAAGAACTCAGCAAACATGTTTTATTGTTGATAGTTCAGCCAAATGGTCCTAGCATTTAGAATTTAGAATGGTCCTTAGAATTTAACAGTTATCATCGCCAGGTTAAAGCTCAAATGAGAGGCCATCAAAATCCATATGGCATTTTGTCCTGATGACATGCTTCTACAAGGACCAAAGGATTGCTTTCTAAATTTTAACTCCTAAATCTATCAGGGCTAAGGAGGGTTTCTAGAAGACACAAAAGCAGGGTACTAACTTCCAAAGCCTAGGCTTGCAAGTGATCCTCACAGCCATAAACTTAAAAGATCACACACCTGTCATTGCCAGGAGAAGTCAATAAGCTCACGCCTCCATTTATTCCTATGTTCCCCTGTCAATGTCTGTTATGTTTTCTAAAGGCAGCAGAGGACAGAGAATGAAAAAACAAAGTGTGTAAGGGAATCTCAAAGACCTGAGGTGATTTAAAGTATTACTTGGTCTTTACAAGTTATTTGTCAATAACAAAGACCGAAGCAATTTTCAAGCTCAAATCCCATTAGATAAATGAAGAATTACAATTGCATTAATTAACTTAGACTACAATATTCTTATAGGTTTACTGGATGTTCTCATCAATGTTAGATCTAATTTCTTATTGTAGATATATTCCTAGGATGCAGCGTGATTTCTACTTTTTATTTTAATGATGTGATTAAAAAGTGATTCATAAATACTTAGCATAAGAATATCTTTTATTGATAAATATTATACTTGTCATGTAATTTTTAATAAAATTGATATAGGAACATTGATATAGGTATGTTGATCTTTTTTGTCCTGATCTTTCTCAAAATATTTTATCACTTGAAATGTAACTACTCAGCTTGCGAACACAGATATCTGAAGTCCTTTTTCTTTTGTATGCTCCCTGAACTGAGATTGGAAGTTCAGTTACCTATATGTCTTAAAGCTTATATATTGTCCCATCCCCCACACTGCTGCTGTAGTCACCATCATCGAAGCTCTGTGCTGTCCTCACCTCCTGTTGTTTCCCCCTAATAAGTGATTGGCACTGAACCTTCTGTTAATGAAGAGCATTGACTCACTATCTTTAAAGTTTTTTCCAGGGACTGACCATTGCCTTGTAAGACAAAATTAAATTTTCCTTATAACAAAATCCTTTTTGTTTTTGTTTTGTTTTGTTTTTTGTTTGTATGTTTGTTTGTTTTTATGTAGGTACCTGTCAGATGTCTCATCTGAGAAAGGCTCTTGCCACCAAGCTAAGTGATCTTAAGCATGTTCTCCAGTATCTATCTAGTGGAAATAAAGAACTGAAATTCCACAGGTTGTTCTCTGACCCCCAATCACACCCCATTGCACATACACCCACAATTAATAAACAGAATAAAATTATTCAGTTTGGGTTTTAAAATTGTATCCACAGATATATCCTTAGAATAAGAGCAAGTTTTGTGTTTATGTGCAATTTTCTTGTGAGAAAAAAAAATCATTATTTTTATTCCTATAATGCACTTACTGTCCAAAATATAAAGTCTGGATATGTTTCTCAATTTTCAAATTGCTCTATAACCTGGTGACTCAACATACTTTCCCTTCATTGTTATTGGTTCCAGGAATGATCTGACTCTCTATTGATTAAGCATACCTCTTGCATTATAGGAGAATCCATAAAATAAAACTACTTCATGAGCACTATGATGTGTTCAGTCCTTAGTTTTGATACTCTTGGCTTTGTTTTAGTCCCTGCTGTGCCCCTACAGATGCAGTGGTATCTAACTTGAGCCCCTCCTGAATCTCATAAATACTTTAGGTTAAGCTTTTCATGAAATGTCTTTAAAGGACCCCTAACTCATAATCTATGGTGCTGTGTAATATGCTTCCTTTAAGTGTAAAATGAATGCACCCACCCATTGATGAATACAATGCAGGCAAAGTAATAGAATTCCATACCCACCCTTAGTGAGGAAAGAGTTCAGTTTCCATCACGTTAACCTTTATGTGCTCTGCTCTGCTATCCCGATAAAGCAAACAGCCATAGTGTGAATTGCACAATGGAGAGGTGCAGAAGAAGGAGAACTAAAGCAGGCATCTGGGCTGCAACTGGTCTGTCACTAATTCCATCCATCTGACAACCCAGCAGGAGATGCATTCTGTCTGCCGGTGACCATGAGTCACCAGAAGGTCCTTCCTGACTGCAGTTTGTAAAAGGCTGGAGTGTTGAGGACATAGCAGAATTCCCAGAATCCTCACCCATAGAATTTCATGAGAATAAACTGTTCTAATTCCAGTATGTTTATCACCCATCAACAAATCATACATGAATCTACTGTCAAATGTTTGTTAAGAAGAATATGGATACACAGAAAGAATGTGGGATTGGAGTCCTACCCTATTGCTATTAGTGTATTTGGACAAGTCATTTAGACAGTTGTATTACTGGTTAATTGAGGTATCCATTTTTATACTTATTGTGGATATTATGCCTCACTCAATACTCAGTGAGATGACAAATACTCAGTGTTATTTTTTTTTACCATAGGACCTATAAAGAACCTAGACTTGTCTGTTTGTGGATCAATTTTCATCTACAGTTGTATCTCAAGGTTGGTGTGTTATTCAATAATATGTTTTCAATTTAATTAATGGAACAATGATTTCTTTTTGTAAAACCAAACACTTAAATGTGCTGAGTGCATTAAATAGTAGTTATGGAGTAGGCATTGAAGACTTAGAAGCTGGGATCTATTTCATTATACATGACTTAAACATTTTATTATTATTATTATTATTATTTCACAATGTAGCAATTAATTTCCTTTTATGTTTAAGCAACCATGCTTTTTATGCTAGCTTCAATGTCAAAGTACGTTCATTATTAATCACTTCATGTAACTCCAATAAAAAGTGAAAACAAAACCCTAACAATGTGCTCCTGCTTGTAAAGGCAAGCCAAGCAAGGATCATTTATCACTGCAGAAATGAAGTCCCATTGTTCATTTCAATCCCTACTCCCTTAGAGTTCATCACTTGCTCAAATAAAGCTAGTAATATTTAGGAGCACACTAATCTACAATTCCCCAAGAACAGAACTTTTTATTGTTTACTAATTAAAAGCAGATTTTCACATAAGAGCCTTAAAATTTTTACCAGTTTACTGTCTCCTTTACAGGCCACATGTCCTCATGTTTCTGAAAGGGTACCACAAATTCTCATTCACACCTTGCATTTATGGCTGTGTTACAAACCTGCAAGTGGATTTGCTTAGTCATGATGACCCATCTTTGTAAGACAGTCAGCTGAAGACATCTATCTGTATTTTGCTAGAGGCTTAAACTCTTATATATTAACCAAAACATTTCAGGTACTTGTTCAGGAGGAACACATATGCCCGTATATTGCATACTCCATATCCATATAAACACATTGTATTTAATACAAGACATCTCTTAATGTAAATCATGACCCTTCTATCATTTTACTCAATTCTCTCCTTCACTCTGAAAGACCCACAATGTGAGGACTCCCCCACATTCTGACTCAGGAGAGGTGACACCTCAAATCACTCCTGAGAAACTGTCTTGCTGCAAACTGCAAGAGGACTTTTATTTCAAAAGCACTCTCGGGCCCACAGTCATACACCATGCAGGGGTAGAGGACTGTGGCACCCCCGAGTAGCTCGGTAAGGGAGTATTTAAAGGAAGAAACCACAACTCAAGGAGGTGGGGAGGGTGTTGTTGGAAAATACCAAAAATATCAGTTAAGAGTCCCAAGGAAGTGGAAAGTCAAGACAGTTTTCTAGGAGCCTCTAACAATAGCACCTTTGAAGAACAAGTTCGAGCAATGGTCAGGGTGGGTCAGGGTGACTTTCTTTGAATGAACACTCCCTGAACCCAGGAAGCAGGTGGGTAGAGGAATGTTCCTATCTGGTTTATGATTAGCATGCCTTGGAGCATTGAGTCACAAAGGTCACATTCTGAAGCCTGGGCCTTAAAGGCCTAGAATTTTGCTTTTAATATACTTTTTCAATTCCACTTCAAGAGTTTCCCCGTTTTAGTTCCTTTGATTTCTGCCCTCTAATTCCTGCATGAAAAGATTGCATTTAGAATTCCATACTACAACTTCAGGAAACTACTCATTCCAAATACTAGTGGCCTTGATGCTGTTGTTAATCTAGGTGTGCTGCATCAGCCCTGTGTAGACACCACAGACAATAATAACATGTGCTCCATGTCTGCCAATCCTTCCTTCTACAGTTTTCTACCTTTGGCTTTATGGAGGTCATTTTCTTTTGATAGCCTACTGTCATCCTTCGATGCCCTGTTTTATTTATTTGGAGAGAGAGTGTGCCTTTTATACAATTTTGGCTCTGGACATTATTCAATACATGGTCTTTGACAAATTATTATCTTCCAATGACTGATTTTCCTCACATTCAAAATAAATGCATTAGTATCTTCCATAGAGCATCATGGAAAAACTGAATTAACTTAAGGATTGATAGTTTGGAGAATAATTGAATAGTTTCAAGAATATTTGTTCAGCAATATCTGTTCAATGGATAAATTTTTATCAATATTATATATTTTGTTATAATTATAACTTAATTTTTCTATATTAATAATATAGATTTTGTCCTACCAAAATACACTGGAAAAACTTAACTTAGATTTAAGGGTTTTTTTATATCATCTATATATATGTGTGTCAATAGTTATCTCTGGGAGCGAAATGAAAATGGCCTGAACAAGACCCACAGTCACACTTTCCTGTATTTTACCAAGCTCAGCTCATACCCCTCTCCTGGCTGGTACGCCTTCTTCTGATGTCACTTCCTGTGGCCTTTGACCTTTGCTGATACTGAAAGAACCTAGTGGGGAAACCCCCACTCAATTCCCAATTCAGAGTGCACCCAAGAATCAGGAACAGACCTTCTACTGATATAAGTACACAAGGTAGTTTAATGGCGGAGCTCCGGGTCGAAACATATCTCACACAGGAGACAGTGGATTCGACTACGAGGCTTGGAAGCTAGGGGTTTTTATAGAAAAGGGTCGGGGGGCCAAGAAGTGGGAGTGGGGGGAAGGGGAGTGGAGGAGGGTTTGGGGGACTTTTGGGGTAACACTGGAAATGTAAATGAAGAAAATACCTAATTAAAAAAAAAAGAAAAGGGTCTGGGGCTGGGGGGAGGAATTGGCAAGGTTGCACATGATTGGTCCATTTAAACATCAGCAGACTGTACATGCAGATAACATTTAACTTAGGTCAGAAGGGAGGGAGAGTCCGGACATGTCATTCTCTTTATCTTTATGGCCAAGCAGCCTCAGGAATGTCTTAACAACGGGCCTGCATGGGCATGTCTTGGTCTGTTCTACTATGTTCTCAGCCCCAGGTTTCAAAGCTCACAAACAACTCTTTGGGCTATTTGACATAAATTACATGAATCACAGGTCTCAAATTTTATTTTCTTTTAATACTTACCCTCTATTCTCCCTTATACTCATATTTCACACCTCAGCAGATTTTTTTCCTTAGTATTGTTTTCCTAACTATGTCTCACTTAACTTGTAGATATTTTATAGATCAGCCCTGATAATTTAACATATCTGTTACATTTTATGTATTTTACGGTGTAGGGATTAAGGGCTATGTTTCTGACTAATAGCAGAGGAACATGACTTTTTGTTTCAGAAATGGGATCAGGCTTACTCTGGCTCCCATCAGGATTCAATTCCTAACACACTGTGTTTCATATCAAATATTTCTGATGTATTTGTTAAAAGACTGGATGACCCTTCCAATGTCAGCATGCAGATATGCAACATGGTTCTCTGGCACGGGGCAGATAGGTCTTTGGGGAAAACACACAGTATGGTTAAGAGGACTTTAATAAATCCCATAAAATGTGTCTTGTAGTGTCTGGATATATATCCCTGATGCTTATAGGATACACATATGGAAGATCCTAAAAATGAAAAAAAATTTAGCATGTAAATTATGGTTGAAACCATGGAACTAGCCAATATTCATCTGATGGTATAAAAACAGGTCTGAAAGCTTTATTTAAATGATACCATGTTTTCATTAAGCCAAGATTACAGAATGAATAAAATATGAATGATCCTGCGAAGAGGCTAAGGAAGTAGGAGAGGTCAGAATCTCACAGAATACATAGGAAATGTTATTTCAAGGAGGAGGCTAAAGCAAAAGTATCACTTGTTGAGAAATACATGGCAGAAATGGAAACTGGCAGATAAGGAAAACAAGAGTTATCCTTAAACAAATAAAGGTATTAAGCACAAATACTTGGAGATGTTATAATTTCCATTTTATATTTACGCAAATTTAATGATAATAACTATTAATTTATATACATGATGACTGAGATCCTGATACAGAAACCAAGATCAATAAATTCATTAAGATATGTAAATTCATCCAGAGATTAGAGTCTGCTAAGTCTTGGGTACTGTGTCCACTCAAAGGACTCACTGTAGGGGTCCTCATTCCTAGGTTTTGGGGTCATTTGGAGAATTTCCAAAAACTTAAAGAGGTGAGACCTAGTTTAGGATATAGGCCATAGGGGACCCATCTCTCCAACCTCTTTCTGGTCCATCATGATGGGAAAACGTTTTGCCTTCCACGTGTTCCTTCTGCTCTTCTGCCTCACTTTGGAGCCAGAGAAGTCCCCTAGAACCATGAGCTGAATAATCTTTCCTCCAATTGTTCCGTTAACTGTTTTGATCATGACTGTCCCACAGTAATGCATGCCGAGGACAGTATGTATAACAGGAAGTTGCATGGCTGGTAAAGGTGAAGGCAAACCATAAAATATGGGCTGGCACATAAAATAGATGCTGACACAGAAAATAGGATGATGACATACTAGAAGAGTACGGGTAATTGACCAATTGGAATCACCAAGGAGTTGGAGACATGGCAAGAACCATGGGAAACACGTGTAAATAAAATTGAAGGGAAAAATATGGGTGGAAATGCAGAGCAGACTTTGATATTTCAGAAATGAAAGAGTTTCAGATTGTGATCAGTGCCTGAGTAAGTCCATGGGCTTGGTTGAGGTAGAATGCCTGAGCCCATGCCACAATCCCAACATTTGCCTCCACCTTAAACTACAGATGTGAGGTCTACATGTTTATTTCAAATCAAATTTAAAACTCAGAAAAGACTTTCATTTCAAAGATTTATGGTAACTTTGATAGTTAACATTTTGTTACATCCACTCCAGTAGTGACAAGCGCGACAGGCCCCCCAAACCTGGGAGCTGTCCTGAGGCAAAAAGTTCACGGAAACTTAGTCTCCTGGAATCGAGGCATCCTGTATAAAGAATGCTCCAATGTCCTTGCTTTAGTTGGTAAACGGATCTGTGTGTTTTCCCTTAATATTGCTTTATTACAAGTGCTCCTAAGGATTGATTTTTTTGACATATAGCTAGGTTAGATTCTAGGCAGTTCTTGATCCGACCCTGGGCATGGATAGCTAAGTTACTGCCCTACACAGAAATTTACCATTATCTAGGAAGAAGGAAGTTTGTGATCTAAAGAGGAACCAGAGTTGATACTTAGAACTATAGATAGCTGAGTTACACCCATACACAAGTATTTACAATGGCCTAGGGGGAAGGTGGACTATACAATAGACTAGAGTAGGAACTATGGCAAGGGCTTCGTGCCCTTACCCCTGGCTTCTAAGATTAAGTGGACCTTAGGTGGAGCTGCTTTTGATCCCAGTTGTTAACATTGAATTTTATCCCAGTTGGTTCCTGCCAGTTCTTCCGTGTTTGCATTCCTCTGTTTTGTGTAAGACTCCAGTAACCTCTTTGTACCTTGCCAGTGTGTCACCCAACTTCCCTATTTTCTTCTGTATAAAAAGTTTGATGCTCCTTCGGTACTTTCTCCAGCTCCTCCATTGGGGGCCCTGTGATCCATTCACTAGCTGACTGTGAGCATCCACTTCTGTGTTTGCCAGGCCCCAGCATAGTCTCACAAGAGACAGCTATATTTGTGTCCTTTCAGCAAAATCTTGCTAGTGAATGTAGGGGGGAGGGTATGGGGGACTTTTGGGATAGCATTGGAAATGTAATTGAGGAAAAGATGTAATAAAAAAAATACTTTTATATGTTAAAAAAAAAAAGTTTGATGCTCGATTTGACAAATTACATTCTGATCCACACTCCCTTGTGTCGGGTCTGTCTGTCAATTCCCGCCGACTCCTTGCCCACCTGCATCAGAGACTCTTTACTGGAGTGGATGTAGCAACATTTGTGTCAACCTTGACTTTACTTTCCTGGCCTGGAAACTATAAAATTCTCTAAGCTTTTATTGGTGCATATTTCTCTACAATCTAAATTGCATTTTCGATCAAACTACAAACCAAGAACCTAAAGCTCATCAGCTTCTTCCACCTACCAAAGGCAGCAATAATTGCCCCTGCACAACACAGCGAAACCAATTCCTTCCTTCTCCTGAACTGCAAGCTCTTTAAGACGTGCCGCCGAATGTAGTGGCAGGTGAGAGTTTTATCAAGTATTGCACAAATGAAATATCCTGTTCCTGTATTACCATCTTCCCAGCCTTACACACCAGATCCATTTCTGCCATTTAGCCTAACACCTTATAGGCTATGTTTTCCTATGGTAGCCTTGTACTACAAGGTCACAATGGGTGATTAAGTCAGTCGCTCTCTTCTCTCTCTCTCTCTCTCTCTCTCTCTCTCTCTCTCTCTGTGTGTGTGTGTGTGTGTGTGTGTGTTTTACAAACTCCAACTCCGGTGGATTAATACATCTTTTTGTTCTTGGAACTCTTAACTTTGGTGGCCTGCTCTCCAACTCATTCAGTTCCACACAGTTAATCAGCATATGGATACTTTTCAATTCCCCAGCATCCTCAGGCTCCTTGCTGCATTAGCAGAGTTAGGCAGGGAGACATCAAAGAGCACAGAATGGATCATGAGCAATTTTTTCAACATTCATGACTTGAAATGTTTTATGTTGTATTCATTGAGCAAAAGACCATCCAAGAAGAAGTCTAATATCTGATGAGAAATTTTACCCAGTGTTGTGCTCGTGATGAAAAGGAAAGCAGGACTGATGAGAACACAGTAGCCACTACCAAAGTTTTACAACTTGGTGTTTTTAGCAGATTTCCTTCTTTTCAACTTTGTGTTAGAATCTTCTCCTTCTCACCATTACATCAAACTTAATATTATTAATATGCTTAATAATTGCAACTATAGAATGTACAACTATATTTTGTGTTTTATTTTAATGTGCATTTGATTGTATGAGTTCGAAATATATACAGGTAAGCTACACTAATATATGTATTTATATTCTTTGCATAATTAGTATCAAGTCATATAGCCTCTTGCATTAGTGTAACTTAGTAACCCATTTGAATATCTATGTGGTGGCATTTATTTATTTACTTCCTTATATTTTGTGGTACTTCTGACCAAACCCAGGGCCTTTTGGATGGTAGGCAAAATGCTCTCTTATTGCTGAATATCCTCAGTCACTTTCTGTTTCCTTTATTCTTTTTTCTCTGTATCTAACGTTAAGTGTTTGCCCACAGTTGATGGTTTGTTTGATTTCCTTCTTTACATGTTAGTTAATCTCCTTAATATTTTTAAAATTATTCTAAATTTTCATTATTCTTACTCCAAAATACTTTAATAATTCTGCCAATTCATGCCGTCGCAATCTAATCTCTCCCATAATCTCCTGTTTATTAAAATAAGTGAATCCTTTCATTTTCATGCAATTCAGAGCAGTTATCTTTTTTGGCAGCAGTTTCCTTTGAGATAATGATCTTCATCTGGCTTTGGCTTGCCTTGCTAATTAAAGCTTATTGGTTCTAGATAGCTGTGTATGTTTGTTCTCGTTAGAACCAAAACATCACTCTTTGGCCTGCTTCTGATCCCCACAATCATAAATGTCGATTTTTATTTTAACCTCCTCTTTTCCCCCCTCTGAGTTCAATTTAAGGCTTCTATTAGTTATTTGACAATGGATTTTGCAGATCTTCTCAATGCAGTCTGCATTCCAGCTGCCCTAAGAAAATGAACAACACAAAGGACCACAAGTGATAATATTTGGGACTGTTTGAGTTTTGGTATCTGTCAAACTGACTTTATTTGGTAAAGTACTATTCTGCTAAGTTACAATGCATTTTCCCAACGTGGACCAACTTTATTTGATCTGCCACTCACTCCATGAATATAGCTGTTTTGGTGAGAAGAGAGTACGGCTATTTTAATGACGGCCCACATCCTCTATCTATAAAGTTGTCTTAATATTTGCGAGTGTTCAGCCACAATTCCAGAAAACGGTTCTTAAGAGACACATTCTTAAAGATGAAAAATTCTGAAGTTTGTATTTTCTAACTTGAGCTAAAAACATAGCATCAACAGTTCTTGTATAATGCTGAACTCAGCATGAAATCTTAAAGAAAAATTGTTATTCAAAGAGACCATGTGCCATTATGGGAAACTTAGATGGATACAAAGAAGCCCTATCAACATTGATAGCATGTCACTAATAGAAAAGTTTATGAAATTTTTTATAGGTTATAAAAACAAACTATTTCACTCACATCTGAGAGAATATCCAGGGATACAGAAAGTTAAACACATTGTACATGTTGTTTGTTAGGAAAATTCTCCTGTCACTATTATCTTAGGATTTGGTTATTGCGTTAATACAATAGCAATCATTTAATTTGCTTACAAATGTGCCCTTTGAAAAGATTTAGCTGGATGGCTCTTCAGTACTACCTGTAACATGGACAAGGACATCCTGAGACTCTTTCTAGTCTACTTGCATATAACAGCAGGGAAGTTAGCATAGTCTGTGGCCTAGAAGGTGTTGGCCTCTCTCCTTGCAGAAACCTGCTGTAGCTGCTGCACTTCTGTCTAACTCAGTGGCAGTTTCCAAACAGAAGTGCTCTGCAAGTCACCAAAAAGCTGTCTCACCATCCATGACATCCAGGGAGAGCTACAGAGCTGCAGTCATTCTGCAGGCAAAATTCGGTCAGATTCACGGAAGGGAGCATTGTCTCACCTCTCCATAGAGTAAAGGCCAAGTCATTATGAATGAAGAAATGGTGTAGAGGTTGTGGTAGTTATTTTAGGAAAATATTACCAAATAATATATTATTCAAATAATATCCTTTATAGCCTCGATTTTATACTGTAGAAGACTCAAGAGAAATTGCAGTTAAAAAGAAAAAGAAAGAAAGAAAGAAACCTTCATGGATACTTATTTGGCAGGTTTTCTCTCTTTTATTGTGTTCCTGAGACAGTAAATATATCTTAAACAATACAATCTTCTATATAAAATTTTAATAAAAGTATGTACACCAACCAAAGAGTACACATGGAGGGACTCATGACTCCAGTCACATATGTAGCAGAGGATGGCATTGTCTGGCATCAGTGGGAGAAGAGACCCTTGGTCCTGTAAAGGCTTGGTGCTCCAGTGTAAGGGAATGCCAGGGTGGTGAGGTGGAAGCGGGTGGTTGGGAGGGGGAGCACCCTTATAGAAGCAGGGGAAGGAGAATGGGATAGGAGGGTTCCAGAGGGGAAAACAGGAAAGGGGATAACATTTGAAATGTAAATACATAAAATATCCAATAAAAAAAATTTATAAGAAAAGAAAAAAGAAAGAGATTTCCAAGCAAATTTCTCAGTCATTCATTTGAGTAAATCATTACTATAAAGATAACAGACACTAATAATAACAGTGAGAAAAACACTATACTCTCAGCGCCCCTGGACTTCCTGTAGTTTTGATTTTATTTGTTTGATTGTTTGTTTGTTTTTAATCTAGGGTTGAAATCCCAAGAGAATTTCTGCTTCTATGTGTTATAGAAATATTTCATTCCAAGCTGGAGTATCTGCCCCACCTTTACCCATCTAATTCCTGAATAAAAGACACAACCTTTATATTCTTAATAAGTCTTAATCAGCACAAGAGCTGGGCAGATATCTATCCTCTATGCTATTATGTCTATTTCCTAGCCAATAATCCCATTATATACTTTGCTATGTTTCATCTGGGCTACTCATAATTTCAATTCAAAAATCCACATGGTCATATTTGAATATTCTTTCCCCACGGCAGCTTCTCCTCTATTCACTTTCATCTCCCTTGGCTCCAGGTTTGCCTTTGACTCCAAGCCCAGGAACCCTAAAGCCTTACCTAGGTCTCTTATGCCCAGATATTGGCTGTCAACCATCTTTATGCACCAATCAGGGATAAGTTGGGGGGGGGGAGGTCAAATAGCATCACCTGGGTCTAAGCGAGGTCTATGGGAACAACCAGTATTTAGCATAGCAAACAACCAGACCTCAACATCCATGTCTATTGGTGTTGTACTTGTTCATATCTTGGGAAAACAGTCTTAAGAACCCTAAAACCTTGTTTTTTAACATTTCATATCTGTTTTATAGATTCTATATTGCTACAAAAACTTGAAAGAATTAATATCAAGTAAACATGTTTTTCCAGTTTTGTGTGTGTTTGTTTTCTTTTTCTTTTTCTTTTTTAATATAAGTGTTGGATTTATTAGAATTACTTATATGTTGTGGTCTGGCTAATTCAATAATGGCTGCCTCCCAATGGAAAGCCCAAGAATCTAATAGATTTTCAGTCCACAAGTCTGAATGTCTCAGCTTGTCTACATTTATTGGAATCTAGAAATAGGCTCTAATGCCAATGAAGAAATTAACCTGACAGAGGGAGTGAGAGCAAGTAGTCAAAAAGCATGTTATCCCTTCTTCCACTTCCTTTTATATAAGCTGCCACCAGAAGATGTGGCCTAGATTTAGGCTGGGTCAAGGGACATCAAATGATCCAGATTTAGGGTAGGTCTTCCACCTCAAATAATCCAATGAATAAAACTCCCTCTAAGGAATGTCA
Source organism: Mus caroli (assembly GCF_978045245.1). NCBI lineage: Eukaryota > Metazoa > Chordata > Mammalia > Rodentia > Muridae > Mus > Mus caroli. Next base: position 20,078,880 of record NW_028227258.1, read on the forward strand.
GCTGCTTGGTTTTTAGTTAATTCCAGATATAAGCAACTTGGCAACCAAGAATAGCAATCATAAAGACAGTATGCTCTCTGAGTAAAATTTTACTTATAAATAGAACTGGATTAAGTCAAAGATACTACAGTTTACATTTTATGAAATGATTAAGGCTGGAGATTGTCCAGTTCTGGCCCTTAAAATTGTGCAACATCATTATTGGTATGTTGCTATAGCTACATACAAGTATTGTATATCTAAAAGTAACAAATTATAGTTAAAACCATCAGACATCAGACCATGTGATTCATGGGCATGACATTCCCATCATTGTCACAAAAATGCCTGATGTAAATGACTTGAAGGGAAGAAAAAGTTATTTTGCCTTTCATTTCCAGAGATTTTAGTCCATGGCTCATTGGCTCCATGATTTGGGGGCCTGCAGTAAAACAAAATCATGGTTGGGAAGAGCAAGACAGGAAAAAATGACCTCTGGTATTGTGATGGCGAATACTGATTGTCACTGTGTTCAGATCTAGAACAGCCTCTGAGGATGCCTATGAGCCACTTTCTCTATTATGATGACACAACTGGGAAAGCCCATCCTAAATATAAGCAGCCCTGTTCCATGTGCTTGGTTTTCAGACTGCAGAAAAATGGAAAACGTACCTGAAACAAGCATGGTCTCCCTGTGCTTCTTGATTGTAGGGGACAATGTGACCAGCTTCCTCTATTATGTCCCTGTCATGGTGGGTTGTGCCCTGTAATGGTGCAACAAAAATCAATATTTCCTTATGTAATTATTGCCAGGAAATTTTATCATAACAACAAGAAAATTACACAACACGCTCATGGGAGGTGAGACAGTCCTAAAATGATCTCACATCCATCAGGGCAACAACAACAATTGTTTGGAACCAACTTACATAGTGATTCTATTTTCTCAGAATTTCTTAAATTTACTTTAGACATAAAACTCAGAAACAATGATATAGTTTTTATTTTCAAAACATATAAAAGACAGAGAACTATTAAAGTGTGTTATCTGAAATGCATATATATGTAAAGTTACTTTGTATTATGGATATACCATGTAGTTGCAAATGTTCAGTACAGTAGATAATCTGTTGAATTGTGTCACTCTATAGTGTTCTAATAGTTTATATAACTAGAGAAACTCAAGTTCTCCATTTAACCCTCAGAGTATTTGTCTTAACTAAGAATACAAACACTGGATGTTAAGAATAGCAGGACTGTGGTGGCAGCTCATTCAACTCAAATAATCTCAGTTCTTTGGATTATAGCCAAAACCCTAGGAGGAGGCAGCCAAAACAGACAGACATAAATCTGTTGGCCTGACTCTTAGGAATTCAGCGAGAGCCAATTCATTGTTATTTCAGGCAGTGTTCCATCAAGCTAGATCAGTGCTGCCCAAGATCTACAGTGAACATACACCTTCACAGAATCAGGAATGTAGAAGGAGAGAACACTGATGGATATTTGAATGCATTTGTGACCCTGATGCTTATATGATAGATGTTAGTTAGTGAATTTGCCGCACCTAAATGAATCCTTACTTTTGCTGGTGAAAATAGTGAGCCTCATTTAGTCACAGTTCTATGTCCACAATACATGATTCTAGAAATAGCTCAGGTCTGATATCCTCTTTAATTCTTATTGTCAACTTGTCATAAAGTAAAGTAGCTTTGGAAAACAATAAACCTCAGTTGAGGATGTGTTAAAATTAGATTTGCCTAGGGCAGTTCTGTGAGATTCTATCTTCATTGGTGTGGGAAGATCCAGCCCACTGTGAGAGGGAACATCCCTAGACAAATAGTCTTGAGTCTTGGACAGTAATGTATATATATATACATACATATATGGCATTGGGCTCTGCACAGACAGGCTGGTCTCCAGGTGAGCTGAGGTCTGAATCCCGGGAATGGTGATAATTCACCTTCATGACATGGTAGACGTTCCCTTATGCTCCTGGAACTCTGGCCCCTGCCTCAGTTACCGCCCCCTACAGCCCTCACAAGAGAAGCATGGTCAGTAGTCATGTAGGCAATGGCCCAAGCTTCTGACCTTCAGGCTAAATTCCTCCTCAGTTACCTAGCAACAATAAAGACCATAAAAAGGGCTGTTCAGCCCCCATCTCTCTCTCTTACTTTCTTACTTGTCTCTCTTACCTCTTACTCCTCATTCTCTTCCCCTCTCCTCTCCCTTTGTCTTCTCTCCTCTCCCTTACTCTCTCTTTCTCTGTAGCCTTTCCTCCCCACCTCTCTCTCTCTCTCTCTCTCTCTCTCTCTCTCCCTTTCTACATTCTCCCTTTGCCCTGCATTTCTATAATAAAGCTCTTAAACAACAGAGAATCTCTGCTCATCAAGATCTGCTACACTCACGCTCGCAGGAGTTGGGAACCTTTCTTTCCTCATCCCTTCCTCCTATAACCCTAGTGGCTTTACCAAGGTAGCTCTGGGGTCCCCAGGCAGGGCTGCCCCTTGCCCCTCCCCCCTGAAGAGTGGGATAGAGGAATGCCCACCCAGAAATGAGTGGAAGGTAGTTAGCAGCCCTCCCACGTCTGACTGACCAGAGAATAGGTAGAACTCTGGTGGGGTGTGGGCTTCCCCCCTCCTCCCTGGGCCCCCTTTTTAGTTATATATATATATATAGTTATATATATATAGTTATGTATATATATATATATATATATATATATATATATACTCCCTGAGCACAAGACAGAGAAATCTAGTTACTCTTCTTCCAAGGTTTCTTATCCAGTTTTCTGCCTTGAGCTCCTATCACAATTTCCCTCGACAGTGGACTGTAAATTGAAAGTGTTAACTGAAATATATCCTTGCACACCAAGCTACTGTTATCCATGGGATTTTATCAAAGCAGCATCAGCAAACACACTAGCGAACCTCTAGCTTTACAGTTATAATTATGTTGCTTCTTGCCCTCAGAAGACAAGATGTAGTTATGATGGGTCTATAGGCACAGGATGGTGCCTGAACACTACAGGACTCTCAACACTTGGGACAAAACAAAAGTTCAAGATTTAAAACAAAACTCAGAGAGGTAGAGAGAGGAGGAAGAAGAGAGAGGGGAGGGGGGAGCACAGAGGCAGGTCATGGAGCAGGAGAGGGAGAGAAAAATATCTACAATACTAGAATACAAATTTGTTTCCATGAGACATAAACAGTTAAGGTGTCATCCGACCTTACCACAGACCAGGACCTCCTGCCCATTTGCAGCTATTGCTGAATTCTGTCTTTCAGTCTCATCCCGCCATGGATTTCTTGTTCTCAGCACTGTTCACTAGGCTAAAAATGCTGAAGATGGCCATTATCTATTTTAGGCCCCAAATAGATAGTACTGGGCATTTCAAGTGTTCCTTAAAGTTACCACTGTTTTTATACAAGAGTGCAATTATATCACATATTCACAGCAATAAAATAAAACAATATAAAACAAATAAAATGAAAGTGAGTGTGGTGATGCATCTGTTTTGAGGAAGTTGCACAGGTCCGGAAATATTTCTCCCATTATGGTGGCGTATATTGACTCTGAGGACAATTCTGGTTTTATTTTCAGAAATAAAAACACTATTAGCCAACTAATATGAATCATAATCCTACCATCTCTGTATATAATATTTTTTGCAAATTAAGTCATTTTACATCCTTTTATTTATCACATTTCTTACATCTTTCCCAAATGACACATTTTAGTACATATATTCATACAAAGATATTTTAAAAGGCATGGGTTTTACCGAAGTGAATACATAAGTCTACATGCTTCAAATAGAAATTCATAGTACAAATTTGATATTTAAACTGTCTCCTGCTTAAAGACCTCCCCAGATTAGGTATGTGGCATAGATGACTGCCAAGACCTCCATATTTATTCACTGCTTACTAAATGTTAACATCGTCAGCACAAAGGGTAATTATCTTAATTATGGTAGACAAACTCCACTCAGTTCTAGGCTTCCGCCTTGTCATAATACTAGGAACGTACAGTCAACATGGTGTTTGCAAACCAATATACCTGACTTGTCTCACTGTTACTAATAATTGGATGCTGGATGAATATGATTCTTGTAACTTTAATTGATAGTGTACAGTAGGTTCTTAAGATGAAATTCCACATATATCATTTGGAATTTTCTAGTCCTTTGTTTTTAGATTTTTGTTTTAAATATCATGTCACTTATTCATCATCTAACTCTGACAGACTGCAGTAAATCAGATCTGAATTGAAGAAAAAGGAGACTCAGAAAGCTCTGTCAACTTCAGAAACTTACCTAATGCTGCAGAGTTGGAATACAGTACTCAATCTCTGAATGCATGGCTAACTGTATTAAGGCCAATATCCTTCCTCTGATGTTCTATTGCTGTGATTTAAGTTAGTATGAATCATCACACATCATTTTCTGCTCTTAAGAACTAAGAAAAAATAGCACTTTCACAGAACTATGAATTAGATTCCAGACAATGCAAATCAATAATATAAAACATATTATGTAAACAATCTACATAATTTCTAAATAGAGTTGATGAAAACCTATGTTTATTAAGTCATTGAGCATCATATACATAAAATGTATTTTAAAGCAAGTATACATAACAATATGTTTAGTCAGTTTTTTCTTCATTGATATACCAGTATTGACTGCAAAAAAATTTGCACAATCTTTTGGTTTTAAAAACTCCAATGTCCTTCAAATATATTTGTGATATATAACCATTAAATTTATATAAAAAATCTAACCACTTTATAGGCATAGAATAACATCAAGAACAAAAATAAATTCCATATTTTAAAGTGATGAAATATGTAAATCTAAAGGGAATTCCTACTTTTGTGGAAGGATTTGTCAAACTGTCTTTTGAACCAGAAGGAGCCTGCTATGCTTTTTTTTTTCTCAATTTGCTTCTCCTTAATCACTCAGGTGATGCTTAACACCATCACTCAGTTCACTGCACAGACACCTCATTAGCCTCATTGAAATGATAAATTATGCCCTGATTGGTTGAGCATTTGGTATTTCTTTTATGCCACGCCCTTTGGAATGAGCTTTTCTGTTTTCCTCGTGACATACATTGCATTTATAGCTGAACATTCCAATATATGTCTCATATCACTTAGATTTTCCTCTTCTTTGGTAACTAAAAACAACATAAATAAATTAATTGCCATTGCAAGGGCAAGATTCACCATTTGTAATTAAAACGAAGCACAATACGGAAAAGCCTGTGTACTGAGTTGAAACAGTGCTCAGCTTAGTTTGGCCATTGGCCAGTGTAGACTGTCAGGGGAACACTGAGCAGTATCACTTGCATGACCTGAGCAGATAGGAAATCCCCATCCAGACTGGGCAATAGAACATTCATTGGAATTCATGGCTGGTATTGAAAATATGAGATGATAAAAAGACCTGTACCTTCTCTGATCTTGGGAAGCTCTTGGTGACACCATTTGTAATACTTTTTCTCCCCCTGTGAGGCCAGAGCTCTTCAGAACCAGATTATCCTTATCTCAAAATGTCTTTGACTAAGGATTCCATTCAATCAGTTGGAATCTACATCATGAATCATGAATAAACAATGAAGAAATCATAGGGGTTCTAATGAAGGCAAAGGGGCTCTAAGGATAACACCAAAACCACTTGTTAAAGATACGGCAGTAGGAGACAATAGTGTCAAGGAAAGAAGAACATGTCATCTATTTCCCATGGCATACAAACCCACTTATATCCATTCGGAGGTATATTGTTTATGTGTCTGGGTAACTCACCAGATCATAAGTGTTCTAAAATAAAACAATAGAGTCTGTTTAATCTCCCTTTGTACCACATATATTGACTGAAAAGAATACAAATTCTGTAAATATTTATTAAAGCTGTTTTGAGCTATCAAGGTGAGTGTCTAAGTGTAGTCTAAAGGAAAAGTTTCCAGGGTAATTTGATTTTGAGCCAGAATACCAAAGGGTCACCTCAGATCCCATTTTTTGTGATTACTCCAGAACACCATGTGCCTGAGCACATTCTTTTTTCATTATTTACAAATTATTAAAATTTCAATTTTAAGGATTTAGTGGGTTATCTATAAAATAGCTTTTATTTGTTTATATATGAGTGTTTTTATTTATTTATTTTAATGCAAAACTACATTTGATATGTAGCCAAAATAAGTATTCTTCAAAAGGCTACTGAGAGAATTAGAAGGTCTATACTTTTATCTAACTTACTGTTTGTTTGTTTGTTTGGGTTTTTTGTTTTGTTTTGTTTTGGTTTTGGGGGTTTTTTACATAGCATTTTGGAAGTAACAAGACCACTTAGTTACTGGGCTTTTCAGTTGACTATGGAAGAAGAATTTATAGTCACAAGACCCTTTATCCTCTCTTCTCATCCCTGCCTCTAGGGGACGGGGTCCCACCTTCCTAATGTTGTTCCTGTGTTGTGGTGCCCTCCAACCATACAATTACTTTTGTTGCTACTTCAGATCTGTAATTATGTTACTATTCTGAATCAAATGTAAATATTTTTGGCAATAGAGGTTTGTTAAAAAGGTCACAACCCACATATTGAGAACCATTGCTCTAGAGTAATTTTTTTAATGGTTAACTCCACCACTTTCTTTATACTCTCAATGAATTAAAACAATAGCCACGTGAAAGAGTAAAGGTTGTCAGCTTAAGAAATCGTTTACACAGATTTAAAGCACGGAGTTTAATTAGAAATGTTAACATTTAGAGCCATTTGATTCATTAGCCACACTGATAAGAATATTAAATGAATTAACTTATCTGTTTCTTCCTAAGAAAGTATGAGGCAGCCACCACAATGAGTTGTAATAAATGGGGGAAGTTGCTTTTCTTTATTCATGCAGCTTGCTTAGCAGTAAAATAGCTCCTGAGCTATGAGAAACCTCTCAGGTGGGGGTGGTTTCAGGTTAATTAACACGGAGACTAGAGTTTCTGTTGCTTGACTGACCTTCACTCAGCATGAGAGTGAACACAGCTATAAGTTCCTCCTGCTTTATCTTGGTAGCATGCTGTCTCAAGGGGAAGGCTCTGTGGTCTCCCACCCATTCCTCAGCTCACAGAGAGTGTCTGCATTACAGAAGTTAATTTGTTCTTGGATAATTAACAGGATGCAGAATATGACATTTCAGTATTTAATCTATTAAGTCACTTTTAAAAAGAGCATTCTGTTCAGTGGGAGTAGAGGTATCTCTGACTCTTTTGCCTGCTCCTAGGTCCCTTTTCTCCCTACTGGGTTGAAGACAACCCAGCCTGGATCTGAAGGGTTGTGCCTAGAAACTGCATCTTGTTATGCTGTGTTCTGTTTGTACCCCTGGGAGACCTGCTCCTTTCTGAAGGGAAAGAGAGGAGCAGTGGATCTGGGGACAGGATAGGTTGGGGTACTGAGAGGAGGGGAGGGAAGGGATGCTGCACTTGGAATGTATTGTATGAAAGATGAATAAATAAAAAGGGAAAAAGTGCATTCTGAAAGGTGTGAAACTGAATTTTTTACTTCGACTTCCAAATATACTCTATGCCCAGTAAGTAGAATAGCCAGTCTAATATGAATAGGCATTTATGTAAATGAACAGACTTTGATTCTTATTAATTTTGATATGTGATGTGTTTCATTTGCAAGTTTATATAGTACAGTTTATTTTTTTTTTAAAAAAGCAAATATGGAGAGGAACTCTCTCTGAACTCCTTATCTACCAAAAAATAGAACCAGCTAGAGGAACTCAGTTATGTGCCTGCTTCCTGGAAGTTCCATCAGTCAGAGAAAACTGACTCATATACAAGACTAGAAGATGACAAGACACTCAAACCTTATTAGAAACCTTTTTATTTCCCATTTATACTTTAAAGGACATATTTGCTCATCCCTATAGTCATTTGGCCACCCTGTCATAGCATATACCTCCTTCCTTGTAGAGGTATATACCTATAGGGTTCGGTCTCTAATCTAAATAAATTCCAATTAAATGTGATGCTTGCACTAGTAAAAGGTCACACTCTTCTAGTGTACCCCCTCCCCTTTGTCTTTTTACTTCATTGCCAAAGCTAAAAGGCTAGATTGTATACACATTTCCCTCTCTATAATCCTGATTTTTATTCAAATCAAAGCGCCCAAACGCCTATATCATCCCATCTCAAATTCCCTGATGCTTCTTGGCATATACCAACAACAACTATATATATATATATATATATATATATATATATATATATACACATATATATATATACATATATATATAGTTTTATGATAAAAATATATAATTATATATATATTTATAAAATTTATAAATATATATATATGTATATATATATATATATAATTTTTATCGTAAAGCTGTAATGGTCCCAGGGGCAAGTTGGTTCATACTATCTCTCCTAACATCTCTCTCACATCCTGTAATCAGTAATGTAGTGATTGTAATGGAAAGTTAAGAATAAATGGGAAAATACTACCAGGTTATTATTTTATGAGAATTAGATATTTTTCTAACTTGTATAAAAATTAGAACATGATGGATCGAGATCTGGGACATGGTAATTTCATTTTACCAAAATAATTAATAATAATAATAATAATAATAATAATAATAATAATAAACAAAAAGAGTGGCTTAATGAGGAAAATCAAAATTATTCTGTTAGTGTACTGATTCCAACGAAACTAGATGCTATGTTAGGCTAGGACAACAGACCATCCATCCTTCATTAGATTACATTAATTCCAGCTGTTTACATGTATTTTATGAGTCATTTTTGCACAAGGTAACCACTCCCAGACAATATTATGTATTTCTTATATTGAGAAAAAAAAAAAGGGTACAAAGGGAAGGGAGAGTGGACCTGGAAAGAGCTGTGGTATGATAAAAATCATCTTATAAAATTCCCAAATAACTAATAAAATAAAATAATCAAATAAGTATTAAAAATAAAACCAAATCTGAGTAAAATATTAAATAAATAGAAACAAAGAGATAAGAAGAAATAGAAGAAAAAAAAACTGTGGTGATTTTTAAAGAGAAGCTAACATCTTTTCTGATGAGATACAAGTACAACTGATAGAAGAAATAAGGAAGGGATTAAAAATGGCTTCTCTAATTTGGAACCCTCCAGAGCGAAGAGGGATCTGTGGTATTTACTGTGATAATGAAGAGTCCTTAGTGTGGAATTTTCAGAAATGGAGCATGGAGAAGAAACAGAAAGTTATTTTTGGAATGGCTATTAAGAAAATAATTAGACATACAAACGGAGTTAATTATGTGGTAGCCAGATGGATAAAGAATGGCGGCATGGGAATGAAATGAGCGGTGGAGTGAGAGGCTTGCCAGGTGCTGATGAAGTTGTGAGATAGCTCTGGATCAGCCTTAAGTGAGTCTCTACTCCCAAGAGAGTTGTGACCATGGGAAGTTATACAGAGCGGCCATGAGTTAGAGAACATCCACAAGATGAAGAGAAGCCACGAATGCTGTGGACTGACCAGGGCAGAAAGGTCAACCATGCTATTAAAACCAAGTCAGGTGTTAACCTTGAAGAATACTTCTGAAATAGCCAATAAAGTGCAACCGGAGTACCAAGTGCAGGACTGGAACAAACAAGGGCAAAGTTCCCCTAAGTCTACATGAAGCGAGGACATGAGTGCCACTTGCCAGTGAGGAGGGGAGAGACAGAGGCCAGTGTGTGGTCACACAGACCCTTTTGAAGAACTCTCAGTTTTGTGGTTGCTGTTGTTTCCTGTAAAGGAGAGTGAGAAAATGGAAGGTATTTTGGCTGGAATGTAGGAAAAAAGTTTTCTGTTGAAATTTAGTGAGAGCGTCGCAAATATAAAATGACCAAACATGGAGTGAAAAAAGTCCTATGATCTAAGAGAAAAGGAAACATAATATCTGAAAAAAAATATCCTTGGCACATAAATGTAGTGAAGTTTTTGTTTCTTAAAAAGAAAACACACACACACACACACACACACACACACACACACAGAAATAGGAATGTGGTTTCATTTTAATCCCAGGGATGGGGACGAGGGCCTGGTCTAGATTGTCCAGCAGCTCAGTGAGTTGTTTCCTGCGCTAGCAGGGGTGTGGGTTTTGCTAGCTGCACAGAGTTTCTGTTATTGTGTGAAGTTCAGAATTCTGCGGGTTCTTCAGAGGGTACTCAAATGCTTGGGCCCTGAGAGTTCCTGTGGTGGTGGGTTGTTGGTTGTTGTTGATCGTGGTTTGTTAAATTACTCTGCACAAAGAAGAAACAACAAAAAATTAGATATCCTGAAGGTGAAGATCAAACTTGTCATTTTATATATCTGAGTATAATTCATAATAGAACAAATATATTTATACTATTAATTATATTATGCAAATATAATAGATTATATGTGAATATATGCTAATATTTCATGCATACTTACATGCCACTACATGTGTAGAGAATATACTTACTGTCTAATATAAGACATCTCCTAGGTATGATACCTAATTGTCTTATCAAAGCACTAAATTCTTAGTTGTTATCTTCTAGAGGCAGTGAGACCTAGGGATGGAGGCAATAAATGAGGCAGAATAAAGTCTTATGCAATAGCCAGCTTTATTTAGAGCATCAGACAAATTTTGAGTCAAATTCTCCTGCATTCAAGCTATATACAATCACAAAAACAAATCACATATGGCAAAACATGTTTTTCTATAGAGGCATATAAGCAAATACCAGACACTAACACTGAATAATCTGAAGTACACTTACTCATATCTGATACTCCTTGTAGCACCACAAATGCACATTCCGAGCACAATTTCATGTTTTGTAGAAACTGGAGTCACAGGACTCTTGCTTTGTAGTCTTGTGTTTTCTCACCACTCAGAATCCTCACATGACTGCATTTTTGGACTTTGTTCAGACACTTGATAGAAAATCAGTGATATAAAAGCTAATTATTTTAGGATTGTGTAAACAGAGAATTTACTTATTAATAAGAACCTCAGGGAAAATATAACAAAATTGTAATTGTTGCTTGGCACATCTCTTGTTCCATGATCAAGACAATTCAAAAACTGTTCTAGTATTTTGTTGTGAGCCTTTTGGGCCCAATGGTTTTATTGCCAAATGGCCAGTCTTGAAAACAAACTTAAGAGGCAGCATCAATACAAACTGAATCAGTTATATTTAGGAATATATGTATAAACAAACACATATACAAACATACACACACACACACACACACGCTGCCATGTATATATATATATATATATATATATATATATATATATATATATACATACACATGTGTATATATGTATATATATGTACATACATATATATGTGCATGAAATAACATAACAGTACATGAAAAAGAGGCCATATATTTGAAGGAGAGGGATGGGATATATGAGAAGATTTGAAGAGAGAAAGGGAAAGAAAAAATGTAATTAAACTATAATCTAAACTTTTATAATGTTCGAAAATTAAAAGACAAAAAATTAAAGTTTGATCGCATCCTTTTGCCTTTAACCAATCTGAAGGAAGGTAACTGATAGGCATCGTATACTGATTGATATTTGGTGATCATTTGATGAGTTCCTTTCTGTCTAAGACACATTTATTTACTAACTTTCTTACTATTTGTCTACAAGGCTGAGTATATCTTTTCTAAATAGCTTCCAATAGTTTCAAATGCTCAAAGGTGACTGCTGGAATTGATATTTCTCAAAGTTCTGTTCATCTCCTCTGTCTCATAAGCACAGCGTGCAACCTCACTGAAGTTGTGAAGCTCATGAGTGAGCAGGAGGAGAAAAGAATAAAGTCTGGATGGGAGCTCTGGCCAAACCACAGCCCAAGGCCAACAATGCTTCTGATCCTACTCTACATTTGTTCCATGGCTGTGTCTTAGAAGCCTAATGAAACATAATACCTAAAGTGCTTTAAAAACAAGGGAGTTAGGTTCAGATGACTTCTCAGCAGTTCATTCTCCCATATAAAACCTTTGAGGTCAACATATAAGCTTTACTACTAACAACTGTCCTGGAAGCTGGCACAGAGTTACTGTGACTTTGGAAAGTGACAAAGTAGGGGCCATATGCAGAGAAAGAGGAAAATAAAAGGAAAAGGCCAAAATTCCTTTTTTGCACTTATAATAGACAACTCCTACGATTTATAAAGCCAGTCAAATGATGAGAGTCAAAGGCTAGACCTGCTGCCAGTGGTTCAAGAGCAGCGTGAGTCTAAAACTAGAAAATGCAGAATAACACAACAAATCAAAGCAAGAACGATGCCACTCCAGGGCTCTGACATCCTGCCCTAGGCAGCCAGTGAAGGGTCAATATCAGATGCCAGGACAAGAAAGCTTGTTAGCTGAAAACCAGACACATTTATAAAAGGCTCTACAGGAAGGCAAAAGCAACAGCGAAAATGACATCGGTGAATATTTTCATCTTTATGTGCTCCAGTCAGTAATATTTAAGTTAGAAAGTACAGTTATTGTTACTGTTACCTACATTTTTCTATGTTTCTTTCACACAGTGTTTTAGATTCCACACTTGAATGTTTAAACAGTCCACATTAATCAAGAATCTAATTACAAATTTAAAAGACTTAATTAAATTTAATTAGAATTATAGGATACCCTATATTCAATCCATTCATGTATCTCATTTTATACTGAGATTTAAGTGTGTTCATGTTATTAAGGAGTAGACATCTGATAGTTAACTACAATAAAATATGAAGTAATGAATCCCCCATGGTTTGGTCTGCCATTCACAATAGCAAATATACCTTGTAGTTGATAGTCAAGGTGACACCTTGATTCCCCCTATGGTGTTAACATGCCAAGAAATAGCATCCACTAAGAAAGAGAAAGGTGCACTGATTCTTCCAAGGACAGTGAATGTGTTTGGTGCAAGAAGTGTAGCTGGATATCCAAATAAATCTCCAAGGCTACATCTTGCAATTTCAATATAAATTTTATTCTAGACTTGTATTGAAGTAAGGCTCTGAAAGAAGAATGGTATAGGTATTGAGATACAACTAGAAAATTATGCTAGAAAACTGCTTAGATATTTGTATGTAGCTATAGACAGATGAGTACATAGTTATCTCTTCAGACTTTGAGGGTGATGAAATAAAACGCCAATGTCAGGAGTATCTACTGCAAAACCCTGTATGTAAAATGTGATTCAGAGGAAGAACTGAGGCACTACATTTTTTATAAAATTCAAAGTCCTACGACTTTTTATTAGCTTTGGTATTTACATTATTATGATGGATAAATGAATTGATTGAATTTCAGTAAAAATAATAAACGTCTTATGAAGCTTTAAAGATGATAAATAAATGATTTATGATAGATAGATAGACAGTCAGACAGACAGACACACACTCAAAAAGAGAGAGAGAGAATAGATGTTAGATAGGAAGACATATAGATTGGTATTTAATACATGTATTTTAATGGATGTATTAATTATTTTTATTTTCCAGGGTCCTGTAACAAATGATAATAAACCAGGATGTTTAAGCTAACAATTTATTCTTTCATATGTCAAGACCTACAAATCTAAAATTTAAGTGGTGGAAGTATATGTTTTCTGGAAAACTTAAAAAAACTTTTGGCGTTCTCCCTCTGGAATTTGTTAAAAATTTATCTTAACCCGATGATACCTACAGATAACAAATATCTGCCAAAAAAAAAAAAAAAAAAAAAAAAAAAAAAAAAAACAGCCTGGGCTTGGAGAGGGGTTCCACGAGAATGGATGTCTAGGAGTGGCAAAAGCAAATGTCTCAGAGTCAAATCTTGGTTCCAAGCTGGCAGCCTATGTTCTGCTCAAGACGGCTCCCTAGACAGCTCTCTGTAGATAGTTCTTGGGTCTGTGGTCTGTAGTCTGTGCGCATCCGTTTTTCAGGTTACACTCTGTACATGTGTGTGTTGTGCTCTACTGTAGACAGCTTTGTCTTAAAGACTCTTTGATTGAGAAACAAAGCTTTCTCCTTGAGACAGTTCTCTCTTCTGGTAAAACGTAAAAAGCTCTCTGGATAGCTCTTGGGTTTTCTGACCAAAGTCAGAAAAGCTGCTATAAACAAATTATATGATTTCCAACCAAGTCAGGAATACTGTTTAAAAATTCTAAGAGCAATTCTCAGCTTTTATTTTATCAAAATCAGAAAGACAGAAAGCTTTCTCCAGATAGCTGTTAGGAAGCATACTAAAAGAGCTGTGCTTGCTCTCTAACTAGTTCTTGGGATTTCTAACCTTCGTCAGAAATCCTATTAGGAAAAAAAATCCTAAAAGAACTATGAAAATTTCTAAAAGAGCTGTGTTCATTCTCTGTGGATTTTCCAACTAAAATCAGAAATCATGTTAGAAAAAAAATTCTCAAAGAGTTATGCTCATTTTCCAAAGATCTATAGACATTTCAGCTCTCCCTAGCAAAATATTCAAAAGGAGGGTGTACTATTACCTTCTGCTTGTTCATCTCACGAAGACTTTTTGTGTAAGTAAAAAGCTCTGTTTTTACTTACATATAAATTCAGTTCTGTTTTTTCTAGGTGCCCTCTTAACCATCCCATGAATCAGCGTCCCATGACCTTAGCCCTTTGACTTTTAGAAAGAGACAGCAAGCGTAAGTACAGACAATAGGATAGCTGGGTGTGACCCTGCCCTGGAATTACCTTTCTAAAACTGCCTAGACCTACTAAATTCACCCTGTCTCAGGGTGACCTTGAATTCAGAAAACTGCCTATAGTTGCATCTTCCTGTCATTGTGTCTTTCTGAAAAGCTGACTCATAGTGTAGCTGCCTCTGTCCCTTTTGATCAGTGAAGCTCTTTATACAATTCATATTGTATCAATATATATTTGCATAGTTGAAAAATTATATATTTTCAAACTCATATTTTTAATGCTTTGCCACAGTCTTAAGGACTGTCCTGAAGGTCCCAGGGTTTACCATTTTGCTAAAGATATAGACACACCCTCAACTCCTGAACTCTTGATGTTTCTAATTATCATGGAATCATTAACAATGAGGACTTTCCTCCAATGAATGTAAAAATATGTTCATTATTGCACAGACAAGCCTTACTCCCGTATCAGCCAGGGACACTTTTGATGGTTCACACACTGTTTTGCCCTGTCTCTGGGGCAGGAGTCATGTCATTCCACTCCAACCTAGACCATGACAAACTGGGCAGATTTACACATGATACTATTTGAACTTGAAATTTCCCCACACAGATCCATATTTTGGATCCCTCCTTCTCATCTGGGTGGTACTATGCAGAGAAAATTATTAAGTCTTAACTGATTAAAGTAGGTAGGTCTCTATGGGCAGGCCTTTGAAAGTTCCATTTAGGCCTCCAGTTCTGTTCACTCTCTGTCTCCTGCTCTGTCATATGAACAGCTATCATCACATATTCCCAACAACAGGAAGAACTGGATTCCTGTGTCATGCTAATCTTAACAATAGACTGCTTTTTTCTTTTCTTTTTTCTCTTTTTTTTTTTTCAACTTTACACAAGCGGTGGTCATCTCAGAACAGGGAACCACAATTGAAAAGATGTCTCCATCACATTGCCCTGTAGATAAGTCTGTGGAACACTTTGTGATTAATGATTGATGTGGAAGCCCCAGTCTACGGCAGGCAATCCTATCCCTGGGCAGGTTTTGCTGTGTTGTATAAGAAAGTAGGCTGAGCGAGGCATGGAGGCAAGCCAGTGAGCAGTGTTCCCCCATGTTCTGTTCTACTCCTTCCTCCATGTTTCTTGCCTTGTGTTCCTGCCCTAATGGACTACAGCTGTAAGCTCAAATAAACCCTTTCCTTCCCATGTTGCTTTTGATCATGATGTTTATCACAGCAATAGACAGCAAACCTAGAGGGACTGCAACATTTAGAAACCACAAAGCAAACTAAATATACCTTCTCATAAGGTGCTTCCCTCTGGTACTTTGTCCCAGAAACATTCCAAATACTATTATATTGCCAGATATGGAAGTTAAAAATTCAATATGTCTTTTGGTACACACAAGTCAGCCAAAAGTAGAAGCATACTTTCTGGATTCTGGTTGATTTTAAATCTGTCTAAACCCATCAGGTATCTCCATAAAAGTTCCAGTGTAAGAACGAGTAATGGCGGGACTTGTTTAGCTAGAAAACAATTAAGTCCACATGGATTTAATT
Source organism: Mus caroli (assembly GCF_978045245.1). NCBI lineage: Eukaryota > Metazoa > Chordata > Mammalia > Rodentia > Muridae > Mus > Mus caroli. Next base: position 20,095,078 of record NW_028227258.1, read on the forward strand.
CCCATGCAGACTCTAAAGTCCGGGATTTAGGAAAAGAGTGTTTGCCTGTCTTAAAATGTCAAATCACCTCAAAAATATGGAAGTTTTAATTTTGATAACCTTGAGGAAAATCTCCTATCTAAATTAATCTGTGTTCAGCTTACCAATTCTAATTTAGTTCTTACACCATAGTCTAAAAGCAATGTACATCTTGAAAGTTGCTGATTGAGAGATAACTGAGTAAGTTATTAGAACATAATTGTGGGAACAATCAATGAATCTCTTCTGTCTCTCACAAGAAATTCAATTTGAAGAAATTAAATTTTCTAGCAATGAATTCTAAGTTTTGGAAGCTTACTTCAAAGATCAAATCGAAATAAGTCTCAATATTCAGGAAAGTCTTAATGGGTAGAACCTTGTATAACTACAACTAAAATTACACTAGGGAAATTATAGGAAATATTATTATTATTTGTTTAGCCAGAAACAGCATGGTACATGCTACTAAGCATCCCTCTGAAGAAGATGAAGATAATGATATCTGCTTGGGTTGTTTTTAAAGGATACTACTGTTGGTTACGTATAAACCGAATCAGATGGAGACAAGAATTAGAGACTACACTTTCATAGACTAGCAGTTGATGTCTTGTGAGTTAATAACATTGTGGCTTAGAATTCTGGCCTTGAGGATAAAATGAATAAAAATTGATAAGAGATGTCATGAAAGAGAATTAGATAGAATGAGGTGATTCTTAAGGCTGCAAATTGAAAGATCTGCATGACTTAGTATTTTTTATAAACTTTTGAGATTGGATGACAAGCTGGAATGCAGACAAAAGGATTTACAAATATTTATGATTAATATATTTAGATATTCAAAACAGGACAAGTTAGAAAGAAAACACCTCTGCACTGTATTCTGCTCTAGTGTAATGTAAACATTTCTAGGGGAATTTTTTTCTCCTGTCTCTGTGTGTCAAACCAAAAGAAAGGAGACTTTCCATGCTCTTCCTCTGATCCCTCTTCTCCTATATTTTTCTTTGCCCTTTTTCTTCCTTCCTAAAGGAACTGTGTGCAAACAGTTTCTGTTGTCTTAATGGCTTCTCATAGATATTTTTATCAGAGGGATTATTTCTAGAGAGTATACATTTTCTATTTTTTAAAGTAAATGATCATATTTAAGACAAAATTAGATTGTAATGTGGCATTTAACATAATACATGAAAGTAGCAAGATCAGATATTAAGTGATGGAAATACAGTTTGTCTAAGATGTGTATATTTTCACCTTTTAAATTTTCTGATACTTGTGTCCCTGGATTATATACTTCCTTGATTTTATTTGTTTAATTTTTAATTGAAAATAGATTTTTAATAATAATACCTACTGATTGTAGTTTCTAATTTCCTAACTCCTCCCAGATCCTATGCACCGCTCTAGTCACCCAAATCCACACCTCACCCAAATCCACACCTCACCCAAATTCACACCTTTTCATTCTTTCTCTCATTAGGATACAGACGGGCATTTAGCATAATAATAAGTTAAAATTATATATAATCGAAACAGACCAACCAATAGATAGATAGATAGATAGATAGACATACATACAGACAGACAGACAGACAGACAGAGATATAGATATGTGTATTGTATGTATACATATATACACACAGAGAAGTTATTAAAAATACAAAACTAGAAATTGTAATATAGATACAGGATACATTGTTATGCTTCAGTAAATAGTGTAATTTAAGATTCATAGTTTTAGAAAGTATACTAAGAAATTATAGTTGGAAATGAACTTTTCAATAGATATATCATTAGTCTCTTATGGAAATATGTTTAGTATTTTTGAACAAAACTTAGTTTTATAGTTCTTATGAGTTTAAGATTATCGTGTACTAGATACTTTCAGACAGGTGTAAGAGATTAAGAAATTTTATTCATTTGAAACTCATACACTATGTAAAAGTAGGCAAAATTCACTGTACCAAGGCAGATATAGATTTATGATATTTTTCACACTACACACAATAGATCAGTGCTTAAGGGATCTATACCAGCTCAGATTATTTCTACATCATAGAGTAAACCATAATTTTTATTTTTAATTATATTATGAAGCTAGAAGGCACTACTTGGTATGTCTTCATAATTTCATGTTGTCTTATATTTACTTGAAAATATTACAATTCACTAGGTAGTTTATAAGACTTATAAAATGATATATTTTATACTGATACTCAGAATTTAGTATTGATTAATTCTGACTCTGACAGTCTACCAAATAAATGAGTAGTGTTTAAGTCAATGAATAGTTGCTTGAAACCCAAAGCAAAGAATGCTAATTCATCTAATTGATTACCTGGTTCATGTCCATTGTGTTTGGAAAAGCAATTTGTTCCTTTTACTAATCCCATGAACTCTGCACATCACACAATAACATCACCTGATATTTTTCCGTGGAGAAAGCCAAAACTGCTGGCAAACCATTTCCTTTTTTATCAAGCTTGTCAGTACGTGTTTGTGTGTGTGTGTGTGTGTGTGCGCGCGCGTGTGTGCTCGAGCATGTGCGCATGTGCACGTGTGTGTATACACACATATAATTTCTAGATATCTACACAATGTTATTAGTCAAAGTTTGTGTATGACTGTAGGGCATGAAAAACTGCATTTATGTCAATAAAGGTTTACCTAAACATGCATAAGATCTCTGAAGGATATCTCTCTAGTATGCAGATCAAAACCTAGTTTTAAAGCATCCATCTACAGATCTAAAATGATGCCTTGAAAGTTTGAAATCTCCCTAGAAGAATGGCTTTGTGTACACTGTGACTTCCTAATGATGATGAGCAGATGGGATTGATTGCTAACTCAGTGTGAAACAGGAGGAAAAACGCCGGCGGATACTCAAGCTTGGTAGGGATCAGTCATAAAAGGCCCACCAGCCCAGGCTTATCCGGGTGAAAGCTCCAGACTGATGAATACAAGGCAAAGTTTGTGCAAAAGAAGTGAAGTCAGCCTAGTAATGGCTTGATTATTGAAAGGAAGATATCACTTATGGAAGAGGATGCTCCAAATGAAAGCAGAAAAAGAGAGACGGTCTGATTGTTAGGCTTCAACTAAAAAGTTACAAGATTTGGTTTTGGTGGCAGAGAGGATGCCAAGTAGTAATTTATGTTCTGAGAGGAATTTCTTATGCAGAGTTATAGCCTCTTGACACCCTCCCCCAAGTCTTAAGAAAGAAAGGAAGAAGAAAGAAAATCATGCATGGCAGATGAGAAACAAGTATCCGTATAAGCTGCAGTGGGGTGAATTATGTAAATACCTGGAATTGTGGCAAACGGGCTCCTCGGAAATCTCATTCTGTTCTCCTTAACATCTGAGGGAGATAAAATAAGTAAATTGCAATTATGAAATAATAAAGGGCAGAAAGATCTTAATTGCCATCTGAGGATGGATAGAAGAATGGACTGTGGATTCATTTTGAAGTGCGTTTTTTTTTTTTTTTAATAGCACTTCAGGTACTTAGAAATGCATGGTGTGTATAAGCCATTATTCAGTTAATGAGATGCTAAACTACAATTTGCGTTGAAATTGTCCAGTGCTGCTTTTCATTAAAGAGATAATGACTCAAAAGATATTTTAGGTGTTGCTACAAGCTGCTGTTTTCATTCCATTTTTATTTGGCAAATTGGGTCACATTGTATTACAAGAAAATCATCTGTCCTATAGCATGTCCACGTTACTTGATTGTGCAACAGGGAGAGGCTGGAATGCGATCACCTCTTTGCACCTGCATGCGGCCCCAGAAGACAGCCTTGGAAGCAAGAAAGCAAACCTTTATGCAGTAACCTCAATTTTGCTCTGAGGTGCTTTTATATCTATTGAAATGGACTCTTAGAGGGCAAAACATCTGCAGCCATTCACTCTGCTCCAGCAAAACATGGAACACAATTTGGTGAGCTCTTGTGTTTCTCTCAGATGTGCTGGCATTGCAAAGAAGCTGAGGGTGTGATTGCCACAGAACTCATTAGCTAAAGGTAGGACTCACCTGGCAGTCACTGACAGTTCTTTTGGAAGCAAACATAGCCAAGCTCCAGGGCCACTTTCTAAGCTGCCCGTTCTGTTGATGCAGATCGCTTATATCTAGAGTCTGCATCTGACAATAGACCTCAAGGAGCAAAGTTGTAAGACTAGCTAGCAAAAAGTCAAATGTTTTAGTATAGTCATGATTCCCATCATTGGTAAGAATGGGGGAACTGTTCTGCATGTATTTTTGGAAGTAAAAAACTATAGTGCAGAAATATGTTTCTTCTCAGAAGGGTCTGGCCATGGGGAAATGCTCTCAGCTTTGTAGGCCTAACTATTCAACTCTGCTCTTTAAAAGCAGCCATGTGAGGTATCAAAATGAATGAGGCTCCCTGTTACATTAGCCCAGCCCTCCAGCCTATACTTTGTCCACCCTTCTACAAAGCCATGCAAAAGTTAAAGCCTCAATTCTCTTAACCTATTTCTATGTTGTGCCCAAAGCAAAGACTTTTACACTAATATACTTTTTTTTTTTTCAAAACATTTGCCTGGGCTAGAGAGATGTATCTTAGGTGTGACATTCAAAATCGGAATACAGAAGCAGAGAGCTCCAGGCTCACTGGAAAGAACCTTGCTTATACACTAATAAAGAAAGACATCCAAGGCCATTCTCAAACTTCTACAGATGCTAGACATCTGCATACACACACACACATACACACACACACACACACACATACCAGTACACATCCATGCACTCATACACATGTAAAAATCATGCACATTAATTGTGAGGAGCGGGTGTGGTGGCAGTCACAAAGGCGTCAGGGACTGCAGCTAAGTCGTATGACTTGCACCTGACTTCCTCATATAAACCACAAACATCTTGAGAGCTGCGCAGGTGTACCAGGATACTGGTAAATCCATTCTGATGGAGATAAGCCCCTGCTGCCCTGATTAGCTGAAGCTGAGTGCCTGGTGAGGTGGCGTGGCCTGCTGTGCATGGATGAGAACTGAGAGTATTTAAGAGTGAGAGGCCCAGGGCTTGGGGGGAGATATAAACAAGAAGAAACAGGACTGAATAAACTGCTGTTAGTAGGACTCGTGGTCGTGTCGTTCTTGCTGGTTGAGAGCGGAAGCGACAATTAATATGAAAAATAAATAAATAGATAAATAAATAGAAATAGGTTTGCCCTCCAGGGAGTGGGGAGGGGTTAGTACCTTAGTTGGAAAATTACTTCCCCCCAAAGCATAGGACTTGATTTCAGATGCCCAGCACCCATCTAAATAGCAGAGCGTAGCACCAGGTACTTTCAGTCCCAGTACTGGGAGGATGGACGTGCTGGACAGCAAGCCTAACCAGTTAATGATCTCCAAATTCAGAGAGAGAGAGAGCTTGTCTCCATAAAGAAGATGGAAAGCATTGAAGACACCTAATGTCAATGGATTTCTTTCACAGATGCACAGATGGGCACATCCACTTGCCAAATACATACTACACACACACACACACACACACACACACACACAAGCAGTATTCATTCAAATATTTCCCCCTAATGCCCATTGCAGGGTTGTCAACCATGGAGAAATACAATTGTCTTGACATCTAACAAAGAAATATTAAAAACGTTTACAAGAAGTGTTCTGCATCTCCCTAAGTGAACTGCAGAAAATGCATATTAGCGTTGACAAGTCAGTCTATAAAAATATGTATACTAAGGCAGCCAAACTATGAATACACAAGACAACAATGTTTCAGAAGTTCAGAATAAAATTAGGTGTTAAATTTTCAAACTTTATATATTTAAGACAAAGGGAAGTCACTGTTCATACCCATGCATTAGGATAGCAGTCTCTTGATGAATAACTGATGTGGTAGCCACTGTGCTTAGCATACAGTTCACAGGAATATGTGAGAGCTCTTCCCTGAAATAATCATACAAAAGAACAGTGTACTACAGCAGAGATGATGAAATTGTGATAGATCTAGTAGACTATGAAAGGAGAAAGGGTTAACAGCATAAAGGTTGTGGAAATGACTCCACCATGAAGGAACTTAGTTCTTGGAACTTTTAGTGGAGCCTAGGGAGAGATAAGTCTACAGATCATTGAGAGTTTACTCGAACACACTACAGAGCATACATAGCTTTTATTCAGAAGGTCATATATGAATGACAGAAGTAGGATGCATTGAGAGGATTTAAATCCGAGTTTTAAAAAATCTCCTTTAAAATATTATTGCAATAATATGAAGGATCTTTTACCAAATGCAAGGAAAACACATAAAGAAAGCAGTTACAGGACACATTCGCAAAAGCAGCATTAAATCATTAGAGCTTTAAAACTTGGATACTACTTTCTCTGACACTTAACTTTTCTGTCTTTTGCCTTTAGTGGGTAAAAATATGCATAGTAATACTTGCCTGGATGCATCCTCATGAAAGTTATAGAAAGTAATGTTGATAAAATCATCTGTTCAACACATGCTAAATGGACTAACACATATAACTGGAAGCTGCCATTGCCAATTGTAATACTGTGGGTTAGAAATATTAAGTAACGTAACAGATTGGCTTGGGAATAATGGGGAAGATGATGTACAAAGAGATTAAGTAGACCTAGAGAAGAGAAGGTAAACAAACACCCAAAGGAATAGTCTGCAAGATTTGATCATTAATCCACACTGGAATTGCAAGACAAAGAACTAAGCATGGAGCCTCATGCTTAAGCATGTTGCTCACACACCAGACAAGGTGGCACACAAAACCCTTGGGAGGCAGTGGTAGAAGATCGATCCTCTGGTGTTCAAGGCCCATTTGTGGTATGTAATAATTTCCAGGGTAGCAGATTGATAAGTTCTTTCACCACGCTTTCCCCAAAACAGAATGTCTCTAGCATTGGGAACAATAAACATTTAAATAAAAAATTGTTGGAACATGATCTACAATTTACGTTAAAAAAATGTAACCTCTGTGGAGTTAGCTGTCAAATAGTGTCTATGATATAATGCTGGCTGAGGCTGGGCTTGTGGAGGAACTGAAGGGGAAAGAGGAGGAAATATCTGTAGATGCCTGACAGGAACATGAAAACATAAATGCGTGACTATTCGCAGAAGTACAGGAGATGCAGCATTCCTTGATTGCACCTTTCAACAGAATCTGATGTTTCCTTCTGCATCAACACTTGGCACCCTTTCTAACGCATCCATTAGTGTGAAACCCAGTTTAGTGTGAAAGATGTATCGATTATTGATATAAAACTTACATGTCTTCCAAAAATTTCAAAGTCAGTGGGGAAGCAGAGAAATAAACATCTAATGAGAGAACCAGTTTTGCTGTGATTTTGTTTGTAATATTGATTAGCAATGCCAGTTTCCTCTGTGATTCAATTTTGTTGCCTTTAATAGATGTCTGAGAGGATGGCTCACAGGCAGACCTGATTTCCACCTCGTGCTCTGGAGATACTTGTACTACCTGCTCTAAAATGTCTGACCGTGCTCTTCACCGTGGGACTCGTCTGTATTCAGTTCAATAATTGTCCATGTCCAACTTGCTAACTTCATGTATCTGACCTCAAAAGACCTTTATATATGCAAATAAATTATGCCCATTGTTTACATGTGTCAAGTATTCATTGACTCTCTTGACTGATGAAACTTAGTTGGCTATGAAGGCAGACGCTGATCTTCGTATCATTCACATGATACATTCCACACTGCTCTGTCCTATCTGGATATTTTTCACACTGCTCATTTAGAATCACCCAATATATTTACGTTGACCACTATTATAGTTTTTCCTTTGTAGACATAATATCTATTGATTGCACATTGGAAGAACATTTATTCTTCAATTTTGCTCAACTTCATATCCAAATTCTACCCACAGCAAATGAGTTGAACCAAATTGGAAAGAAATAAAGTGATTTCATATAGTTTTCTCTGCCAAACTCTCTTGGTTCCAAATGTAAAAAGTTCATGAAAAATTTAAAGATGCAATTAGGTAGTTATACATCTATTTGCAATGCAATAAAGACAGAAAGTTTCTAGAAAAATCAATTCTATGCTATATCTGCCTGTGGGTCATGTAATTTTCTATTAAATCACACTCTTTGACAGTGACATCACTTTAATATGAAATGCTTATACAGCGATCAACTACAACTGATTTTTAGATATATGTTATCTTAGTTATCTTAGATACTAAAATTATAACTTTTAGCAACCATAATTTTATTAGGCTCTCATTCTAACTTGGTGAAATAGGGCACAATATACCATTAATCCAAATATATGACATTATGAAGTAATCAAATGTTGAGAAGCTATATTAAGCTTTCTACCTAGTATGAATTATATCTGTAAAATGATATTGTGGCCATTTAGAACCAGCAAGCAGAACTCATAAATTATGTTTGAAATGGGTAATTCTGAACACTGGACTAAAATGGAGCAATAAAATATAAATTTAATGATTGACAAGAAATCAATGAAGAACTGACTTGGCCATTTGGCCACATGCTGAAGAATTATAAATTTTGGTAGAACTCATACAATGTTAATTTCATGTACTTCATAGATTATTCACAATTTACTTAATCAAACTGATTTTGTGTGCATTTCCACAAGCCCCTATGTTATGTGTTGAGTGAGAAAAGGAACACTTTCTCTACCTTGGGGCGAGGTGAGAAGGTTTACAAATGAGCCAAGTGTTGAGTGAGACGAAGGCCCTGCACATGTCCTCTGGGCGTGATCAGTTTTACAGGTCAGAAATGGAACACAATCTCTGTAAGTGGAATCTCAGTCTAGCAAGAATCGAGCGCAAAGGCTTCCCTCAAATTTGGGGCACAAATACTATTGTACCATCTAGCTTCTTATTAGGTAATAAATTGTAAATTATTGGTTAAATATCAGAGTGTTCCACAAATAACTCAAAATTTTACTTTACACACCTTCACATGCCCTATGTCTAACCACAAACTTAATAAAAAGTACCTAGATTTTAAGAAATGACCAAAGAAGTACACAAATAGTCTTTATTAATATTCTCGTGCACTATGTACCTAGTCGTATACAGAGAAAATAGAAGCAACAGCATCATTCATTACCATTTTAGTGTTTTGATTGACATTTTATATATTTTATTATGACAAATTGAACAGAATAAATCAGTGTTCATAACTTTAATGCCAGGGCTTGATGAAATTTAAAATAAATTTTAGAAAACTTTCCCTAAAATAATGTTTGATTATTTTTCATGAATTAATTTAAGAAAAACTATTATCTGTTTCTTATTTCTTAGAATATTCAGCTACATGATTGTTAGTGCAGATGATATACCAGAAATATTTCTGTTAATAGGAATAAGTCAATGCTGCTAATTTTGTGATGGGGAAGTAAAAAACTGAGTACAAAGAAAACATGGCGAATTTGATAAGAGAAAAATCTTGCAGAAAGATTATTGGATATAGAAAAATCAAACAAACAACTGACTAAACAGTTCTAAAGGTGTAGATAGGCTCTAGGATGTCTAAGCAAGTTGAAATCACCCAAATACAGAGGGATAGTGATGTATTGTTTGGTACCTGAACAGAGGCAGATAGAATAGTTCATTCTAGGCCAAATTATTCAATAAAGTATTTATATCAATCAACTCCAAAGTGCTCTCTGGAGGACAAATACAGTGATGAAGATCTTTCATCCTTCATCTTTAAGGGCTGTCCCCAGAGTTGTGGAGGGTGTCATTGTATAGAAGCCTCACAGGAGTAGTAAAGGCTCTCTAGGCACATAAACAACCCCATCCTTTGGAATGTATGGCTACTGTCATTACAATAAGGGCATCTGTCGATTTCTAGTCACAGGGCATCAGCTCATTCTCTGATCTAGTTCCCAAAGCCTGGCACAAAATCTAAAATTACTATAATAGTATTGCTTCTGAGTGGGTCCCAGTAGTACATTAGCCCAATCAGAAAGGAGTCTTGTAGAAGTTGTTGGGTCCAGGAAATCAATGAATTTCCCTGATGGTTAATACCTAAGAGAGTCTGTTGGAGAATGGATGTTGTTTATTTGTTGTTTCTCTAGATTGCAGTAAAGGGCTTTTAGAACAGAGGCACCTTTGTCAATATGCAGTGATATCCTTGAGCTAGGTCAGTTTGGGGATCTGCTCCTTAGCAACACTCAAATTCTCAATCCAGTCCATCTGAGTTCACATGTCAACTGAGGTCAAAAGCAAGTGGGTCATCTATTTTAATTCTACCTTGAACTTCTACAAGTGCTGTCTGAACCATACCACAAGCATTTCTTGAGTCTGTAACTGGTACAAAACACTGGGCAGATTAGGACTGCAATCTACAATCTTAATTCCATGTCATTATACTGGATGCTGTAGTTTGATAGCAGACTGCCCTGTTGATGTCTATAGACTGTATCTTTCATAATGATTCTAGCACAGTCTCCTGTACTCCTGAGGATGTGTTATGAAACCCCTGTAGCTTTACTGTGAATACTTGTATCAGTGTCACACATTTCCACTGTGTCTTTAAAGGAATCATAAAACCATAAAGTTTCTAATATCTTTCTCTGTCTCCTAACATGACCAGCTAAATAATTTCAGACAATTGTAAATAGTATTCTCAAAAGGCACTCAACTAAACCACTCCATCCCAAGCAAGTAAAGACTTATATACTAGGAATGTAATAAATATTGAATGATGAGCCAAAGCCATTCATAACCAACAAACTTCGACATCAGGAAATGTTTCCTCATTGCTACTCTAGGTCCTTCCTATTTTATTTCCCCTTATTATAATCTTAGTAAATGTAGAGAACAGCTAGCAATCAATCTTTGTACTATATCTGTTCCTTACACGAAGACTATTATTAAATTTCCTTCATGATCCTCAAACCCACTTAGCTTTCTCTTCTGTAAGCTAAATAATTCATCTCCCTTTTCTATTCCAGCCTTGTCTGAGAATTTTGCATTAAGCAGGAGGAGGAATGCTGGAGCCGTAGGGAATTTTTTAACCCAACATTATGTAATTATATTAAGAGTAATAAGTAAAGAGCAATGGTATGTGGAGATGCCAAGGGTTCTATAGATAGGTAATGGAAATTGTGTAAGGAATCCCTAACATCTGGATCATTTTACCATTTGACTTTTCTATAAGATACAAATGTTTAGGCATCATTAATGTTCAATGAGAAATAAAAAGCTGCATGCTAACAATATATACCTTAATCATATATACCTGTTTCATAGTTCCTCTGAACCACTAAAATTTTTCTGTATGTTACGCACTAACTTCATCGTATAAAATAAAAAGTGTTTGGAGTCTTCCTGTACTCTTGGCTGAACACTAGAAAGAAGAAAAATGGTTCGTATATTTCAGGCAGTTTCAAACCAACAGCAACAAAATGTCTTGAATTTCATTTAAAGAAGTTAAATGCAGAGAGTGTAAGCTATTTATCAGCCTGGCACTCATGTTCAAAGAAGCAAGATACACATAGTTCTTAAGTTGTAGAAGAAAAAAAATAGGTGCTGCAGAATTTGCCCATCATTTGCATCCCAAGTATTAGAGCAGATGGGTATCTTAAATTGGTTTCTATCGTCACACAATAGTCTTAAGAGAAACTAAGTATCTTTCTACTAGGAGAGAATAAACTGTTAGGAATTTCTGGACAGATTCCAAGGTTAATGTGGAAGACCGGACAGCTACAGCTTGCCTTGCCTTGTTTATGTGAATGAGTGACAATAGGCAACATATTCATGCTAGAACTTCAATAGATGACCTCTCAAATTCTAAGGCTTTTAACCTTTAATGCTCCTAAGAGATGAAAGAACCCCTAAATATTTCATTTTAATGCAGTGTACTAGGAATAGCAGTGCAATATCCCTCCTGGATATGTAACAATTTATTACCTTCAATCTAGGAAAGACCATTGAGAAAACCTCCTTATGACAGGATTGTGATAGACTCTGTCACCTCCTCGACCTATATGCTTAATAGTATTCTGTTGACCCAAGTGGAAAGTATACACCTAAAGTTTAGGTTTTTGCTATCATTTATAGACTTTTAAGAAAGAGTTCAATTCCACTAAAGGCTTAAGGAAAGGAGGTAGTGTATGCATCTCAAATTTTGCGATGTTTTTATTAGTGAAGTAAAGTGGATAACTGGATTTCTGCAGAGTACGTTTTCCCCAGAGAATGCACTTACTCTGCTTAATCAACTGGCAAACAAGACACCTAGGGTTATCCCTTTACCATGCTATTGCCCCATCAATAATGTAGACTGTCATTAAGAAGTCATTTCTCCCTCTGGGCTGAATTTTGAGAGGTCCATCATATGGGGGGGAAATGGGAATTATGGTGTAGAGACTATGCATCACATCATAATCTCAGGAACATGCTGTGCTACTCACCAGACAGTCCATGAAGATATGTTCCAAGGCATGCACGAGTGAGTCACAAAATACACAGGCTCAAACCACCAGACTCATTTCATTAGGACCTCTCAAGGTTACGATTAGAATCGTGCTTCAGGGCAGAAGCCGATCACCAGCTGAGCTCAGGAAGACATTTTGCTCCCATGACAAGACTTCCCAGGAGTCAACTGCACTGCTGGAAGATTTCAATTTTACAAATATTTCCTTACTATTCTGAATGTCTTCCTTATCTTTTTCCTCATGTCATAAGTACACAGATCATAAGGCAGCACTAGTTATAATCAATTCCGATCTGAACCCTGATTTTTTCCCTTCTTAAATTATTGTTGTTCCTCTTTCTAAATAATAGTCTTTTTGTTTTACTAAAAATGTATATGACAACTACATATTAAGATTGATTGTCATTTAATAATTAAGTACATGTTTGAACTAAACTCCAAAAAAAAAAAAACCTTCCATAGTAGTAATGAAACAAATCGATTCTTATTTTAAGCAAGTGTTTTTCTAACTGCAAGATCATATGGTAGTTTTCTGATAGCTCTAGTCAGCCTCCTGCCCAGATGCTCAGAGGACCCCAAAACAACATCCCATACCAACTCCTGCTAACGGCACATCTGTCACAGAAGCAGATAAGCAGATGCATTGTCTTTGGAACGACGCCCTTCCAACATTCCATTCCCCTATACTAAAGAAGTATAAATTTGGAAGTAAAGAAAAGGAGTTTTCATCCCCATAAGCAAGTAGAGAGTGGACATAAGAAACATGGTTTACTGGTTAGTTTGTCAACTTGATACAAACAGGGTCATCTGGGATGAGAGAACCACAACTGAGAAAATATCCCCATCAGATTGCCCGTGGGCAAGTCCATGTGGTGTTTTCTTTTTTTGTTTGTTTGTTTGATTGTTTTGTTTTGTTTTTTCTTTGTTTGTTTTGTTTTGTTTGTTTTTCGAGACTGGGTTTCTCTGTATAGCCCTGACTGTCCTGGAACTCACTTTGTAGACCAGGCTGGCCTCGAACTCAGAAATCTGCCTGCCTCTGCCTCCCAAGTGCTGGGATTAAAGGCGTGCGTGACCACTGCCCGACTGTGGCGTTTTCCTAAGCAATGATTGACGGACGTGGGAGCCCCCAACCTATGTGAGTCATGTTGTCTCTTGACTCGGACCTATGCTGTGTGATCAGGCAGGTAGAGTAAGCCATGGAAAGCAATACAGCAAAGCAGCTTTTTTCCATGACCTTTGCTTCAGTTCCTGCTTCTAGGTCCCTGCTTGAGTTTCTACCTTGACTTTCCTCAATGATAGGTTGTGAAAATGAAGTGTAGGTCAAATAGTCCTTATTCATCCCCAGATTGCTTTTGGTCATGGTCTATACGTATAACAGTGATAGATAGCAGACTTAGAACACGAGACTCTTAGAGGCTTGCAGCTGCTGCTCGGTCAATAGGCTTTATCTGGACCCTTTGTTCATCACTTCCTCCTTTTGACTACAGTTTCTTTTATCCCAGTTAATAACCCACAGGTCCTTAAAGAAAGCCAGACCCATTCCTAAGTATTGACCTCTGATACTCCTCCTATTGGTACTACTCGTGAAAAAGCATAGTCTTTAGGTTTCCATTTTTACTATACAAAGTGTACCCTCTACACCATAACAACCTGCCTTTGAGTTGTGATTGGCTTTAAAATTTATTTAGAGTGACAGAGATAATGATTTATCAACAGAGTTAATCTTATGGGGCAGTAAAGCACTGGCCCAGACTGCATGGGTTCAAAATCCACCTCTCCCACTTAATCAGGTAATTATTTAACTTTTCTTCTCTTTAGTTCCCAGCCCTGTGTCCAGCTGCTTTAGGAGTAACCTATAAGATAAGTGTGAGGATAATATCACCTGGCATATAGCATATTCAACAAATGTTGAAGAAACAGCTATGAAGTGCCAAGGTATTGTGCTTGACCTACCATACAGAGTCATTTGCTTTTATTTCCAATGCTTTTGAATGGAAATCTTGGCCTTGTTTCACAATAGTACCAAGGAGAACTCACTTCTCTTAGTAAATGCAATCTTAGGCAGGGGCTTTGCTATGCATCACAGAAATCTCAGAATTTCAGAACAGAAAGGCACTTTTAGGAAGAGACTGTCAAGTTACACCAGGCTAATTAACTTAAAATCAGTTGGCAATACTTACCAATCTGCTTAATGACGTATTCATTGAAAATGCTCCTTGCTCACGTATAGTTTCCATCTATGCTTGGATAGTGTTAGCTTGAGGGATTTTGACAAACTTTTACAATGCTTGTTTTACCTACTTTTGGGGGTCCTAAAGTATCTCACCTAGCTAAGATGAACTGTTTTAACTGTTATAAAATTAATTTTAAAAACTGAAAAACTTTATCTAAACAATTCTTAAGTATGGCATCATACTGTATAAATAGTGATTTATCTACAATACATTTTTATTAGTAATAGGATTATTTATTAGGCTAATGGGTATTTCAGGGAATTGGAAATCAGAAGAATTGGTTTTAGACAAGCCGAAGCCCAAATCTCTTTTAAAATTGTGTGTGAAAGTACCAGCATCGATTTGAACTGACGTCATGTTGATGAGTTGTCTTTGTGATGAAATTCAGCTGTGGCTCAACCTACTGCTGCATCTGCTGTGATGACTCTTAGCTTCAAATCTGTGACAGATTTCCAGCCTTGGAGCCCATGTGCCCACCTTGGCTGACCCTTACCATGTGGCGAGAATCTTTTGTTTCCCCCTGCACTGACTAGACAAGAGCAGAGCAATCTGGTTCGACCTGGCTCTCAACTCACACTGATATGCTCTATGTAATATTGTGGCTTCCTTCCAGTTTTCCTGTTTTGGTAAGGAACATTTCAAACAAAGTTTCCTCCAATAATAAGTACTTTGAGCATCAGTTGTTCCAAATGTAGAAAAGACAGTTAATTAAATTAATTAAATTGTGGAGGTATGAGAATTTGCCTATGAGAAGAAAACACATGAGATTTCACAGATATAGTAATGAATCAACAGTCTCTTTCTTTAAATGGTGGCAAACACATGGGAACTTTTTTAAAATCAGTTTTGCTCTCCTTGATTCCTGCTCTTACAAGGAAAGAGCCAATTCTCTCCTGCTTTTACTCAATAAATTTCCATTCCAATGTTACAAAGTTGAGGGTAGTCTTTTTTTTTTTTTATATAATAAGAGTGTTTGGTTTCCCTGGCATTGAGAAGGTGAGGAACTGCTAGGCGTCAGGAGTTTGTTTAAAGTTCTGTCTGACTAAGTGATGATGCGGACACATTGGTCCCATTGTGGTGTAACTACTAGTGTGGAAACTGTCATCTGCCAACAAGTAATGGTGGTCATAGCTCACTGCCACTCCAACTGCTCACAGTCCGGCTCAGCCTGCCTCCCTGAGCTATAGCCAGCTGTCAGGACTGTCACAGCTGCCATCTTATTTACTGCCATAAGCTTTCTTGGCACTGTGGATGCAGACGCTGCTGAGATGGCGCCTGCCATTGGCTGTAAAAGGTACAGGGAAGAGAGCCTCCGAGGAACCCTGGGAAGGTGCAACATGTTCCAGCCACCTGACAGTGGAAGCAGCCGGTCCTGAGTCTCTGAGCTTGTTCTTTGTTGACTGATAAGATTGGACAAGGCACAGTAGGCCCTCCAGAACTCCTATTCAGACTGTTTTAATTGAATGCGTCACTGACAAGGCACAATCACTTGGGCTGTGGCATCTATTCCAAATGAAACAATTGTTTTAAAGTAATTGCTCTGACAAGTCGGCTGGCAGCCATTGAGGGTAAGATGCATGTGTTGCTATGAGAAGAGACAGAAAACATGTTCCCTGTAATTGCCATGACTGAGCTTTTAAATTTTCCCTTTTATTCCACATGAAATGCATCCTTTTAAAAACCTCTGATTTGAATAAACATTGAGCAATTCTGGAGGCCCCTCTTTGCTTTTCACGTCTATTATGCATGGAAGAGACTTGCTTAGAGTATCTAGCCACAACCATTTACAATGAATTCAAACGGGAGGAAAAAAGTTAAGTGGGAAGGGCCCACTTATTTCTGAGTTTCAGAAAGGCTCTCTCGTGGTTAGCAAGTGCTGATCTAAGGATGGCAATTATGCAACATAAGACAGAAGGCCAATTACATCACCTTGTTAGCATATCCAGACCCAAATTTCCACAGTATGTAAGTGGCTTCTCCAGAGAGTCACTATGTCTACAAGAGCCAAAAGAAGCAGCTTTTTACATTTATCACACCTACACAAAGGACTGCAAGGTAAATAACCCACTCTGGTGCACAGTCTTTGTTTATCTAGACTAGAACGTGTCTCTTTTGATGTGGAAAACAATTATCATTGTAATACAGCTTTATAAATGATTTGATATATAAAATATTGTACTATTGTATTTTATATTGCAATCTTAATATAAGAATTAACCATGTATGTATGTTTCAGATTAATAAAAAAGCAACATTCATACCCATCCTCAACTTTCATCATATCTTCCCACACAGAATAGTTTTCCTATGAAATCACAGCTAGCATGAAAGTTCTAATTAATTCCCCTAATGCTTTCTTATAGGAACTGGAGTTTCTCCTATGAGGTACCAGGCACATCCAGCTACTATAGAGAGAGGTTAAACCTGTGTGTTTAGTGATGATATTGCTGGGTTTGAAACCTTGATTGTGACATCTAACAGATGAAAACTTAAGACTATTACGTCTTTCTTTTTGCTTCCCTAAGGAAAGGATTCTATCCATTCATTTCTGTATCTGCTCTGTAAGTATTCCATGTCGCCGTGCATGGAATGCTATTCCCAGTCTCAGGAATATAACAAGGAACAAACCAAATATGATAAAACTGCAGAAAACTTGGTTAACAAATAAAAACCATAGTTCTTGTTTGAGGTATTTGCAATAAAGAAGGATAAGATGATGGGAAATAGACAGGAGATGGAAAAGGATCAATAACATTTTAGATGGAATTGCATGGCAAGGTTTTATTGTTATTTGTTTTGTTTTGTTTTAAGTTTGGGATGTTTTGTTTTGTTTTGGGGGGGTTGTTGGTGTTTTGCTTTGTTTTTGTTTGTTGTTTGTTTGTTAGTTTTGAGTTGGCATTTAGTTATTTGAAGCAGATTGGGGGTAGAAAACCCTGTGAAGAGAATTCTAGACGCGGAAAAAAAAAGTCTCAGTTGAGAGAAGTATACCTCCATACACTTAAGGAAGAGCAAAATGCCATAGTAAGAACCATAGAGGAGACGCAGAGGAAACTTATCAGTAACAGTCAGATAGGTAGACAGTGGCCAGCTCTACCCTTAATGGTCTCAGACATAAAAGACCTCCACATAAGGCATGATATGGGAATCCACGATCTCCTGCGGGTCCGGAGATCATTGCTCCAAACTGTGTAAGAAGAGTGGACTCTGAGCAAAGAGACACGAAAGGGAAGACAGTCATCTTGCAGTCATAAGTAACCGTGGAGAGAGGGCAGCAGCCTTGACAGTGCCTGTTGCTGCAGAGGGGATGAGAGGTGAGCACGTTATTGGATGATGAATTTGATGCAGGATGGAAGGGAAGGACCTTTCAAGTGTGATTACAGAGTTTAAGTGAAAAGGGATATGCTAACTGCTAAGACAGGACACATTGGGGGAGGGGATAATATAGGTGGGTTAAAATAATTTATTTTTAGGTTGCATGTGAAAAATGCAGGGCATCCTTAGTGTCTGGCCCACCATAACTTTTCTATAAACTCTACACATCGTTATGGTTACCACCATCACCACTGACTGACTAACCACCAAGTCCTGGAATTTTTATTTACTAAATAAGTCTCACGAGCATATTTCCCTCTCCGCATATAGAGCAGTGAGTTAGTTGAACCCCCTCTGTCTTTTATGTGGTCCTGAGAATGGTGGCCTAGCTGAGGTTTCTATCTCACAACTGAAGCATATTTGGCATGCTTCTTTCACTGCCGGCAGAATCCTCTTCCTGACATGCAAACGTGATTACTCTCCTCCCAAGCTCAAGCACACGTCCCAGAGGCTCTCTGCTTTCTCAAGAATGAGCTCTGACTCTGTAGTCATCCATTCAATGGCTCTTCCTCAGGGCAACCGCTTCATTATTTCCCAGATTCCCAAATCAAAATCCCTCTAAATTTATAAATGCATTCTCATAAACCATTTCCCTTACCTAGAATATCATTTTACTTCGCAGGGTGTAAATTATAAGATTGTATCCCTTAATTTAGGTCCTAATCAGGACTTAAATTTCTTTTTTCCATGGAAGCATTTTCTAAGCCCTGCTAAACAGTAGACTCTGCACATTGTTTCATGCTTTATACTTAGCGATTCCACTGTAAGTAGCACATTCTTTATATACAGAGATGCTATGCTATTATGCATGTTTTGAAGGTAAGGAAGTATCTTCTTTACCTCTAGATGAATATGAATATGACAGTTAATGTCATTCATGTTATTATATAATATTATACTGAAATGTATTATATTATATATTATTTATTATACTTTTTATAACAAATTATAAATAAATATATATTACACATATTTTTTACTGCTAGGACTCAGGTATCAGAGAAAGAGAGAAAGGGTATTCATTAGCGTACCTTACATATTATATCATAGCATGCTATGTCATATGTCATGGTATAGCATATTTATCATGTCGTGGCACACATGTGAATGCCACATGTATTCTTTGGATCTTTCACATTCAAACTACTTGAAAAAATGTATTCCTCTTCTCTCAGACTGTAAATATATCATGTGCTGTTTGTGAATTGCCTGTTCCTCAACACTTTACTATTCTATCGTATTTGGTACCTGCCTTCCTCAAGGTTTTACTATCCACTGGAATTTGGTACCTGCCTACCTCCGAACTGAAATTTTTATTTTGCAATTATATTATACAAGTTCCTATTGTTTTATTATAATTGCACTCACACATTTACTGTTCCTCTTAAAACTTTTAATATTCTTTTTGATTTTTAAATTAAAATATTAATTACAATACAATTATATTACTTCCCCACTTTCCTTTCTTCCCTCTGACTTTCCTCGTTTTCCATTTCATATTCTCTTCTGAAAATTCTATGTCACTTATTGCATCTCTCAATGATATGCTGCAATTTTGGCCTTGGTATACAAGTTTGATAGTGGCATGTCAGAGCAAAAAGAAGAGCACAACACAACACAACCAATCCATAACCACACTCCCTCAAGTGCACAGTGATGGACTCCTGTACCGGATCAAGTGGAACTGAGAGACCAAATCCTTTAAGTTCAGACTCCATTTTAGAGAACTTGACCTAAATTTGAACTCAGGTAAACCAGCAGGCCACACCTGGCATTAGTTTCCAAGTTACACCCCTTATACCCTGCCCACCCACCCACCCACCCCCCCCAAAAAATCCAAGCTTAGCTCAAGTTTCTACAGTAACAGCAAACAGACCTGAGTCTCCAGGTTAATCTCCCACAACAAATCCAGCATTTCCAGGTTATCCCCCACCACCAAATCTGCACCCCTAGGTTACAAACTTGCCCCTGCCTAACAACCACCAAATGCACAAGGAAGCAGAAGTTAAGCTTGTGGTTTGACTCCCAGCACCAGCCTATTATGCTAAAGGCTACAATAGCACTCAAATTAGATGCTTGCCAGGCTCGAAACACTTACTCTTCACTTCCACTTTCTATAAAACCTTCCCTGAGAAGTGTTCAGGGCTCTCCTCCACCAAACAGTCCTACTGGTTAGCGATGGGCTGAGTCCAAGCTAGGCCTGTGAATAAAGACCCTTTGTGAATACATCAGATCAGCCCCTGACTAGTCTTTTTGGGGTTCACTAACACTTCCTTGGCACTACAGAACATCCTTTTGAAGACCTCAAGGCAAAGGGTAATGACCATCTTGCTAGTCACTTACACCCCATATAGGAATGATGAACTAAGTTAAAACTCAAGCTTGGAATATCAATTTTATTTTCTATCTAGGAAGCAGGTTTGTAGTTAGCAAAATAAACTCAGACTCATTTCCCGTGGGCTTTTCTAAAGATGAGGTTGTGGGTGGTATCTTCTTACCAGTGCGGCAGGAATGAGGAAGCAATATTATCAAATCATATTATCAAATTTCCTTTAGCATCAAAGTAGCCCCTATCTGAAAATAGCTGTTTACAGTGCTGTTTATTTCTATATGTTATTCAAGTGACTCTATCAATGGCTGAGACAATGAACTACAAGTCTGAAGAACCACGTATTTTGTTTTTTGTTTTCTTTTCTACTGAAGACACCTGAGAAATAAGATTCTGTATTCACCACAACTCAAATCACATGGCTCCAGGAAAGTCAGTATTGGTGGTGGTAAATCCGCTGTTTTATTTAATTGTATGTCATGCTTAGTTTTCACTTTTAATACAATACATTTTCAGACAGAGATTTAAAGAGTCCCTCTTTATTTGGGACAGATTAAAAATCAAAATGAGAAAACATGCAAGGCTACTTCTAATTCTCAGATAAAGCCTAATTCCAAGGTTGCTTCATAGACACTGCCTGAGGCATATTATTATTATTATTATTATTATTATTATTATTATTATTATTTTGTCAATGAAATGTTAAAAATAAAATCCCAGGACAAGGGGCATTTTAAATAAATTAAAAACTGTCTCACTGCTCTATGCAACCTTGGAGACATATAAGAAATTTACAGCCCATCATATTATTTTTCCTTAGTGTAGATATTGGCAAATGGTCAGCCTGTCATAAGAGTCCAGTTAAATTATATAGCATCGCAAGCTTTCACTTCTCCAATGTCAATAATGGGGCTCCTTCAGATGGCCCCTTGATATTCACTCCTGGGTATTTTAATTTCCTGACAAATCTATCATCTAAAATTTACCATCAAGAATAGGCAGCCTCAGAGCTGTGATAAAATAGCACGACTTCTGCTACTTCTCTTAACTCTATAACAAAGGGCAGTGTTTCTAGGCCTTATTGTGGCTAGATACCATTATAACCTTCTTCATGCCTGTGTATCTGCATACTATAACATTGAAATTTATCCCCAGTTTTGATAAATTTGCAATGTCTGACTACACAATATTTTAGAACAGTATTTGCAAATCTTCAAGATTCCCATGCTCTCTACATCTCTCTTTGTGCTGCTAGTAATATCCTGTGCTTAACTCTGATCATCTAAACCCAAGCTGTTTGTTCCCACTGAAAACTCTCAAAGAGTATCAAGTATGAATGAGGAAAGTTTGAAGTGGAAAATTGTCAAACAGAAGAGATCAAAAGTAAAAACCTAGATTGTCATTGGTATTATGCCTTTCATGAAGAGTACAGCTGTACTTAGCATTGTCCTTGGCATTATGTTTTTCATGAACAGTACAGATGTACTTAGCATTTGAGGGGATTGAACTGTACTTAGGATCTGAGGGGAGCAAAGGATTTTTGATTTTTGAATGATCAACAATTTGTATTTGACAGACTATAATAGCAGCTAGCAAATTAAATGAATCAATGATTAAAAAACAAAATGGTTTCCAAATACCAATGCCTTCTACATATTAGAGGAAGCTGCTTTGTATGTTTTCCAATAGTGATGAGCTGCTTTGTAGATCACATGACCTCTGGACTACCTGAAATGTAAGGACTGCTAAGCAGGCATGTAGTTCACATGTGATGTCACAGGATGAATTGTGTCCCTTCAAAAGATGAATTGAGAAAACAGAAAAGGGGCCTAATGTTGGGCAGAAAGGAGAACAGAAAAAACAATGGGGCAGTTGGAACCAGGGAATGCTGTGGTCAAGAGTAATAAGCATGAGAGAAGAAACTATCATATATTGGTACATTCACACACAGTACCTCGGAATGTGAGTGTATCTGGACAGAGTTTAAAAGTAATTAAAAGAAAATAATATAAGTCTTTAAGCTGAAATTCCTTTTAAAGAACAGAGAATTATGTGCATATTTATACACACACTCAACCTTCAGAAGAAAGACTATATAGGAAAGGTAGTTGACTGCAAACCAAGAAGAGAGAAATCCAAAGAAGTCAACCAGTGGAACCCTTTTAAATAGACTTCCAATCTCCAGAACTGTTGGATATTACTTGGCATCCTTAGGAATCTAAGGCAAAACCCAAACATTATCAATCAGTGTCATCCAGAATAGAACTAACAAACTTAATATCTTACACAAAGTTCTTCTACCTTAATACTGTAACCAGAACAAAAATGAATGAGAGCTTTCCTAGAAACTCTGTGTCAAGGAGCATATGGTGGACAATGTGCAGGACATGAGTCCCAGGTCTATTCTGACCTGTAGTTATCAAGGGAGGTTAAGCATCAAATGGATTTAAAATAAGCCAAAGTGCTGTATTATATTAGGGAACTTCTTCAAGAAGGAAAAATACTTCCTAAACATGAGCTGAACAAGAAAGACTAATAGACATGCCTAAGTGGATGGGGTAAAGACCATAAGGTCTCAACCCTATACATCAAACTACAGGCAACTAAGGGATGCTTATAATGGGAGAAATATTCTTCCTCTGGGAAGAACACACAAATTAGCTATGCAAGACAAAATTGTCAGCTCTGAACACATACATATATACATAATTTTACATTATACAAACTGAGCAGCTTGTACTTATTATTAAAGAAATATATATGTTTTTTTAATATATAATACATGCATATACATGAATTACACAGCAGCAATTAATGAAAAAAGGGGTCATGGCTTTGAAAGAGAGCAAGAAGAATGTGCTTGGTAGTTTCGTGTCAGCTTGGTGTTATCTGAAAAGAGGGAAGCTCAAATGAGAAAATGCTTCCATAAGATACAACAGTAGAACATATTCATAATTTGTGATAGATGGAGAGGGCCCTAGCCCACTGTGGGCAGTACCATCTCTGGGCTGGTGTTTCTCCATTTTATAAGAAAGAAGATGGAGCAAGCCATTAAAACCAAGCAAGTAGGCAGCAAGCCCCCCTCAATGGCTTCTGCATCAGTTCCTGCTTCCAGTTTTCTGCCCAGTTTGAGTCCCTGTCCTGACTTCCTTCAATGATGGACTGAGATATGGAGTATAAACCAGGTTAGATTTTCCCTCCAGAGTGTGCTATGAGTCATGGCATTTCATCACAGCAATGGTAATCCTAACTTAGACAGAGAGGTATATGAAAGTGTATGAAGGAAGGAAAATGAAAGTGGAAATAATGTAATTATATTATCCAAAAGTCAAATAAATTAAAAATAAAGCCATTTGATATGGGCTGGAAGTAGGACAATCAGAATCGGAGTAAAAGATGAGATGGTTTGCTAAGGCTTGTGAAGCATCAGGCTCTTTCACACTGCAGGAGATTTAAATCAGGGCCTCTAGTTTGATTATCAGGGAGACTAGAATGGAGAGTAAATGGATTTCCTATATCAGGTAAAGGAAGGAAATTCTATAACCATGAGGTAGAACAAGCCTTGGCTTCCTTCTGCTTTATCACTCTCCTTCTCAGTACATCAGATATTTAATTTAAGTGTCCACAGATAGACAAAAGGCTGTTAGGAAACTGATGGAGAGATGAGCTGCGTTTGAGCAAGTGTATAGGTGTAGTAAGGATACAGGTCCAGTGGAGTGTTGGTCTGGGGCTATTTAAATAAACCTGGTTAATTTATAAATTCAGATGCTAATAAAGTGAGAATGGGTTTGGGGGAAACACAACACAAACTTCTTTCACTTTTGATTGATAGACTGGTACTGGAGACACACAGCAGAAGGACTAGTGTGGGAGGGAGAAAATGGCATCAACAACTCTTGTTCCCCTTTTATAATTGACTTATAAGTTTTGTGCAGACTATTTAAATTTTGAAGAATAGCTAAAACTATAGACTTTGGTGACAGGAGAGAGGGTTCAGAAGTTTAAAGCACTGACTGTTCTTCTAGAGGACCTGTGTCCTATTCCCATATGTAAGTAAGAAAACATCCACACTCATAAAAGAAAAAAAATAAATTCTAAAAACTATAGTATTTTAAGAAATAACTCATCATTTACAGTGTGTCGGGGGTGTGGGTGTCTGTGTGTGTGTGGTATTTATGTATTACATTCCCATGAAAAAACAACCAACCACACAGAGGATCAGAAAATGGAATGCAATTTTATAACTCAATTGAAGCTTTTAAATGTGCTTTTGTAAATACAATATGATTAGGAGTGGTAAAGAAAACAGCATTAAGATAACAACTGATTAGGCAAGATAGATTAGATAGATCTACTAGTATAATAGTGGCAGGAATGGTACGGGAGTGACCAACTATTTACTGATTAGATTTGGAGTCCATGTCATAAAATTTAACTTGTACCTAGCACTCTTAACTGAGCCAAGCACTATTAGCTATGTAGGGCATAGACCCTAGAATTGAGTACTACATTTTCAACTAAGTACTCATCTTTATACTCATAGATTAGTAAAGCTCTCAACCATCATCAGAGAAGTTTCTTATTGCAATTAATATAGGAATTCACAGCTAGACCACATACAGAGTGTAAGAGTATGGAATGCTCATTCCTACCCAGACATCTATCATACTCCCCTTTTCCCAAGTGGTAGGAAGACTGTACAAGGAAGAAGTAGTAGAGACCTTGAGGTAGGGGATGACTTCATTGAAACAGTGTTTTCCAGGCATGACATGGACAATACACATATGAACTCATATTGACTATGACTGAATTTTCAAGACACACACAAGATCAAACCAACAAATATCCCAGCATGGGTGAGGGGGAGGTTTACAAAGTAATGCTCCAACTGAGAATTGCCTATTGCAAATTGATGGCTGGTGGTATAGAAACATTAAGTTTCTTCAGGGATGTGACTCCTTAACCCAGCTGTTGGACTCTACAATCATTTACAAACTGGCAGCATTAAGTAGACCCAGTAGTTTTCAAAGGAAAGGATCCATGATATTAGGGGAAAATAAAGGTTTGTGGGCAAAGGAAAAGAATTGGGGAGGACTGAATGGTTATGGATTTGATTATAATATGCCTTGTGCACATACAAAATACTCAATAAAAATTATAAGTTCAATAAGTGTTAAAGAAAAAGAAAAAATAGTGTTTAATCTAGCCACCATGGGCAAGGATTATGAATTAGAAGAAGGGTAGAAATATTTAACCTCTGTGGGTGAGATGATTTTAGGACACAGAGAATTTGAAGACATTTGCATTTTCGAGGATGGAACCCATAAAGCAGAGATAAACTTGACCACATGAACTTTCAGAAAGTGAATGAAGGAGAGTACTCAGGAATTGGAATTCTGTGGCAAGAAACCAAAGGAGGGAGAAAGGTGTAATATAAGCTACGAGCTTTTGTCTATAAAGCTCAACTTGACCCTAGCTGAAACTCTGAAGCTGAGATGAACTTTCAGACCTACAGCAGTAGGAAGGGAGTACATGTGGTTTTATAAGCTCACATTCACTGAGAAAAGATGCGCTGTAGGAAGCAAATTTTCTTATACCCAACATCTGAGTGGTTGCTGCATGATTGACTCTTTGGGTCTTGAAAATATAGAGCCAACATGTATTTCCTACAGTCCATTCTTTGTATCTCTCAGATCTAGCTTTTTTGTTTGTTTGTTTGTTTTGTTTTTTGGTGTTTGACATCAGATTTTCCTTAAGAAAAGACAGAAAATGAGTCAAACTGTAGCTCCACTGCTGGCATTGGGTTCAGAAAGTTTAAATAGTATGTAGGTCTGGGGATACTCTGCTAATTAAGGTCAAAGTCTACCATGACCAGATAGTTTCTCTGAGCTCAGTGTAGCATGAAGAACTTGCTTTACCCAAAAGGCTCCCCCTTCTCTGACCTCCCAGCATCCTCTACCTGAGGAAGCCTGAGTAGTCCTTGGCAGACCTCCAGCAGTTACAAGGCTGAGTTCCTGGAATGCCTTTTCATACAAATGAGGCATTCACAGAACTTTAAACTCTACCCAATGTTTTTCTGTTTACCCTGAAAGCTCCTTCCCACTCTCCAAGGTCCATAAATACTCTGGGTTTACCCCAAATAAAGTGTGTGTGGACAAGCCCACTCTGAATAAAAGTATGTCCATGAGCTAAGATCATCTAAGAGAGCTGTTTCATTGAATTCCTTTGTCTAAAAGAACTGTTAACACTAAGATGCTCAAAGAAACAACCCCACCACCAACATCCACTTAATCCCAGCCAGTCCAGGCTCCTTGCAGCAGTGTCTGGATACCCTGAGGGGGAGAAATCAGACAGGGACCTACCTACATCACACTCTACAGCATTCTTTCCTCAGGACTAAGCAGCTTACCCAGTAATAAGACAACGATGTTGACCCATACGCAATCTGAGCATACCTTCTAAGGTCATAAATGATGTCTGTGCTATTCCAATCCCTGCAAAAACTGAACACTTTTAGTAGTAGGTACTAAACTGAATCACAGGTGATAAACACTTTCTTACTACTTCTGGAACAGAATCAGTATGATTAGCAGAGACAACTGCTCTTGCCAGGATGGTGACATTCTCCTGGCCTTTAGCACAGGGAGAGTGCCAAATTTCAGATGATAGTCTCAATGTACATGTTGGGGATTACAGTGTGTGCTGTCTCCATTAAGGTTTCTATGTCTGTGATAAAACACCAAGATCAAAAGCAACTTTGGGGAGTATGGTTTTTCATGTTACAACCTGTAGTCCATCATCCTGGAAAGCCGGGGCAAAATTATCAAGTCAGAATAGAGAGGCAGGAGCTGATGTAGAAACCATGATGGAGTGCTGCTTACTGACTTGATTATACCAGGAAGGTACCGTCCACAGGGAACTGCATTTCCAGTACCAATAATCAATGCAGAAAATGCTTCCACAGACTACAGGCAACCTTTTTTTTTTTTTTTTTTTTTTTTTTTTTTGGTTTTTCGAGACAGGGTTTCTCTGTGTAGCCCTGGCTGTCCTGGAACTCACTTTGTAGACCAGGCTGGCCTCGAACTCAGAAATCCGCCTGCCTCTGCCTCCCAAGTGCTGGGATTAAAGGCGTGCGCCACCACGCCCGGCTCAGGCAACCTTTAAAAAAAAAAAAAAAAAAAAAAAAAACTTGAGAGTTTCTCTTACCAAATGATTCTAACTTGAATCAAGTAGACATGAAACTAACCAGCAAAATTTTGGGCCGTGGCATAAATCCTATCCATTTGAAAATGAGACATATTACTCTAAAATGTAGAAAGGTGATGGAGTGTGAAATTTCTACTTCCAAAGCGGTTGGGTGGAAGGCACATCTGCTTCATCTGATCCATATATCTTCCTAGTAGAGATTCAGTACTTAAGGCATTGAAAGAATTTCAAGTGATAATTCCCCATGATCTTAAGGTTTAATGTTCATGCTGACACTTTAAACATGATCAACAGAAAAGTCTCTCATGGCAGCTTTTCCACGTTCTTCTCAGAAGCTCCTGGACACTGCATTGCATGCTGTGAATAGGCAGCACCTCCTGGTCTGAAAACTCCTCATGACATGATGAAATACTACTGCAACAACCTCCTGACCATCATGATTTATTGTGACTTTTTATTCATATTAATTCATACTTCTGGCCATCATGTCTTACACCTATGGGAGCCATGTTTCATTAACAATCTTCCCAACCTACTGTGTGTCAGAAACACCATACTTTCTCCCCACCAATGACCCTGCAGCTAATTACAGCTGTATATGCCTGAATTCTCTAAGTAATTCTTCCAGACATCTTCTCTGTTGTTTGAAAGTTCATCTACTGCCATTGCTCCCAGAGAAAACAGTTTATAATGGAAGAGTTCACAAATAATCCTTAGCCCATTGGAAAAGAAGAATTGAGGGTTTTAGTGGTATGACTCCTTCACTACAAACATACTTCTTTCTCTTTTTTTATTGTTCTTTTTTATTGGATATTTTCTTTATTTATATTACAAATGCTATCCCCTTTACTGGTTCCCCCCTCTGTCACAGAAACCCCCTATCCCATTCCCCACACCCTGCTTCTATAAGGGTATTCCCCTACCCACTCCTGTCTCATGGCCCTCCAATTCCCCTACACTGGGGCATCCTCTGCTACATATGCAGCTGGAGCCATGGGGCCCTTTGCTGGGTTAGTCTCTGGGAACTCTAGGGGGTTGTCTGGTTGGTTGATATTGTTGTTCTTCTATAGAGTTGCCAACCCCTTCAGCTCCTTCAGTCCTTTCTCTAACTCCTCCATTGGGGTCCCTATGCTCAGTCCAATGTTAGTTGTGAGCACCTACCTCTGTATTTGTCAGGCTCTGGCAGAGCCTCTCAGGAGATAGCTATATCAGGCTCCTGTCAGCTTGCACTTGTTGGCATCCAACAATAATGTCTGGGTTTGGTGACTGTGATGGATCCCCAGGTGGGGCATTCTCTGGATGGCCTTTCCTTCAGTCTCTGCTCCACACTTTGTCTCCGTATTTGATTTTGTATTTTGTTCCCCTCTCTAAGAAGGACTGAAGTACCCATACTTAGGTCTTCCTTCTTCTTGAGCTCCATGTAGTCTGTGAATTCTATCTTGGGTATTTCAGACTTCTGGAATAATATCCACTTATCAATGAGTGCATATCATGTGTGTTCTTCTGTGATTGGGTTACTTCACTCAGGATGATATCTTCTAATTGCATCCATTTGCCTAAAAATTTCATGAAGTTATTGTTTTTAATAGCTGAGTAGTACTCCATTGTGTAAATGTACCACATTGTCTGTATCCATTCCTCTGTTGAGGGACATCTGGGTTTTTTCCAGGTTCTGGCTATTATAAATAAGGCTGATATGAACATAGTGGAGCATGTATCCTTGTTATATGTTCGAGAATCTTTTGGGTATATGCCCAGGAGTGGTAGAGCTGGGTCCTCAGGTAATACTATGCCCAATTTTCTGAAGAAACACCAGATCAATTTCCAGAGTAGTTGTACTTGCAATCCCACCAGCAATGGGATTTTTTTCTCCACATCCTTGCCAGCATCTGCTCTCACCTGAGTTTTTGATCTTAGCCATTCTGACTGGTATGAGGTGGAATCTCAGGGCTGTTTTGATTTGCATTTACCTGATGACTAAGGGTTTTAGGTGATTCTTGGCCATTTGATATTCTTCAGTTGAAAATTCTCTGTTTAACTCTATACCTCATTTTTAATAGAGTTATTTGATTCTCTGGAGTGTAACTTCTTGAGTTCTTTGTATATATTGGATATTAGTCCTCTATTGGATGTAGGATTGGTAAAGATCTTTTCCCGATCTGTAGGTCACCATTTTGTCCTATTGACAGTGTCTTTGCCTTATAGAAGCTTTGCAATTTTATGAATACCATTTGTTGATTCTTGATTGTAGAGCATAAGCCACTGGAAATTTTCCCCTGTGCCCATGTATCCAGGCTCTTCCCCACGTTCTCATCTATTAGTTTCAGTGTATCTGGTTTTATGTGTAAATCCTGGATCCACTTAGACTTGAGCTTTGTACAAGGAGATAGATGGATTTGCATTCTTCTTCATGCTGACCTCCAGTTGAATCAGCACCATTTGACAAACACACTTCTAATTGCTTTGGTAAACAAAGAATCCTCTGGGAATGCCAAAGAACATAACCTCTGGTGTATTTCAACACACATATAGTTTAATCTCTCTAATATGGCATGCCATGTATGGATTTGCACCCTTTGTGAGATATGACAGTTGTTCATTTGTACTCTCTGTCAGTCTGTGTTTAGTCTTCCTCAGTGTGTGAGCTTTCTTCTAGAGCTGCACTGTTAAAAATGTGTCTCAGGGTTGAATCTCAGATCTCTTTCACAAAGAAGGTACCCATATTATAACTTATCTAGCATAAGCTTAAAGAAAGAAGACATCTCTTTAGAGACCCTTGACTCATTCTGTCTAGATGTCAACAGACATAGGAGAGCTCAATATGTTAATTGATAATATACAAAATAATGTGGTTTATGATATTGGTTCTGGATATCAAATGATTTTAGTTGACTAATGGTATATAAATAAACCAAATCAAATCTTAAAATCTCAGACATTTATTTTTCTCTGCAATCTGCAGCTTACATAGGATCATGCAGGAATAACTTATATCTTTTCTATTGAGAGCCAGTTGGAATAGCTAAGAGTCTGAACCTGTAATCATATGAAGGATTGATATATGTAGCTCATATGTCTATTAACAATTAATACTCTCACTCATTAGAAACCGTAGGTAGCCAGAAGATAGGTAAATGAGGCCTGTAACCATTGGGTTGGGTGCAGAATGAGAGGAAACAAGAGGGAAGGGAGGAAAAGAGTGGAAAAGGTAGCAAGAAGAGGAAGAGATAGAGAGAGCAAGGGGTGTCATTTGTCTGGCTCGGGCTTTGAATTTATATAATATTTCATCTACTGCATTCCATTTACCATAGTAGTCTTAAAGCTCTTACTGATTTTAATGAGAGGGTAAATCTTGCTACCTCAGGACTAGGTGGTGAGTGGAAAGGGTATTACACCGTCTCTGAAAACTACAACTCACCAGACTCCTAGACTAGAAATGCATGGTGGGAGAGGAATCTTATCAATTTGACAAACAATTACTTAGACTTAATTCCCTTGTCTACTTATCTTGCTTTGGCACAGCTATCTGGGATAACAGAGGACTCATAGCCAACTTTGCTCTGTGAGGGTTTTTTGTTTGTTTGTTTGTTTTTTTGTTTTTGTTTTTTAAAAGCTAAATCAATTTTTGAACTACAAAGCTTGATAGGCTACCTACAATTTATTATCTAAGGTAATTAACTACTATCACAAGGAGTACTTTATATACTGATACATGGAAGGAGTTGAATAATTGCAGTTGGAATGGAAAGAAACATGGCCTACTTTGTAATTGTTTTTCGTGTGTTTCTTTCTTGTTGATATTTCAGACCAAGAAAAAATGTGGACAACATTGTGAAATATACACTGCAAAGTATATATATATATATATGTATATATATATATATATATATACATATATATGTATATATATATATATTTGATGCTCCATGGTGGTAAAAAGAGAGTTCTTATTCTATTTAGAAACTATTTTTTCCTTAGTAAACACCAATGCACAATTATATTAAAATTTTATTAGTAATTATTCTGCAAAAAAAGATTGCCTTTTGTTTGTTCATTCATTCATTTTTGCCTAGTCCCCTTTCAGAGAACAACATTCATGGATGTTTTCCTACAATTTGATGTATTCATGCATTTTGTTTTGTCTAATAGAAATATATAAGCTCACACTTTATGAACTGAAACTATGTATGCTTAGTGGAAGAGAAGAGAAAAATGTGAAGCTCATTAGAGCCAATTCGGCACTTATCCATCACTCAAAATGCAAAGTCCATGACAAAATTAAAACTAGAAAAACAATTAGCTTTGTATCCTCTTTCATAACTCATATCAGTTACCTATTTTCAGTCCTTGCTCCGCCCCTAATAGCCATTATTGCTCTTTTTTACATTTTATAATGTACCCACATGTACATTTGTTTATATTTTCTTTATAAGGTTATTTTATCTCACTTAATATCAAAAGTTCTAAGTGTATACATTTTCATGCAAATTTTGTAATTTTATTTTTTCTTTAAGACTTAACTGTATCAAATTTTTATTATCCATTCATCTGTTGACAGAAAATAGGTTAGTTCCAAGTCTTTGCTATAGTCAGTAAAGCATCAATAAACATGAGAATCTTTGTGTTTGGCTACACAGTTTTGGGGATAGATACTCTAGAAAGAAACAATTGTCATACAATATCTCTATTTTTAAACATTTGAGATGCTTCCAACTAAGTTCTACAATGGCAGAATTAGTTTGTATCCTCACCAACAGTGAATCATGATTTCTTTCTTTCCATATCCTCTTCAGTGTATGTTGCTAGAGTTGTTGTTGGTAACTATGCTGAATTAGGTATCATCACAAATTAGGCTTAGCCGAGGCTATGGGTATTGAACAAATTTAAAAATAACCCCCGGAGCTAGTGTCTCTAGCTGTATATGTATCAGAAGATGGCCTAGTCAGCCATCAGTGGTGGAAAGAGAGGCCCATTGGTCTTGCAAACTTTATATTCCTCAGTACAGGGGAATGTCAGGGCCAAGAAGTGGGAGTAGGTGGGTAGGGGAGTGGGGGGGAGAGGGTATGGGGGACTTTTGGGATAGCATTGGAAATGTAAATGAAGAAAATACCTAATTAAAATAAAATAAAAAATTTAAAAACATTATTGGCTCTTCATGTTTCTTTTCATGAAAACTGTGTATGCAGTTCATTTCTCCACTTGCTGATTGACAGTTTTACCTGCTGTTTATTTTCTATAATTCTTATTATTAGCTTCTTGTCTCCAGTGTAGCTGAAAAATACTTCTGTGGGATGTCTGTTTACTCTACTGACCATATTTTTTACTCTACAGAAGCCTTTAACTGTCACACAGCCCCATCTGTTACTACGTGGCATTAGTTTCAATGATATGATTGCTCCATAGAAAAGGTTCTCTTTGCTCCACCTCCTCTCCAACATGTGCTATCTCTTGAGGTCTTTTGTCTTAGCCATTCTGGTGGCTATAAGATAGAACCATAGAATTGTTTTGGTTTCCATTTCCCTGATGACTAAGGACTTTGAACATTTCTTTAAGTGCTTCTCAGCCATTCGAGATTCTGTTGTTGAGAATTCCCTGTTTAGCTCTGTACCCCATTTTTAATTGGGTTGTTTGGGTTGTTGGTGTCTAACTTCTTGAGTTCTTTGAAAATTTTTGATATTAGCCCTCTGTTATATGTAGGGTTGATGAAGATCTTTTCCCCAACCTGCAGGCTGCCATTTGTCCTATTGACAGTGTCCTTTGCCTTACAGAGGCTTTGCAGTTCCATGAGTTCTCATTTAATCAATTGTTGTTCTTAGGCCCTGAGGCATTAGTGTTTTGTCCAGTTAATTGTCTCTTGTACCAATGTGTTCAAGGTTATCTACCACCCATGGTGCCTTCACAGTCTGAACCACCAACCTAGGCCTTCCTGCTCATATGTAGCAGATGTGCAGCATTGTTTTCATGTGGGTCCCAAACAACTAGAGCGGGCGCTATCCCATAAGCTGCTACCTGTATAAGGGATATATTCTTCTAGTTCAGCTGCCTTGTTTGGCCTCAATGGGAAAGGAAGAGTATAGCCTTGAAGAGACATGATGTATATGCCAGGGTGATAGAATACCCACAGGGGACCCCACCCATTCAGAGGAGAAGGGAAGGGGGATGGGGGAAGAATTATGAGAGGGGGTGACCACAAGGGAGGAAGTAAGCAGGATGTAAAATGTATAAGTAAAAAGTTTTATATATATATATAATATATATATATATATATTATATATATATATATAAAATATATATATATTCTCTCCTATCCTAAATCTTAAAGTGATTAAAAATATATTCAAACATGAAAGTGGGATATCCAGTGTAAAGCTCAGAATAGCTAACAGTACAGAAGTTCGTGGAGAAGCGTAAACTGAGGCTCTTATTAAATTGGATGTGCAATGTTTGTTTGAAAAGTTTTTCTAACCAGTTCATAATTTTTAAAGGACAAATTCTGACTTTCTTAGTGGATAATGGTCATTGTGCTCTGCAGCTATCAGTCCAATGCTTGCACAGGTGATATGGCTTCTAGCGGGCTCTTGGCCTTACTCTTAAAATAGCTCCAGTGTGAAGTCTACACAGCAGCACTGCTCCTCTAAATAGATTCAATGGAAGATAATGATTCAGGGTTAGGAATAGACCTCTATAAATCTGACTATCACTGTGTGAAAATCCTCTTTTAGAGGAAAAGTCAACTATTATTTATTTCCTAATTGCCATTAAGGAATTATATTTCAATCTACTGAATCTTCACTTTAGTCAATTTAGATACCCCTATACCACATCTGCAATTTGCTTTGCTTATATTCAGTGTCATGAATATTCTCTTTCTGCCTCATAGTATTCTACCCAAGGATCTGAGATTTAAAAAACCCAAATCAGAGATCAGTGCTAAAATAAGTAAAAATTAAATAATTGTGCAGAAAGTTGTAAAATATCTTTAAGTGAGAAGAGAACAGAATCATTCATGTTCCCTACAAGTGTGGGACAGGGTAGGGAGGAGGAACTGGAAAAAAATGGAGGGAGGAGAAACTGTGGTAGTAGAGATGTAATATATGAGGGAAGAATAAAGAAAGAGGAAAAGGGCTGGCCAATTATGAAGTTGGGGGTGGGGTGGGGGGCTGGAATCAAAGAAGGTATTCTGGAATGATAGCCTTGATAGTGACAACATAAGCCATATGGTAAAGACTGTGAAAAGGGATCAGATTTCATCAGTATCAAAAGGAGACCATGATCCTCAGAAAATACTAGCGGTCAAATTCAACAGCTCCCTCAAAGGTCGATTCACTCTGGTCAAGTACAGTTTACACTTGATATGTAAGGATATCTCATTGCACACAGATAAAATATGTTGCATGCTACATTAACAGACTAAAGGGAAAGATGGAGATGTGTGCCACTATTAATTGTAGAAAACTATCACTAAATGATATGATTGACATGGTATGATATGGTATAATATGGTATGTTACCATATTTTTAGTACCTCAAAACCGAAGTAGAATTAACACAGGATGGGAAAGACTTGCTTCTATGGAACATATAAAAGCCAAAGGATTTGTGATCAGAAATAGGAGATCAGCCTAGACATCCTCATGCTAAGCAATAAGCAAGCCACAGAAAGGCAAGAAGCACGTGCTCCCCCTATGTGTGAAGCTGGAAACAACTGGGAAAGTTGAATGGCAATACAGATGCTGGGAAGAGAAAGACTGGGGAATGTTAGTTAGCCAAAGGTCCAGAGCTTCAAGTGTTTCAAAACAGATGAGATAGAAAGTTTCATTTGCCACCAGAAATAGAGATGAGAGTCATGCTAATCAGCTTGATTTAATGATAGCATATTTGAATACGTGGATCTTAACCACGTGGATATCCCATACATATATGCAAGTATGGTTTAACATTTAATATTAAAGAAAATAAGATCAAGAAGCCTAGGTTAGATCTGAGACATGACAGTTAAGAGTGGAAGGTGGCTCCATGTCCCTTAATCTGGTTACTTAAAATGACACCAAGGATCTAAACAGATCAGCATAAATCAGTTTGGGTCATCTTCAAATCCTGGCCCAGTAGTTCTCACTTAAGTGCACGGGACCACCTGGAGGCCAGACAGAGCATGTGCAGAGCCAGCTCACTGGCATAGGTTTGGCAAGACTGTAGCTTCAGCAAGTTTCCAGATGATTTTAGCAGATGCTCTAGTTCAAGAAGCACTGGTTTAGAGAAATCATCATCTTAGCAATATTGATGAACAGGAAAGAAAATTTTTCAGTGAAAGTCAGGAAATGTTTTTTTTTTACAACTTGGGTTTTTTTCTAATGTTTTAATGTGATTAAGCATTTACTGGGTTATAAGAAGTCATTTATTATTAAATAAATGACCAGATAATTGAATGGTTATTTATTTTAATTTCTGACAGTTTGTTTTCTGCTTGGATTGAACCCTTAGACTAAATAAATGCTGCAGTTTTCCCCTATTGTATTTGATGGCTGCATTAAGCTGTGCCTGTTGCCTATAACCAGGCAGGTGAGTATATAATTTTCTGACTGTTCCCACACTCACAGGAAGCAATACTTGCTAGCATAATGGAACACCAGGCACATATTTTCTGCTTTGTTACACTCACCCTTTTGCTCTTTGGGGTTTTAAATGTCCCATTGTGCCCTCATTCTTCCAACAGAGGAAATTACACCACCCACAGAAGGCATGCTGTGTTTTCCCATCCTGATGGAAATGCAACAATGGCCATCCTGGAAGTGGCAAAGCACAGAGCAGGGACAGCCAGGCCTGGATCTGGGTCATCCCAGTGGCTGCTGGCTTGGGACCAAGCCCAGCAGGCTCTAAACTCCCCAGAACCCATGTTTTGTATGCAACTCATTTGTGCACAGCAAGCTCCCCTCTGTGTGGCTGAGATGGTGCCTGATGAGATGCACTGGAGTGATGGAGGCTTCAGAGGGGAGCAAGGACCTGGCAGGATGCAGGGCTAAGATGTAAATGAGGTAAGGTAATGGTAATGGCCAGCACTACCAGGCTTCATTGCTTTCAATAACACAAATGCTTTCAACAAGATGAATTTCTAGGACAAGAAGACAGCAGAAACACAATGCGATTGACAGACTGTTACAGGCAACTGATTCTATTATATTCAATAGGCTGAAGCAGAGAATATGCCCAAATGCATCATACCTTGCAATGATATTCAAAAGGGACAGAAGCACAGAGGCAGAACTGAATTTAAGTTTATCCGTTTATCTTTGTCCCTACTCTTTCATACAATATCCAAGTCTACAAAATTTCAGGATGTGCCAAGGTAAAGCCTTGGTAAATTCATGGTACTCGTGGCTCATTAAGGCATTTAATTAGCATAGTTGACACATAAAGTATCAGAATTCTCTCAGTTTGATAGCTATCTTTCAGGCAAACACAACCTCTTCTAAATCCTTGCAGTATCTGTATCTAAGAAATTACATGAAGACGGCAGATAATTCATAAAACCTACCATAGTAGATCACCATAAGCTGCTGCATGGCCGACTGTTTTAATATATCTTTGCATGTCAATAGGAATCTATACATTTATGTAACTATTGGCTCACATTTGAAAATGTTTCTTCTTTCATTTAAATTTAACTTTCTAATTTTGAAGCCAGGAAGCAAGATACATTATGAGATATTTTTGCAAACATTTTCCTAAGACCTATAAATATATATGCATAATATATTTTCCTGTGCTTATTGTAGACCGACTCACGAAAACCCCAGGGCTCATATTTTCATTGTGTTTTCATTCACTCACGATTCCAATAGTCACAAGAAAAATCACAGTACAACCTTGTGGCTACTCTGTTTGGTAAGTGGAGGGAGCAATGGGCATGCTTTACAGAAGGTGGTCTATGAAAATGTTCAGTAGAAATGTGCTTCACAAATGCAAGGCTGCTAACATTTTAAGAAGATAATTGTGCTATACACAGTGGGAACTAAGACACATTTTGTATCAGGAAAACCTTGAAAATAGTACTGGCCTTCCTGTTCCCAGGGAAGGGTGATCCAGGAGTCTCCTGGGATGGACTCCGAGTGTTTCAAATGAGAAAGCACTTTTTAAATTGCAGAGTTTAAAGAAAGTGCGGATTTGAGGACTATTATTAAAAATATACATCTGTGTCACAATTGTATGCTGAGTATAATAGTCCCTAGCCCTGAGGAAATCCTTGAGCAATTTAACAGGATTTTTTCATTAATTAATTTATTTACTTTATATCCTGATCCCAGGTTCTACTCCCTCTTTACCTCCAAGTCTCACCCTATCACCTCAACTCCCCTGACAACCTCTCCCTTTCTCCTCAGAGGGGAGACAGTCCTCCCATGGGTGCCAACCAACCTTGGCATATAAAGTTGAAGAAGGACTAAGTACATCTTCTCCTAGTGAGACTAAACTAGGCAGTTCAATTAACTGATAGGGATCCAAAGGCAGGCAGCAGACTCAGAGATAGCCCCTACTCCTGCTGTTAGGGGTCCAGCATGAAGATCAAATTGCACATCTATTACATAGGTGGAGGGGGCCTAGGTCCTTCCCATGCATGCTATCTGGTTGGTGGTTTAGTCTCTGAGAGTATATATAGCTCAGACTAGCTGATTCTGTATGTTTTCTGGTGGTGTCCTTGACTTTTCTGAGTCCTTCAATCGTCCCTTCTGCTCTTCCATAAGATTGCCTGTCTGCAACTATAGCAGAATATCATAAAGCATGTCAGGAATGGGCTCTCTCTCTCTCTCTCATTGTATGGTCTTGTAGGCAGGGCAAAGTGTGGGTCTAAGGTTTTGTGACTGGGTTAATGTTCCCATCCTTCCATTAGGAGTCTTCCCTGAATACAGGAGGTAGCCATTTCATGCTTCCCTATTTCTAGTAGTCTTAGCTAGGGTCACCCTCATAGATTCCTGGAATTTTCTATTGTCCTAAATTCTCCCTCTGTCCTCCCTAGACGTGAACCGTAATGATCCCTCCCCAGTTTCCTCTCTCTATTCACCTGTAATGTCTATTTTATTTCCTATTCTCAGTGAGATTCAAAATCCTCCCTTAGGCCTTTCTTGTTACTTAGCATTTTTGAGTCTGTGGATAATAGCATAGTTATCCTGTAACCGAGTACATACCATGTGTGTCTTTCTGGGACCAGGTTACCTCAATCAGGATGAAATTGTCCATTTCTATCCACTTGCCTGGAAATTTCAAGATCTCAAAGTTTTTAATTGCTGAGTAGAATTCAATTATGTAAATGTACTACATTTTGTTATTCATTCTTCAGTTGAGGGACATCTAGGCTCTTTCCAGGTTCTGGCCATTACAAATAAATCTGTTATGAACATAGTTGAGCAAGTGTCCTTGTAGTATGTTGGAGCATCTTTTGGATATATGCCCACAAGTGGTATAGTTGGATCTTGAGATAGAACTATTCCCAATTTTCTGAGGAACCACCAGATTGATTTCTAAATTGGTTGTGCCAGTTTGCACTAGAACCAGCAATGGAGGCATGTTCTTCTTGCTCCTCATCCATCTCAGCATGCGCTGTTGCTTGAGTTTTTAGCTTAGCCACTCTGATGCATGTGAGAGGGCATCTTGGGTTGCTTTCATTTTCATTTCCCTGATGGCTAAAGATATTTAACATTTCTTTAAGTGCTTCACAGCTATTAGAGATTCCTCTGTTGAGAATTCTCTGTTTAGATTTGTACCCCACTGTTAATTGGATTATTTTGTTTGTTGATGTCTAATATATCAGGCCACTGTCTGATATTTGGGTATACTACAAAAAGCAATCTGCAGATTCAATGAGATCCCCATCAAACTTTCAACACAACTCTTTACAGAAAATACAATAGTCAACTTCATATGGGCAAACAAAATATAGCCAGAATAACTCAAACAATACTGTACAATAAAAGAACTTCTAGAGATATCACCAGCCCTGACATCAAACTATATTATAGAGCAGTTGCAATAAAAACCTCATAGTATTGACATAAAAATAGACAGGTTAACCAGCGAATCGAAATGAAGACTCAGAAGTAAACCCAGACATATACAGATACTTGATTTTTGACAAAGAAGCCAAAACTAAACAACAGAAAAAAGAAAGCATCTTCAACAAATGGTAATGGTCTAATTGGATGTCTGCATGTAGAAGAATGCAAATAGACCCATATCTACCACCCTGCACAAAACTCAAGTCCAAGTGGATCAAAGACCTGAACATAAAACTGGATACACTCAATCTGATAGGAGAGAAAATGGGGGAATAGCCTTAAAAGCATTGACACAGGAGGCAACTTCCTGAACCAAATATCAGTAGCTCAGACACTAAGAGCAACAATTAGTAAATGGAACCTCCTAACACTGACAAGCTTCTGCTTTGCAAACTGAAAAGTTTCTGGCAATATGAAAAAAAACAGCAGCCTACAGAGTGGGAAAAGATTAACCAACTTTATGTCTGACAATATAGTCTTAAAGCCCGTAAAGCCTACTAGCTTTTGTCAGACTTATGTACAACTGGACCTAACTTTGCAAAAGAAAAAGTGTGTGCTTCTTTGTTCCCAAATATTTTATTTGCCAATAATCGGAGGAAGCTTATCTATCCATGATAGCAATTTGGAAACTCTTGGGAATCAAGTAAAATCTAAGAATTCTAAATGCCCTCTGTAGCACCAGCATTCAATTGAATTTTTAAGAAGTCTTCATCAATTTTATAACTACTCCCACATATAAACCTCATTCTCCAAAGGAAACAAGGGCAGTTCTTTCAACAGTCATTCACTGAGCATTGATCTGTGCTCAGAGATGCTCAGGAAACTGAAGGCTATGGAGAAGGAGTCAATGCTCCACCTTAGTTGGGGACGACATCAATGCCATCCCTTCACAGGAATGATGTCATCGTCCCAAGCACATATGGGTAAGAAATGACTGCAAGAATAACAATTTTCAGTGGAGTAAAAACACTGAAAATATAAAGCTAAAACAGGTTTTTCTTATTCTCTTTCTTTCCTGCTTCCCACTATCAGACAGTGTAAGGAAAACGTGAAACCTAAATTTCGCTTTAAGAAGGCTGTGATGGCTTAGTGTGGAGTTGGGCAGTTCTGAGTGACTGATGAGGACAGCACTCTCCTGCACGCTGTAGACACACGAGTGCC
Source organism: Mus caroli (assembly GCF_978045245.1). Taxonomy (NCBI): domain Eukaryota; kingdom Metazoa; phylum Chordata; class Mammalia; order Rodentia; family Muridae; genus Mus; species Mus caroli. The sequence goes on from NW_028227258.1 coordinate 20,135,883, forward strand.
TAGGTAGAGTTCAAGGCCCACTTTTATTTCCATCCATTTCTATGCTTTCATAATCGTATGTTCTCGCTCACTGAGCACTTACTTTTGAAAAATGGTATTTTAACACTCGAATGTCTCTTCAGCAAAAGTCATTTTATTGAAATAATAAAACAGACTGTATCCTGCTGAGCATGATATTCTGCAAGGAGACAGAGGGAAGGAACGGGGACGCGCCTAAGGTGGATGGGTTTGAGTGCATACAAACAAAATGTCAAGGGATAAGAATAAATGCCCCCCAAACTACATACCAATGTGTGTCCTTTACAGTGAGGGAATAGACAAAGAAGGGATGTTCAAACAAGGAAGCTGGACACCATGTCATCCCTATATATGGGCTTTATCATTTCTCACTTGCCAGTCAGCTCTTAGGGTCACGAGTCGATTGGGTGGATGAACGAGACAGTAAAGACAGAGGTGAAGTGATGGAAGAAGAGCCTTAGATGCCCATTTAGTGTGTTCATCAAGTGCACATGCTTCTGTTAGAGAAAGAGCCAAATAAAACCCTTTCACTTCTGCAGGTATTTTTCCACCTGGAGAAGAAAGCAGGACGCACAAACAATAATAATAATATAGAAAGGCCAGCAGAATAACAAATAAGCACACACAGGCACTTTGGATCCGTTCTGAAACAACAGAATAGACTTTAAAAAGCAGTAAAGACAATAAAAATTCAGCCATTGTGAAGGAAGGGAAGCCTGAGCCGCAATAAAGGCAGTCAATAAAGAAGCTCTCTCATTTAAACATCAAATGCACATTGTTTTGCAACACCTGTTAGTCAGCCATAATAGCTTTCTTAACCTGTCAAAGTGTTTAAGCTGAGGAAAAGAAATGGGCCTCCAGCTGTGCAGTTCTGTGGAGAAAGCCTGTGCCTAGCGATATTAGTTTAATGAAATGTGTACAGATTGTAATTGTGGTAATAAGAGGGCAATTCCCCGAGGTGCTGTAGGAAGGCGGTGAGCTCAGCCAGGCAGAAAACAGAAGCACACAGTCTGAGGAGAGAAAATATGGCCTGCTTGGGAGAAAAACGCAGGATTGAGTGGAAGAGGATGAGGAATCCAGTAGGGAGGTTTACCTCAGGCCAAGTCTACAAAGGGTTAAACCCCTTCCTGGAAGCTCTGGAAGTGACCCAGTGCTAATGTGAGTCAGGTTTCAGGCAACACTGCAGGGACTTCAGACCAGAGGCCAGCAGACTGCCTCAGTCCTCAACATGATGACCCAGACATTTCGGAAACTCAGTCAGACTGAGTAGATGGGCAAATTGCAAGCAGGTGGGGATCAAGGTACAGTTACACACAAAGAAATAAAAAGAAAATAAGAATGAAATAAGTGCTGGCTGTTTGCTTTTGTGTTTATCTAGGTGTCAGTCTGGGAGGGGTAAGCACGTTTTAGGAGCATCACTGAAAGCAAGAACTACTTTTGTTGGGTACCCCATAGACAATGCTCCGGTGTTTTAAAATGCCTCAGTCTTTTAAAGTTCCCAGAGCAGATATGAAATGCATGCCATCAAGGAGAATCAGCAATGCCAGTTGGATATCGGAAACAAAGACTGGTAAGTTACTAGAAGCCTAGGGTAACAGAGCCTAGTGTTCAGCAGTCCAGGGAGACGCAGTCATAAGGCGCCATTCAACCCTTGTGAGTTTTACTCTGAGGCTCCACAGGGTCTCAGGAAGCGTATCAGAGAAAGCCTCTCTTGTTCTTCTAGCAAGGAGTGAAATATGAGCTGTTTTGAAATAAGCCAGAACATCCTGTTTTCCTCAAAAAGGTCTGCCCTCAAGAGAACCTTTTTACAGAAAGTCCCATGTTATGACTGCGTTTTATCAGCCCGTAACTGAACTGAGGAAAGGAAATCCCTAACAGCGCCATCACACCTCACATCTCAAGAACACTGAGAAGTCCTTGTGCCCTTTACATCCTTCTGGTGCACACTTTTAATCAGAAACTAAAAACTGATCATGGGACTTTGGAATACATCCCTTCTCGCCACATGCCTTAAAGCCCAACCTACAGGGCTTTTTAACTCAACACATTATGTCTTACTGCTCACAAAGGCTCAGTAAGTTGCCAGACTCACCTATAATCCCAGCTCTTTCTAGGGTGTGCAGAAAGATCCAGAGTCCGTGGCTAGCCCGAGCTATGTTGTTAGACGCCATCTCAAATAAAATGAAAGAAAAAAAATTACAAGAAGATTTTTTTTTCAGACTGTAATTATTACCTTACAGGTATTAAGGGTTAAGGAAGAGCCCATGCAGGAAGAGGTGGGTAATAGAAAATGAGAGACAGACATTCCAAGAAGGCCCACAAGGAAATGTTAGAAACCAAAAGTGCTTGCTGTATTGGAAGTGGAGAGTGTCTTGATGGGCTCCTTAGTAGAATAGACTCAGCTAGGAATGGAACTCTGAGCCTGAGGAAATTTTAATAGGAAATTCAAAATCTAAATAGGGGGAGAAAAAAACCAACTAGAAAACCCTTTCAGGGAATGTGAAACAACCATAAGATACAAGAAACAAAAATTGAGGATCTCTAGAAAGAGAAAAGAACAACTTTAAACAGCCATAACAGAAATTCCCCCAAATTAATTTAACATAGAAAATATCAAATCCAGCAATCATATAAAATATCAAAGTAGAGTGAAAGTATGGATGGTGAATATGAGGATATCATTTTCAATATACAAAAATTCAAAGCCAGGTGAGGCAATGCTGAAAGAAGCTGTGGGGGCGGGGGGTGGGGAGGATGAATAGCCTATCTATGGCCGGGCTAGTAGAAGAAAGCTGAGTTGAGAGTCTGCAGACAAAACCCAACAGTACTTACTTAACCTGGGGAGGAAGGCAGTCCGACTTCCAGCACCCACTTGGTGTCTCACAACCTATGTAGCTCAGTCCCGTGGATCTGACTTCCTCTTCTGGCATCCTTACGCACTGAAGGCATGTAGTGTACTTACATGTAGGCAAAATGCTGAGACACATAAAATAAAAATTAATAAGCTTTGAAAGGAAAATAAGCCTAGCTTTTACTCAGAAATCATATCAAAACGGCCATTTTATTATAAAAAGTTAACTGTGATCATCTGTAAAGAGGACAGACACGCTGTGGTCTACAGACCCTGCTGAGGTGATACACAGGACAGAGGAAATTTTAAGAACTGTACAAACTGAGATTTGAATCTTCCTGCCTCTCAGGAGAACAATTGTCCACAAACCTGACTCCCTGTGCACCAAGCCCCACTTTTATGTGCACCAAGCCCCACTTTTATGTGCACCAAGCCCCACTTTTATGTGCACCAAGCCCCACCTTTAATACAGCCTTCACACACAGGCTCATGACCAGTCGTCATTATATAAGTATTGGAGGCTCGTTCAGATTCCAAGATACAGAAAAAGTCATTGTTTTTATTACTTTTATTATTTCACAGTCCAGCCATTGTCCCCCTCCCGGTCCCCCTCCCAAAGTTCTTTATTCCATCCCTCTTCCCAAAGGATGTTCCCCACCCTACCCCACCCCACTAGGCCTCCACATTCTCTGTGGCCCCAAGTCTCTCATTTTGAAGTGTGAAGAACAGATCAACATATTGAAAGTTTGTAAGAGAAACAAAAGAAAAAAAAAACTCACTGTGTTCTGTGATATTATCCTTCAAAACTGTCAGAGAAATAATTTCACAAGCAAGACAGTTGTTGTTAGTACACTGGCCTTACAGAAATGTTAAAGAAAACTTTAGAAAGGAGACACGGTCTGTATTAAAAACCCACAGCTAGGATTGTAGCCCTTGATGGAGTATTACCTACCATGCACAGACCCTGAGTTAGGTCCCAGCAGCAGGAAGGAAGCTCAAAGCCATATAAAGAATGGAACAGAGACAGTGTACTCTCGTACATAAAATAAATTTTAAAAAGAAAAAGAATGGCAGCATGTTCAAGAGCAAATAGATGGAGATCGACAAAAAAAAAATCTTTATTATTTTAATTAATCTTAGCAACTAGGAATTTATTCAAAAATAATATCACAGTCCATTTAATATACAGACATGCATTATGTGTGTGTCATAAACGGCAGAAGCAATACAAAGGAGAGACAGGATAACTCTGGTCATTTTCCCATACTGAAATAAACTGCCTATGAAACCACACAGGGTTTTCTGAAAATGGGATTTGAGTAATTGTAGATCTATTGTAAATACTAGAGCAGCCAGTAAAAGATGAAATGTACAGCCTATGTACAAATCAAAGAAAGTAAATATACACCTAAACATGCTCAGTGCAGCCCATAATAGGCAGGGGAGGAGTCACGGAAAATGGGAACAAAGAGAAACAATGGCAGATATAAATTTAAGTATACAAAAAATTAAATATACCAATGGCTACTAGGAATGGTATTGGTGAAGCTTTCAATTAAAAAACAGATTTCTAAAGTATACACATGTGCACATGCACACATACACACACACACACAAATCCTAAATATGTGTTGTCCACTGTAAATTAGCTTTAAATATAAAGACATACATAAATGAAAAGGCTAGAAAAGGGCAAACCATGGCAGCCACCACCTGCAGAAAGTAAAATAGTTTATTACTTTCAGACCAAGCTGACTCCAGAGCAAGCAAAGTTATAAGCTATAAAACTATGTTGTCATTAGACAAGTCATTGAGTCATTAGACAATGAGACAAGTCACTGCAATACAATATGTCATTGCACGATGATAAGAGAGTCAAGTCTCTAAAAGACACACCGATTCTCTCATGAACACTCACCAATGTGCCTGACAACATGTCAGCAGAGAGTGGCTGGATTCACCTTAAGATGCAGCAACAAGCTATACGGCAGCCACAGGGTCGAGTGTCTATGGTTGGCAGCCATGAGCTAACACCTGGAAAACCTGGAAGGAAGAAGGGTCTTGTAAGCTTTCACCAAGAGCAATGAGGCGTGCTCAAGAGTGAAGGTGTGTGTAAGTTCACTTACGTATCATCCTACAAACAAGCCTCAAACTATTCCATTGTCATGTCCCTGTGCTGTTTTGATTTTACTTTTCAGTTAATAAAAATCTTAGGATCTTTTCATGGTAGATATCTGAGGGGAAAAATTAGGTCAACCCACCAAAGTAGTTGGAGATGTCAATACCCATCTATCAAAAATAGACAGATCCGACAGCGGCATCGTGGAGAGGACACAGGTGCGCCCGGAGCTACCATTAATCAAGTGCACATAACTGACACCTAATGAGCTCTGTCCAGCATCAGTAGAGCAAACATCCTGTCCAGGCTCACACAGCGTCCCACATTCTATCTATCACTTCCTAGGAAAATAAAGCACCACTTAGGAATTTTAAAGACCAGAACTCATACGACGATTGTTCTCAACAGTAGTATTTACTGAGAAGCCAATAATGGAAGGCAAGTGAGGAAAAGACAGGATATCATCCTGAGTGAGGTAACCCAATCACAAAAGAAGTCACTTGATAGGCACTCACTGATAAGGGGATATTAGCCCAGAAACTTAGAATACCCAAGATACAATTTTCAAAACACAAGAAAATCAAGAAAAACAAAGACCAATGAATGGATACTTCATTCCTCCTTAGAAAAGGGAACAAAATACCTATGGAAGGAGTTACAGAGACAAAGTTTGGAGCTAAGATGAAAGGATGGACCATCCAGAGACTACCCTACCCAGGGATCCATCCCATAATCAGCCACCAAACCCAGACACTATTGCATATGCCAGCAAGATTTCGCTGAAAGGACCCTGATATTGCTGTCTCATGTGAGGCTAGACCAGTGCCTGGCAAATACAGAAGTGGATGCTCACAGTCATCTATACAGTGGAACACAGGGCCCCCAATGGAGGAGCTAGAGAAAGTACTCAAGGAGCTGAAGGGGTCTGCAACCCTATAGGTAGAACAACAATATGAACTAACCAGTACCCCCAGAGCTCGTGTCTCTAGTTGCATATGTAGCAGAAGATGGCCTAGTCGGCCATCATTGTGAAGAGAGGCCCCTTTGTCTTGCAAACTTTATATGCCCTAGTATAGGGGAATGCCAAGAAGTGGTAGTGGGTGGGTAGGGGAGCAGGGCAGGGAGAGGGTACAGGGAACTTTTGGGATAACATTTGAAATGTAAATAAAGAAAATATCTAATAATAAAAATTAAAAAAGAAAATGAAAAAAGAAAATAGGCAGACATGGGAAAACACAACCATAGCCGGGAGTGGAAACTGGGGCTCAGCAGCCTGGAGCATGATGGTCATGTGTTTCTGATCTGTTTGAACACAAAACTCCACAAGGTCAAAGAAAAAGATCTTAAGAGAAATTTAACAACACATTCCTAAAAAGAAGTGACAAGACCTTAGAGCCTCTAGTTTTGTAGACTTATAATAAGACAAGCCTTTGGGGATACGGCAGCATTGAATGCAAACATTAGAAAATAATAAAATTCTAAAATCTTGCACTTTTTTTTTTTACCTCATGAAACCAGAATAATAAAAGCAAATTAAATCAATTGTAAACAGAACAAAAAAATAATAAAAATCAGGTCAACTCCAATGAAATTTAAAGCAGAATATCAATAAAGAAAATCAAATTCAAAGCTGGCTTTTCGAAGGATGATTAAAATCAATAAGCCTCTAACCAGGGTAACAAAGTAAAAAAGGAAGATACAAATTACCAAAATTGGAGGTGAAAATGAAACTTTACTTCAGCTCCCAAGGATATTAAAATGGAAACTTTATGAAAAATTCTGTAGGCCTGTCTTAGTCCATTCAGATTAGTATAACAAGATTTTATAAATAATGTGTTTATCAGCAAGAAAATATTATCTTTCTGCAGATTTGATGTCTAGTAAGGAGCTGTTTCCTGTTTTCAGACTGTACCAACTCAAGGTGTTTTCGTTTGATGGATAGGCTTGCGAGCTCTTCAGCCATCTTAATACAGAACAAATCCAGCCATGAAGACTCTACCCCAGAGTACTCATACCTGTTAAATGTTCCACCTCAATATTGTCAAAAAGGGGAACAGAATTTCTACAAAAGAATTCATTAGAGAAACAATGTGAACCACATGACCAAATCATGACAACATAGATGAAATCAGCCTATGCCTTGAGAAAGCACAAGAAGAAACACATAAGCAGCATTTGGAGGATGTAAGAGAACTACCAAGGGCGACTGCTTACATACACTGTGAATCAACATGTGGGACTTGAAAGTAAAAGCACAATTCCAGCTTGTGATATGCAGACGCAGACTTTAAGTGAAATCGCCTACACACACAAAGTATTTCATCTCTCAGGGCTGAAAAAAAATAGCTTTGGCATATATTTACAAATAAAACATTATAATAAAGTGTTAAGAAAATTTTATACAAAATAATAAATTGTAAACATAATCAACAGAAGGAACATATGCCATATGATGAAAGAACTCACAGAACAACACGAACTGGAAGATTGTTCTCATTTATAATCAGAATATTGTCAGGGTCTGAGTTATTGCAAATTTATGGATAGATTCAATATAATCTCAAATAAAACATCAGTAACTTAGTTTATGTATATTGCAAAGCTAATTCTAAATTTATATTAAGAGACAAATAGCCAAACATATCTAATATAATATTGAAAAACTAGGCAGGTAGGAGACAGGAGTTTTCTGGTTTCAAACTGTTTATTTAGCCAAAGCAATTAGATGATGTGGTATGTATCAAGAAGAAGGCCCATGTCAACCCATGTCAATGGGACAGCGTCCAGAAGTGACACATGTACATGGAGTTAACGTTTTTTAAATAAAAAAATGAAAGCAATTAAATGAAATTATAGTCTTTCCAACAAATGGCAGAATATTCAGACATCCATACGTATGTCAATAAGTCTAACCGAAGACCCTTTAAAAAAATCAACTTAAAATAAGGCACAGAGTTAAATGCAAGCATAAAACTATAAAGAACCCAAAGTAAAGCATGGGACAAAGTTTGAAAGAAGCTTGAGTTTTGTAATAACACAAAATTTAGGTACAACAATAAAGGCATGATCTGTGAAAGACAGAATTAATAAACCAGATGACATTGAAGTTACAAACTTGCCTCTGCACAATATGCCAAAGAGGACGAGACCATATGGCTCTGGCTGGAAGAAAATGCAAACAAAAGAATGTGCATGGCAGCATATTGTTGTCCATATATATATATATGAAGAATTACTAAAACTTGGCAATTAAAGGCAATCCCTCCACTGAAAAGTGGAACAAAGGCCTTAACAGACATCTCAGCAAAACAACAAAGAAAAACAACAAATGATCATGTGGGAACATGCACCACACCGTTCATCACTCATTCATAAATTAATTCAGCAGGGCAGAAGCTAGGGTGATACACCTGTGAAAATGACCAGAACACTCAGTACCAAATACCCCCCCAGGAGGAGCGGTCCCAGGAACTCATCCAACACAGGAGGGAATGAAATGATACAGCTACTCAAGAGGGTTTGAAGTTTTCCTATAATATCAACATACTCCTCCTCTGTGATACAGCAATCACACATCCTGGCATTCCGCCAAAAGAGGTGCAAACATCTTCATACACAAACCTGCTTTGGGATCCATGTAGAAATTTAGTTCATAGTCACAAAGATGCCAGAGCAACCATGGTGTACTTTAGTGGGTGGATGAGTAAATGAACTGGAATATATCCAGACAGACAGTGAACTGCTATTCACCATTATCAGGAAATGGTCTATCAAAAACAAGCCTAGGAAAAATGCATAATAAATGCAAAAAAGGCTACAGACTGAATTATTCCATGATACTCTTGCTTAAGCAGACTAGGAAAGCCATGAAAGATAAGTGGTCTCCCAGGTTGACTCTATAATGATGGACTCAGGTCATTACACATGTCTTATCTGGTAGACTAGGGAGAAACTATGGGATTATGTGCCATGATGTCATGTCAAACAAGCAGATTTCTGATCAATATCATTTTTTTTTAAAAAGCCAATCATCTTAAATCTTACAAGGACCAAACTGATAGTTGATTCTTAGATATCACCTACTAATTTTTCTTCTCATATTAGTCAGAATTCTATAAAAATGAATAAAATGGTATTTTAAAAGGAATTTATTAGATTGCCTTACAATATAATCAGAAGGTTTCTTCTAGTTCATTGAGTCAAGTTTGCAACCAAGATTACACACTACACTTATTTATACCCAAAACACATTAGAAGATGATTTACAGAAAGAAATTTATAACTTAGTTAATGACTGGCTTTATATATTTCTTCAGCTAGCATATCTGAAAATCAGAGCCAATACTTTTAAAATATGATACATATTCTAGTTCCTGTTGGACCCGTTATTGCTTTTTTACTGTATCTTGACAGACCTAGATCAACAGTTGTAGACAGGCAGGTGCCCTGAAGGTTTGTACTTGAGGGGAGGGGCTACTCAAGCAAAGCAGCTGGATCAATGGATTGTGGGAATTTGGTAATAAGACCATATTTTAAAACCTTTTTACTTGATACTAAAAGTGTGTGTTTTTCTTTTACCATGTAATTATTAAATACTAAAAGGCATGCAAAGATTTAATTAAATATTCAAAATCTATAACATGGTGTATTATCTGAGACGAGTATTATCTACATAGCTTGCAGCATTTCCATGAACAATGTTCACTCAGATGCATTTAAAGACTTTGAAACATGAGCAAACTATGCTAAGTCCTTCGTTAACACAAGCAATACTTTTGATGATTTTATTAATTCCAAAAGCTCCCAAGGGTAAAGAAGAATAGCAATTCAATACTTATAGTGTACAGCTTAATGTTTGAGGCTACTTGCAGAGGCAGGAGCCACTAGAAGTGTTAACTCATATAAAAGTCGAACCAAACTGGTAGAATTACAAGATGCTTTTCCTTAGCGTTACTCTGCAACCTGAGCCTCAGGTCATAAAGCATGATCCACCCATGAGGGCCAAAGGGCACCATTAAAGGACAAAAGATTTGACCTTGAATTTCACAGATGGCATGTAATTTCACCACTGCTTTCTAATTTCCCCCCCCCCCCCCATGTTGTACACTGGTGTCTCCACTCACAGGAAATATGGCTGCATCTCAGAAATGTGAAATTCTCATCACAGACTTTGAGAAAGTTAGACAGTTCACAGAAGACACAGTATTCTTGGGTCAAGGGCTCATCTCTTTCTTTTTTCTTCTTTCTTCCTTTGTTTTCCTTCCTTCTTTTCTTTCTTCCCTTCTCTTTTCTTTCTTCCTTTCTCCTTTCTTTCTTTCTTTCTTTCTTTCTTTCTTTCTTTCTTTCTTTCTTTCTTTCTTTCTTTCTTTCTTTCTTTCTTTCTTTCTTTCTTTTCTTTCTTTCCTTCCCTTCTTCTTTTCTTCCTTTCTTTTCTTCCGTCCTTTCTTTCTCTCTTTTCTATTCCTCTAATTGAATCCCTGCCTCTAACACTTCATGAGGAATATCAGCACCCTGCACTTAAGGAGTAATTGACAAGGAAATTGAAGATTAGAGTAGCTAATTCATTTTCCAGACAAAATAGTGAACGGATAACCAAGATAGGATTAAGAGCCAAGCTCCTTCATTTATCATTTCACTAGCATTCTAGTGAGCAGTAACACTACAAGCAAAGTAGTTTTAAGCAGCTTTTTACATAAAATGTAAACTATGTCTGAGACCATGTCACAGACCAATATGATGAATCTAGTCCAATGAGAACATATAAAGAAAAATATTTCCTGTTCCCTTGGTAAGGAACAGATTCCTTCAGAACCCCACATCGCAGGAATGCTATTCTAAATCTGTGAAGATTAGGAAGCAGTTACTTTTACGGCCATCGCGTTGCAAACTGAATCTCATTTCTCTTTCGATCATGGCCTTTCTCAGATTCAGTTTCCTGCGGGCATATCTCATATGCACAGCCAGCATGGAAATCACAGGGAAGTTTGGCAACAATATTGAAGCAAACTGTAAACTCAAAAGCCTCTGAGCGGTAGTCATTCTGGGTTTATTTAAATAATAACAAAATAGACCATCTTGTATTGGAAAATCCTACTTGGAAATTATTTTCAAAATACTATTCAATTGAATTCCCAAACCTAACAAATGGTTTTGAAATGAAAATGGACCGGAAGAAAACTCTGCAATCTAGCCCCAAACTCGGTTATCAATTCAACTCTGTAATCTCAGTTTGTTTTCCGTGACCTGGGTGTTTTGTTTTGAGATAACAGTTTTAGACAATACATTCAAGGAGTCTATGAGGCTGAGCATCCAGCTCCTGCTTTTCCGATAGTAGGTAATAGCAACAGTGAGGATTTCAGAGACTCTCCTCAGCTGAGACCCTGTATCATGGATTGAAACTGTGGCCCTTCTCCACTCCATGTGGTCCTGTGAAGCACAGTGACTGATGCCTTGTGACCATGTAGCCTGTCCTGGATCCAGATGCCTCAGCTGGAAGACTATAGAACAAAGTGCTGTTGCAAATGGCAACTTAGAAGTTAAAATTTCATACTATTTTCTTGGGGAACCATTTTATCTTAAACACGAAAGTGGAGTGGGTTATTTAGAACTATGTTCACATTTTAATGAAATATGATTCTAGACCATTCCTACATATATACCTTCACATGACTGCTTTTACCGATGAAAACAAAACCAAAATTAAATTATTAGTATCATCTAAAGAAAGATCAATTTACTTGCTCCTGTAGTACTGACAAATTTATTAAGGCATGGCTAAGCTATTATTTTTCCATTACATTCTAAAGGACTATAGGGGAGTATAGTGGCTATTCCTTGTTGTCAACTTGACTATATCTAGAATGAACTACAATCCAGAATTGGAAGGCTCACCTGTGATCTTGATGTTGAGGCTGAGAGATACAAGTTTCTGACCTGGATCTTGGCATGGAGATCTTGACTCATAGTGGCTATGAATCCCAGGAGACTAGGGCAAGGAGATCTCTGAGTTCAAGGTCATCTGGGACAAAGCAAGGCCCAGATCCAGGTGTAGTGGTACACACCTTTAATCTGGGCCACACCTTCTGCTGGAGACCTACAGAGGGACATTGGGAGAAGGAAGAGTCTCTCTTTTGTCTGCTTGCCTTGTGGGACTGAGCAACTGCTAGATCCTTAGACTTCCATTCACTGCTGCTGCTGACCATTGTTGAGAGTTGGACTACAGACTGTAAGTAATCAAAAATTCCCTTACTATATAGAGACTATAGAGTTCTGTGACTCTAGGGAACCCTGACTAACACAGGAAGAAGTGTTTCCTAGGTGAGCAATGCAAGAACTTAGGTTTGGGGAATGGGTAATGAGCCTTCTTTCCAAGCACTGAGCCTCAGCTCTTTTCTTCCAAGGGGTACAACTATGGGAAGACATCTCCTTGGGGGATATGCTGGTATAAGTTTATCTCTATAATTTTGATGTTGTTCAAGTAGGGTATTATTCAAAGAAGAAAAGCTAAGTTTTGTGAGCATGGATAAAACAAGTGTGACCGACCTTGGCCCTTCTATCCCCTGACATGAAGGCAGCACACAAAAAGTCTGCAAGTGCTAGGAAATGCCAACTGCCCTTTATAAGTTCCAAAATCCCCCATTCTTCATGTGGTGTGTGTCTGTGTCTGTGTCTGTCTCTGTGTGTGTGTGTGTGTGTGTGTGTATTATGTCTGTGTGTGTGTGTATGTGTGTGTGCACATGTACTCATGGGCATGTATGTGCATGTGGACAGCAGAATTCTGCATCTAATCTTGTCCCTACCTTTTGTTTTTAACTGGTTTCTAACTGAACTTGAAGCTAGTGAACACAGCTAAGCTGGCTAGCCAGTTGAACTCCATGGATCCAGCTGTTTCCATTTTCTCAGAGCTGAGGTAACAGAGGCATGCTACTACACAGTACTTTTCTACATAGGTGCTGGGCATCCACTCTCAGGTACTTGTAGCTTTCACAGCAAGCACTTGATGGACTGAGTTGTCCAAGACCCTGCTATGCTGTTTCTGATGTGCTTTTCCTACTCACTCCCTTTCTCAAAACTCAGAAATCTTCTGATCCTGCCTTAGCCTGTCACTTTCAACCTGCGAAGTGAGAGCGATCATTATTAGGTTAATGTGAATGCCCATTCAAGCAACTTGTTTAATTGTGAAAACAAAACTTCATGATGTTTTCATTAAAAAAAAAAAACACGAAATTGTATTGAACAGGATACACTTGAAAATTGCACAGCTCATGTAAGAAAGTTCTCCTACAAAATTCATCTGATTAGAACCATGTCTTCAAATCTTGGCTCTTGCTCTGTCTATTTAATAGAGCCCTGTCTGCAACTCCATTCCAGCTAAGACTCAAAGACTTTTGCTTCTGATACTTTTCAAAATAAGCTTCATTCATACCAGTTTTTTGTTTTTATTTTGGCTGTGACCACGTTAAACCTTATTTATTTTTATTCTGCTTTGGCCTTCAGCTTCAGCGGAACACTGGAGATAATAGACACAGGTTTCCTGCATTGATAGGCCTGTTCATTATGAAGTCTTCTGTTTGTGCTTCCTGGCCTTCCAGGCGTCCTGCAGTGCTTCCTTCAAGCGAGCCAAGGCTGGCCATCTATTCATCCCTCGTTGAATCCCAAACAGTCATAGCTTCCTCAAGACAGTCTGCCTATTTAGATCCAGGCCTTTCCACCCCCATCTCAGGAAAACTAATCACCACGGGTCCCCTTTTCTCTTTTGCTGTACTTTATTATGTGTTTCAAGGTTGAAAAAAAATAAAGGATCAATGCTTTTGCTTTAAAATGTGACAGAGCTGCTATTCCTTCTTCGTAGGATAGATATCAGAGATTTTCCCAGAGCTGTTTGTGATTCTAGATGAGGGGAGTTTTACTATGACCATCCGGGCCTGATTGACGTCTTTACCCTTCATCAGAGTAATTCGCTTGCCTTCTTTACAGACACCTCTGGTGACATTTTAAGGCAGCCTGTTTGTTTTCTTTAAGTATGATACACAAAACCAATCTCCCCTGCACTCGTATTCACCCAGAGGCTGGGACCATAATTTAAAAACTAAAAATAGAAGATTAAAAAAAAAAAAGATCATTGGAAGATATAGAGCCTTAATTCTGCCTTTGCCCATGAGGAGTAATGTTATCCCCACCAGAGGACCTGGGTTCTGTGAGCTAAAAGTCTGTATTAAATTGACAATCAGCTGAATACTGGGGCTCCTAAGTAGGCAATTCTTATCAAGTTTCATTTTATTTCATTATAATTATATTTCATCCATCGTTGATTCTATTTCTCTGCATTCTTACTATTTTCTTTCTATTAAATTTATTTTTCCTTACTGGTCCTTGGAGGAAATATGCATTACAAAATGCTTTTGATAGTAACAAGTTCATTTTCATTTGCTTAGCAATGAGATACAAGGAAGTCACTGAAAGCCAGCGGCGATGGGGCATGCCTGCACTCTCATGTATCAGGAGTCAGAATAAAGAGAATTACAAGTTCAGTATCACAACGAGAAACTTGGGAAGTACCTGTCTCAAACTTACAGGGGCTGGAGATAGAACTCAGTGATGGAGAATTTGTCTAGTATGCATAAGGCCTGAAGTTCAAATCCCAGACCCCAAAATTAAAGTATTTACAATATGCAAAAAAAAATGTGTATATGGCAAGTCAGGATGGCAGGTATAGACTGCACAAGATGAAATTATTGGCCTTCAGATCTTATATTAAGGAAAATAAGAAAGCATTCACAGCAGAGAATACTATGTGACAGGCTCTGGTAAATCTCCTAAAGTAATCAACTTACTGACAGTGGTTCCATGGCCTCCTCTCCTTATCAAATGTTTCCCTCATCCTGAATTCATAATGATGTTATGAATGTAATTCAGATACTTACCTTATTTAAAATCCTTTCACAGATTCCATGTGTTATCAAAGGGAGCTTCATACTACACAGTCAGCACTTTTCGTGATCTGACCTGGGTTTCTCTCCTCTGTCATGCAGGCATCCCCCCCACCCTCCATTTACTTATGGCTACCACAGAAAATTGTCCTGTTGGCTACATCCTCCTTATACCCAGCTGTGCACACTGTAGCACAGAGATAGACACTTTCTCTAAAGGATAGTATTGGCTTGGAAATGCTGAATTCAAAGTTCTGACCCAATATTCAGACAAACCTGCCAATACCAATACGAATGTGGCTACAGCTTGAGATGGAAACTGTGGTTCACGCATTTGCACTGGAGATGACCTAATGTCATTGCTTCCCGAGCAACCAGCAAGAGCGAGGTTTGGATTCCCAGTATCCATATGAAGGGAAGGCAGGCATGCTCACCACCTATAAAGCCATCATCCCCCAGAAAAACATGAGCTTCCAGGGCCAAGCAAACTATCCACATTTGTCAGAACAAGGGAGCTCCTGGTTCAACAGCTGCCTCAACAAAACAAGTCAGGAGCCAAATGCAACCTCTAGTCTACACACATATACATATACACCTGTACACATATGTGCATCCACACACATGGAAGCATGTACATACACACAATAATATATACATATATATGTATATAAAATAGTATATATAAATGTGCAAATTAATAATTCATTTACCAATATAACATATAATGACATGTATAATAATATTAATATACATACATTAATGATATTAATGCAATATATTATATTTATACGTTAATTATATCATATATGATATAATATATGACATGATGTATATTAATTATATTATTATGTTATATAATATTAACTATATTATATTAATAATATATTTTATAGTAAATGCTATATTAATATATTGTATATTAATTTAATATACATTAAAGTAAATGGATTTGTGATATAGATGCTGGAGATGTCTACAAATGCATGATCATGAGAATTGCCAAGCAAGAAAACATTAATTTTGAAAATATTGGCATAAGAAGAAACAAGCATATTTAAGATGATTTCTAAAATACTGTAATTTTAGAGTGGAGTTTCAGGATGATGAGATTTGCAGTATTTTATAAATGTTTTTGACTGAAAACATCTTTCTCGATAGTCATCGTTATATAATAAACACTTAAGAAAGGAAAATGAGGAGTTTTTAAAAGTGGTTAGAGGTAAAAAGAAGATGTTTGTTAAAACCATCTTGAAAAGAAAAGGATCAGTTTTAAAGTTAAGTTGTTTTCTAATAGACAAGTAATTGTGGGAATGCAAAGGTGTTTGACTAGTGTCACTGTTTCTCCAGAACTGTACATTGTTCTGGAAATGGAGTCCAATGGGAGCAGTGAGGAAGGTGGGAGTAAGAGCTGGGGGTACTGAATGAGACAGTGTCATGGCATAGAGTGACACACATGCACAAATTCATCCAGAAGTGCCCGATGGGTGCATGAGGTGAAATCCCATCTTCCAGGTACAGGAAGCAACGGCTGAGCTAGGGCACTGCTGTTTCAACTCCGGGTATTTAGTACAAGCAAACAGGGCTCCAAACAGAACCTGTGTGTTGCTCATGCCTCCTAGAATCATATAATTGATGGGCCATGGCCCCTAAATTGAGCTTATTTATTTATTTTTGACAGCCTAATTCATTAGAGCAAGCACATTGACTGTTCTGCATTCTTCAATCCCTTGCTGCGGGACAAATGAGAGAGATGGCCAATAGGGTAAACCCGAGCTCTGCCCACAGTCCCTATCTACTCCTTCACTGCTTCCAACTGGTTTCAGGTGTGAGTTCTCTGTTTCCCTTCACCCTTTTTCTCTTGAAACAAGCTCTCCATGAGTTTCATTTTTTGCTTATTTTCTGCCTCCATCCCACCCCCCTCCCTGCTTCTCCCAGACCAACAAATGCCATATAGCAGACAGACTCATTCATCTCCACAGCCTTATCTGGGGGAGCATATGTTTCCTTTCTTTGAGGTCAGATTAACTATTCCTATATGCAACACAAAGAAGAAATATGCATTGGCAGCAGATTCTCCTGGGGCAAAACATCCTTTCTGTCCACTGTGTTAAGCCAATTTACCATGCTTAAACATGCCTTTTGTCATTCACAACAAAAGCAAAAGGCAGCTGAACTCTGCTTAATAAATCATTTTCTGAGGCAGAAAAACTGCTCAGGAAATATGATGCCAAACATTTAAGGCTAAAGTCTGAGGAGTTTTCATCACGAGTTCATCCAGTCTCCCCATGGCTAAAACTGGTTTAACTAAGACAAGAGCAGAAGTGTCTAGACTCTAAAACAACTTCACTATGTAGTTGAGGCACACTTTATTTCTGCAGAAGGGTAAACTAGATAAATTATTTTTCCACAGAGAATGATGTGTAATTGTACAAATATATTTCAAAAGGATATGAACTCTAATATATGTTAGTGTCTCTCTGTCTCTCCATCCCTGTCTTTCTCTGACTCTGTCTCTCTGTCTCTGTCTCTAAGTATGTATGTATGTATGTATGTATGTATGTATGTATGTATGTATGTATGCTTAGGCCTTAACATGACAACTTTGACCTATTTGTACTTTCAATTTTATTAATTCAGTTTAAATGCAATAATTCTCTATCAGTAGTTACCAAACTGTACTTTGTAAAGAATTTAACATAAAAGACAGAATACCTCAGTACAAGAAGTAAAAAATCAACTTGAAACATCTCCAAAATGATAGCCAGACCCCTAAAATCCACAGTCTAAAATAAAGAGCCCCTATATCTGCTCAAAACCATGTGCTCATCCTCACACCTGGATATATACATGCACAGAAATTTGATGAACTTTCCCAATGCCAACTTCTAGCAAAATCAACTATTACTATCACTGCCAAATATGTGAGCATGCCTAACTGTTCACACCCTCACATTAAATTTTGTTTTATTATAGAAGAATGAGCTGTGCTGTATACCTGTTCATGTGAGGTAGCGCCTGCATTCATTTCAGGTAAAACATTTTCAGGTCAAGAGATATGCTGAGAAATCCATCTTCAGGTGGTCTGGAATGAATTTCCTGGCTCGTCTTTTATCTCCTCCTCCCACCCAGCTGCTCTATGGCACTTAAAGCTTGGACATGCTTCCAAATTCTGAGTGAGGGGGACTCAAAGCTTTTGGACACGCAGGTGCCACAGTATTGCTCCCCTATTACTTTCTGATAGATGTAGGAGAGCCACAAATAATGCTGGCCAGATAGCACAGTCCTTTCCAATTTCTGAAAAAGACATTGTTTCTTGGTCATGTGGGTAACATTGCAAAATACCATCATCCATATGGCGACTGAGAGGAGCACTGAGTTGAACTGTTTTCAGGCTTTCAGCAAGCTGTGCTTTGACAAGAACTGTCTACAGCTAGTAGAGATAAGTAGTTCTTCTGTAGCTAGTAGATGCCTTATTGGGTTCTCTCCAATAGTCTTACGTATTTAAATGAACATGCAGCCTTAAAATAATGAGGGCCTTAATTTAGCTAAATGTACTTATAATAACCATAACACTTAGAGGCCAGTTACTGGGCAAAGTGATAAACATTCATTACCTCTTTTACGCAAGAATACTGAGCTGATAGAGAACATTATTTAGTTCATCCCTTCTGGTTGTGTTTTTATAAGCTTACTATGAGGAAAATCATGGAATTTTGGGGCAACCTCTAAGTTTGAGTAAATTTTATACCATGCTGTTAACAATAGTTCTATCATATTTATTAAACTCTCATTCTTACAACAAGAAATATTCTGTCTTACTTCACTAATTTCATTAACACTTACAGTAAAACCAAGGCATATTAAATCATTTTAAGAAGATAAAAGTGCCTTTGTCCCCATGTTTCAGTCTCATGGGTGTGGGATGGTACTCTGCAGGCTAAGGAAAGGGAAAACCTGGGCTTGATCCTGACCACAAAACCTTTGGCCTACAATCTGTCCTGCCTGCAAGGTGTGCTGGGGCAATGGTGGCAGAGAACTTGTGGGAGTGGTCAACTAATGTCTGGTTTGACTTGATGCCCATGGTTTGAGAGGGAGCCCATTCTGTACACTGTCTAGATGGCCATGAACAGGAGACTGGATAGCTTAAAGACATATGATAGAATCAAACATGACTGGCTATATATGAAAGGAAGAAAGGAAGGAAGTAAAAACAAATAAAAAGGAAAGAGGGGGGGAAGGAAGGGAAGAAGGGAGGGAGGGAGGGAGGGAGGGAGGGAGGGAGGGAGGAAGGAAGGAAGGAAGGAAGGAAGGAAGGAAGGAAGGAAGAAAGGAAGAAAGAAAGAAAGAAAGAAAGAAAGAAAGAAAGAAAGAAAGAAAGAAAGAAAGAAAGAAAGAAAGAAAGAAAGAAAGAAAGAAAGGGAAGAAAGCATCCCTGATGATATTCTGCTCATAGGTCTATGCCTGGTACAGTCATCAGTGAAGCTTCCTCCCACAGCAGATGGGAGCAGATACAGAGACTCACAGTCAGACAGTATGTAGGAAGTAAAAGTGAATCTCGGGGAGAGGAGAGGTGGGGGTTATGTTGAGCGGGGAGCATGGAGAAGTTAGAGACTGTGGTCAAAATCTATTGTGTAAGATGTTAGTGCAGGTAATTAATATAGCAGAGATTGTAGTGTGATAAGACTTAAATCCGGAATCTGATTGCAACATTTTGAGTGTTCTTGGCCACTTCAGTGTACTGACTATTAAAATATCATGGAATTCTTATGAGAAAAAAAATTGTCCTAATAATATAATGCTAGTAAGTGGTGCTCTATATTCTAAATGGTTCCTAACAAATATGCTGAAGATATACATCCCTCTGTTCATTCATTCACCTGCTTGTGATTTTATTCTGCTAAAGAATGACTCTGCTGGGGCCCGGCAGGATAATTTATTGGTAAAGAGACCTCAGTGCTCTTGCAGAGTTCAATTTCTGGTACCCACATCAGGTGGTTCACACCCACCTATAAATCCAGGGCTTGAGCATTGGATATTATGTTCTGATCTCCATAGGCACCACCAAACATGCTATGCATGTGTACTCATGTGTTAACACATAAGAACTAAAACCAATACATATTTTCATAAAAAAGAATCAATGCATCCACATCAGCAAGATGCAATTTTACCAAGTTCCATTACATTGTAGAAGTGAAAATCATATTCCCTCACTTCCTATTTAGCAGGAAAAGTGAATAATACTAATTAAAACATAATCAGTATTAAAATGTCTTGATAATCCAAATGTAGGTTTACATACAAAACTTTATTCCCACTACTTTCGTGCAAAATTTCAAATTAAATTAATTAAGATGGGTTCAACTCTCCTTTTTATTTTTCCAAATTAAAACATAATTAAAATATCACCCTCCTTCTTTTCCATCCCTCCAACCCTTTCCATTCCCTACCCTGCTCTATTGCACACTTATGACCTCTATTTCATAAGTGCTGATAGATATTAATATTATCAATAAAATGATGCATATCTTTAAAATCTAAAAAGTTATATATCTTTAGAATTATTTACCTACCAACATACATATCCTAATAATACAACACAACCTGCTTGTGTTGTTATATTTATATGTTATTATGTTTATATGCATACAGTACATGTAAAGGCACTTACATGTATGTGATTTCAGGCCTTAGCATTTTGTAATGCCTAACCAATTTCAAATATTTATTAGTAGTTTAAAATTTCAAATTGTGCTTTAATTTAAAAGCATCTGCTTCAGTATCTCACATCTCCTGATGATGCTAAGAAAAGAAACTCATTCATTATCATAAATTTAATATCTCAGAGAAAATAACCTAAAATTAATTTCATATAATACTTTACACATTGAATTATATTGAACGCTATACAAACAAAGATGCTTTAAATTATTTAATGTAAAACTATAGGATATTAATTTGCATAATTAATCACTTTGTAGTAACAAAAAAAACCCACAAAGATATATTCACAGAGAGCAAAAGGTAAAAATTTACTGTGTATTCTAAACATCATTAACACATATAGCCCCATCACTTATGTATATAAGGATGAACCTAGACAAAGAATTAATAATAATAAGAAGAATGAAAAAAGAAGACAAAATAAAATAAATAAATCAGAATAGGACACAACAAAAAACAAGCAAACAAAAGAAGATAAAAAGCCAAAGAAAAAATTTAAGATAGATATAGATATAGATATAGATATAGATATAGATATAGATATAGATATAGATATAGATATAGATATAGATATAGATATAGATATAGATATAGATATAGATATGTGTGTATGTATATGTGTGTGTGTTTATATGTATATATGCGTGTGTATATATATGTGTGTGTATATATATGTATATATATATGTGTGTGTGTGTATGTATATATATATATATATATATATATATATATATATATAGAGAGAGAGAGAGAGAGAGAGAGAGAAACGCATATTTATACACAGAGAAGTCTCATAAAAACACATAACCATATATCATAATACACATGAAAACAACATATGATAAGGTTAAAAAGCATGTCCTGATGAATCTTTTTCCTTCTTAAGATTTCAAGCTGTTCCTGAGAGCAACACACATGTATCCTGGTCAAGGCAGTGTGCTTGTTATATTACTGCCTAAAAATCATTCCCTTTATATTTTGATGTCATCTTGCCTACTTCCATTCATATTTCTGGTCAAGTGACACTCCTTAGAGATTTTTTATTCTCCCATGGAAATGGTATTTAATATCTCTTTCCATGTTAAGGGGAGACATGCATATCAATGAAAATCATGTTTGTGCTCTGTATTATGGAAGTATGTAGATACCAAATAAACATAAGCTGAATGACACTTTGAATCATTGTTGATTTAAGATAGTCTAACATCATCAACAGCAGTTGAGACAAATGGATATCAGGCCACATATATCATAGAAAATTACATTGTATGTAAAGCACTATTTACAGTACATAATTATAACTCTGAAGAGGAAAGAAATCAAATTAGAGCTGTAAAGAGTTCTGGAGTTATTGAAGAAATTATATCTACTTATTAAGAGCAGACTCTAAAAAGAAATAATTATATTTCCTCTTCTGCATCAGCTGTCATTCTTTTATTTTTGGTGCCACCACCTTTGAACTGGTGCTATTATATTATATTATATTACATAGTGACAGAGAACACTTATTAAGAGAGAAATATTTGGTTATGTTTAGGTAATCTCTACCCCTAAATATCCATATTGAGGCACTATCCACTAGTAAGACTTAAAAGAGAGAAATAAGGTTAAATGTGGCCATAAAGTGGTACATTAACTAATAAGATTAATTTCCTCATAAGAAACAAGAGTAAAAAAATACTGCTATTAAAGACTATGTATTAGTGTGTGTGTGTGCGTGTGTGTGAGATGTGTATGTGTGTGTGTTTGTGTTTGTGTATATGTGTTACACATCAAGATAGATCAGGTGAGACACCTATCAAAATGCTGTTGTCTATAAGTTAATCTACTTTCTAAGAAAACTTGACCAACCTCTAGAAAAATAAGAAAGTTAGTTACTCATCCTGATGCTTCCTGATTTATTGAATCCCAGAAAAAATCAAATAATAATCAAAAATGTTACCTGTCAAGTTGAATTAAAGGACAAAGGCCATGCATCCTTTTGACTTTTGCTGCTATATAAATTAAGAAAATGTTTTATTTTAAACTTAATACAGGCTTTCTTCTTTTTTTATTTTTTTATTGGATATTTTCTTTATTTGCATTTCAAATGTTATCCCATTTCCAGGTCTCCTCTCTGGAAAACCCCTATCCCATCTCACTTCCTCTTGCTTCTATGAGGGTGTTCCCCCACTCACCTACTTGCTACCTCTTTCCTGTCCTGGTGATCCCCTACACTGGGGCATCTAGCCTTCAAAGGACCAAGGTCCTCTCCTCCCATTGATGCCCAACAAGGCCACCCTCTGCGACTTATGTGGCTGGAGCCATGGGTTGCTCCATGTACTCTGTACTCTTTGGTTGGTGGTTTAGTACCTGGGAGCTCTGGGGGGTCTGGGTGGTTGATGTTGTTCCTCCTAAGAGATTGCAAAATTCTCCAGCTCCTTCAGGCCTTCCTCTAACTTCTCCATTGAGGACCCCAATGGTTGGCTGCAAGCATTCACCTCTGTATTTGTCAGGCTCTGGCAGAGCCTCTCAGGAGACAGCTATATCAGGCTCCTGTCAACAAGCACTTGGCATCTACAATAATGTCTGCATTTGGTAACTGTATATGGGATGGATCCCTAAGGGCAGTCTCTGGATAGCCTTTCCTTCAGTCTCTGCTCTACACTTTGTCTCTGTATCTCTTCCCATTGTTCCTCTTTTAAGAAGGACGAAAATATCCATACTTTGGCCTTCCTTCTTCTTAAGCTTCATGTGTAAGCCCTGTTAGTATTAAATCCTGCCCAGGTCCAGGATTGCATTCTTTGTTATGACTAAATCATAGAGAGCATGATCTAGTATTTAGACTATTATCCAAGAGGCTTGCATCAGTTTTCCATCTCCTTATAGGCATTGTTCAAATCCTGAATTACCTCTTACTTTACCAATACTTTACTAATCTGTATCTTTGGAGGGAGAGGTAATGGGTTTTTTTTAGTTAGTTAGTTAGTTAGTTAGTTAGTTAGTTAGTTAGTTTTGTCCTCACATAACATATCATGTTTGGAACTTTCCCTCTCTCTTTCCCTCCCAGTCCCTCCTCACCTTCCTTTCCATCTGGGTCCACCCCCTTTGTGTCTCATTTGAAAACAAACAGTCAGTGAAGCCATGGGGTGGCTCACTCAGGAGACAGAGGCAGGTAGATCTCCGAGTTTGAAGCCATCTTGTTCACAGAGTGAGTTCAAGGACAGTCAGATCTACACTGAGAATCCCTGTCTTAAAAAAAGAAAAGAAAAAAGGAACAAGCTTCTAAGCGATATAAATAAAATAAAATATAAGAGAAAACAAAAGCAAACACATTAGCATATAACAAAACAGACAAGCCAAAGGAAAAGAACCCAAGAAATCCACAAGGAAAAGATAATAGATGTAGAGCCCCATTTGTTCACACACTCAAGAATCACATAAAACCACAATAATGGAAGCCATAATATATACAGAGAGGGTCTGTGGGTAAAAAGAGATACATATACTAATACATAAATGTATATGTATACATAAATAAATTGAGATAAGATAGGACTATATAATGTATATATTCTTATCTATTATGTATAATTACATATAAAATACATGTTTATATGTTACACATAATTATGTATAATGTTACAATATATTAACAATAAAAATAAGATAAAAAATTTAAAAGCCTTGACACAACATTATGAGACAAAGAGCCAGCAAAGATGTCACTGAGTTCATTTTATCTTTTGGTTATTTTATTTATTTACATTTAAAATGTTATCCCCTTTTCAGTTTCCCCTTCACAAACCCCATATCCCATCTCACTACTCCTCCTGCTTCTATGAGGGTGCTCCCCCACCCTCCCACCCACTCATGCCTCATTGCTCTAGCATTCCCCTATGCTGGGGTATCGAGTCTCCACAGGACCAAGGGCCTCTCCTTTCACTGATGCCAGGTAAGGCCATCCTCTGTTACATATGCAACTGGAGTACTACTCAGGTATTAAAAACAATGACTTCATGAAGTTCCTAGACATATGGATGGAACTAAAAAGTATCATCCTGAATGAGGTAACCTAGTCACAAAAGAACACACATAGTATGCACTCACTGATAAGTGGATATTAAGCAAAAAGCTCAGAATACTCACTATACACCTCACAGACAATATTAAGCTCAAGAAGAAGTCCTACTTAGAAGGAACAAAATAATCACGGGAAGTAGAAGGATGGAGGAACCTGGGAGGGAGAGAGGAGGGAGAGAAAAAAAGGGGGGCAGGATCAGATGTGGGAGGAGATGGGTGAGAAGTACAGAGGGTCCATAGCAGTGCTGGATTGGGAACAGGGGTAGCCACTAGAAAGTCCCAGATGCCAGGGAAGCAAGAGGCTCCCAGGACCCAAGAGGGATGAAATTGGCAGCCTACCCTTAAGAGTAGCTGGTTTCAACAGTGAGAATTTCCTTTGGAGAAAAATTAATTTTCATTTGCAGTTGATTATCAGTTGTAGATTGTTTCTGAGCTAGAGATGGGGGCTTGTGTCTATTTCTATTTTCAACTATAGCGTATCATTCCATGCATACCCATGCAGGCCCCTGTGCAGGCTGCTTCCTAGGTGGAGTCTCCTGTGGATTCTCAGGGAGTTTGGGGCTGACTGAGCAAAGAGTAAGGAGGTGTTTAGGAACAGAACTCTGGGATCCAGTGAAGACGGAGCCACAGATGGGGAGGATGGTTACAGGAAGTATTCTGTTGAAGAATGGAGATGTGACTGATGGATTGGATTTACAGGAGCAAAAGGAGAGAGATAAAGACCTGCAGTCAGATCTGCTTCCTTCCGGGCACAATCTGCAACTTCTCAGGGAACACTTTCTGAAGTTCGGCCATCTTCTAATCCCATCCAAAGGCCGTGTTCACACATTCCTAGAGTAAAGCCACATTTCAGAAATTACAGCAACTTGCTTAGGTTTCATTTGAAAATTCTTAAAGGAGCCAGGTATTTTAGAGGAACAGTGAAGGATCTTGTTTGGAAAACAATTGGCATGGAAATATGCCCCCTACCCCCAAATCCCAGAGTTTTGAGTATGAAGGTCTATCAGTGTCAAACCTAATTGTCTTCAGTGTTTCCCACAATTGATAGAATTGAAGTCAAGGAGTCTATAACATACCTCCTCTGTATGGTTCCCTCCCTATGTGGCTGATGGGTACACCTGGGCACAACTGACCAAAGTCAATCAGATTTGTTTTGTCTTATTGATCTTGTAGACTAGAGCTGCCTTCAGACTCAAGCACCTGTCAATGAAATGAAACACAGGTCCATTAAAAAATAATAAAGAAAACAATATTAGAATTTAAATCTAACACAAATAGAAGACAGGTAAAGCACTTTAACTATAATCTGAGAAAATATTCAAATGCCTCAATGGGCATAGTGTTATACTATGAAGTGGCTATACATATAATTTAACCATGACCTGTAAAGACCTAACAACAGCACCTGATGGATAGGTGGTGAGGGAACACAGTCTCTGGTAACTGTACAATCCAAATGCCATCAAGCTATAGCCTGAGAAGTATATGAAGGTGACTTTATGTTATCAGTGACAATGGCAATTCCAGAATCCTTTCTTGCATCCCTAGGGCTTTCAAGCTGGTCCCTCCGACAGACGACTTCTTGGGAAAGACTACACAGATATGGATTAATGGCCATAGCTAGAAAGGTCATTTTCTCACAGGAGGAATAATTTCTTATAGTGAAGATCTCTCCAAATGTTCAGATAAGTCAAAGGACCCCATGTATTCATATCAGAGTTTGTGTGTTGTGTTCAGAGAACTACAGAATTAGTGTTCTACCTCAAAACCTAGCAGTATGCAATAATAACTTCATAAACTTGATGCATTAGTAACAAGTATTTATAACAGAGGTCTTTTTTATTGAAAGTGGATTTTGAAATAGAACATAGACTACCTTAACAGAAAGCGAAAAATTACTTTCAGCAAAATTATTCAGAAAGTAACAAATTCCAAATAATGAGAGTCTAACATTGATTTTTTTTGTGTGTAGTGGAGGGTGAATTTGGTACTAACATCATAAATTAGTCAACTTAACTTATCATGGTCAATTAGTTTTGCATCCCAGAGGCCATGATATGAGGGAGATATGTTTTCTCGTGAAGACTGGGGTGGTTCCACTGTAGAAACAGATGGCAAGTCAACTGGGTTTAGTTGGATAATCCAGATAAGATTATACTAACTGACATTTTTCAGCAGGAAGTCAATTTCATTGGATGCTAGTGCTGCTTTTACCAACTACCAGGATATTCGTGGCCCTCTATTAGACCTGTTACCCACTGACAGGCAAACAGAACTGTAAGCATTTTGGAACAGTCAAAGAATATACCCTACCTATCCTAAGCCTCTGAGCTACCAGGTGAATCCATGCTCTCTAACTACTTAAACAGGGGAGTTCAATTCAATTTCACTATTCGGAAGAACTACAGGACAGCAAGTATGATCTCGGTAATATCAGTCATATACAATTCTGACTTTTGATCAGGCTGAATAACCAGAGTGATTCAATATTATCATTTGATCATCAGATGTGTTATCCCTTAAAAGAACTGAATACAAATACAAATGTTGTGCGTGTGTGTGTGTGTGTGTGTGTGTATGTGTGTGTATTCCTTATCCATATTTCTTCTTACCTAATGAAAATAGATGTGATTGTTTAATTTAAGCTCAGGGTAAATATAATATAAACCTAGGCTTAGCATAAATTTAGACCAGAGTTCATTTCCCCTTCCATATTCCTGAACTCTGACTTGTTTGAGTTTAGCCCACAGAGTCATTTTCCTACTAGAACATAAATCTCACTGGTATTTAATTCTTTGAATTGAATCACAGCGTCAGCCAACTCCAATAGGCACCATGGAACTGGAACGGTCATGGCAGACACAGCGCTGCTCCCTGCCAGCACCCTGTCTCATCCTTCCTGGGCAGCTTTACTACTGTGCATGTGTTTGTGAACACAAATTTCCATGTCGACAGATTCCAGTACAAAGGGAAAAGATCTCTGCCTCTGAGAGGAAACAACCTTTAGAATGTGATGACCCCTTTGATAGCAAAATCTGTAGCTGGGCAACTGACATGCTAAAGCAAGAGTTCTTACTTTTGGCCAGATTGGAATCAGTTTCAAATAGACTTGTCTGGAAGAAACAAGCAAACTGGCTTTCATCGGCACAGTTAAACCTTGTGTTAATGCCTACCTATTTCATTATTTCCTGAATCAACAGGAACACTGGTGTGGTTGAGGAATGCTGATAACACTTCAGTCCGGTGTGCATGTTTAAATATCAACATTTTTAGACAGAAAAGGACAAAGCATCCTCCACTGGCATCTTAATCTTTGAACATAGCATAAATTCCATGTCATATGCACATCAGAGCATGAGGGACAACCTACACGTCATGTTCACATTTGAGTCTTCTATAAAGTTGTCCGATAAGGATAGAGCACGTAGCAGGCATTGAGAACCAAATTCCCAAAGGTGGTACATTTCACCTAGGTTTGCTCATGTGCATGGCCATGGTTTGCCAACATTCCATCAGCTCACTCTGCCTTCCAATACAAGTCACAGTCCGCCATGCCCCGAGTGTGAGTGACAGCACTGTTTTCACTTTTCCTTCTCCTCTTTACCCCGTAAGACCCAAGCCAATTTGATTCATTTGCTTATTTGGTCAAAGGGATTTTAAGGTTATTTTCACAAAAAAATAATTTAATGTGAATCTGGTATGTGTTTCTATCTCTCTCTCTCTTGTTCTCTCTCTCTCTCTTGCTCTCTCTCTCTCTCTTGCTCTCTCTCTCTCTCTCTCTCTCTCTCTCTCTCTCTCTCTCTCTCTCTCTGTGTATGTGTGTGTGTGTGAATGCCACATAAATTCAGGGTCCCATGGAGATCAGAAAAGGGCACCAGATTCACTGTAGCTTGAATAGCAAACAGTTATGAGCCAAGGGACATGAGTATTGGGACTTAAAATAGAGTCTTCCAGGAAATGTTCTTAACTTCTGAGGCATTGACACCACCTATTATGGGCATTTTTTTTAAGCAGAAAAATGCAGAGATTGTATTGAGCTCTCTACTTTTATGGTTGTGCGCCAGCCTTACGACCACTGTCTGAAGAAGGCAGCACAATGGATAGCCATGACATTCCAAACTCACCTGCTATAGCAGCATCAGTAGGTTATTACAATTTCAAGAACATAGGCCAGCATTTAGCTAACTCTTTGATACAAGTAAGAGGCAAGTCTAAGTCATTTGAACCCAAGTCTAAATGACTTTGGAACTATTTTCTTCTATATTAAAGATAATGGTAAAACCACCTGAATATCTTGTCAATTTTGAGTGGTTGGTAGAGGCTTTCTGGAAGTTTGTCTTTTTTTTTTTTTTTTAAGATTTGCATGCTTTTTTATTTTATTTTTAATTTTTTATTTTATTTTATTTTATTTTAATTAGGTATTTTCTTCATTTACTTTTCCAATGCTATCCCAAAAGTCACTCATACCCTCCCCCCCCTCCACTCCCCTACCCACCCACTCCCAATTCTTGGCCCTGGCATTCCCCTGTACTGAGGCCTACAAAGTTTGCAAGACCAAGGGGCCTCTCTTTCCAATGATGGCCGACTAGGCCATCTTCTGCTACATATGCAGCTAGAGACATGAGCTCCAGGGTACTGGTTAGTTCATATTGTTGTTCCACCTATAGGGTTGCAGAGCCCTTTAGCTCCTTGGGTACATTCTCTAGCTCCTCCACTGGGGGCTCTGAATCACAGGGTCCCCAAGGGAGTTTGTCTTTTAAAGAAAACATATGTGAAGTTAAGGGCCAAGAAAGGAGACTTAATAAACAGAAGGGATCAGTTTTGTCAGGACTGCTGTGGCCCTGTCAACAGGATCATTTGGTCTCCCCTAGGCTGGCCCTCTAAGCTGTATGTAGGAAAACAAGGTTTTATAACCTTCCAAGTTACTACTCACAGCTGAAGTAATATACCAGTGGGCTCAACTTCAATCAATACTTTACAAATAAGAAATTTTCCAGTAAGATAGATACACTAAGAAACAATCTCAGCATGATGGACATGCAAGTTGTCCATGGCTCGTTTCATTAGTGCCAAGCAAAAGCAGAGATTGTTATGCTCCCCAAAATGGTGGCACCCAGATACATAAAAATATACAAATAGTGACTCCTGAAATAGTCATCCAATTCACAACAGGCCTGAAGAGCCACACCTGCCCAAAAGGACATTGCTGCTCCCTGGCGGATTCCAATAATAATCTCCCCTGTACCACTCTGCACAGCTTCAAAATGGGCCTTTAATCAAAATAAAGTACCATATTGTACCATTATTTGTGAGTCAACTAATTGTGCAAGGAATGCTACCATGGTTCCTGAAGTCTTATTATTAATGAGATACTGGAATGGTTATTGAGAATTATACCACTCAAAACTAGTCTTGTCCCCCGCACCCCCATCCCCAAAGACCAAAGATTTTGATTGTGGGAATTTGAATAATTACTCTTCAGAATGCAAGAGATTCCCAAAACCCAACAGGGATGAGATTAGCTGAAATGCCCAACAAAGAGAAGGGAGGACCTGAAGAAACCAAATCCAGAGGTTAGGCAAGGTCCCCCACTCCCCTGTTGGGAAATAGGGCCACCCACTCATCTCCAAATTCTTAACCCAAAAGGGCTCCTGTCTAAAGGAAATACAGAAACAAAGCGTGGAGCAGAGACTGAAGGAAAGGCCATCTAGAGACTGTCCCACCCGGGGATCCATCCCATATACAGTCTCCAAACCCAGACACTACTGTGAATGCCAAGAAGGGCATGCTGACAGGAGCCTAATATAGCTGTCTCCTGAGAGGATCTGCCAGAGCCTGACCAATACAGAGGTGGAGGCTTGCAGACAACCCTTGACTGAGCACAGGGTCCCCAATGGAGGAGTTATAGAAAGGACTGAAGGAGCTGAAGGGGTTTGCAACCCCTTAGGAAGAACAAGAATATCAAGCAACCAGATCTCCCAGAGCTCGCAGAGACTAAACCACCAAAGGCACCTTTAGCTCCAGCCGCATATGTAGTAGAGGATGGCCTTGTTGGGCATCAGTGGGAGGAGAAAGCCCTTGGTCCTGTGAAGACTTGATTCCCCAGTGTAGGGGAATGCCAGGGTGGTAAGGTAAGAGTGGGTGGGTGGGTGGGGGAACACTTTCACAGAAGCAGGGAGAGGGAGATAGGAGAGGGAGGATCCAGAGGGGAAACCAGGAAAGGGGATAACATCTGAAAAGTAAATAAATACATAAAATATCCAATAAAAAGAAGAATGCAGGTATATTTCAAGGCAGTGTCTACAGAGTACAGAAGAGTCACTTAAGATGTTGCCATCATCATCAAGTTTTAGAATTATACTGGGAAAGAATGCAACCGACTCAACATCATTCCAAGGTGGGACAGCAGAAGCTGTTCAGGCCATGAAGGGAGGCTTGGCGGAACATCAACAGGCACCAGGGACTCTAAGCAATGACATCAGAAATTGCTTCTCTATGGGAAATGATCTTTTGATAGCTTGAATTTTAAGCAGTTGGAATAATTAGGGCCATTTTCCTCATCTATAAATAAGTTTAGCATTATCACATTGTTATTGCTTAGTCTTTGACATATTTTTCTGCATTAAAGTGACTTCAGGCAAAGTCTACTTATAGTCTACTCCTTGCACTGACTGATGTGTGTGTGTGTGGTGTGTGCGTGTGTTTTGTGTGTGTGTGTGTTTTGTGTGTGTGTGTGTGTGTGTGTGTATCAGTGCAAGCTCTGTATATGTAACAGAGCAATTCAGACTTTTTCACACTAGATTTTGGCATAGTTCATCTTTCTAATTCTTGCAAAAATCTCTTCCGTTTAATGAACTTGAAACTAAACACATTCTTGAATGTAATTTGTTAGAACAGGAATGAACAAACAGAACAGTGATTATGAAGTCACAGAAGTAGAACGTGGGCTTGCTCATTTTTGTGGATTCATGTGAGCAATTAAAGTTTTTATTTGTGCATAAAATAATAAGTAGCTTTACAAGGGGAGGAATACAGTACATCACACTTTGGTTTGAATAATGAGGGGGTCATGATTCCCGCTCTCTGACAGGCCACAAAAATACTATGCCCCTGATTCCCAGACTATATGAGTACTTCCTCACAGAGAATAAGGCGCTTTATACGTGTGATTAACTTAATTGCCTTGAGTCATCCACAAGGTACTGTGTCCTCACATGTAGCATTAGAATGGAGAGAGGGTCACGAGAGGGTAGAGAGAAATAAATGGGACAGTAGAGGTTGCGGTCATTTGGTGGCAGGGTTTGGAGGAGTCAAGGGCAGCTTCAAGAAGCAGGCAAATGGCAGAAGAGTGTTTTCCCTCAGAGGCTGCTGAAGGTGTTCAGCTCAGAGAAGCTTGGTATTAGCCTCTTAAGACTTCGTTTATACACTTCTGCTTTCTAGAACTGTATGACAATATCTTTGTGAAGTTGGTAAGCGATCAGTGGTCTATTACAACAGCGTTGGGAAGCCGAGACAGTAGGAAACTAACACGGTGGAATGACTAAAACTGAAAGCAACTCTCTTTTAGAGCATATACGGAATGTACCGATGACCCCGGCACGTGTTTAGCAGATGGGCAGCTCAGTCTCCATGTAGGCCTCCCAGAAACTGGACACGGGGCTATCCCTAAAGCAGTTGCCTGTCTGTGGAATCCGTTCCCCAAAAGGACAGCCCTGTCTGGCCACAGTGGGAGAGGATGCGCCAGGGTGGGGGGAATATCTTCAGGGGTCCCATCCTCTCAGAGGAGAAGAGAGGTTATACAGAGAGAGTAACACTGTGCAGAGAGTATTGGGGCAGGGGGCAGCTATAGGAATGTAAAAATAAATAAATAAATAAATAAATAAATAATATAAATAATGAAGTCATTGTTTGATAAGCAAAGAGAAAAATCAATACAATTATTGTTACTAAAATGTTTGTCACTAGTACAGCATGTTAAGAGAATATGAAGTATGCCTCATCGACAGAACTAGCACTAAGTTTCAAGAACTCTTGGCAACAAGAGGTTGCCTTCCAGACCCTGCCTATGTCACATCCTCTCTCTACTCTCTCTTTATTTATAATGGGAGTGCCCATTATAATGCTAACTGACTGGGCTCTTTTAATTATGCCAATATATAAACATGTTATAATACTGTAAGAAAAAAGCCAGGAAGATAAATTACTTTACTGACATGGCCACTCTCCAGGGATGAAAGTGTGTCTTATTTATCCCTGGCACTGAAGCAATCATCTGTCATCAAATATAGGAAATAATAAAATGTGATAAATTAATGAAAAAGAGAACTTCATCATTTTATTATTCTTATTTGAGATTATAATGTTATCATTTATCCCTTCTCTTTAGTCCCTCCAAATACTTCCCTATGCGCCTTCCTTGCTTTATTTTAAACTTATGGGTTTTTTGTTTTTTTGTTTTGTTTTTGTAATTAATAAGTTATATAGCTTTTACGTAGCTCATTTGGCTCCTGTTAAAAATTTTGGATTTTTATACTTTAGTTGTTATGTGGAATGTTTTGTATGCATGCATGTAGGTGTGCCACATGCATTTCTGGCACCTTCAGGGATTAGAAGACAGCATTTGACCCCATGGAAGTATAGCTACAGTTGTCTGTGAGTCAACATGTGGTAATCACACCTGGGCAGACACACAGCCAGGCAGGTCCCCTACAGGAGCAGCATATGCACTAAATCATTGAGCCAGCTCCCCAGAACCTTCCCAGGGCCCTTTCAACATTCCATGTCAAAGCCAGATGCTCACCAATATTTTCCTAGCTGCCTTCTTCCCAAAATGATGTTACTCCCCAGGTCTTCATAGTCTATTTGCTCTACTGAACAGTTCATGCCGGACTCTGACATGCAGCAAAACTAGTTCTGTGTGCTTTCTGTTTCCCTGATAAACTCAAAGTTTTTGACAGTCAGAAGTGTGTGATGCACTTGAACCCGTGGTCACCATTCAACCTGCAGTTGAATAATTTGAATCTGTTATGTAACAATTACTCTTCAACTTAAAAAGGAATTGCCATGTTTTTCACCTTAATTCTATAAAATAATGTCTTTAAAGGTATAAAAATATTTCCCCAAGCTTTTACCCCTCCTCAGTTATATCATGCCTTTTCTCATTAACTGGCTTTATTCTATGCCACAGTAAAAAAAAAAAAAAAAAAAAAAAAATCTTCCAGAGAGTTGTTGCACGGAGATTTTAGCTTTAATATATCCTATGGTGGCACGTCTTAAGATAAATGAGTTATTTTACTTCAATATCAAATTTAAACAATTAAAATGAGTCTCTGGCACAAACTCATTTCACTGCATCACAGAATATTTTCTTACTGCTGTTAAATCTGAATCTTCATTACTCGTGAGCACATTAATACCTACCGTGTACTTTATAGATAATAACTTTATCTGGTAGTCCTGTGATTTATAGATAAGCATGAGGCCTAAACAATGGAGACCTTAATAAAAGGCTTAATAGGAAACTCTTCACCATGTAAAAGTGTATCCCTGAATTCTTTCCTGGGGCCTAAAATAGTATGAACGTCAAATGTATGTCTCCATATCCAGGAAGTAGAGAGCACGAGTGAGTTACACACTGTCCTCCCACTTTCAACACACCATAAGCACAAAGGTGGTGATGTTACTATTTGCATGTGGTACACACATAATGAAGACAGGGTCTGCAGAGCACAGGTGGGCCTTCCAAAGCCACATACAGAGTTGTCAATGCCACAACTGCAATGAAGAATCATTTTTAGTCTGAACTCTCTAATATTTATATCAAAAATAATCCCATGCTGAAGGATCAAAGGTGATCTACAACTAGGGCCTAGGTTTTTGTTGAAACACTGGAGGATTTTTTTTTCAAGGAAGTATGTAAAAAGGTATTTATCTGTTTGTTTGTTCATTTGAGAAAACTGAATTAGGCCAGAGGATACTGAGAAGATAAAGATTTCTTTCAGAGAGGGCTAAACTCCAAAGCATGAAAACTCCCACCTGTGCACGTACAGAAAACACATCACTACAAATGGAAACTCCTGCATATATCTTGCCTAAACCCTAGAATTTCTTTTCAATTATACAGTGACTAAGGGTATGGTTTCATTGATTGTAAGTTTCAAATAACTCAGATATTATTTACAAAGTTGTTCCTGTCAAACATGACAGTGAGATACTTGGGAAGAACAACTTGGCACCTCTATTAACCTGAGTGGGATCATGTTTTCCTAAGCAATGGTGAAGAGAGTGTGCATTGAACAGACAGAGTGGCACCCCAGGCTGTGGGTGTTGATGGAGGTAGTTAAACCATAAGGAATTCTTATAAACATGGCAAACATGACACTGGCCTGTGGGAGTATTTCTACCAGGCAAACCAGCAAGCCCTACATTTGCGCCTACCCCATCTGTAGTACCTGATCAAAACACAGAATCTAGGATAGACAGTCCTGTAGCTGATTTCACTTTCTCATAAAATCATTGTGAGATAAGAGACTATATTTATTAAGAGCACTACAAAATTAAATGTGGAATTTGGGGATATTGTTGGAATATAATTCTAAACTAATTTGTAAAAATTCAAAGATGGTTTTAATGAAAATTTACTACCATGTGATGAATTATGACATTAAAAGAATAATTTTTTAAAAGCCAGCACAGATAGAAATATATAGAAACAAATAGCACAATTATGCTTAGAGATAGAGGGCTATTTCATTCACTCAAGGTCAAATTTGGAATTTCTTACCAGAACACCAGACACATTAGAATTTGGAAGATACAGCTTTTATATGGCTAATATTTTTAAATTAAATATTTTTTATTCATTCAGTTACTTAACACTTAAATTTATTTTTATGTGATTTTAAATGTGGTCTGGTATTGACTCAGGCCCTGAAATGAATGCATGTTTAGTCACCATAAGTGTTTCACTCTTTAATTTAGTGATACTTATTCTATTATCGCAGGCTTCTACATTGTTAATATTATCTCGTTTGCATGTTTTGGCTTCCTTATGGGACTGTCATGCTTGAATGCTACTCTTTCCTCATCTTTACATCCTTTTATGTTCCCTTACTCCTTCGTGCCCTCTTCTTTCCCCAAATAGCTCTTTCTGCTTTTATAGCATACACATATATAAGCAAACAGGAACTTCTTCTCTACGTAATGCATCTTCACTTTCATGACCTGCTTTTACTTTCTTTTGGAAATCAGTCTGGCTGTTCCTCAGAAAATTGGACATAGTACTACCTGAGGACCCAGTTATACCACTCCTGGGCATATACCGAAAAGATGTAACAAGGGCACATGCTCTACTAAGTCCATAGCAGCCTTATTTACAATAGCCAGAAGCTGGAAAGAACCCAGATGGTTCTCAATAGAGGATGGATAGAGAACATGTGGTACATTTACACAATAGAGTACTATTTAGCTGTTAAAGACAATGACTTCATGAAATTCTTAGGCAAATGGACGGAACTAGAAATTATCATCTTGAGTGATGTAAACCACACCCAAAATGACATACATCGTACATACTTACTGCTAAGTGGGTATTAGCTCAAAAGCTCAAAATACACAAGATACAACTCATAGACTATATGAAGCTAAAGAAGAAGGAAGACCAAAGTATTGATGCTTCAGTCCTACTTAGAAGGGGAATCAAAATAATCACAGGAGATAGAGGTAAGGAGAGACCTGGAAGGGGAAAGAAGGGGGAGGGATAAAGAGGGCAAAATCAGGTATGGGAGGAGGGTGAGTGAGAAGTACAGAGGGTCAGAAAATTGAACAGAGGTGTGTAGCAGTGGGAGATGGGGAACTGTGGGGGGAGTAGCCTCTAGAAAGTCCCAGATGCCAGGAAAGCAAGAGGCTCCCAGGACCCAACAGGGATGAAATTAGCTGAAATAACTAACAAAGTAGAAAGAGAACCTGTAGACACCATATCCAGAGGTTAGGAAAGGCCCCTGGTTGAGGGATGGTGCTACCCACGCACCTCAAAAATATTAACCCAGGATTGTTCCTGTCTAAAGGAAATGCAGGGCCAAAGAGTGGAGCAGAGACTGAAAGAAAGGCCATCCAGAGACTTCCACACCTAGGGATCCATTCCATCTGCAGACACCAAACCTGGACACTATTGCTGATGCCAAGAAGTGCTTGATGGCAGGAGCCTGTTATAGCTGCCCCCTGAGAGGTTCTGCCAGAGCCGGACAAATACAGATGCGGGTGCTTAGAGACAGCCATCAGCCTGAGCACAGGGACCCTAATGGAGGAGGAGTTAGGGGAAAGACTGAAGGAGCTGAAGGGCTTTGCACCCCATTGGAAGAACAACAATATCAAACAATCAAACACCCTAGAGACTCCTAGAGACTAAACCACCAACCAAAGACTACACATGGAGGGACCCATGGCTTCAGCTGCACATGAAGCAGAGGATTGCCTTATCTGGCATCAATGGGAGGAGAGGCCCTTGGTCCAGTGAAAGCTTGATGCCCAGTGTAGGGGAATGCTAAGGCAGTAAGGAGGGAGTGGGGAGGGCACCCTCATAAAGGCAAGAGGAGGGGGAGGGGATAGGGAGTTTGTGGAGGGGAAACTGGGAAGGGGGAGAAATGTAAATAAAAAAAATAACCAATTTAAAAAAAAAAAACCTTGGCTCTTTAAAATCCAGTTTTAGACAATGAGTTTGTATAATACGGTTTATAAATTTCTACCAAGGCTTTTAGAACCCTTTGCATACATTTTCTAAATATTTTCCAATAATTTTAAGATTGTCACATATAGAATGTGTTGAAACGTATAGAGAGAACTCATTTGAATATTCTGACAACAGTTCCTGTAAAGCTGGGCTGGGGGAAAATGTCTGACCTATCAAAGCAAAGAAAATTCAGCAGGAAACAACAGCCCACCTACTTTTTATGCAAGCCACACTGTGTTGTTAATAAATTCCGTTAAGATGGTATTAAAGAATGCATTTCCCTCAAGCAGTCTCTTAGATATGTAAAACCTGATATTTCATCTTGTTTGAAAATCTTATGTGAATGTAAATCAAGATGAGGTATCAGAATGTTATTGAACACAACAGTCATCTATTTGACCTACAATGTCTCTGACAAAACTTAATATCAAACAACACATTTTGCAAGAAAATAAAGTGGGAATCAACCTTCTTGATCCGATAATGCTTGACCTGTGGATCATGTTTTGATTTAACATTTGAAACGGAATCTCTAACTTTTATTGTTTGGTTTAATATGCATTATTTTTACTGTAATCTCATTTTTATTGCTGTTTTGTTTAGTATCTAACATGTCCCCAACAGAGAGCATGTTTTCAATTCTGCTCTCCAGGTTCTGGAAATATTTAGATGTGTGGAGCCTTTCAGGACGGAGTCTGCAGCTGGAGAGATGACTCAGCAGTATGGGCACCTTTGCTCTTCCCTAGGATCTTTTTTTTTTTTTAATTTTTAATATTTTTTATTACATATTTTCCTCAATTACATTTCCAATGCTATCCCAAAAGTTCCCCATAGCGCCCCCCACTTCCCTACCCACCCATTCCCATTCTTTTGGCCCTGGCATTCCCCTATATTGGGGCATATAAACTTTGCAAGTCCAATGGGCCTCTCTTTCCAGTGATGGCCGAATAGGCCATCTTTCGATACATATGCAGCTAGAGACAAGAGCTCCGGGGTACTGGTTAGTTCATCATGTTGTTCCAACTATAGGGTTGCAGATCCCTTTAGCTCCTTGGGTACTTTCTCTAGCTTCTCGATTGGGAGCCCTGTGATACATCCAATAGCTGACTGTGAGCATCCACTCCTGTGTTTGCTAGGCCCCTGCATAGTCTCACAAGAGACAGCTATCTTGGGTCCTTTAAGCAAAATCTTGCTAGTGTATGCAATGGTGTCCACGTTTAGAAGCTGATTATGGGATGGATCCCTGGATATGGCAGTCTCTAGATGGTCCATCCTTTCATCACAGCTCCAAGCTTTGTCTCTGTAACTCCTTCCATGGGTGTTTTGTTCCCAATTCTAAGAAGGGGCACAGTGTCCACATTTTGGTCTTCATTCTTCTTGAGTTTCATGCGTTTAGCAAATTGTATCTTATATCTTGGGTATCCTAAGTTTTGGGCTAATATCCACTTATCAGTGAATACATATTGTGTGAGTTCCTTTGTGATTGTGTTACCTCACTCAAGATGATGCCCTCCAGGTCCATCCATTTGGCTAGGAATTTCATAAATTCATTCTTTTTAATAGCTGAGTAGTACTCCATTGTGTAGATGTACCATAATTTCTGTATCCATTCCTCTGTTGAGGGACATCTGGGTTCTTTCCAGCTTCTGGCTATTATAAATAGGGCTGCTATGAACATAGTGGAGCATGTGTCCTTTTTACCGGTTGGGACATCTTCTGGATATATGCCCAGGAGAGGTATTGCTGGATCCTCCGGTAGTACTATGTCCAATTTTCTGAGGAACCGCCAGACTGATTTCCAGAGTGGTTGTACAAGCTTGCAATCCCACCAACAATGGAGGACTGTTCCTCTTTCTCCACATCCTCGCCAGCAGCTGCTGTCACCTGAATTTTTGATCTTAGCCATTCTGACTGGTGTGAGGTGGAATCTCAGGGTTGTTTTGATTTGCATTTCCCTGATGATTAAGGATGTTGAACATTTTTTCAGGTGCTTCTCTGCCATTTGGTATTCTTCAGGTGAGAATTCTTTGTTCAGTTCTGAGCCCCATTTTTTAATGGGGTTATTTGACTTTCTGGAGTCCACCTTCTTGAGTTCCTTATATATATTGGATATTAGACCCTTATCTGATTTAGGATAGGTAAAGATCCTTTCCCAATCTGTTGGTGGTTTTTTTGTCTTATTGATGGTGTCTTTTGCCTTGCAGAAGCTTTGCAGTTTCATGAGGTCCCACTTGTCAATTCTCGATCTTACAGCACAAGCCATTGCTGTTCTATTCAAGAATTTTTCCCCTGTGCCCATATCTTCAAGGCTTTTCCCCACTTTCTCCTCTATAAGTTTCAGTGTCTCTGGTTTTATGTGAAGTTCCCTAGGATCTTAGGTAGGTTCATAGCACAGACAGTA
Source organism: Mus caroli (assembly GCF_978045245.1). Classification (NCBI taxonomy): domain Eukaryota; kingdom Metazoa; phylum Chordata; class Mammalia; order Rodentia; family Muridae; genus Mus; species Mus caroli. Next base: position 20,175,714 of record NW_028227258.1, read on the forward strand.
ACTTACTCAGGGCCACCTGTAACCAGTTCCAGTTGGTCCCATGTTTTCTTTTGGCCTCCACTTCACACATACATCCATGCACACATTGCACAAACACACACACACACACACACACACACACACACACACACACAGTAAAGTAAAGTAAAATAAAACGAGCCTTTAAAAAAGAGAAGAGGGTTGGCAGACAGATATATGTCACTGGGGTTGAAGTTTTGAACAAGACACCCATTCCTGGTTTCTCTCTGTCCTTTATGCTGCTATGTGAACAAGCCTCTCCTATAAGCACCCACTGTCATGAATACACATTTTCAACTCCAAAATGTGAGTCAAGATTAACCCTTTCTGAGCTGCTTCTGTCAGATATTTAGTAAGTGATGCAGCTCGGGATATGTTTTGACATCCCACTTCACATTATCTGTTCCCCTTGGACTTCTCTATATTTTCTCTCTTCTTTCCTTATTTTAGAAGTAGTTCTTCACAGACATGTTACACTGTGTATTTGTTTAAGTTTTGCTTCCATTTACGTCTTTTTCTTACATTTTTAGAGATGTTTTATCAATAGTTGGTTGGAATGACATTTTATTTTTATTCCTGTGATTTTATATGTTTATCATCCTCATCATTTTCACCCATTTCTACATTGAGAAAACAAATATCTTTGTGGGTTCAACTACCCCATTCAGCTATGCCCTCCCTCATGCGTGAGTCTTGACATTTGTAAGCTTTTTTTTTCCTTAGAATTCTTGTGCTTTGATATTGAGATTACTCTTCTGTTCATTTTATAATTTCCCTAAGTTTATCTTTTCCTATTTTTTATGTTTTGAGAGCATTGCTCGCTTAACCACTAAAGTCACTGTTTTATTTTTCTTGTGTATTTCCTCATTGCAATAAGCGACAGTGATATTGAGATACAGTACCTGCATTTACCTTCTTAGTGTTCAATGGCTTCCTCACAGTTGTTTGTCTACCAACACAATTGAGAAGGTTTCAACTAACAATACCAAATTTAAAAGCCTCATACACATTTCTCCCTTCTAATTACTGTCCAACTCCTTCAGTGCCAGACAATTCTTATATAACATCTTCCTGTTTAGATTTCATGTTATGACGTCTCATGGGCAAATATTCATGCTGTGACTTTTTGTTCTTTGTTTCTTTCAGATGACATCAAATCCTAAAGGTCCCTACATACTCTATATTAGTACCTAATTTAATAAATTACTGAATAATATTTCTTGTTTAGGCATTCTATATTTATCAATTTATGAGTTTAACAATATTTTGCTATATTTGCATACATATAAATATGGATATAAGTTTGTTTATCATAAGTAGCACTGTTATCAACATCAGTGTTGGGGGGCTATGTGTTGATATGTGCTTCTTTCTTGGATACATATCTAGGATGGAACTGTTGAGCTAAATAGAGTCTCCAGGTTTCGTATATTGAAGCATTCCATAAGACAGACTATTCTCTAAAAATATCTTCACCACTGTTTTATTCCAGACAGTTAAATACAAAGAGTCTACACTCCAGCAATGCTTGTTATCATTTAAACAGAATTATAGTCATCATGGTTTCTCCTTGTGAATTAAATTTGCATTTCTCTAATGTCTAATGTGTATATTAGCCATTTCTATGTTTCTATTCAGAACTTTTACTCTTTTTTGAGTTACATTTCATTATTTAATTTTAAGAGTTCTTTTTTCTCAGCCACCTCTGACCCAGTCCTTCTCCTTATGCCACCTTCTGAGTTCACCTTAACCCATATCAAATTCTACACTCTGAACAATATGGGGTTCCTTTTTGTAAGAATCTACTTTTAGTCAGTTTAAAATCAATAGCATCACAGCTTTTGTCTGAATTGATATTTTCCTGGAATACTGCACTTGATCTTTGACACTGTACTTTGCCCTGGACTGTTTTTTTTTTTTTTTCAGAAAATAAAATAAAATAAAACGTCTTAGACAAAAAGCAAGGAGAGGAAAACTCTCAGCCCTTCTCTCCTGAGATGTTAACTTCCTGCTATGACCACTGGAGCTCAACAGTGTTCTCCCTGGATGTTGCCCTCTGGCTTAGTCTGCTGTGGTACCTCGGATTCTTGTGTGTGTTCACAAGGTACAGATAAATGCAGCTGGACTTCCCACCCCTGTAACTGCAGTGTTCTCACCCTGCCTGTGCATCTCGCTTTCCCCTGGTATCAGCTCCCAGACCCCCTGGAGCAGGTGGCTCCTAAGTATTGACGCTCAGCATGGGCTCCTTGCAGAATGTCTCAGGTCATCAAGCCATCACTGCTACTCTCTTCTCTGGCTGCTCAGGAATGAAAGACATTTTTATCTCGCAGCAATTATCACTGAAAATTTCACCTTATTTAAAGGATTCCTATTCTGCATCACTGGATATCTTTGTCATATCCCTTAAAGGCTTAATCACATGTAAGTGATATGTAAAAATAACCTTTAAATTGTTGTTTGCAGAGATGCCACCAGGGATGGATGGCACACCCACAACTTAAAATACTTTTATCACTGCTATAAGAAAGACATTGAGGGAGGGACAGACTTGAGAGAGATGAGGTGAGAAGCAAAGCAACAGCCTTTTTATCACAGATAAAAATCCTAGCTAATGCAGGATATCAGGAACAAAGCAAACATGGCAAGTGATAATACCGCACAAAATTCTTAGACACAATGTCCCTCCTGAGTCTTTCAGTGTGAAGTGTTGCCTGTTTTGTTTTTATAGTCTAGTGATAGATTTAGACCAGGCTGGACAGCAGACATCATTACAAAAGCAGTTTTGCTTTTAATTATTTTCTCTCCTCTGGTGCCCTATCAGGTATTAAAACCTATAAATTATTTTTGAGAAATAATAATATTTCAATATTATGAGCTTATTTTCCATTTTTTATTCCTTCCTTCTCTTCTTCTTCTTCTTCTTCTTCTTCTTCTTCTTCTTCTTCTTCTTCTTCTTCTTCTTCTTCTTCTTCTTCTTCTTCTTCTTCTTCTCCTTCTCCTTCTCCTTCTCCTTCTCCTTCTCCTTCTCCTTCTCCTTCTCCTTCTCCTCCTCCTCCTCCTCCTCCTCCTCCTCCTCCTCCTCCTCCTCCTCCTCCTCCTCCTCCTCTTTTTTTTCTGGCAGAAATACAAAATCCAGTTATGTAGCCTAGACTGCCCTAAAATTCTCTATATAGGCCAGGATAGCCTCAACTCTCAGATTTACAATCCTACTCAACAAAGGATGCTCTCCCATGCCTTTCCTAACCTCATTCTTTGTTCATATTTTATTTATTTTTAAAAATAAAGGCCTCCAAAACATGAGCACATCTCAAAAGCTTCTTTTTCTTTCAATGCCGTGTAATGTGCCCCTCAAAGAGTTAATCGAGATTAAGGAGAAATTGTAAGCCTTTACTTGCCCCTTGCCCAAGAGAAGTGACACAAATGTCATTGAGAATTTCACTTTGCATTTTACTAACAGTAGCTGAAAGACAAGTGTCAGTTCTGTAACTATATATATTGATAAAACTAACATAGAAACATCCTGAAGTTTGCAAGTATAACATTAAATTTTTCCATTGATTAGATATGGGATTGGTTATTTGTGTAGCTCCTCAACAGATTGGAATGGTATTTATTATTGTTTATTTATTTATTTATTATTCATTTTTTAAGGCTTTATCATAGAGGTTTATTTTTTTTATTTTTTTTATTTTTTATTTATTTATTTTTATTACGTATTTTCCTCAATTACATTTCCAATGCTATCCCAAAAGTCCTCCATTACCCCCCCCCCACTTCCCTACCCACCCATTCCCATTCTTTTGGCCCTGGCATTCTCCTGTATTGGGGCATATAAAGTTTGCAAGTCCAATGGGCCTCTCTTTCCAGTGATGGCCGACCAGGCCATCTTTCGATACATATGCAGCTAGAGACAAGAGCTCCGGGGTACTGGTTAGTTCATCATGTTGTTCCAACTATAGGGTTGCAGATCCCTTTAGCTCCTTGGGTACTTTCTCTAGCTTCTCCATTGGGAGCCCTGTGATCCATCCAATAGCTGACAGTGAGCATCCACTTCTGTGTTTGTTTAGCCCCGGCATAGTCTCACAAGAGACAGCTATATCTGGGTCCTTTCAGCAAAATCTTGCTAGTGTATGCAATGGTGTCAGCGTTTGGAAGCTGATTATGGGATGGATCCCTGGATATGGCAGTCTCTAGATGGTCCATCCTTTCGTCACAGCTTCAAACTTTGTCTCTGTAACTCCTTCCATGGGTGTTTTGTTCCCAATTCTAAGAAGGGGCACAGTTTCCACACTTTGGTCTTCATTCTTCTTGAGTTTCATGCGTTTAGCAAATTGTATCTTATATCTTGGGTATCCTAAGTTTTGGGCTAATATCCACTTATCAGTGAATACATATTGTGTGAGTTCCTTTGTGATTGTGTTACCTCACTCAAGATGATGCCCTCCAGGTCCATCCATTTGGCTAGGAATTTCATAAATTCATTCTTTTTAATAGCTGAGTAGTACTCCATTGTGTAAATATACCATATTTTCTGTATCCATTCCTCTGTTGAGGGGCATCTGGGTTCTTTCCAGCTTCTGGCTATTATAAATAAGGCTGCTATGAACATAGTGGAGCATGTGTCCTTCTTACCAGTTGGGACATCTTCTGGATATATGCCCAGGAGAGGTATTGCTGGATCCTCCGGTAGTACTATGTCCAATTTTCTGAGGAACCGCCAGACTGATTTCCAGAGTGGTTGTACAAGCTTACAATCCCACCAACAATGGAGGAGTGTTCCTCTTTCTCCACATTCTCGTCAGCATCTGCTGTCACCTGAATTTTTGATCTTAGCCATTCTGACTGGTGTGAGGTGGAATCTCAGGGTTGTTTTGATTTGCATTTCCCTGATGATTAAGGATGTTGAACATTTTTTCAGGTGCTTCTCTGCCATTCGGTATTCCTCAGGTGAGAATTCTTTGTTCAGTTCTGAGCCCCATTTTTTAATGGGGTTATTTGATTTTCTGGAGTCCACCTTCTTGAGTTCTTTATATATATTGGATATTAGTCCCTTATCTGATTTAGGATAGGTAAAGATCCTTTCCCAATCTGTTGGTGGTTTTTTTGTCTTATTGATGGTGTCTTTTGCCTTGCAGAAGCTTTGCAGTTTCATGAGGTCCCACTTGTCAATTTTCGATCTTACAGCACAAGCCATTGCTGTTCTATTCAAGAATTTTTCCCCTGTGCCCATATCTTCAAGGCTTTTCCCCACTTTCTCCTCTATAAGTTTCAGTGTCTCTGGTTTTATGTGAAGTTCCTTGATCCATTAGATTTGACCTTAGTACAAGGAGATAGGAATGGATCGATTCGCATTCTTCTACATGATAACAGCCAGTTGTGCCAGCACCATTTGTTGAAAATGCTGTCTTTCTTCCACTGGATGGTTTTAGCTCCCTTGTCGAAGATATTATTCATTTTACATCCTGATCATAGTAGCCCTCCTTCCTCTCTTTCCAGTCTCATCTTTACAAATCCCTCCTCCAACTACCCCCTCCTCTTCCCCTCAGAGAAGGAGGAACTCCCTTCGGTACCCGCACACCTGGGACATCCTCTCCCTCTGAGACCCAACCAGGTAGTCCTGGTGCCAAGGAACAGCCTGGGCTTGGAGAAGCGTTCTTAAAGATTGGGTGTCTAGGAGCTGTGAAAACGAAGGACTGGAAGTCAAACTGTGGGTCCAAGCTGGCAGCCTAGACTCTGCTAGAGATAGCTTTCCAGACTGCTCTCTCTGATCTGTTTTCTCTGGAAATTTCCAGACAGCACCCCCCCTCTGTGTGTGTGTGTGTGTGTGTGTGTGTGTGTTCTGCTTGAGACAGTTCTCTAAGCAGTTCTCTCTTGGTATTATAAAAATTTTCTCTGGATAGCTCATCTCCTACAGGTCATAAGCCCCTTCTTTTATTATACATATCAATCTAGTCATTTACTAGATTATCCTATAAATCTGTGTCCAGGGGCCCCAGCCCCAATATTCTTAAGAGACAGCAAACACCCATTTTCTTTTAACATTGCAAGATCTTCCTGCCTCTGTTAAGCACTGAAGACAAACTAGCGACACAGTCCTAAAATTGCCATGTCTACCACACCTAGGCCTAACCTTGCTGTGTCTCAGGCTGACCTTGAACTCAGGAATCTGCCTGCCATTCTATTTTTCTGACAAACTGGCTCATTAATGCAGCTGCCTTCGTTCCTTTAGATTCATGAAGCTCCTTATACAATTCATATTGCATCCTTATATTTTTGCATAGTTGAGAAATATATATTTTCCAACTCACATTTTTAAAGTTCTTTTCTACAGCATTAAAGGCTGTTCTGCAGGTCCCAGCATTTTTCGTTTTGCTGAGACATTAGTCAAACCTTTGCCTCCTGGACTCATGCTGTCTCAGATTATCATGGAGTCATTAACGTTAACAGGGAGGACATTCCTCAGAGGAATGTGAAAATATGTACATTATTATACTGATAAGCCTTATGCCCATGACAGTCATCTACACTGGGGAGGTCTATGGCTGCTGGGCCTGTCCCAGGGGTAAGACACATGTCGTGTCACTCAGTACCCACCAAAGCCATGCCAGACTTGGCACCAGGTAAGGATAGGGGATCCGATGTCAGAGAACAGAAACCAAGAAAGCTCCTGTTCCACTTATTAAGGAACCCATGTGGAGAGCAAGCTGCACTTTTGCTATAAATTTGTAGGGGGCCTGGGTCCAGCTCCTGTAGACTGCCTTTCTATTCATCTCCAATGACTGTTTTGTTTCCCCTTCTGAGTCACATTTGTGCATCCTTCCTTGGGACCTCCTTATTACCCAGATTTCTTCGGCCTATGGATTGTAGCATGGTTGTCCTGCACTTTATGGCTAATGTTCACTTATAAGTGAGTCATTGCCGTTCATATCTCTCTGGGTCTGGGTTACTTTACTCACTGAGAATTATTTTCTCAAGTTCCATCCATTTGCCTGCAAAATTCATGATGTCTTTTTAAGTGGCTGAATAGTATTCTATTGTTTAGAAGTACCACATTTTCTTTATACATTCTTCAGGTGAGTATACTAAGGTGTTTTTTTTTTTCCAGTTTATGGCTATTTTGAATAAATCTGCTATGAACATAGTTAAGCAAGTGCCCCTGTGGAATAGGGTGCATCTTTTGGGTATATGACCAGGAGTGGCATAGCTGAGTCTTGTGTTAGATTTATTCCCAGTTTTTTGAGAATCCACCAAATCGATTTCCAAACTGGTTTTACAAGTTACCACTCCCGTCAGCAATCAAGGAGTGTTTCCCTTGCTCCACAATCTTGCCAGTATGTGCTCTTTTGAGTTTGTGATATTATCCATTCTCATAGGTAAGATGGATTTTGATTTGCATTTCCCTGAGGACTAAGGACATTGAACTTTTTTTTTTTTTATGTGTTTCTCACCCATTTGAGATTCCTCTATGGAGAATTCTCTGTTCAGCTCTGTATTCCATTTTTAATTGAGTTATTTGGTTTGTAGGAGTCTAACTTTTTTAGTTCTTTTTTTAGATATTAGCCCTCTGTCAGATGTAGGGTTAGTGAAGATCTTTGTCCAGTCTGTAGGCTGCTTTTTGCCCTATTGATGGTGTCCTTTGCCTTATGGAAGCTTTTCAGTTTCATGAGGTCTCATTTATCAGTTGTTGATCACTAGCCTGAGTCACTAGTTCAGGAAGTTGTCCTGTATACTAATGTGTTATTGCCCACATTCTCTTCTATCAGACTTAATGCATCCGGTTTTATACTGAGGTCTTTAATCCACTCGGACTTTATTTTTGTGCAGGGTGATAAATATGAATCTTATACAATATTGAGAAATAGAATAGAGCATATAGCATGATTCCAACAGCAGTAAGTAGTGTGGGTAGATAGGGAAGTGGGTAGCATTAGGCAAAGTGGCATAAGGAAGAGTTCTCTACAATGAGACAATGTAAATAAAGCTTGAAAGATAAGGAATCATGGTGGGGACATCTGAGGGCAAGCATTCCAGGAAGCAGAAGTGAGAACAAAAGAGCAGAAAACCAAAGAAAACAAAATTTAAGACACATGGACATTGGTTTAGACATATGCAGGTGGAGTAATGACCTCGTAGGTCCATGCTATGGCATGACCGTACATGTATGTACATTTTCTCCAGGGCAATTTCTGTGTTCCCAAGGCCATAGCTCATGCACTCATTCCAATTTCGTGAGGACCTGATATAGTCACTCTTGTAACTACAAACACTTGTGGTATGCTGTGGAATCTTTTAATATAAATTAATCATGACACTCAAAACCATAAAATGGTTTTCTCATTTTTACAATTTATTTTCCTGAGAAAATTCTTTAAAATTGGTATTACGTTATTACATTTTCCTATACTAAGATCTTTTCACTCTTGGCAGCTCCCTGTGTATTCCAAAACTGGAAAACATGAAAATAAAATTGAACTAAAAAATGCACTTGAAAAGAGCCCTGTTCATGAGAATCCGTTATTTATAGTACTATCCTCTTAATCTTTATTAGGTTTGGGGAGGCAATGTTGTGCAAAAGGAAGTGATTGATTAGACTTTCACCATGCTCCTCCGTCTGTGCTCATGCGTGAATTGATTTTCTAGTTTTCTGCAGTCAGAAGTTGTGCCGGTCTGAAAACGGCATGAAGGCTGACAACACAGACACTGGGGACTAGCCATGGAGAGGATCAGTTAAAAGGTAGAGTGTACCGCACAAATGTGCCAGAGGCATGCATTGCAATTGTCAAGCTCTTGAAACCATATAGATTAAGAATAAAGTCCTTTGATACATCTACTGATCGATCACACAAACATAAACACACACAGCGAGAGAGAGAGAGAGAGAGAGAGAGAGAGAGAGAGAGAGAGAGAGAGAGAGAAGCAGAGAGAAGGTTTGTTAATTCCCAGACACAATAAAAGGTATTTAACACTAGGCATTTCTACATTTAAAGTCTTAAGGCCCTTGAAAAATAAACACCATAAAAATTGGACTGTGGCCCAAATAGAGATGCCTACAAAAGTGCTAATGTTTCTTGTGGTACTTTATCTCTGATTTATATTAGCAGATAAAATGCCACCTGCATTTAAGTCACTTTCTCTTATCTTTTGTCTAAATAAATGATTCCTAAGACACTAAACTGTTCACTGGGCAGAAACAGGTTAGGGTAAAGATAGCAAATGATCATATATATCATACTATTTTACCATTTAGTTTGTATGTAACCATACTTTTTTGGGTTCTTTTATTTACTACCCTTCTCCACCCCAATTCCTTCTAACCCCCAACACTAGGTAGATGACAAAAAGGGTTGGGAGGGGAAGGGGACATAGATCTTTTTAGACTACTTCCTGCTGATTAGGGACATTGAGTTCCTTGAGGCAAGTCCAATCTTCACGATAAACAACCAGCAATCTAGCACACCAGCAAACAACAGAAATCCAGCAAACAACAAAAGCAAATGCAACAGCAGGAACCTGCAGCAGCACCAACCAACAGCAGAGGGGGCAGAAACAGGGGAACAAGGGCCACCACACCCTCTCAGGGCCCTGGCATTTATATACTCTCTCAATATCCCTAAAATTCCAAAAGTAAGAGATCTTCAGCTGGTAGAATCACGCCCCTGCCAGAGCATGGGGCAAATCCTAGTCAGCTGCTGTGGACAATCTGAAGCAGCCCCACACCTGGGATTAAGCCAAGAGCATATTCACATTACATAGCTGTGTTTTTAAAGAAACCGCAATCACCACTACATTCGTGCATGTATACTTAGCAATGGGTCCAATATGCAGAACCTAGCTTGTGAATAGGGAAGCATAATTAACCTGGAACTATAATGTGTTTATCACAGTACCACTGTGATCCTGAAGTGCACCTGCTGTGTGTGTGCTCAACAGGATCCACTGGGTGAGATCTCACATTGTACCTCCTGCGTGCATTCACCAATGCTTTGAGGGTAACAATGCTTTGAGCATGTTAAATAAAATACATTTATGTGGAGATCTGAAGAAAGATAGCACTGATAATATTTAAAACACATTAGGTAGTACATGAGAAATACAGTATAGGTCTAAAATTCATTCTGTAAATCACTTATTATCTACTAAATATTAGGTATTTTAAGTATCCTCCTTAGTGACTTTTTATATTAACAATGAAGCACTCACTTATGAACATATTAGAGATGCCCTCCATTAAAAATTTAAGTTAATTTAAATTATAAAGTTAAACATATACAAGAATGATCGTTTATTATGTGTTGTCTTGAAAAGGAAATAAGGTCTCAAGACCTAGGTCAGAACTGATTAAAAAAAAAAAAAGAGGCAATGGGTTAAATCTGCATTTCGCTGTTATCAAATATCTAACCAACTCTACAGATACAATTTATACTCATTCAACATGCATTTATTGGAAACAGGTTAGAATTTGTATTGGGCAGCTTGGAGTTCTACAATGAAGTTACTAAGACAGGAAACTAAGAGAAAAGATTTATTCAGCTCACTATTTGGCAGCAGCTGTTCACTCCCAGATATATGAAGAAGTAGAGAATGCAGGTTGGAACAGGAAGTGGAGATTTGCTGGCTCCAATGGGAAGTGGGTAATTCAGGCTGGAATGGAAATAGAGAATGCAAACTGGACCTCACCATAATTAGAACCTTTAAAGGTCTGCTGCTGGGACTTACCTGTCAGCCAGGTCCTCATTCTGAAGAAGGTTCCAGAGCCTTTAACATAAAGCTAAGCAAGAGAACAGTTGTTCAAAGCATGAGTCTCTTGGAGGTTACCAGATTTAAATCATAGCACTGATTATTACGATATAAGTTTACAGAGACATTTCATGAGAAGTTTTATGCAAATTTCCTCCCACAAATTGACCTTCTTTAAAACAAAGCTATCAAGGCCATGCATGCTATCTGTCTAAGATAATTCCTGGCCATGTCAATAGTGTCCCTGTCAGTGAAAGTGGAAGGAAGGGGGAAGGTGTAGTAGGGACAAAGGGACCAGGAAGTGGGAGATGGATGATTCAGCCATAATTAAGGAAGCCTGTTACTCTGGATGTTAATTAACAAAGCATTTTAATATAAAAATGAAGTATCTATATGAAAAAAGGCATGAGTATGCAAAACAATAGAAGAAAGAAGAAAAGAAGAAATATCAAGGTATGGACAGAAGGCACCTTTAATGTGGCAACTTGTAAAGTCAGTTGTCACTCACCCCAGCTTGGTTTGATATATTAAAGTTTATGACATAATACAATGCATACTGATTTATAGAAGAGAAATTATGAATTAATGAAATGAATTGGCAGAAAAAACACTATTGAGCATTTCATAATAATACTAAATCCCTATCGTTCTCAAACCTGATATAGAATTTGATGCTAAAAGAAGACATGAATAATTTTTACTTAAATAATTCATGTCATTACATAACCCAAAGAAACTTCTCCAAAATCACTGTGTGACTTGACTACTCTGAGGAAAAGTTTGGCTCTTCTCAGAGAGTTCTGGAATGTTCCTGACACTGGCTATCTCAAGGCTTTACAAGCAGACCCTAACATGGCCTCATGGGGACTTAGCTTCCCTGTACCTCACTCAACCCATGCACTGCAGTTTAGTGCCAGAACTCTTCAGAAAACACTCGCATCTCTAGCCAGGCTCCTCTAGTCACATGCCCCTCCTCTGAAGCCATTATCCAACTTGCCTCACCATGCCCACCTTTGGGTGGGAAAAGCAGCAGGAATTCAGGATCTGTGTTTTTACATTTTAATTATTCATAATTGATGAAAAGTATCTGTACACTTATGGATACAGCAATCCATCAGTTATTGACATGGTAAGAAATTGTATGTATGTATTATTCCTGTTCTTGCTCTCTAGCAGTAAGTGAATAATTTGTGGACTATTACCTTGGATTTGGCTCACTCTCAGAATAGCAAAAACACCACTCCGTTACCTGAATGCATAACAGCCACGGACCTCAGACATGACTTTGCAACCAAATTTACTAAACATTAGCTATGGGAAGAGACTATAGTATCCCAGAGATCAGCATCTGGGGCTCTTGAAAAGTGTCTGCCAGGTTCTTAACTGCATCAGTTTTCTGTCTTTGTCTGTTTCCCCAATCTTTTCTTCTTGCTGCTTTGTCCCTTTTTCATACATCACCTTTTCCTTGACAAATTACTTCACCACAGGGTACTTGATCTTGATCTCATCACACAGGTTTGGCATTGTTAATGGTAGCATGAGAGAAGGAAGAAGGAAGGAAGGAAGGAAGGAAGGAAGGAAGGAAGGAAGGAAGGAAGGAAGGAAGGAAGGAAGGAAGGAGGGCTCCCTTCATAATTTGCTTGATCTGGACTTTGGATCTGGGTAGCTTAAAACTGCTGAAAGTATTTGTTTACAGATTTCTCATCTGTACTTGGTCATATTTCTTTGGAATTAATATATGCTTTTAGTTACTAAAACATGCTTATTCCAAGTTTAGTTTGTCAAGAAGCTGGCAAATTGCCTCACAGAATGGCGACATTATTCTTTATTCCTATCAGAAAGTCAGCTCTTTACATCCTTGCCAGTATTTAGTGTTGTCTGTTTTGGAATTATTGTCTCAGCTTTTTAAACATGCATTCATGCTTTTCTTATTATGGTTTAATTCCTATTTCCCCAATAACAAACTAATTGCCTTTGAAGGCATTTCATGCCACGTGTCCTTTGTGTGTTGTCTGATAAAATGTCTCCTCTTGCCTTTGGCTGAGGGTTTACATAGAATGTTTGTTTCTTTGGGTCCTCTCCTCCCACCTCCCCTTTCCTCCTCCTCCTCTTCTTCCTCTTCTTCCTCCCCTTATCTTCCTCTCCTTTCTCCTTTTTCTTTTCCTCTCTCTCCGCTCCTTCACTTCCACCTCCCTTACCCCTCTCCTCCTCCTTTCCGCTTTCTCTTTTGGTCCATTGGCAAAATGTAATTTGTAAATACTCCCTGTCTTCTATTGAATGGATTGTATTGAGTGCCAAATCCAGAAATTATTTTAAGCAGCCATACATTTTCATTGTTTAATATCCTGAATTTAGGTCTGGGATCTTGCATAATTTAGGAAACTTAGGCTAGCTGGCAGGTGATGTGGGGGTGTTTCTGCTGTTCTCTCAATGAGTCAATAAGTAACTAGCTGTCCCCATTGCCATATTTTGAAATGTCCTTTCTTCTCCAATGAATTGTGCTTACACTACAGTCAATGTTGTTGTGGGGATGGCCTTAGTGAGAGTTGAAGAGAGGAGGAGGTCACCAATGGATGGAAGCCAGGACAGCTTCTGAAAGGTTTCCATCCCAGGTCTAGTTCATAATCACCTTTTATACTCTAAAACAAGGTGGACAAGCAAGCAGCATTTTACAGAGGCTTCCTGGCTCTCAGCAGGTTGTTAGGGGCAACCACCATTGTTTCAGCTTGTTTCTCTAGGTCATTGTGTTCCATGCAGCAAGTGAAGCCATGCTTGGCAAACACACAGTACAGGCAGTGCTTTGTGTGAGTCACTAAATAAATGAAAAAAATCAGTAACTAAGGGCTTCCTACCTTCTACTTCAGTGATTGTTGAATATTTCCAAAGAAAATACACTACCTCCTCTCCAGCTCTCACATTCTACTAATCAGAACACTCTGATACAAGATGTTGTTGGCGTTTCCCCCAAACCAAGTAATTCTCCACCAGGCAGAAGCCTAATGCTGTCCAATCTAATTCTATTGTGAGAAGTCAGGGTTGGTATTCAGTCGCACAGGACTGATTCTCCAGTTCAGACACCAATCTCAGCTCCAGGTTGAGACTTATACCTCTTAACCAACTCACCGTAAACCAGGGTGCCAAGTTTCCCTGGCTCACAAAACTCAGGGAAACACTTTACTAATATTTACCAATTTATTATTAAAGATTACACCAAGGAGACAAATGAGCAGCCAGATAGAAGACACATGGAAGGGGGAGGGGCAGGGCTTTCCACTGTCTTTGAACAGGACCCTTTAGGTCATTCCATGTGCTGCTTGACAAGCTGAGACTCTCCAGATTGTCTTCTTGGGGTTTCAAGGAACTACCAATGTATGGTCACTGTTGATGATGTACTTGCCATGGTGCTCAACTTTACTTTCTGCCTCTTACCCACCACAGAGGTCACAGAGGTCCCAAGGTTAAGTGCTCTGTTTATAGGATTCTCATCCTGGAGCCACCAAGGTGCACTTCCGAATACACACACACACACACACACACACACACACACACATCACTGCATTGGATTAAAAACTATTCTTGTAATTCAGAGCACCTCAACATATTTACAGTCTTTTGCCAAAACCCATGGGAAGAGATCCAATAAATATGTATTATGTTTTTATGTGATAAGATAGACAAATTTGTGCAGAACTATTTCTCTGTCTTTTACAGCATTATGTTATTCTATTTATTTTGTCTCTATTAAATTTTAAGGCAGTCTTGAGATTATGGACAAATAGAGGCTTGCTGGACAGTTTTGTTTGTTGTTTTGCTTTTGTTTTTTACATTTTGTGTGTGTGTGTGTGTGTGTGTGTGAGCGAAAGGTTGATGCAGGTGAGTATTGATGCCTGAGTAGAGTTTTTCCTTGTAACATCATCTCATTCTGTAGCCAAGGCTGGCCTAGCACATGCTATGTAGAGCAGGCTGGCCTTGAATTCATAAAGATCAATCTGCTTCTACTCACAGCATGCTGACATTAAAGGTGTGTGCCACAGTCCCTGGCTTGTGTGGGATTTCAAGTGTCTAAGTCCTGCATAAATTTTGTTATCAATGATCACAGCTGACGTTCTGTTAATTTCAGTGCCTATAGAGGGCATGGAGACAGACACAAGTGACCTCTAAATTTTTACGGTCTTAGTGATTATAAGTGATAGTAATTGGCTATACTTTCAGGAAGGTGTTGTATGTTCCTTTGCACTTTTTTTTTCTCTTGATAATCCTGCCATCTGACATTGATTTCCTCCTTCTGATCTTCACTGTTTTGTTTTCTTATGCTAGCGAAAATTTCCTAGGATGTGCTAACCAGAAATTTTTCTGAGAAACAGTTCCACTTCCAATACTAAGAGTAAGGCTTGCTCCAGGGAGCTTTGGGGATTTCCCTCTTTTACCTTTTCATGATTATTTAAAGAAATGTGCCTTCCAAAGTTTTTTTCACCAAGAAAAAAAACTAGCAGTCCATGGAAAACTGGCAAAATCATAATGATTTTTCTACCCTGTCCTGTTAATTGACAGTTAGGATTGATTACTGTTTTTATTTTTTTTTCATATTGGACAATTATTGAGTTTCTACGATAATCCTTATGTTTGTCACAAGTTTACCTCTTTATGCATTGCTGAATTTTATGTGAAAATATTTTATGTGAAAACTATGTATCTACTTAACTGAAGAAAATATGCCTATATCTTTCCCCCTTTCTTTTCTTTAAAAATCACTGCCATCACCTAACTGGGCAATTTCCCCTTCCTTTCTAGTTTTCTGCAATACATCCATTGAATTCATTTTAAATTTTCTTTAAACTTAGGTAGAGCTCCCCGGTGAAATCATCCTTATATAGAACCTTTCCTTTGAGAGATTTTTTAAATATTGAATTATAGTTTCTTATTGGCTGCATGGCTATATTGCCTTAGCTGTAGCAAAAAACTGTAATATGTTATAGATTAATTTTGATTAAGTGTCCTTAATTGAGTGAGAGGTTAGTTAAGTTTGTTGCTTAGTTCTTGATCATTGGGAGGTTTTTGGTTACCGCTCTCCAACTGACTTCTAATTTGATCACATAGTGGTTAGAGAAAACTCATAGTATGACCTTTATTATATTAAGTTTGATAAAGTTTATTCCATCAGCCAGATATGCTAGTTGGCCAACATCTTCTGTTCTAAGCCTGGAATGTGAGACAAAAAGGAAGCTATCAAAGGTCCCTATAGAGGGCAGCCAATCAATCCTGAGGTCACTGGTCCATTTGCCTTTTGTTAATCTAATTTCCCATGGAGATAAGAGAAGATATCAATATATATATATATATATATATATATATATATATATATATACACACACACACACACACACACTTTTACTGTGGATTTTTACTATGTCATTCATATTATTCCGATTTGATAATCACTGAATTTGATTTGTGGAAAAATCAAATTAGTACCCGTAATGTTTGTGTTCTGTGCAAAATAAATATATTTTAAAATACTAACAGACTAAGCTCTCCCACTCTTGGCACCTCCCTGAATCCTTCATCAACCTCATCATCTCCTCTGATTGACACAAAGCATCCAGTATCCCTCCACACATATGCATCAGTGGCAACTGCCTGACTAATTGGTTTTTAGTCATAATGGTGACAGTTGGTAGAAAGCAGATACAATGCATGTGTTGTACTCATGGGGGTTTTCAAATGTCATACAAACTAATAAAAACTAATTGAAAAGGTTTTCATGTATCATATTATAATATAGCTGAAAACAATTAAAGAGGCTAAGAACTTCTAAAAGTACAATAACTAGAAAAATATAAGAGGAAAACATAAATGTTATAAACTTTATAGACACAAAATATACCTTTGCTTCTATAAAGGGAGTATACATTACTGAAAAGAACATTTACCTATATGTCAAGATAAAATAAGCAAGTATTCAGAGGAGCTTAGGTCAACATTAAGTGACTAGACTTTGTGAAACATAATTTTTTAAAATGTATATAATATATATGTATATGTTCTATTCATATACAATTATAATATGCATTTATAATATAATATAATATAATATAATATATTTAAATACATTATTTTTAAATACACAGATATTTTTCTATAATGGAATCAGCACTAGGCTTTTATCTCATCAATAATTAATACAGTGCAGTGATGTTTGCCTGTAATCCTGACACAAAGGCAGAAGAGACAGCAGGATAGACTTTAGATCACCCTCAACTACAGAGATGAGCCAAGACTGTAAGAGAGCCATCACAAACAATCATTTTGTAATATGTATAATACTACAAGAAAATACAGCTGAAAACTATAAGAGGCTAAGAGCTTCTAAAAGTACAATAACTAGAAAAATATAAGGGGAAAACATAAAATGTTATAAACTTTATAGACACAAAATATACCTTTGCTTCTATAAAGGGACTAAATGCCACTGAAAAGAACATTTGCCTATATATAAGCATAAAATAAGGAATTATTCAGAGGAGAATACCATGCTTAGGTCAACATTAAGTAGCTAGATAATGATAGTCAATATTAGTATCTACAGAAATAACTTTAAAGTACTGATAAACATATAATTATTATCTATAATACAACAATATTGTATATAATATTATATATGTGTGGAATTTATTGAATTGTCTTACTCATTATTATCTAGTTAGTTCAAAACTGACTGAAGTCACTCTGGCAAAGCCAAGAATCTGAGTGTGGCCTGGTGTAGTAGACTGGATATCTCAGCAGTTTCTATCTGACACTGAAGGCCTGGTGGATTCTTGTTGAACTGTTTGTCTTCAGCACATGTCAGAAGCCTGAGGTAGCTGGTTTAAGTGTCAAAGAAGAACCCAGTAGCCACAATAGCTAGATGGACTCAGCAGTAAGAGCAAAGGTGAGCATAAAAAAATTGAAGTTTCCTTCTTCTGTGTAATTCCATCTTTTTTTTCAGCCACTAGAAGGTGCTGCCCACAGAAAGGTGGGTCTTTTGTCTTCAAATAATCTGACCAAGAATGTGCCTCACAGGAAGGCTCAGCAACCTGTACTTTTGTTATTTGTAGATCCAGATAGCTTGACAACAAAGATTAGCCATGGCAAAAAGTAATCAAATGACCAGGCTTTCTTCAAAGATAAACTACTCTTTAATGTACTGCTACACACTATACATATTGAAACTGATATTCAGTACATTTGAGAGAGAAAGCTTTCATAGCAATGATGCAACTAGTTATTCCTTTAGACGTGAGGTCAGTCTCAGTGCTTAGAACCTCTCCTAACTAAAGCTCACGGAACCTGACAACTCTAAATCTCACATTCTTCATCTGCAAAAAGTAAGATAACAGTCATTGAGATGGAAAATGTTAAATGAAATGTGAACAATTAGTGTACTGCCTAGCATGTAGTAGCTTATAAATCACAAATGATTAAGGTACTCTTTAGTTTACTGTTTATTGTCAAAAATAAGCTTTATTAGACTGATAGTGGGGGGATATGAATTTGGGTTCAACTACCCATCTGAGTTTTAGATTTGACACCTGTATCTTGTAACATCATTTTTTACGATAAAAGTTACTCTCAAAACAACCTCCTGAGTAAACAGAACCATGTACAATTTGGTTTATCCACAAATATCCAATATTTAAGATACTACAGGCTAGAGGCTCATCAAAAACTATCCTTAGAAAGATGCAGAAGTCTATCTAGTGTCCCTTTGTTTTATATGAGATCACTGGTGACTGAACCATGGGATTTGAAATAATCAGATTAAAATGTAATGAAGTAAATTGCTATGAAGCATTAGAGAGACTGTGACATCACAGTTTCTAAACATTCCCTACAAGTCAAAAATGCCTTATTTTCTTCTCATGGGCCACGGGGGAACATTTCACTCTTGTGGCAGCTGGGTTTCTTTCAAACCAGTACATTTTGGACAGGGTTGAGAGTTTTGTCTTTCAATGCTCCATAGCCTCAATTAGGAACAAAATTAGCCACTGTCACAGGATGGATGGCTCCTTTCACAGAAGACTTCTTATGAGGGTATTTGAATTGCAAATGTCAAAACCCCTCAAGAAAGTGCAGCCAAAATAATAAATAAGCAGACAAGCTTTCCTAAGAGCAGCAGTAATTCATTATCACGCAATTAGCCTTGTAACAAGCCCACATTTCCAGTTTGGAATACTTCATTTGGTTTTGGAAATATGAGTATGGTAAAGGTTGAAAATACAGGGTAAGCCCTTGATGCTAACCATTTAAAAATGATTTGACGTTAACCTTAGGTGGGAGAGCCATCTGATGACATCCTCTGAAGAAAGCTGAGCGTTTGTCCATCACCACTCCATCAGAGTGTCTAAGTACAGTCCTTGCCACTAAAAGGAAGTGGGATATGGAGCTTCAGGTAATTAATTTTCACACTATCCCTTTCTTAGATCCTAATGGAACCTTTATTAAGAATAGACAAACATAGTGTAGAGCCACAAGGCCTTCAAGACACCTTTCCTTTCATCTTTCTATAAAATCTCATGATATTCTGAACGGTTTAAAGGACTAAGCTGATGATGGTCCAGAGGACCAAGGGAAGACAGTCAAGAGAGGAACATCAGATTGGAAAGGTAGATTATTTGAAACCAAGATGTTTGCTACAAAGGTTCTTTTGTCAATGCTCTTTTTTTTTTTTAATTTTGAAAAAGAAATGTGAAATAGATAATGAAAGTGTGACCCATAAGGCTGGCCAGACCTTTGAAAGCCTATTTGAGAATGCTGGCCAGGGGAAAGAGGGTGACGGCTCGGTGTGGATGTGGCCATACCTCCTGGCATCTATCTGCCTTGAGGCAGAAACAACTGCCTGAAATCAGTCACAGGGCTGTTCTGCTCCACTTCCCTCAGAGATCACTTGCTGCATTTCCAGCTCTTTTTTCTTCCAATTCTAGAGTTTTGGATATCTCAAGAGAACTTACAAGTGCAGCATTTTGTGAACTCCTGGTAGGCTGTCAGAGGCACCTGCCTTTGAGCTCCTTCTTTTATCGAGGTGCATGAATGGAAGTACTGACTTGTCTTTGTCACTTCCCCCATCCTGCTTTACAGAATCCCGTGTGAGATACTTTGCTGAAAGTTGGAATGAGTTCTGTTGTTTTGCCACACTTAGCATCCTATGATGTCATACCGATGTCATTGATCTCTGAAAGAACATGTGTCACAGGACTGTTTTGTTTAACCTACCAAATATTTGTGAGAATCAAAAAGTAATACTTATAATGTATGTATGCATGTGTGCATGGTCTGACATTCATCTCCTGCCAGACAAGATCTTGTTTAAACTAGATTTTGACAAGTCGGCCATACTGTGAAAGAACAAGCTTTGGGGATGCAACTGTGTCTGCCTTCCCAGGGCTAGACATACAAGCACACACTCCATACCTGCCATTTCACCTGAATTCTGGGGCTTGAATTCAGGTCCTTAAATTTGGAAAGCAAGCTTTACTGACTGAGCTGTGTCCTCAGCCTAAAAGGATGATTTTAAGAGTTCCCAGTTGATTTCACTTTCTACTTAACCTAAACTGGATAGCCCATCACTTATAAAACTCCTGCTATCCCACTAAATGTACTGTTTGGAAATGGAAAATTAAAACAATGAAGCCATCTGTATTTGGCAGTTTCTTATGTTCTAGCTTATCCCTAGCATGTTCAAACAATGTAATTTAGTACTTGATTAATACTTACTTTTTTTTTTTTTTTTTTTTTTTTTGCTAGTCCCCAGCATAGTCTCACAAGAGACAGCTCTATCTGGGTCCTTTCAGCAATATCTTGCTAGTGTATGCAATGGTGTCAGCATTTGGAGGCTGATTATGGGATGGATCCCTGGATATGGCAGTCTCTAGATGGTCCATCCTTTTGTCTCAGCTCCAAACTTTGTCTCTGTAACTCCTTCCATGGGTATTTTGTTCCCAATTCTAAGAAGGGGCAAAGTGTCCACACTTTGGTCTTTGTTCTTCTTGAGTTTCATGTGTTTAGCAAATTGTATCTTATATCTTGGGTATCCTGAAGTTTCTGGGCTAATATCCACTTATCAGTGAGTACATATTCTGTGAGTTCCTTTGTGATTGGGTTACCACACTCAGGATGATGCCCTCCAGGTCCATCCATTTGCCCAGGAATTTCATAAATTCATTCTTTTTAATAGCTGAGTAGTACTCCATTGTGTAAATGTACCACATTTTCTGTATCCATTCCTCTGTTGAGGGGCATCTGGGTTCTTTCCAGCTTTTGGCTATTATAAATAAGGCTGCTATGAACATAGTGGAGCATGTACCCTTCTGGATATATGCTCAGGAGAGGTATTGCAGGATCCTCCAGTAGTACTATGTCTAGTACTATGTTCAATTTTCTGAGGAACCGCCAGACTGACTTCCAGAGTGGTTGTGCAAGCTTGCAATCCCACCAACAATGGAGGAGTGTTCCTCTTTCTTCACATCCTAGCCAGCATCTGCTGTCACCTGAATTTTTGATCTTAGCCATTCTGACTGGTGTGAGGTGGAATCTCGGGGTTGTTTTGATTTGCATTTCCCTGATGATTAAGGATGTTGAACATTTTTTTCAGGTGCTTTTCAGCCATTCCGTATTCCTCAGGTGAGAATTCTTTGTTCAGCTCTGAGCCCCATTTTTAATGGGGTTATTTGATTTTCTGGAGTCCACCTTCTTGAGTTCTTTATATATATTGGATATTAGTCCCCTATCTGATTTAGGATAGGTAAAGATCCTTTCCCAATCTATTGGTGGTCTTTTTGTCTTATTGGCGGTGTCTTTTGCCTTGCAGAAGCTTTGCAACTTTATGAGGTCCCGTTTATTGATTCTCGATCTTACAGCACAAGCCATTGCTGTTCTATTAAGGAATTTTTCCCCTGTACCCATATCTTCGAGGGTTTTCCCTACTTTCTCCTCTATAAGTTTCAGTGTCTCTGGTTTTATATGGAGTTCCTTAATCCACTTAGATTTGACCTTAGTACAAGGAGATAGGAATGGATCAATTCGCATTCTTCTACATGATACCCACCAGTTGTGCCAGCATCATTTGTTGAAAATGCTGTCTTTTTTCCACTGGATGGTTTTAGATCCCTTGTCAAAAATCAGGTGACCATGGGTATGTGGGCTCATCTCTGGGTTTTCAATTCTATTCCATTGGTCTACTTGTCTGTCGCTATACCAGTACCATGCAGTTTTTATCACAATTGCTCTGTAGTACCGCTTTAGGTCAGGCATGGTGATTCCACCAGAGGTTCTTTTATCCTAGAGAAGAGTTTTTGCTATCCTAGCAAACACAGAAGTGGATGCTCACAGTCAGCTATTGGATGGATCACAGGGCCCCCAATGGAGGAGCTAGAGAAACCACCCAAGGTGCTAAAGGGATCTGTAATCCTATAGATGGAACAAGAATATGAACTAACCAGTAGCCCTCCCCCCCAAGTTCGTGTCTCTAGCTGCATATGAATCAGAAGATGGCCTAGTAGTCCATCAGTGGAAAGAAAGGCCCATTGGTCGTGCAAACTTTATATGCCTCAGTACAGGGGAATCCAGGGCCAAGAAGTGGGAGTGGGTAGGTGGGGGAGTGGGTGGGGGAGCAGGTGGGGGACTTTTGGGATAAATACCCAATAAAAAAAGAACATTTAAAAAAACTTACTTCTTCCAAATTATAGCCATTCCATAACCTCTCCCATACTCAATAGATCTTTGCTTCCATGCTACCATTATCTATATCTCCATACTTTTAAAGCTTATGCCTCTAATATACTGTTAAATACTGTCTTTACAGTGTCACCATCCATGGAAACAAACCTACTGAATGTCTTTTCTTCACTTCATTTTCAAAATTATCTGTCACCTTCCAATTGTTAAACCCACCACTGCTGTCCTCACTGAAGCTCTACAAGCTAAGTCTTGCAACTCCAAGATTTACACCTCTGTTGCCCTTCCCCATTCTAATGGCAATTCCATTCTATTCCCCTATTGCAGTCCCTTCCCCTATTATGTCTGTCTTTCTTTAAGGCATGAAGTCTAGCGTTTTCTAAGATGAACCCTTGCAGCCCAGCTATGTTGATGTTTCTTGGGATCTGGATGCTCTCTAGTACCAACTGATCAAATCCTCACTGGCATTCCAGAAAGAGGACTTTGGACAGACATTATAGACAGGACATAACTTTGGAAATGCCCTGACTCCCCCCAACCCCACCTTCTATGCCCCATTGGTCACAGACCTGAGTAATGGTGTCAGTATCCACCAATAAGTGAGTCAGATAATAACATCTGGTTATGTTTAAAGACTAGAGGTAGGTATTGACCCTGGCTAGGATGAACTTTTCTCTGATCTGCTAATGAAATGTTAATAAGAAGTCCAAAGCAGGCTGGAGAGATTGTTCAGTGATTAAAAGCGTGTATATACTACTCTTGAGGATGACCTGAATCAAGTTCCCAACACCTATTTCAGGAAGTTCCCGTTTGTCTGTAATTCCAGGGCTCTGAAGACCAATGCTGCAGTCTTTGGGCATGGGTAATCATATACACTCACAGGCACACATTCATACATATGATTTAAAAATAAAACAAGTTATTATAAAGAAGCACACAGAAATCTACTAGAGAATATAGTGAGTGTACAGTCTTCTCCTTTTTTAATGAATAGAAATGCTCAAATGTTGGTGTTTTTATTTCTCCACAGAAAAGGATAAATTTTCTGGGACATATATAGCTAACTCTCTCTTGTGAGCTTTTCACCTGTTGCTGCATCAGAAATCAGGACCTATCACCTGTGGTTACCCTGTTACCCTGACCTCTACACTGGGCCATTATTGATGGTTCAGCATTTCAACTATGGTCCTTGATCTATGCCTCTGCAAACATTTACCTCTCCTAAGTCCTATGTGCAGGCAGTTCTAGTCATAGCTCACCATAACATGATTACTCACAGGAAAATGTGCAATTGCCATTGCTTGTTTCCTCTGACAACTATAAACCATACTAGACATGCTTGAGCACTGTCGCTCCTACACTTTATATATCTCTTACCTATTGGTCTCTGGCTCTACCAATGTGTCTCTCACCTAGGAAAGTTTCCAACCCATTCTAATGTATTCCAGTATCACAAACTAAATCCCCAAATATAAATATAATGCTGCTTTTCTCCGCAAAACTCCTTCAATGGCCTTTTGCCACCTTCAGGATAAACTCCGCCTGTCAGAGCAAAGCAACAGACTCAAGGCATGCAAGGTCCAGTGGAGCTCTGAGGTTTTATTTATTTCTGCTTTCCTTCTTTCTAGGTCTCCAAGGATTCCTAATTATTCAAGCACATCTCAGGTCGCCAGGCCTGTGTACTTTTCAAACTGTGCAGAATAAATATCATTTTCAAACATTTCTTTTCAACAATGCCTGCTAGTCTACCAAAACTCTTCTTAGGTTTCCACAAACAACTTATCTCAAACCTTATAAATTTCATTTTCAAGCACATGCAGACATCAACAACTTCTTACCAACTCTTTCCTATTAGCCATATTCAAGTAATCATGATTTTTTTCTTTTTTTATTAGATATTTTCTTTTTTACATTTCAAATTCTATCCCTTTTCCTAATTTCCCCTCCAAAAATCCCCTAACTCCTACCCCCACCCCTACTCCCAACCCACCCACTTCCACTTCCTGGGCCTGGCATTCCCTTATAATGGGGCATAGAAACTTTATAGAACCAAGGACCTCTCCTCCCATTGATGACCAACTAGGCCATCCTCTGCTACATATGTAGCTAGAGCCATGAGTCCCACCATGTGTTTTCTTTGATTGGTGGTTTAGTCCCAGGTAGCTCTGGGGGTACTGGTTAGTTCATATTGTTGTTCCTCAGAGGGGGCACCAAACCACTTCAGCTCCTTGGGTACTTTCTCTAGCTCCTTCATTGGAGACCCTGTGTTCTGTCCAATGGATGACTGTGAGCATCCACTTCTGTATTAGTCAGGCAATGGCAGAGCATCTCAGAAAACAGTTATATCAGGCTTCTGTTAGCAAAATCTTGTTGGCATCTGCAATGGTATCTGGGTTTGGTGATTGTTTATGGGATGGATCCCCAGGTGGTGCACTCTTTGTATGGTCATTCAGCCTGCTCTGAACTTTGTCCCTGTCACTCCTCCCATGGGTATTTTGCTCCACCTTCTAAGAAGGATCGAAGTATCCACACTTTGGTCTTCCTTCTTGAGTTTCATGTGTTTTGCAAATTGTATCTTGGGTATTCTGAGCTTCTGGACTAATATACACTTATCAGTGAGTGTATATCAAGTGTGTTCTATTGTGATTGGATTACCTCACTTAGGATGATATGCTCCATATCCATCCATTTGTCTAAAAATTTCATAAGTTAATTGTTTTTAATAGCTGAGTAGTACTTCATTGTGTAAATGTACCACATTTTCTATATCCATTCCTCTGTTGGGGGACATCAGGGTTCTTTCCAGCTTTTTACTATTATACTTAAGGCTGCTATGAACATAGTTGAACATGTGTACTTATTACAAGTTGGAGCATCTTCTGAGTATATGTCCAGGAGTGGTATTGCTGGATCTTCGAGTAGTACTAAGTCCAACTTTCTGAGGAAAACTGATTTCCAGAGTGGTTGTAGCAGCTTGCAATCCCACTAGCAATGGAGGAGTGTTGTCTTTCTCCACATCCTTGCCAGCATCTGCTGTCACCTGAGATTTTGACCTTAGCCATTCTGACTGGTGTGAAGTGGAATCTCAGGGTTGTTTTGATTTGCACTTCTCTGATGCTTAAGGATGTTGAACATATTTTCAGGTGCTACTCAGCTATTCAGTATTCCTCAGTTGAGAATTCTTTGTTTAGCTCTGTACCCCATTTTTTTAGGTTTCTTTCTTTTATTTTTAATATATTTTTATTAGGTATTTTCCTCAATTACATTTCCAATGCTATCCCAAAAGTCCCCCATATCCTTCCCACCCCACTTCCCTACCCACCCATTCCCAATTTTTGGCCCTGGCATTCCCCTGTACTGGGGCATATAAAGTTTGCATGTCCAATGGGCCTCTCTTTCCAGTGATGGCCGACTAGGCCATCTTTTGATATGCCGCAGACCCTCTGGGTCCCGTGCCTGTGTAAAACGGTTCTCTAGAGTAGATGGGCAAAGCTTCAGGACGAAATGACAGACAGACAAACACACAAGAGAGGTGTTGAATCTGAATGTAATTTTCTGGTCGAGCTTAGACTAATTATATTACAGCGAATATCATCAATAGTAAAACAACAGATATGGTACATTGAAGTTTCCCAGGTGCAAAGGGAGTGACTGCAAAGTTTATGCTAGGGATCAGCATCCCTCCAGATGCAAGAGGAGTGACTTCAAAAGGACTATGTTTATCTTAGAGATTAGCACCTGCTCTGGGTCAGCTCTGAGTTTCCCACTTTAGAGTTAATTGGGCTAGAGGGGTATTAACTCTTGCCTGGCCTCAGGAATAAAGTAGTGTCAAGGACTTTTAGGCCTTGTTAATTCTTATCTATGTCTGGAGAATTCCCATTAATCAGTATAGTTACTTAATTTGCTGTTGGCACGGAATATAGTCTGTAATAAGAATTTCTATCTCAGTGAGAATTCCAGTCTCTTTTTGTAGATAGGTGAAATAATGACTAGTACTTAATTGGTTATTGAATAGGTTAAACTCCTTGTTGCTATCTGGGATCTAAGAACACTGGGAGAAGGCTTTAGCTATGTTAGAATACAATCTTAGAAGGCATTACAATAAGGTAATACTAAATAGAGTGCACGTGAATCCATACAACAGACTAGCGGTGAGTGGAGGATTGATATTATGATTTATAAAAATTAGGGGAGAAGAATGTCAGACCTCAGGAAAAGAGTTCCCTTTGAAACCCATTGCTTCATCGGTCAGCTTCCCAGCTTTCGCTGTCAAACTGACTCAACCAAAGTACGTGACATTGATACATATGCAGCTAGAGTCAAGAGCTCCGGGGTACTGGTTAGTTCATAATGTTGTTGCACCTACAGGGTTGCAGATCTCTTTAGCTCCTTGGATACTTTCTCTAGCTCCTCCATTGCGGGCCCTGTGATCCATCCAATAGCTGACTGTGAGCATCCACTTATGTGTTTGCTAGGCCCCAGCCTAGTCTCACAAGAGACAGCTATATCAGGGTCCTTTCAGCAAATGCTTGCTAGTGTATGCAATGGTGTCAGCGTTTGGAGGCTAGTTATGGGATGGATCCCTGGATATGGCAGTCTCTAGATGGTCCATCCTTTTGTCTCAGCTCCAAACTTTGTCTCTGTAACTCCTTCCTTGGGTGTTTTGTTCCCAATTCTAAGAAGGGGCAAAGTGTCCACACTTTGTACACCATTTTTATAGGGCTTTTTGATTTTCTGGAGTCCAACTTCTTGAGTTCTTTGTATATATTGGATATTATTCCCCTATCAGATTTAGGATTGGTAAAGATCTTTCCCAATCTATTGGTTGCCATTTTGTCTTATTGACGGCATCCTTTGCTTTACAGAAGCTTTGCAATTTTATGAGGTCCCATTTTCCCATTTATGAGGTCCCATTCTTGTTCTTACAGCACAAGACATTGTTGTTCTGTTAAGGAATTTTTCCTCTGTGCCCATATCTTCGAGGTCTTTCCTCACTTTCTCCTCTATAAGTTTCAGTGTTTCTGGTTTTATGTGGAGTTCCTTGATCCACTTAGACTTGAGCTTTGTACAAGGAGATAAGAATGGATCAATTTGCATCCTTCTATATGCTAACTGAAATATAATTACAGCATTCCCTCTTTCCTCTATGCAACACCTCTAGTGTACTAATCCTTGTTATCACTTGAAGTCTTCACCTCCATGATTGCTCAAACAGCTTGATGTATATTCATCTAATCATATGTTGATCAGACTCACACCAAGACCAACCAGAAAGGTCCATTAAATCCTATGTCAGAGAAAATACCCAAGGAGCTAAAGGGATCTGCAACCCTATAGGTGGAACAACATTATGAACTAACCAGTACACGGAGCTCTTGACTCTAGCTGCATATGTATCAAAAGATGGCCTAGTCGGCCATCACTGGAAAGAGAGGCCCATTGGACTTGCAAACTTTATATGCCCCAGTACAGGGGAGCGCCAGGGCCAAAAAGTGGGAGTGGGTGGGTAGGGGGGTGAGGGGAGGGTATGGGGGACTTTTGGGATAGCATTGGAAATGTAAATGAGGAAAATACCTAATAAAAATATAAATAAATAAATAAATAATCCTATGTCAAATCAGACCAAATCAGTATGAGTCTAAAAACAATGCATATCAAGGTCCTCAAGATGCTTTAAACTGTAGAGAACACCAAACTATTATTTCTTCCTAAACATACAGATCTATCATAAAATATATTACAATAGAAATAACAATAAATAAACAGCTTCATCATGAGTGAGGTGATTCAGACCCAAAATGACAAATTCAGTTTTAATTCTCTTACATGTGGATGTTATCTTTTAATTGTTCAATAATATATCTATATATATTATAATCTATATAACCACAGACATTAGGTATAGAGTAAGGGACTTGGGAGAGAAGGAAGGAACTCTGAAGGTAGGTAGGGGAGATAGAATGTATAGTTATGGAGAGGTTTGGCAGGAGAGAATGGAAGAGGAGGTTTGCATGGAGAAGGAGAGCAAATAGGTAAGAGAGAGAACATGGGTTAGGACAGCTAATAGTGCCATTTTTGGAGTCATATAGAAACCTATTATGTAAAAGAAGCTTCTCAAAATAGATGATAGATAGATAGGTAGGTAGATAGATAGATAGATAGATAGATAGATAGATAGATATCTAAATAGAATCATCAAATAACAGGGGAGAAAAAACCCTAACTAGAGCTCCCTGGGCCCCAAGTTAAACCTATAGTGTTTTATATGAGTTACGTTTAATTGAATTGTGAGATGAAGGGGCCCAATGGAAACCATAAAACAACTCAGGCTATTGTCATTACTATTGGTTGCACTTTACAGATTGTAAGTATAATTGTTAAGACAATGCCTACATATCATACTGTACACAGAGAAATCAAGCTATTGTCTAACTAGAGCCTTCATTCCTACTGACTGTTATTCATAGAAGGTATTCTGCATGCCACCAAAGGAGAAAGCTAATCACCAACCCAGCTACAAACCTTTCAATCTACAAGGGTGACTTGTTGTCAGGATACCCTGGTTCAATAATGGAACAAAAGTTGTTGAAGTAACCAGTTCACTATATGATTGGATTTAAGGTCCACTCCATGAGATGGAACATGCCTAACACTTCCCAAATGTTCAAGAATCTGAGACTGGAAAGGACAGGGACCTAGGGGGGAAACAAATACTACTGCTCTGCTAAAGGAACATAACAGTAACATGACTCCTAATGGCACCTACTATACCTAGATCAGTGTCTCACTCAGCCATCATCAGAGAAGCCTTCTCCTGAGGAGATGGGAGCTAACAACGACCCACAACTGGATGAGCTGCAGACAATGAAAGATATTTGGAACATTCAGTCCTAAATGGAATATCTTCATTAAACCTCTCCCCTCAGCGATCTCTGCAGAAGAGGAGATAGAAAAATTGAAGAGCCAGCGTGGGTGGCAGACACCAAGGAAACAGTGTCTTCCAGACACTCAAGACTGACACACAGAGACTATGGCAGCATGCATACTTGGCCTGCAAAGGTCCAAGCTGATTGGGTAACAGCACTGAGAGGGGAAGTAGATAAGATCTACATATCTAACCCAGAAGCTATGTCCAACTGACAACTACTAACAGATTTTTTTAAATCTAGGTTTACAACTGAACTAGCATGAGATATATTAACTGAGAACACACATTTGCACTTGCTTAGTAATCTTTATAAGGATAAAACAGAGAAGGATAAAGAGGAAGAGAGAAAAAGATGAGAGAAAATTAAAGTTAAAACTGTGTACACCATCTTTTCACTTATATGTATTTTTATTTTATGTGTATGAGCATTTCTCTACATGTATGTTTGTTTATTACACATGTGCTTGGTGGATGCAGAGGCTGGAAGAGGATTCCAGATCATCTGGGACTAGAGCTACAGATAGTTGTGAGTACTATGTGGGAACTGAAATGAAACCAAGGTTCTCTGCAGGAGCAGCAAGCATTCCTAAAGCCTGAGCCATCTCTAGCCCTGACACACTAGTTTTATAATGAGTAGTAGAAAATATGAGAAGACAATGGACTTCAGCTTAGGACATTACTTGTGTCAAAATGGAAAGCAAGATAGGAGTGTGTTTGACAAAGTCTGTTTGTGAAGATTTTTCTCAGCCTTTCTTCCCCTAGGAATGAGTTGGGTAGTTTTCACAGATAACTTTCCCTTCTGCTTTATGTTGGAAATTAGGGGACAGTTGGCCCTCCCTTTTATTTCTTCAAGTGACTTTAAAACAATTAGCATATTATAGTTTTGTTAAAGTGGTGTGATCTAATCTCCAGCTAGACAGGCTGATGAATAGATGATAGATAGGCAGATAGACAGAGAAGTAGATAGATAGATAGATAGATAGATAGATAGATAGATAGATAGATAGACAGATAGACAGACAGGTGATAGACAGACAGATGACAGACAGACAGATAGACAGATGATAGACAGACAGACAGACAGACAGACAGACAGACAGACAATAGATGGATCATAGACATGGTTCACTCACTAGTTGAAATGCATGCTACCTCAAGAGAGAATCTTTTTACCAATGTTCTCTCCCTCCTAATCATACTCTAATTTTTCATAACACTATATAATTTTAAGTATATTACTTTTTCTTCATGTTCGATTACAATAGGGTGGAATCTCTATGAGAGGAGGCCTTGAAATTTTTCTTTTCTATATCCCTAAAAATGATTTTATGAATAAATGAATACATGTGAAGTGAATATACTATATTTTCTCCTTTACATAAAAATTCCTAAAATATGATCACATTTTTATTACATTGCAGAGGGTTTGCCACCAGTTTGGAGACAGTTGGAAACAAAGGCCAGCCATCTTCTGAGACACACACATACAAGTGCAACTATTTGTTCACCAAGGAGCTTGTCCTGGATGTGGATGTCTTGCTTAGAGAAAATTAACTCCACTAGGCACTGTACCAGCCACAAGCAACACTTAAAGACCACAATTGTTTTTATTCCATTACTTAAGGAGACTTAAACTTAACTGTAACCCTTAGTAACTAGCCATGGTTATTTAAATGTACTTGGGAAGGTGCTAGGAAGATGGCTTGGCTGGAAAAGTGCTTCCTGTGCAGGAATGAGGACCCATGTTCAGATCCTCAGCAATAATAAAAGGAAAGTGTAGCACAACACATCTGTAACCTGGATACTGAAAGTCAGAGACAGAGGGATTCCAGGTATTATGAACCCAAAGTTCAGTTAGAGACCATGTCTTAAAAAGCAAGATGGAAAGAAATTAAGAATGATACTCCACACTGAATGCCGGCTTCCACATGCACAGGAATACATATGCATCCCTATTCATGTGCACACATGCACACACATTAACAAATGCACACACATTAACACATGCACACACATGAATGCATGCACACACCTGAACACATTCACACACATTAACACAGGCACACACATGAACACATGCACACACCTGAACACATGCACACACATTAACACAGGCACACACATGAACACATGCATGCATGCATACACCTGAATACATGCACACACATTAATGTACACACATAAACCACATATGCACAGAGTTTAAAAATTAATGCAAAAATGTTTACTAAACACATTAATTTCCTTTTTTTCCTAAATAAGTCCACGTGTGGCTTTGGACCACATACATTTATCTTATCTCAGGTCTGCATGCTAGAATTTCAAGCCAAAATGCTGGCAAGCCCACACTCTCCCAAAGGCCTCTTCACCTGTTTTCTTGTCTCTGATAATGACCTGACTCTCATTTCCTCCTGCTTTCAAGTGTTGTTTTCCCTGTATCTGTCTCTCTTATAAAAATAGTAGTCACATAGCATTATGGGCAGATCCTCCTTCAGTAGGATGTAACTTCAACTTCACTTTAAATAGCTTGAGATACTGGAACTTGGAACTTAATTTGTGAGGAAATTTCAAACTACACATTCTGACAATAAAACTATATAAGTTTTCAGTTATGAACACTGTTTCTTTATTCAATTTATTCAGCTGTTTTCTCTGGTATAATGTCATAGTCTGAATAGTAAAAATGAACTAAACCTATGTCTTGCCTATAAGGAGATATGTTAAACATAGTATGTCTACTCAGTGTAATATTCAGGAATAGGCAGAGTGTCCTGGGAACACAGACTCAGGTGTGATTCATTCAGCCTGTGAGATGAAGCAAAACAATGCAAGATAATCTTTATGCAGTATTGTGGAAGTATGAAAGCTAGGCAAGTG
Source organism: Mus caroli (assembly GCF_978045245.1). NCBI lineage: Eukaryota > Metazoa > Chordata > Mammalia > Rodentia > Muridae > Mus > Mus caroli. The sequence continues at coordinate 20,207,983 of NW_028227258.1, forward strand.
GAAAGATCAAAGAAGATATCCTAAACACAGGGCTATTCAGCATGTATGTATTGACTACCTGCTGTGTGATAAACATGAGGGTTAGGAGCTAGCATGCTGATGTGATCAGTGTTTGTGTCTGGGGATACAGACATTAAATGCCCCTGTGTTGATGTAATGTTAATTTATCAAGGAGACCGGTTGACATAATGAGATGTGATAGTTGCTCAGATGGTGGTGTAAAACAGGTAAAGATAAATATTGAAACTTGAATTTGTGTTAAGTGACATGAAATTATTATAAAGATAGTCATGAGAAATGGCAGAACAACTTTTCTTAAAAGTTAGGTCCTGGGGAGGCTGTAGTATAGATTGAAGAGTTCCTCAGAATGCATTGTCTACCACCATTACTAGTACAGGTTTTCATACAACCTTAGAATGTGCCCTATGCTGGATGTTACTTGTAAGCATTTTTATCAACATCCATAAAATAGGTGGTTGTACAATAGGTGCATACAAAACAGATAATATGCAAAGAGAGGGCGGAGTCTATAGCACCTGTAAGTATCAAGCTATGGAAAAATGGAAAGAGTACATAAAGACCTAAAAGACCCTTTATTAAGAAATGGATGCAAAGTATATTTTATGCATTTGACATTTTAAACCCCTCTTGTGAACCATTCAGTATATGTGTGTGTGCATGCACACAGACACACACACATACACACACACACGCACACACACTCGGGGCAGGGAGGAAAAGGAAAAGAGAGAGAGGGAGAGAGAGAATATTGGGAGCCAACTAAAACATTGACAGAAACTTTTGGTTAAATTGTTAAACGTGAGCACAAAACATTATAGAAAGACCAACTTCTTTTCTGCACCCTTAAGATTCTTTTGTTTTTTTGTTTTTTTTTTTTTTTTGGTTTTTCGAGACAGGGTTTCTCTGTGTAGCCCTGGCTGTCCTGGAACTCACTTTGTAGACCAGGCTGGCCTCGAACTCAGAAATCCGCCTGCCTCTGCCTCCCAAACCCTTAAGATTCTTAAGTGGTGGTATGTATATTAAACTGGAGAAAAAAAACATGGTTTATAAAAGAGAAGACAGATTTTAAAGTGTTAGGAATATATATAATATATATGAGTTGTCAAAAGTCAGAGCCTAGTCTATGCTCTCACTGGGTAAAGCGATGTGCACAAGGGCACTTACAGAAAGACAAATGGTTTCATGCAAAGTGAGGGGCAGGAAAAGAGGGCACACTTACAGGAAATCAAGTTACATTTTAGAGAGATAATGAGCCCCTAGGACAGGAAATGAGGGAAGAGGAGGGGAGGGGGGAGGGGAGAGGATGGGGAGAGGGAGGGAGAGGAGGAGGGGAGGGGGAGGGAGAGGAGGAGGGGAGGGGGAGGGGAGAGGAGGATGTATCTGTGACCATCTGTGTGTTTGTGTCATCCCCTCAGTCAAAGGGGAATCATGGTAATTCTGTCATGAACTCTTTGGGGCAGAGGGAACACTGCTTTTCTACAGAGAAACGATTTCAACAACTCAGTTTCATTCAGCTCAAAACTTTTATATCCCTGTGCCAGTTCCAGATGAGTTCAACCCAGAGGACAGAAAGAAGGGCTTAGGGATCAACAGAAAAGCAGAGGCCCTCCATGCTTAACATGTAACACTTCAGGGGACAATCTGACATGGTAGTCTCAGTTTGTCTGTCACCAGGTCATGCTTCTACAAACTTGGACGTCCTGCAGGTGAAAGGCTAGCAATGCCCACTTCTGCCCCAAGAAGAATATCCCAAGTTCTGTTTGTCTCCATTATTTTCTGATGACACTTGAGGTTTAGAAAAAAATCTATAGTCATGATGACAGTATAGCTCAGTGATACAACACATGGTAAGGATTACCACATGAGAGGATTAACTTCTATAACCACAGTAAGCAAGAAAGGAGAGAAGAAAGTGTAGAGGAAGGGAGGGAAGAAGGGAGGAAGAGAAGGAGGGAGGAAAAGAAAGAAGGATGGAGGGAGGAAGGGAAGAAAGACTTGTATAGATAGCAAACATTAAGGAACTTTTACTGGGACTTTAAAATCCTGGCAAGAGGACAGTCCTATGTCCCAGGAGAGGAGATAGCCCTGCCTGTGAACAGTGAGCCCTGGAAATCCATGCCCAATAACTAACTTCTGGGCATAAAATACAAAGGAAGGGCAGGGCTGGAGGGCCAGTTGTGGACCTCTAGGGCAGAAAGACAGGGTGGCAGCATAGCTGACTATGGTATACCCTTCTGCACCAGTCAATGTCAATTTTGACTCCAGAACCATCCGACATGCTTTCTGAGTTATCAATACTAAACATATGTGGTGCAAGTTGTAATCTGCAATGCTTTTCTATGCAAATATTAAAAACGCATTTCTCTTTCATGGACCAGTGCACTCTAGGGTTCTGTTCTTTTCCATTTTTTACTTGCTTTTATATCCAGATGAGAGGTTTTAAAGGCATTCTCATTTGCTGCAAATAAAAACTGAAGTGCAAGGGGAATCCTTAGGAGAGCAAGCTGCCTCTCCCACACTCCATTACTTCCTCCACTGTCTGTGGTTACTGGGCATGAACTTAACAAAAGGCTGCCTTAGAAACCAAGGGTGAGAGCCCACCTCGGTAAAAGAATCTATTAACCAAAGCCAAAGCCCATGAGATTTGAAGAAAGGGAAAAACAAAGAGATATCTGACCCTATTTGTGCAGGACAGAATAAAAGCAGCAAAACTGGCTATCAAGGGGTTCCAAACAATGACAGCAGAACAAAAACTCCAAACAAGAGAGTGATTTGCATTAAAGCAAGCATTATTGTGTACTCTGTAATTAATTAATAAATTCACAATTCTTGAGCAATTTTTATTCATAACATACTCCTGGCATGTAAAACCTAAGATTCATATGCATGCATATGCTTGTGTATGTATAGATATCCATGGCTTTATAGTAGAGAGGATATTGTACACACAAACCCATATTAAAGTCACATTAAGGTGACTTTCAAAGTACACATTGGAAAGATATATGCTGAATTTTTATTAGTTTGTACATATGTATGTGTATGTGTACATGTGTGTGCACGCATGCGTGTGCCTTTGATATGTATGTCAAGGTGGGCTCAAGTTGCTTCTCTCCATCTGTAGATCCAGGAGATCAAACTCAGGCCATCAGATTTGGTGGCAAATGCTCTTATATGAGAGCCACCTCTTCAGTCCAGGCTACACTTTTCATTTGTTTATATTTTTGTTTGTTTATGGTTGAAACAGGTTCTCATGTATCCCAGACTGGCCTCAAATCCACTAAGATACATCCTTAGTCCTACAAAGATTTATTTTGTTTGTTTTGTTTTTGTTTTTTATTAGACACTAAATATAGTGTCTCAGGTCACAAAAGGCAACAAAACAAAGCAGACCTCTTGTAAGAATCGCATGGCCAAGAGCTTAAAAACCCTTCAATGAAAAAAATATCATCTTTATTTTGAGCAAGTTGAATGACCTCCCAGCCTACAGCTGCTCGGACACGCGCTGTGACTGCAGTTTCCAGTTTGTACAGAAGTTTCTGCCCATTGCCAGCAAGTCAGGGCAGCAGTGCCTCAAGCCAACATTGAAATTTGTGGTGTTTGGGCATGATACCCTGTTGTTGTCACAAGTTCTACAACGCTCACAGCTGCTGTTTGACTCCTGTGCAGCAAACAAGATTTGGCACACATGAGAGCACATATATCATATACCATTCGGTTTGTGATCTATGTTAAAAATTAAAGTGAGGTTTGTTTTCGTTCATTTTGTATTTCATTCAAAATAAAACCTTTGGTTTGTTATTGCGAGTCTACTTCATTCCTCCTCAGCACCCTAATTTACATTTATCCAATCAAAGAAATCACAGCATGAGTGCTTTTATAAAAAAAGATACTTCATCCAACACTATCCTGGCCCACATTGGTGCTTTCTGAATACATGTGACAGGAAAGAGGTGAGCATGCTGAAACCCCAAATAAAATTGCTCTTTCCCTGTTGTATGACCTTCTCCTCCTGACTGGCCTGTCCACCACTGGAGGTGACCTGTAAATTAGCAGGGCAGTGCACCAAGCTCTACAGTTAGTGGACAGCCTCAGCTGCTACAGTATCTGTTGGAGGGGATGGCTGGGATCAGTGCTGTTAGGATTGATCAAAATTCAGTCCATTGTCCTGCTCTGGGCCTACATTGAAAGTGAGATATTTTATTCAGCAATTTTCCATCTCATGGTGACACATGGGATTTGTGATGGGTGATGGACAGGTGGATGATCAAGTTGTTTTCGAGATAAGAAGTGCTTAGCAGAAGAGTTATGGAGCAAAGCAGCCAATAACGCCGCCATCTACAAGACTAATGGGCAGTGCTGACAGACCTATAAGCACAGCAGGGAGCACACTTGGCTCTCTTCCCTGTCATGGGGTATATTCCCTCTGCATTGGCAGTGGGCAGGGCAATGCCTGTCATAGAATTCGTTTGGAATCTCAAAGGTAAGATCACCTTGCACAAATGTGAAAAGCTGGCTTAGACTGCACTGCCAGCTCTGTGGATAGCAACACTCCAGTAAAGCACCTGTCGTCAGAAAACAAGAGAAATATGAGAAATTCTTAGGGTATAGAGACATCGACTTGTTTAGGTACTCATTTCAACAAGAGTACTTCTTTAAAAAGACAGAGCCTCCATTTTCTCTCAAGCCCTTCCATAGGAAACCTGCTGGCTGGCCACATTCATTTGATTTCCTAAATTCAGGGTTGGAACTTGGCTGCTAGAACTCAGCCATAACCAGGCAAGTGAGATGCCTGATTTTATGAGACAGTAATGTTTCCCATGAAATAAATCAGACCTAGAGACAGCTGTTTTGATTTGGAGGCGAACAGCAAAGCGTTCCAGCCAAAAACTTGCGCTTAATGTGTAAGAGCTAAGTGGGGATGTCCCAAACGTGAAACAAAACCAAAACTGAACCAAAATGTGTCCCCCTAAGAATCTGGGAAGACATAAGCAGAGAGAAAGTGAAACCTGCAAGTTCCCTGTTATTTGTTCCTTGTTCAATTAGCATAAACCAACTTCCATCTAGTACATATTTAACAAAGGCAAAATGAGACAGATTTTCTCCTTGTATTGTCTTAAAATTGAGTTAATTTGTAGTTCCTCCATCAGTCACACCTGCTAGTGTGAACATAATTTGGTTGTGGTGTATTACACTTTGCTCAAGTTGTTATTTTATAGCTGTGTTGTGATTTTTCCAAAACTCAGAGGCCCAGGAAACAACTTGCAACTTAGATAATCAAGAAAAACAGTACCTTGTACACACACAGCCCATAGAGTAGAGCCTCTGTATCAGCCACTATGTCAGAACATCATGGTGCTCTTTGGCTGTTTTAGCCCGGGGCATGGACCATTTCACAGGGAGTAAACATTCATAGTAGTCTATCCAAGTACAGCTTCATTGCTGATGAAAAATGAGTAATGGAGCCAGCCCCGGGCTGGCATGTGCTTCTCAGATGCTTCATCAGATCAGCTGGTAGCATTGCTAGGTGCTTTCTGCCTTCGAGAAACCAAGTAAGTAAGGACAGCTCTTACCTACAACTCTAGATTATAGTGAAGCACTGCTAGGGGGAAGGAGGCGGGGCCGGGGGCCGGGGTGGGGGGGCGGGGCGGGGCCGTGCTAAGTGGAATCTTCTCTCTTCCAGCAGACAGAATGTCCTTCCCTCATTTATTCTTCTCCATAAAGATCTAACTGGTTTGACTCATGAGACAAGGAAGGTCTCGCATCTTTGGTGGCCTCTTTCCCAAAAGGTTAGCGGGGTCCAGGCTTTAATGCCCTATCTCTACAGCCAGGACTGGATGGACGTGGGACTCTAATGTTCCTAACTGTAACTTATCTGTGTGAACAGCCTACTTTCCCTGTAGTCCTGAGCATGGTGTCCTAATACAGTGACTCAGAATACTGTAATTAAGGTAGCAGTTCACAGAAATTAAAACCTTAAGCTGTGGGAGTGGTAGTATTGCATGGCCAGGGCAGTAAAGTGTTCTGCTAGCTCTAAATATGAATGGAAGAAGAAAGAAGTTACAGTGGTTCACACTCGCTGCTCTCTTGCCTTCAATACCCTGGGACACGGTTTGCACAGAAGACAACAGGAGAGCCTGGGACCCAAGGCCTCAAAGAGGATGGCCCCAGTGAGAGAAACTAAGAAACTACAAATGGCATTTGTTTCTAAATAAAAATACAAAAGATGGGAGTCAGAAAACAAAACAAAACAACCTCAAAGGAACTCTCAAGAGGGGCTGTGGGAGCCTGCAAGCTACCTGAGGTCTCAGACTAGTAAAGACCAGAAAATTTAGGTCACCTGAATGTATGTGACAGTTATAAGCAATTTATTTGTTTAAGCCACTTTTTATTTACATCATTTAATCACAAGAATATATCTGCGAATACACTGAATACCAAGGATTTTACTGTCCCACATGCTGCAAATTGGGATACAAAGCCAAGAATTAATTACCCCATGTTACATAGCTGGCAAGGAGTAAAGAGGGATTAGAAAGATATATAAGCAGGATTGAAATAATATATATGTTCTTTGATTCCTGGACGAAGTCAGTACTATATCACTTGGCATTCCTAAGGCCTATAAACTCTCTTTCACAGAAATAGTCAGGAATGTTCTTTAAGCAGGAATATGAAGTTATTTATATGTAACTGTGTTGAAAAGCTAGAGAAATGCTTTAAGGCTTAGTGACCATGATGTTCAGCCAGAGAGAGGGGGGGGGGATCCTGCCAATAGCCATATGATCTTGGATCTGAATCTTTCCTTAGGACTCTTCAAAAGAGATCCCATCCCTGTCATGGTGTTCACCTTGAAAGTCTGTGATGGGAAACCCTCAGAGAGGCCCTAAGTAAGCCTGAGTCTGACTCCTAACAATAGAAAACTGTTTAAAAGGTGTGTGGTTTAAGCTTCTAACTTTATTAAAATTTTTTGTAATATCTCACTAAGCAATTATTTATGCATCCATTTACCCAATAAAACAATTAGAATCCCCTTCTGGGTCAAAGGTGCAAGCATGCTTAACAATTTCTTTTCCCCATATCTTCCTGCTTTGCATGCTGCCTAAGTTGATGGAGTGGATCTCATAAGAAGCACTTACTTTTTGGTCTGGGGTGGTAGGTACAGTCTTACTGTGTTCTCCATAATACTCTGGCAGATTTAATACTTAGTTGTCTATTGGCAGGGACTGCAAGGTCCAAATCATTTATTATGGTATGTTTAAGAATATTTCTATATTAACAAGTTCTTTTGACATAAGCATTAATGGAGAGCATAATTCAGTCTCAAGGTACCTTAAGGAACATTTATCCTAAATGGCTTTGCCAAGGCCTGCACGCGAGTGATGAACACTTTCCTCTGACGATGCATGGAGCCCAGGACTGTTATGACAGACAAAGGGAAGCCAGGAGACAGAGATATCAACCTCTTCAATTGTTGCTAGGCAGTTTTCCCATCTAGGATGCCCTTTTTATTAATGTATATTTTATTCATCCTCTTTTTTCTTCTTCGAGTGTTAAAGAGGAGTAAGAAATTGGTTTAATCATTTTCTGAAAAATCAGCTAAATTCTAATGTTGTTTGATTACACCCAGTTGCAAAAATGTCAAGTGCATTTCCATTTAGAGTGCTTGCTTAAACAGCCGTGCAAGTGGGTGACACCCCAAAACGAGCCTACACTACGAGCAAGTTCTGCATTCTTTTCGACACACACTTGCATTAATCCACTCCCTTATTCTCAAAAGTAATGCATTTTTCCAGCACATCATTCCTTAAATGAGGGCGATCCATCATCACGGGAGATTCACCAGTGAGGCCCATTAATAAAAACAGACAGCTTCAATGTCGTTTCCTTTGGGAAGGCTTGTTCCTTGGGAAAGCAATGTTTGGTTGTTTGTGCCAAAAATCCAACCCAGATGTTTCCACAAGTTCTACTTCCCCTGGTGAGACATTTCCCTGGACTGTAATGCATGGCAGGTCTCATTCCAGGCTTCATTAGGAAGGAGGCTGTTCATCTTAAAATGATCCACTCAACGTAACTGAATGGGACTGTTCTTCCCTCCCCTAAACACTGAGGGATTGAAAATTATTATATTAACTGTAGCAGATATCCTCTTCTCTGATCAGCCCAGCACCATAATGTGATTAAAACCCACGCATACATTACACATATTCAAATGGCTATTTGATTAGTAACAGCACAGTTCAAATGTGGAAAGTAGTACAATTGCAAACTTTTGCCAACTGTTCATCTAATTCTAGAAGTATCTGCAAAGGGGGCTAGAGACAATGGTTAAGAGCATCTGATACTCTTCAGGAGACCAAAATTACAATTTCTAGCACTGATACTACATGGATCATGGCTGCCTGTGGCTCCAGCTCCAAGGGATCCTATACCTTCTTCTGGACTGTGGGCACTTGTACTCACACATGTACACCACGTACATACACATACATACATACATATATACATACCCATACACAAACACACACACACATACACACACATCTTGGTATACATAATTAAAAATAAATATTAAAAATATAACTGGAATTGTTACATTGACCAAGTCTTCATTATTGAGATTACAAAAGAAATGAAAACTCTGTTTTCAGTATTTATTGAAAATTAGCTAAGTGGTGTTTCATTGAATGGAATTATATGACACAATTTTTCTCCTAATACACGCATGGTTTTATTCCTAGTTATGTAACTTTGCCAACCCAGACAGCATTATTTCTTGTACATACTTTAGTCACTAAATCTAGGTATTATGTTTCAGAAGCAGGTTTCCACATAATAAATTCTCCAACAATGAAAGATATATTTATCTGTTTCATGCTTGTTTAACCTATAAAATGATTGAAATGATCATAGCTAACACTGTTGAACAAAATAATATTGGAAATAAAAATTTCAATTATAAATTAGCAAAAATTCAAGTTTGTGCATTTGTGTTTGTGTGTGAGAGTGTGTACATGTGTGTTTGTGTGTATGTGTGAGTATGTGAATGTGTGTGTGTGTGTGAGAGAGAGAGAGAAAGAGAGAGAGAGAGAATACTTAGGAAGGTATAAAGAAAGTGATTAGGACAGATCACTCCTTTTCCTTTTTTCTTGTGATTCTTTGGCAAACAGTTAAGGAAAATCTATTGTGAACATATGTATGGATCCATTATAGCAGTCAGCTTATATGGGTGACCAATAGGGCCAATATTTGAAGCAGAACCCATGAAATTCTGAGTAGAAACTGTGCTGGGTGTTTAATTGCACCATGTTCTGACACATGGGAAGAGTTTTCCAAGGGTCTTACTCTAAACCCAGATTTAAGATCAAGAAGTCATGTGTGTCTATCTCACAAAGAAAGCCTGCAGTGAAGGGGCTGCTGATTCAAGTCAGTTAACCACATCATCACAAAGAACTGTAGTGAGAAAGCAAATGGAGCCTGTAAGGGCTGCGTGTGGAAAAGGAGCATGGCATGAAACAAAGGAGGGAACTGGGAATAGACTAATTTATATGATTAATATTTTTTCTCAAAATTTCATGAAGTTGGCTATGAATTTTATAGTGTCCCAGAGCACTAGAATTCAAATTAACTCGACCTTTGATGGCTCCATCCCCAAAAGTCATGACTAGAGTTAAAAATGTAAAAAATTGCAATAGAGGACACAGCTTCCAAACAACTAGATGAATAAGCAAGCTAAACCATCATAGCTACACAGCAAATAAATGAATTCAGGGATCTGAGTATGTAGAAGAAAAGGCAAGTAATTGGGGTTCACAAAATTCTTTATACTTGGGCAGCTGTTTTACCGCGATGGAACAATGAGAGGAGTGGAAAGGATCCAGAGATAAATTTGTTCAGCCGCAGAGCCACACTGCAGCACAGAGGGAAGGGCAGAGAGTTGTTCCTCTGAGAAGCACCGCGGGCCTGAAAGCCTGAGACTCAAGTTTCAGGACTGAATTCTGAAGAGCAGGTGTAGCCAGTGAAGAGAGCTCTGCAGTGACCTAGAAAGCTGGAGAGTGAGAGCAAATGAAAAGGAGATGATCAACCACTTGTCAGTGTTCATCTGAAGCCTTGCTAAAGAAGGGCATCTTCAGTGGGTTCTTCAAAGCGTTTTAAGTGATTACTGAAAGGTATTTAACTAAGGCTGCATGGAAACCCAGATGGAAGTCAAACAGAGACTATTCTGATGCAGTCCTCCTCACCAAAGGATAAACACTAAAGGGCAGCTCTGTTCTGGATAATAACACTTACTTTAGTGTCTTTCTTCTTTACCAATGTATCTCATTAAAAATGACAATAGTGACTAGAGAAAGGAAGAAGCAATGGACCTTCAGTAAAAGAGAAGAAACAATGGAGTGGATAGCTCTGCGGATGTAATTATCAGGCAGGTGCTTAAAATGAACCAGGAGAAACATGTCTAGAGGAAAAGGCAAGCAGCATGCATGAACACACAGAGAGTTTTAGCAAAGGAGTAAAAAGTGTGTAAACGAAGAGAATGAAAAATAAAGAAGTATAGAGCACAGAATCAGAACTCTCCTACAAAACTGCCATCAGTCACAATAAAAAACAGCGAACTTAAAGATCACTGTCAGCAGAGGTTATCCTTAGAACAAACCGACATGAAAGGCAGGAAAGGGGCCAGAACACCAGAAATCTGTGGGTCATCATCAAAGAGTGCATGCCTGGGTCCCCAAGATCCTAGAACAGACACTTAGAGATTGCTGGTGCTGGAAACCCTGGCCCCTCACTGACACCTACATGGTAGTCAAATGCAACCACTCTACCTTCTTTTTGAATGCTTATTCTACTTTGGGTCTGCTACTTTGCAAACAGGCCTGTTAATTGCTCAATGGATGCCTACTAAAAACTGGTGATAGCTTGCTCATCTCTTTTCTTTCTCAAAGCTGAAGGATAAAGGTGAGGGTAACAGAGGCTTCCTGATGCCAGGCCTTTACAAGTCCTGCTCCAGACCTCCAAGGCTCACAAGTATATTACACCTACAGTCACCTTGGTCTCCATGAACAGTAAATGATGGATGGCAGATGGCACAATGCCCTTTCTCTGCTTTTCACGATCTATCCTCTATTTAATTAGAACGTTAGGATAAATGGCCAAGCCTAGCCTACTGATGTTTTTGGAGCAAGTGATTTTGGCCCTGAAACTCCAATGAGAATATCAGAGGTTAGAATATATATTCTTGGGGAGTAGGGAGGATAGCGAGATGGCTCTACGGCTCCAAGTATTGGCTGCTTTTGCAGAGGATCCTAGTTTGACTTAGAGCATCCACATGGTAGCTCACAACCACCTACAACTTCAGGTTGTCCAGTGTCCTCTTCCAACCTTTGTGGGTACCAGGCATGCATGGAGAAACATAGACATATATGCAGGCAAGACATCCATACATATTTAAAACAGCCTTAGAAATAAAACATATATTGTGCCAGAAGAAATTATGGCTTCAATTTTCTCCAAAGAAATAAATCATGACAACCCACAAGCTAAGGAAGACATCAGTAAGCCACATAGCATGAGTGCAAAGAAAATGATCTAAGTGGTTTCAACATAGTGAGCAAGTAAAAACTAAATACAAAGAGAAGAAAGTCTTCAAAGAAGCCAGAGAAAATGAGTGCATACACAGTTATGGCTGTCACTGGCTTCTCACCCAACACAGGGAGGGTCAAGAATTTGTAATAACAACTTTAAAGTGCTGAAGGAAAGACACAGAAGAGCTTTGCAGTGAGATTCTCCATCAAGTAAAAATATTCCCCAAAGGCAAATGATAGAGATTTTCAGAGTAAGAGAAGCTGAGAAAATTCCTCCCTTGGTTACCTGCACTGCCCACTATACTGACATAGAAATGAAATGGTAATGTTTAGAAGGACTTGGAATAAATAATCAGATGATATAAAATTATGAGTAAATATTATATAGGTTTTTTATTTACATGGACATGTAAATTTAACTTTAAATATTCTTAAAAGAATAATGACTTATTAAAGCAATGCCTCTAGTATATATAGAAATAAAATATGTGACAGTAAGATCACATCCTATGTTGTGCGGTTTTTACATTGTTAATAAAATAGGGAACTATTTATATACATGTTGTTATAAATTAGTGATAACTATTGTGTCATGCAAAGTTGTGGCTACAAAGTTGGTGCAGGTGATAAAATGGCAAACAAATATGTGATGTTTTCTAAACAACACATGAGTGGGGTGTGTTACAAAAACATTTCAGATTAGCAGAATAAAGTACAAGTGTGACAAACCCCACAGTATTGATAATATCTACAATTAGGAAGGATTAATTGAACAAACCACAGTGACTTCTTCAACATGTTTTATGCAACAAATATACACAAAAGTTTTTACTTTGACCCCCTGAAGAATACTCAATGGACTGACCATTTGGTATTGGCTAGTTAGTGGTGTGCTATTCCCTGGGGTAGACTATTCCTCCCTTTCTTGGCATCCTTGACTGCCTGTAGTTCTTTGTCTAGAGTTGAGGCCTCATGAGCTCTTACCTCCATGTCTACTGTTATGGTCCTTGTTCAGGTCATGTTTAGCCCTGTCTGTGAGACTACATGGGAGTGGCTTCTCTGACATTTCTAGGAGACAGTTTCACAGCAAATTTCCTGTTTCTCTGGCTCTTCTTCAGCAATGGTGCTTGAGCCTTGGATGCAGCTGTGTTCTTGTGTCCTGTGGGGCTATTCACAACTTTGCATTTTGATAACTTGTAGTTTTCTATAAATCTTATTCTACAGGTATACAAGTAATATTATCTGCAGTGAGTGGGTTGGTTTTTTATACTCAGAAAAGTATACACACACACACACACACACACACACACACATACACGCACATGCACACACACACATACAGAGAGAGAGAGAGAGAGAGAGAGAGAGAGAGTCTTTAAAATAAGATGCCATGAATTTGTAAGGGAATAGGGCAGGGGGTTATGCAGAAGAAGGGGAAGGGAGAAATGATGTAATTACATTATAATCTCAGGAAATAATTTTTAAAGATTACTTTATGAAAACTACTATAGTACATACATTTTTTTTAATTTCAAATTCTGATATCCACATTAATACAATAATATCTCAAGTGTTTTTATTACATTGTCAGTAAGCAATGGGGATGTTTTACATATAATTTACCTTTCTTCTTTATTTGGAAAATATTTGCTTGGTAAACTGTTCATATAATCAAAATAATTTCATTGTTCTATTTGTACAAAACAATGCATTTTTCTAAACATGTTTCTAAATAGATTTCTATATATGTCCTGTACAGAAAAGTGGAAGTTGAAGAATTACGTGAAATGAAAGTGAGGTTCTTTGAGTCACCCTAGAGACTTTTACATTTAACACTAGCATTACATTTAAATATCAATCTATATTTATTTGGATCATAACCAAATTAGGTATATATGTTCATAGCTGTAAATTGTTATACACATGGACATGCATTTGTGACTATGCTGACTTGTAATCTAATTTATTCACTTATCAGCTATATAAGGCAGCCATGTTTCAGGAAGCACTATAAGGAATAATATCTGGCATTTACAACATGTATATGCTGGGCATATTTCTCAGTACTTCACAAAGACTCACTGTTTTTTTTTTCCTGTACAATAATGATTACCTTACTTTACTCATGAGAAAACGAAGACTGAAGAGCTCAGCTGAATTGCCAAAAGCTCATATCACATGGAGTAACAGAGCCTCTTGCTCTTCTGAGCCCACCTCTTAGCCTGCTCTGTGTAAGCCTTAGTTTATTGAATTAATCTGTTTGTGGTCATTTAAACTTAGTTTACTTATCAATGCTGCAATCTACATTCTTAGTTCCCCGGCCCTTGGGAGCCTATAGCCCTAAGGAATGGTGCTTTTCTCAGGGAAAGGCAATGGAAAGCCCAGTAAACAATTTACTTAAGAATACATCTTTTATGTGGACTCAAACGAGGCATCTCTAGCCCCAAATGCATCCATGGCCAACTCTCATAGCATGCACACTGAGTTAAGAGTCCCTCTACCTTGTCTGTTCCCAAAGCTGAAACCTTGGCAAATGAAGACTACAGCAGTAGAATTAGTCAGACTAGTTGAGTCTGGACCCCTCCCCTCTGCTGTCTGTCTTCCCACCAGAACTCTTAGCAGGGAGGGAGAAGCCCCTTGACTGTGACTTCTCCTGGCACCCCTGACTTCTGCCTCCTTTGTCCTAATATTTTTTAATGTGGTCCTTCCTGAAGTGCATGGTGTGCCCTCTTGTCTCAAGGAAATGCAACTAATGCATTCCTTTTCAATGGAATAAGTTCTCTATATGAATATTTTGTGACTCTCATCAATTAAAATATTATAGGTCCACATGAAAAAATTATCCTTGAAGACCCGAATACTTAAAAAAAAAAACTTTCAATAATCATTCCTCTCATTATTATTATATGCAACTTTTCGTGTCAGATATTTGTTTCTTTTTTTCTTCCCTAAGAGGATTTGAACATCCTTTACCTCTTTCAGAGCACCATTGCATATTTGTGGTCGCATTGGGATACTGAGATTTCAAGCTAAGCAGCGCTCTCAAAAGGAGACCTCATGCTCCTTGTAACTCTTCAATGGTTAAAACCAAGTTCCGTGGATGCATCCTCTGTGGGAAGAACACCTGCTTGGAAAGTGGGGAAAATGGATAACTAAGTCCCAAAGTGAGTAATGCTTGCCTGCTCTGCACTGTCGAGCTGTTAATCAGAGCCAGCTGTCTCTTACAGGAGGCTACCAGTAATGCTGCACACAACAAGATTGCTCATGGTCTCTCCCAAAGACAAACAACCGAGCAACTTTCCTCAAGGTCTTTGCAGATCAGGAAAGGTCGTTTCAGACATTTGATAGAGCCACTCAACAAATTCAGTTGCCATTCAATAGGAGAAAACCCTAATCGCTTCTCGGCCTTTTGGCTAAGATCAAGTGAAGAGAAAACCCTAATTATTCCTAGAAATTACACTTAAGAAGTCCCATGCAGGGTAAGTAGTTCTTGGGACCCATGTGGCCGGGCATTGTCCCTTCCTGTGTATTAATTTACACACAGATCATCTAATCAGGCAACAAGGTAGAGCTCCTTGTTTGCACAAAACGTAGATTATCCATCAGTTTTTCAGTATATTACAAAGGAATTTAATAGTCATGAGCTGGTTAGTTTTTGTCAACTTAACACAAAGAGAGTCACCTGGGAAGAGGCTATCTCAATTGAGTTACCTCCATCAAATTGGCTTGGGGACACTATGGGCAGTATAAACACTGCCCATAGTGGTTTTGAGTTGTATATAAAAAATAAAGTAGACTGATGAAGCTATTCATAAGAATCCAGCAAGCAATGTTCCCCAATGGCTTCTGCTTCCAGGCCTGGTTCTACGTTCTTTCTGTGAGTTCCTTCTCTGACTTCCCTCAGCGACAGGCTGTTACATGGAGATAGATACTGAAATAAACCTTTTCCTCCACAAGTTGTGTGTGGTCAGTGTTCTACATAGCAACAAAAAGCAACCAGAGGATACTATAATAATTCCTGGATCTAAAATGGTGCCTTAAAAATAATTTCTAATCAACATCACTCTTGGTAATAGTTCCTATAACATCAAATAATATTTTGCTTTGTTAAAAAGAAGAGAGAAAAATGAGACCAGTGGGATGTCTCAGTGGAGAAGGGCTCTAACCAGACAAGTAGATTTGATCCCCAGAACCCTGTGGTCATAGAAGGAGCAAACAAACTCCTACAAGTATCCTCTGGCATCCGCCTCTATCCATAGGATAAATTCTATTTGTAAAGTTGTTAAGATAAATTTTGGGCAGATTTTAGTTGCTTAACACATGGTTTTTAATGTAAAATATTTCTAAACATAGATTCTGGCTAAACAAGACCCTTAAGCTAGAATTCATTCATTGAGCCATGTTAACTTCAACAGTGATGTATTTAGCATCATGTTACAAATCTTGAAATATCTAAACCAACAAAAATCCACTGCATGCTAATCCTATAAATTTCTGTGGACTGAGGTTTCCCCAGAGTTGAATTAGTGATAACCAGTAGCTGAAAAAGATGTCCCTCAACAGAAGAATGGATACAGAAAATGTGGTTCATTTACACAATGCAATACTATTCAGCTATTGAAAATGAGGATGTCATGAATTTTGCAGGCAGATGAATAGAACTAGAAAATATCATCCTGAATGAAGTAACCCAGACCCAAAAGGACATGCATAATATGTATCCATTGATAAGTGGATATTAGCTAAAATGTTCATAGTACCCATAATACAACTCACAGACTATAGGAAGCTTAACAAGAAAGAAAGCCCAAGTGTGGATATCTGAAATCCACTTAGAAGGGAAACAAAATAATCATGGGATGCAGGAAACTGGGTGGAAGTGAGGATAGGGAGGGGAAAAGAAGGGGCAGGATCAGGTATGGGATGTCCAGAGGGTCAGGAGAATGAATTGAAATATGCAGCAGTGGGAATTAGGGGGCAGAGTGAACCTCTAGAAAGTCCCATAGACCTGGGATATGGGAGGCTACCAGGAATCAATGGATATGACATCAGCCAGAATGCCCAACAGTGGGGAGATGGAGCTGGAAGAGACCACCTCCAGTAGATAAACATGGGCCCCAGTTGAGGCAGGTGACTCCACACCCATTTTCAAATTTTTTAACCCAGAATTTTTCCTATCTAAAGGAAATGCAGGGACAAAAATGGAGAAGATACTGAAAGAAAGGCCACCCAATGACTGCCCCAACGAGGGATGCATCCCATGTATGCACACTAAATCCTGACACTATGTTTGTTTTTACCTCATCGGGCTCTGTGTAAATTCACATATCAATACATGTTAGACTGCCATGTGGCAAGAATTTAAAAATTGCTATTTAGTATAAAAACAAGCTTTACAAAACAATATTAATTTGCTGGTTGAATCAAATATTTAAAAGATACTAGCTAACATTTCCATGATTTTTGAGAAATAAACATACCATAGGATATAAGAATTCATCTGCTCAAAAACTGAATGTGTATTCAGTAGAAATAATACTTGAAGTTTTGAGTGATAATCTTTTTCCAGGCTGGCTAAATGCAACGGATTTCCTTACCTGTTGGGTTGAGGCATAATGGCAATGAGTCAGATAGGTGATAATCTACAATTTAGTTTAGCTATGATGGTTAGTATATTAAATGAAGCAAATGTACCAAGTTGCAGTTATTATTGGCAACATAGGCTGTCCATAACTTGACATCATGAGTGGTGTGACTATAACTACATACTGTCACTCCCATGTCACTCCCATCTTAACTCAAAAGGAGAATGGGTTTCATCAGCACTTAAGACAAACACATGAAAAGGTTTTTTTCTAAAGCTGCTTTATCTTTTTAAGCTTTCTCCAAAGAGAAACACAATTGCCTCCAGTCTCACTGAAATTGCAGGACCTAAGACATTAAATGTCTTACACGGAGGGAGCAACTAAAGACAAAACGTTAAACTTACAGTTCAGTGTAATCTGGAAGTTTCATGTACTTTGGACACATTCTTCACTGATAAGATCACTGTCATCCCTCTAGGATTTTCACAAACTCTTCTGTATTCCACACTGTAAAGAGGGTATTGAGACAGCAGCCATCTTACCCTTTTTTGATCTTAACTGTCCTGCAAACACATGTATGTTAAAGGCTTGGACATTAGCTTTTTTCTGGTATTACTGGAATGTAGTATGATCTTAGGAAGTAGAGCTTACTTTGAGGGATGCCCATGACAAGGACAGTGGGATGAAAGTCTCTTCCACTCCTTTTGGTTGTTTGTTTGTTTGTTTTGCTGGCATGACACTCTTTATGGTGTATTCCCACCATTGTGTGCTGTCCTTCACCAACTGAAATCATTAGAGCTACACAACCAATGATGCAACCTTTAAAAATGTCTTCCTAAAATTGTTTGTCTGTTTTGTACAAGTGCTACAAACTTGACATATCTTTCTTTAAGTTTCATACTGTACTTGTCTTTAATACATTTAATTTTTTATGTCATTCCCTGTTAATTTGTTTTCAGCTTAACATACAATTATTAAATATTCAATAGGAAGATTTGACGTTCTCTACCCTGTGTACATTCAGGCAAAGTAAATTTTACTGAGCTACCTGTGTCATATTTTTATTTTTTTAATTTAATTAAATTTCATCCAATTGTGTTTTGGTTATATGTACTGCTCAGATCCCCCAGGTCCACTCCCTTCTCTGTGTATACAACTTTGCATCCTTGTCTTTTTAGCTCATCAAGTCCAATGTACACTACTCACATAGCATTGGATGTGTGGGCTTTCACAAAGCATAGTCCACTGTCTATGGACTATGCTCTTAAAGAAAAACGACTCTCCCTTTTCTGCACCTGTCATTTAATAATAGCTTCTCACTTGAGGTAGGACTTTATTATGCCCACCTTTCCTCTACGCTCTGAGATGTGGTTTGACTTGAGCTTTCACAGGTCTTATTCATTCTGTAATAGTCTTTGTGAGTGCCCAAGTGCATGTGCCCTTTTGTGTTCTATAAAAGTCTAATATAGAACAAAATTCTTATTATATCTCCATATATACACATACACAAAAACAGTTATAATGGAGTTATTGTAGGGAGTCATTTTGCCTGCTTCTCTAAAAGCCTGTCTGTCAGACAGGGTCAAGTCAGGTCAGGGTCTATGGCAATTTTCATGGCCTTCTGATGCATGGAACCATAAGAAGGGATACACTTGAAGTTCAAGGCGAGGGACTGAATGTTCTTTTAATCTTGGAGGAAGGAACAGGGAGGAATAGGGAGGCCTCTGGATGGGTACAGATATCAAATGTATATCAGCCATTGTCTCTGCTGGCTTGTGACTTTGTTTCCCACAATACCGTAAAGTATATAAAGTCTAAGAGAATTAAACCTGAGGCTGCCATAGTACTGACTTGACAGCCTTCCTGATTTCTTTTTTTATTAGGTATTTTCTTTTTATACATTTCAAATTTCAAATGCTATCCTGAAAGTTCCCTATACCCTCACCCCACCCTGCTCCCCTACCTACCCATTCCTGCTTCTTGTCCCTGGCATTCCCCTGTACTGGGGCATTTTAAGTTTTTAATACCAAGGGGCCTCTCTTCCCAGTGATGGCCAACTAGGCCATCTTTTCCTACATATGCAGCTAGACACACGAGCTCTGGGGGTACTGGTTAGTTCATATTGTTGTTCCTCCTATAGGGTTGCAGACCCCTTCAGCACCTTGGGTGCTTTCTCTAGCTTCTCCATTGGGGGCCCTGTGTTCCATTTTATAGATGACTGTGAACATCCACTTCTGTGGTGGCTCCATGTGTCAGAGTCCCTGAAGAGAGGCCAGGAAGCCCACTGGTGAAGACGTGTGCTGTGAAAACACCAGCCTATTGGAGATGCTCATATGGTGGGATGACACCAAAGCACAGCAGGAGCTACAAAGTGGACAGATCCTGAGCCTAGGGACAAGGTGTGTGAGCAGCAATCAGGACACAGAGCTAGAGAAGTAGAGCCACCCAGTGCTTATGGAAGCCTAGAGGATTGCGAACTGGTCTTAGGAATCAAGCTCTAAGCTTCTGACATTTTTTGAAGTTTGGTCTTATATTGGATTATGACCGTGCTCTAGATTTTCCCTCTTGGAGTAAGAAAGTATTTAACTTGTTTTGGTTTTACACAATTGAGAGACTTTGGACTTGCAAAAAGATGTTGGATATTTCAAACAAAATGAATTTTTAAAAGACCTTTTAAAAGACTATAAACTTTTAACATTCTGTTTTATTTTATTTTCTGATGTTAAATTAAATCAGAAATTGGAAATAATCAGAATGGGAATTTTGTTGTTTAAAAAAAGATATGTTTGTGTATCAAGTTGACAAACGAGGAAATTGTGCTGACCAGCTTTTGTCAACTTGACACAAAACTAGATATGCTTGGAAAGAAAGACTCTCAGTTAATAAAATGCACCTGTAAGACTGGTCTGCAGGCAAGTCCACAGGGTATTGTCCTGATTAATGATTCATGTAGAAAGGTTCAGCCCAGGTATTGTGGGCAATACCTCTCCTGGGCTGGTTCTAGGTTGTATAAAAAACCAACTAAGCAAGCTGACAAACAGTATTCCTCCGTGGTCCTGCTTCAGTTTCTGACTCCTGATTCATGCCTTGAATCCATGCCCTGACTTCCGATTATCTACAACCTAAAGTTGAAATAAACCCTTTCTTGTTGATATTGCTTCCAGTCATGGTTTTTATCACAACAATAGAAGCCCAACTAGAAAAGTTACCCTTCAGAACTTGATGTTAAGACCGTACTGCTAAAGACACCACATTCTTGCAGCATAGAAGGTGTAGTTATAAACATGATACTAACCTGGGAGCATCATTTCTCCTGGCTTTCTTTATTGTGCTGAAAAGTGCTATGCAGGGAGTTAGACGAGAAGGTCACTATCAGTCTTATGCAGTCATGAATCCTGCAAGCTATGCTCACTGCTGTAGCCATGGCACACATGTCATAGATATAACCAACCACTTTCTGATTTACTTGAAGTCCTACTGCACAAGATATTGGCATTATTATGGAGAAAAGAACCAATGGCTAGACACATCATAGATCTTTGGGGGAAAACTCACTACTATTATTCTGCTTAATGGACATAGTATTAAAATGACTCCTAATGACTTATTGGTATATTCAAAGCGTAGCGCACCTCTTATTCCTTGTCAGAGAAGCTTCTATTTTCAGAGGACAGTAATTAATACAAAGACTCACAGCTGTCCAAGGTGCATAAAATAGGCAACTGAGATAATCAAACCTAAATGGCACATCTATACAAACGCCCTATCCCCAAAGCTCACAAACCATTACAGACAAGAAGTCAGAGTGTGTAATAACTAGAAGCAGTGAGTGGGCATACATAAGCTACTTATTTATAAATAATCTCTTCCCCATCTCCTCATTAATGTACATTAGGCACATGGCTTTCACTATACCAAGCAAATTCTCTATCAAATGGATCACCCAACTACCTTTTGTATAAATTCTTAAGTTCTTTTACCCTAAACACTCGGTTAAAGTATTGCAAAGATGGAGAAATTTCTTTTAAAATCAATCTGAAGTTCTTTCCCTTTAGGTCAATAATGCTGTATTAAAAATTGTTCTGGGTGGGCAAAGACAACCAAAGACATGCCTGCCATGTGGCCCACTGGTGAGGGAGCCACTAAAATGTGCAGGTGTGTGGTGGAAAGATGGGAGAGCAACAGAAGTGGAACAGTTGGAGCACCAAGAAGAGGGAGAGATTTAGAGGTGTGAGGGTGATGAGGAACAGCCTAATGTGAGTAGCTGGGGCTGCCACCTGACGCCATGGTGAAGTCTCAGCCTGTGCTGCTGCTGAGGGCCATGTCTGAGTCCATGACATTTCAGCAGCATGGGCTCTGTTCATGGCCCATATTATCACCAAAGGCCACTTGGACATCCTGGTCTGGGCTGTTGCCTTGGATCATGTTGATGTTCAAGGACTGCTTCAATGGCCCTGCTCCTCACTGGCTGCACCACTTGGGATAGTGGGCCTGACACCTTGCCTGAACAGCATAATAGAGCTGATTCTGATGGGGGGGGTGTAAGTCAGGTGATCTGGCCCAAGAGCATGAGAGCAAGAGCAGAAGAGCTGGCCCTGTCCCTTGTCTTCCAGGTGGGTGAGCTGGACCCTGGTGTATAAGAAAGGGAGAGCTGGCCATGCCTCTTCTTGCCCATGGTACTCGGGGGAGTTATCTGCGGCAGAGCTGGTTCGGGTGTTGTGAGTGCAAGAGAGCTGATGGGATGACCTACTCAGCTTACACCCAGACCCAGATCTAAGATTTCGAGTTGGCCTACCCCAACACCTACCCCACTTATGAACATTAGAGACCATGATTGGTGTCAATCCTATATATCCAAAGCTGCAGGATCACCATAACACAAGGCAACAATGCACTATCCAAGAAGAGTTCCAATGAGAATCAAGTATTGACTGCATAGCAGAAGCCAGAGGCCTGAAACTAAACCAATGACTCATTTCAAGAACATTTGCAGATAAAGATGTGTGGACAAAAGGGCATACTGTGTGACACACTGGCATCCTATAGCTTCCTCAGCAAGGTGTTTTTTGTTGTTGTTGCTTCTTCTTTTGTTTTGTTTTTGTTTCTAGTAGTGGGGAGGTTGCAGGGCAGAGAGCAGAAATAAAGGGACAGAGAGAAAAGTGGGACTAGGGTACGTGATGTGAAGTTCACAAAGAATCAATAAAATGTTTATTTTTTCTGCGCATTTCTCATGTTTTGGCAGCTTTGGACAAGTACAGGAGGCTAGAAAGAGTACAAATCCCGTGTTCATCTTCCTCTTCTATAATTTGCTTCCACAGTTTTTGCTCAAATAACAAAGATATCATTGTTGGCTCATTCCTCCATTGGTTGATTCAGAAAATGTTGGTGGAATATCTACTACCAGGCATATAAGCAGTAGTAAAATTTAAAGATTCAATTGATGTATAACATAAGTGTTAATAATTTCTGGGAGATTATGATAAGCAAAGACAGAACTTCCAATTCTATCATTTTTCTTCATGGTTATTTCTAGGAGACAATGTCCAATTAATGACTCAATGGGGAAAAAATGGGAGTCCAACCACCTGAAGAGATTTAAGAGTATATTTTATTTAGTCTTTCTATTTTTCTTTATTTTCCACCAGTAAACTCTAGATTTTCTGTGAATCTTCTCTTGTAAAGATAGAGCAATGTATTTGTAACAGTCATATACAGAAGAGAAAGCAAGAATCTGGGAAAGGTAAGATAAAGAGTGGAAGTACTCAAGTAAGAAATCGTGCATGTATCAGGATTTCTTTCTGGGTGGTATTACACATAATGTAAACAGCATGAGAAAATGCCTCCCATTTAATACTGAATGACTGTGCGATATTTTGTAATATCAGAGACATTGTGATTTTCCTACATGAACTAGTTGTCTTTTACATATAAATATCTTTTATATATAAAGTAAAGAAATGAACCAATAAGAATGATATTTAGATGGCAGTACAGCAGACACTGCACACTTGGAACACAGGGCTTGCAGGAACAGTGCTAAAACCTACCTGGAGGCCTCCTCCTTCAGAACTGGCTTTTGTAGTATCTGAGGATGCTATGCAAGCTGCTAAGCAGGAGAAGAAGATGTAGTTCTACCCAGTTGCAAAGCCTGTGAAGCGCAACCATAACTGAACCTGCAAGACGTACACAGAGGTAAAATAGTGGTACTTTTGTTTTCAGTGTCACCAATGGAAGATTTCTATGCCTGGTACTATAAACCTAAAAATAAATAAATAATAATAATACCCATAGCTAGACAGGTCGGACCCTAGAGGCGAACCTACTACTGCCATTAAAAAAAAAAAAAGAAAGAAAGAAAGAACGAAGGAAAGAAAGAAAGAAAGAGAAAAAGAAAAAGAAAAAGAAAAAAGAAAAAGAAGAGAAGAAAAAAAAAGAAAAAGTTACCTTTATTCTAAATACTTAATCCTTATATCCACAGGGAAGTGTATTTCTCAAGACTCTTCAAGATGAAGA
Organism: Mus caroli; assembly: GCF_978045245.1. NCBI lineage: Eukaryota > Metazoa > Chordata > Mammalia > Rodentia > Muridae > Mus > Mus caroli. Next base: position 20,231,684 of record NW_028227258.1, read on the forward strand.
CAATGACAAAGACCTACAACTGGTCAAACTATAGAGAATAATTGACGATAAAGTGCTCAATCCCAATTGATACATCTGCAATGCACTTATGGCTCAAGGAAAATCATAAAACTGGGAGAGGTTGGTTTATAGGAACCAGAAGACCAGGAGGGCTGCTGATAGTTATTGTTCTTGAGCATTTTGGTCAGGCTAGGACAACTGCATCCACAAAATTGCAACAATACAATTCCTTCAGCAAGACCTACATGATGACAATACCAGGTTCCTTCTGAATGCAGAAGGAAAAGTTCCACAGTATCTCACCCCTAGATGAAGAGCTATGTACAATTAAGGATGAGAGAGAGAGAGAGAGAGAGAGAGAGAGAGAGAGAGAGAGAGAGAGAATCCATTTCCTCCAGAACTGAGTTCCCACATAGTCTGGCCATTTTCAAACTCAGCTATGGGCACACATAGAGCAATGTTCATGTATGGCGTTTACAACAAATTTTCTCAAATATATATCCATTGGGTTGAGATGGAGTTCACTGTTAGACGAAATAAACAACACTACTAATGAATGAACAAGCAGTAATTCTCAGAGTTTCAATTCAACCTTATTGTATCAATTCTCTTAAATTTGCAAATGTTTGTTGGAATAATCATTCACCATGCATATTGCCAACTAAAAACTTTTCAGCAGGACTCAGAAATAATTAGCATATACATTATGTAATTCTTAAAGGAATGGTGCAGAAAGTTTTACAAAAATTTCTTTCTCTGTATACATAACTATCCACTCTTCTGTAACAACTCATTTGTTAGAAAATTGCACATTAAAAAGAAATATGAAAAATGCATGGGTGATAGAAAGTGCAAATGGGAATTGAGTTTGCAAATGATTTTGACATTGAAATTTTTTTTCAGACAAACAAAAATTTGCCGTGAAAAGTTGCTTAGAAGTGATGATAAATAAAAGAGGGCTACAGACAGACAGCATGCTACAGACAGCCAGGGTACTATAGACAGCTAGGATGCTACATAAGACAGACAGAATTCTTCACATAGCCAGAATGCTTTAGACAGCCAGGATGCTACAGACAGCCACCCACAATGCTAGGAGGGCTCCATGTGTGTGTGTGTGTGTGTGTGTGTGTATGTGTGTGTCTGTCTGTCTGTCTGTCTGTCTGTCTTGGTGGTTATTTATGTTTGACTTATTTGGAAACTTGTAGTAAATCCTTACTCTGCGATTTGACTAGTCTATTCATATAATCCACCCAAGGGAGACTTCTTTTTCAAGATAGCTTGCTTATTCAATAATATTTACTGAATTCCAAGAAAAAAAACTTTAATATTTCCCCTGTATAGCTAAATCCTATTTGTTTACCATTTACTGACAACTTCCATTTTATTATGATGATGATTATTATTACTAACATCAAGCATTGATGGATGCTGCAGATAGTCCTCAAGTCTCTACACATGATAAGCAAGTGTTTGATCACTGAGCTACAGCTTCTTGCAGAGTTATATGGTATTTATTGACGTTGAGCATGCATATCAAACTCCCCCCTTTCAAAACTAAGCACCTGCGACTTCATCCCCAAGCTCTTTACTTTCTTGGAGGCTTAGGCACAAATCTAGGGAGTCATCCTCATGTTCTCTCTTTTGTTTCTTTTATTCATGTAGCTAATCTCTGAGGTAACCCTGTTGGCTCTTCTATCAAACTGTGCCCAGTGTCTGAGCAGCTCTCTGCTTTCTCCGTTATCACCCATCTCTCATGTCAACCATACTTTTCTGTTTCTCTCACTAGGCTCTCACAGTTCTCTTTAAGAGAACAAGAGGAATCTTGTTAGAATCTAAGTCAAATGGTCCTAAACTGTTCAAAATTCCTTTCTGGTATCCCATTCCACTCCTAAAGCCACAGACTTCAAGACTCTTCCATCACTTCTGCACCTTCAGGTGCTGTTACCCCTCAGCTGGTGCACTGTCATTCCTTAAATAACACACTACAACTTCTGATTTCCTAGGCATTTATAATTTGTCTGGAGTTCTTGTTCATAACCATCACCCACTGTTGCCTGACTATCTCTTAAATAGACCTGTTCTCAGTGGAACCTTTCCTACATCTTCAAACTAAAATCTATCTCTCCCTCTCCCTCTCCTCCCTCTCCCTCCCCCTCCCCCTCTCTCTCTTTCCCTGCCCCCCCCTCTCTCTCTGCCTCTCTCTCTGTGTATCTTTCTGTGTCTCTTTCTGTGTCACTGTTTCTCTCTCGATTGCTCTCTCTCTCCATCCTTCCTTCTTTTCTTTCTTCTCTTGCAACCTTTATGAAATTGTTTTACCATGCGTCCCCACTCTACCAACACAGGCATCATGAGGGCAGCATATATTTGTTTAGCTGTATTGCAAGTGCCAAGCAGAGATGGTGGAGAGAAAGCTGGCACACAATAAGTATTTAGTAAATTAATACATGTATAATCTATGGAATCATAATAGTGTTCTAGGTGAAAATCTTAGCAGAATGAAAAGAAGAAATACAAGAAAGGAGGTGTACTAGCTAGAGTGTGTGTCAACTTGACACTAGCTGGAGTTATCACAGAGAAAGGAGCCTCCCTTGAGGAAATGCCTCCATTCTTAATTAGTGATCATGATGGGAGGGCCCAGCCCATTGTGGGCAGTGCCATCCCTGGGCTGGTAGTTTTGGATTCTGTAAGAAAGCAAGCTGAGCAAGCCAGGAGAAGCCAGTCAGTAAGCAGCATCCCTCTAGGAATAGTGGAGGGATGGAGGGAGGGAAGGAGAGAAGGAGGGAGGGAAGGAGAATGGGAAGAAGGGAAAATTTTCAAGTATATTTCTGGCCCATAGTCATTATTTTTTCCTGCCAAATGTCTTAGTAAGTAGGAATAAGAAACCACTATGAGACTATTTTATTTTTCCTTTCCTTATTTGCCAGTCCTACTGTCAAACTCTATCCAGATACCAAGCCCTTTGATATTGGTAGTTTCTGACAAGCCTGCCACACCCACAGAGCTCTGATCACAGCCTTCTTCCTGCTGATGCATGCGTTAGGAATGAGGCTTTCCAGCAATAACTGACTATAAGGCTACACATTTCAGTGTCCCAAATTTACATAATGATGATATTTCTAAGAGAAAAAAAATAAAACTGGTCCTTGGAGTCTCTTACATAGTATGGAATTTTTACTGGGCTGAAAATATTGGAGAAGATATTGTACCATCAGGGTTGAGGTTATAAAACGGGAGTAAATAATTAGAAAATGAGATTGAAAAGTTCTACTTGGTTTCATATTTCATAAGATCACCAGCTAGTACTTTTCACTACATTTTATGAAAGTCATCTGCTATACAGTGAGCTCAAGCAAACACAAATGACCTTCTATTTCCATCTCTGAAACCCATAGCACAATGATTCAGGAGTGCTCCATTCAGAATATAATTCACACACAATTATGCTCCATATTTGTAAGAAATCTAGTACATAAATCTCTAAATGGAACAGTTTAACCAACTTTAAAAGAATGAGCTACTGAATGGACTCATAATGATATAATGTAGAAACATAAAAATTGAAAGAATATAGCCACCTTGTAAATTCTCTTCATTTCATATTTATGCTCTCTCTTCTATTTATTGTATCATATATCAAATTATTCTGCTTCCTTGGAAAGCCATTTTATAAGAATAGCACTGGAGACACAAGTCATCTAACTCTAAAGGAGAAATTTAAGGATAACTGACCTCCTATATGATGCAGACAGTCTTGCATTGATTCTTGTATGAGTTTGAAATGCAAAGAAGTCCTGTGGACATAAGTCAAGTGGAAATATTTACATGTTCACTAAACCAAAATTTTCTTGGGCAAACAATGAGTCTGGATAAATGTGAACATTTGGAAAGCAACATAACCCTAGACTTTCAACAGGCAGCTAATAGGAGTTATGAATAATGTGGTGAACTCCCCCACAACAAAAGTAAGTGGCTTTATATTTTGAGCAATCCATCATCTTAAGTGTCAAAAGTTAGGGTGGTTAATATGCATGCTGGCCTGAGAAATAATGCTGAAAACTGTTGATAAGATTGGATCATTTAAATTGTTACTAAGTTGTGCCCTTCCATTTCTTTTTTATAATCAGTAGATGGGTTGACCACATTTGATAACATGGCATCTAGTGCTACTTCATAAGAAGATGCAGATAGTACTTGGTATACCTTGCTTAAAATACATTTATCTCACAGGATTTAAAAATTCTTCTATCCATTGACAATAAACACCTAGAGTATTCTTTGACCATCCATTATCAAATATTTGTACTTATCATCTTATCATATACTTATGGCTTTCCTAAATTTCATCTATGAATATTCTTTTATTATAGAAATAAAACACCATTAACTTATTACTCATAGGAAGGCCATGCTACCCATTTTATTTATCTATGACGCAATTCAGATGTGCAATATATTTTTAATTTATAAGGCACTTGCATTTAAAAATAACCACATGCCACAAAATTCTTTTATTTTATTTTATTTTATTTTATTTTATTTTATTTTAGGTATTTATTTCATTTACATTTCCAATGCTATCCCAAAAGTCCTCCACCTGCTCCCCTACTCACTGGCCCACCCACCCACTCCCACTTCTTGGCCCTGCCGTTCCCCTGTACTGAGGCAGATAAAGATTGCACGACCAATGGGCTTCTCTTTCCACTGATTGCCGACTAGGCCATCTTCTGATACATATGCAGCTAGAGACAAGAGCTCCGGGGGGTACTGGGTAGTTCATATTGTTGTTCCACCTATAGGGTTGCAGATCCCTTTAGCTCCTTGGATACTTTCTCTAGCTCCTCCATTGGGGGCCCTGTGATCCATTCAATAGCTGACTGTGAGCATCTACTTCTGTGTTTGCTAGACCCCGGCATAGTCTCACAAGAGACAGCTACATCTGGATCCTTTCAGCAAAATCTTGCTAGTGTATGCAATGGTGTCACCATTTGGAGACTGATTATGGGATGGATCCCTGGATATGGCAGTCTATAGATGGTCCATCCTTTCGTCTCAGCTCCAAACTTTGTCTCTGTAACTCCTTCCATGGGTGTTTTGTTCCCGATTCTAAGAAGGGGCAAAGTGTCCACACTTTGGTCTTCAGTCTTTTTTGGTTTCATGTGTTTCGCAAATTGCATCTTATATTTTAGGTATCCTGAAGTTTCTGGGCTAATATCCACTTATCAGTGCATACATATTGTGTGAGTTCTTTTGTGATTGGGTCACCTCACTCAGGATGATGCCCTCCAGGTCCATCCATTTGGCTAGGAATTTCATAAATTCATTCTTTTTAATAGCTGAGTAGTACTCCATTGTGTAAATGTACCACATTTTTTGTATCCATTCCTATGTTGAGGGGTGTCTGGGTTCTTTCCAGCTTTTGGCTATTATAAATAAGGCTGCTATGAACATAGTGGAGCATGTGTCCCTCTTACCAGTTAGAACATCTGAATATATGCCCAGGAGAGGTATTGTGGGATCCTCTGGTCTTACCATGTCCAATTTTCTGAGGAATCACCAGGCTGATTTCCAGAGTGGTTGTACAAGCTTGCAATCCCACCAACAATGGAGGAGTGTTCCTCTTTCTCCATATCCTCACCAGCATCTGCTGTCACCTGAATTTTTGATCTTAGCCATTCTGACTGGTGTGAGGTGGAATCTCAGGGTTGTTTTGATTTGCATTTCCCTGATGATTAAGGATATTGAACATTTTTTTCAGGTGCTTCTCAGCCATTCCGTATTCTTCAGGTGAGAATTCTTTGTTTAGCTCTAAGCCCCATTTTTTAATGGGGTTATTTGATTTTCTGGAGTCCACCTTCTTGTGTTTTTTATATATATATTATATATACATATATATATATATAATATATATATAATATATATAATATCCAATATATACATATATATATTGGATATTAGTCCTCTATCTGATTTAGGATAGGTAAAGATCCTTTCCCAATCTGTTGGTGGCCTCTTTGTCTTATTGACGGTGTCTTTTGCCTTGCAGGAGCTTTGCAATTTTATAAGGTCCCATTTGTCAATTCTTGATCTTACAGCACAAGCCATTGCTGTTCTATTCAAGAATTTTTCCCCCTGTACCCATATCTTCAAGGCTTTTCCCTACTTTCTCCTCTATAAGTTTCAGTGTCTCTGGTTTTATGTGGAGTTCCTTAAACCACTTAAATTTGACCTTAGTACAAGGAGATAGGAATGGATCAATTCTCATTCTTCTACATGATAACCGCCAGTTGTGCCAGCATCAATTTGTTGAAAATGCTGTCTTTTCTCCACTTGATGGTTTTTGCTCCCTTGTCAAAGATCAAGTGACCATAGGTGTGTGGGTTCATTTCTGAGTCTTCAATTCTATTCCATTGGTCTACTTGTCTGTCCCTATATCAGTACCATGCAGTTTTTATCACAATTGCTCTGTAGTACAGCTTTAGGTCAGGCATGGTGATTCTACCAGAGGTTCTTTTATCCTTGAGAAGAGTTTTTGCTATCCTAGGTTTTTTGTTATTCCAGATGGATTTGCAGATTGCCCTTTCTAATTCGTTGAAGAATTGAGTTGGAATTTTGATGGGGATTGCATCGAATCTGTAGATTGCTTTTGGCAAGATAGCCATTTTTACAATGTTGATCCTGCCAATCCATGATCATGGGAGATCTTTCCATCTTCTGAGATCTTCTTTAATTTCTTTCTTCAGAGACTTGAAGTTCTTTTTTTTTTTTGGTTTTTTTCGAGACAGGGTTTCTCTGTGTATCCCTAGCTGTCCTGGCACTCACTTTGTAGACCAGGCTGGCCTCGAACTCAGAAATCCGCCTGCCTCTGCCTCCCGAGTGCTGGGACTAAAGGCGTGTGCCACCACACCCAGCGAGACTTGAAGTTCTTATCATACAGATCTTTCAGTTCCTTAGTTAGAGTCACGTCAAGGTATTTTATATTATTTGTGATTATTGAGAAGGGTGTTGTTTCCCTAAAGCCTAAGCACATCTTTGTAAGGCATAAATTTTACTGAGCGGTGAATATATATAGGTTTACTAAAGCTAATATAATATGGTAAGTAGAATTTAAACGTGCACATATTTTTCATACAAAAAAAGTAATCTTAAGCTTAGCTGTCTGCTCACAGCATGACATGTCTGGACCTATAGAACCTTGATAGATATGATAGTTGGATATTGGTGGAACACTGAATGCACAGCTAGACTATTGTAAATCTGACTGGTATGTGGTAGGGAAGTAAGTCTTAGACATGCCTGTATAAAGAAGGACTATGAAGATAGAAACCCAATCGTCATCATCATAATTAGTGAATTATGAAATATGGAACTCAATTACAGGTCTTTGATCGGTCAGACTAAATTCCTTTCCTAAAATTTATGTGATTTAATAATCACAAAGGAGATTTAAACATAAATAAAAAGTAAACCCAGATAGGATTGAAATTGATAATTACAGGTAATTATCAAGGCTTACATAATGTTTTTTTCTGATTAGTAAAAATTTATGTCAGTAAATTTCATCAGTGGGGAATTTCAAGATTTCTCATTTACCACAAAGATATAACATAAGTCTTTTATTTAAACATTTATCCATCATAATTTTTCAATCTGCCCACTTATATACATTTATAATTTTCTATACATATATTATGAATAGAGTACACAAATAAAAATTTAAAAGATATATTTCTTGATTTCACTAATGACTTCAGTGAAATTACTCACTGCAAGACACTCAAGTCAGGATGAAGTTACAAGCTGTGAAATTACTCACTGCAAGACACTCAAGTCAGGATGAAGTTACAAAAGCTAAGTCACATCCTGGACAGTCATATGGGGATAGGGTATTGACTCTTAAAAGTTTTGCTCTGCTCTTCCGGTCAGACCAGCACTGGGGTAGCTAGGGCGCAGGGTTGGCTGACACTCACCAGCTACCAACAACACCCGCCACAGGATCTTAAGACTTCTGGTGAGTGGACCACAGCTTCTGCTCCAGTCCAATCGTGCGGGACCTGAGACTGCATTAGTTAGGGAAGCAGAAAACCAGCCTGAGTAGGGCCACAAGCCTCTTCCGGTCTGACCAGCATCTGGGTAGCTAGAGTGCAGGGTCGGCTGACACCCACCAGCTACCCACGACACCCGAAACAGGATTTTGAGACTTCTGGTGAGTGGAACACAGCTTCTGCTCCAGTCCAATCACGCGGGACCTGAGACTGCTTTAGTTGGGGAGGCAGAAATCCGGCCTGAGTAGGGCCACAAGCCTCTTCCGGTCAGACCAGCACCGGAGTAGCTAGGGCACAGGGTCTGTTGACACTAGCCAGCTACCCAGGACACCCGCCACAGGATCTTAAGACTTCTGGTGAGCGGAACACAGCTTCTGCTCCAATCCAATTGCGCACGGGACCTGAGACTGCATTAGTTAGGGAAGCAGAAAACCAGCCTGAGTAGGGCCACAAGCCTCTTCCGATCTGAACAGCACTGGGGTAGCTAGAGCGCAGGATCGGCTGACACCCGCCAGCTACCCACGATACCCACCACAGGATTTTGAGACTTCTGGTGAGTGGAACACAGCTTCTGCTCCAGTCCAATCACGTGGGACCTGAGACTGCTTTGGTTGGGGAGGCAGAAATCCGGCCTGAGTAGGGCCACAAGCCTCTTCCGGTCTGAACAGCACCTGGGTAGCTAGAGCGCAGGGTCTGCTGACACCCGCCAGCTACCCACGACACCCGCCACAGGATTTTGAGACTTCTGGTGAGTGGAACACAGAGTCTGCTCCAATCTTTAAACAGTGACAACAATAACAACTAATCCCAGAGATTACCACATGGCGAAAGGTAAACGTAAGAATCTTACTAACAGAAACCAAGACCACTCACCATCATCAGAACCCAGCACTCCAACTTCGCTCAGTCCAGGGCACCCCAACACACTGGAAAAGCTAGACCCGGTTCTAAAAGCATATCTCACGATGATGGTAGAGGACATCAAGAAGGACTTTAATAACACACTTAAAGAAATACAAAAGAACACTGCTAAACAGGTGAAGACATTAAAGAGGAAGCACAAAAATCCCTTAAAGAATTGCAGGAGAACACTGCTAAACAGGTAGAAGACATTAAAGAGGAAGTATAAAAATCCCTTAAAGAATTGCAGGAGAACACTGCTAAACAGGTAGAAGACATTAAAGAGGAAGCACAAAAATCCCTTAAAGAATTGCAGGAGAACACTGCTAAACAGGTAGAAGACATTAAAGAGGAAGCACAAAAATCCATTAAAGAATTGCAGAAAAACCAGACCAAACAGGTGATGGAATTGAATAAAACCATCCAAGACCTAAAAAGGGAAGTAGAAACAATGAACAAAACCGAAATTGAGGCAACACTGGAGATAGAAACACTAGGAAAGAAATCTGGAACCATAGATGCGAGCATCAGCAACAGAATACAAGAGATGGAAGAGAGAATCTCAGGTGCACAAGACTCCATAGAGAACATCGGCAAGACAATCAAAGAAAATACAAAATCCAAAAAGATCCTAACTCAAAATATCCAAGAAATCCAGGACAAAATGAGAAGACCAAACCTACGGATAATAGGAGTAGATGAGAATGAAGATTTTCAACTCAAAGGACCAGCAAATATATTCAACAAAATTATAGAAGAAAACTTCCCAAACCTAAAGAAAGAGATGCCCATGAACATACAAGACGCTTACAGAACTCCAAATAGACTGGACCAGAAAAGAAATTCCTTCTGACACATAATAATCAGAACAACAAATGCACTAAATAAAGATAGAATACTAAAAGCAATAAGGGAAAAAGGTCAAGTAACATATAAAGGCAAGCCTATCAGAATTACACCAGATTTTTCACCAGAGACTATGAAAGCCAGAAGGGCCTGGACAGATGTTATACAGAAACTAAGAGAACACAATTTACAGCCCAGGCTACTATACCCAGCCAAACTCTCAATTACCATAGATGGAGAAACCAAAGTATTCCACGATAAAACCAAATTCACACATTATCTTTCCACGAATCCAGCACTTCAAAGGATAATAACAGAAAAAAACCAATACAAGGACGGAAAACATGTCATAGAAAAAGCAAGAAGGTAATCCCTCAACAAACCTAAAAGAAGACAGCCACAAAAACAGAACACCAACTCTAACAACAAAAATAAAAGGAAGCAACAATTACTTCTCCCTAATATCTCTTAATATCAATGGACTCAACTCCCCAATAAAAAGACATAGACTAACAGGCTGGTTACAGAAACAGGACCCAACATTTTGCTGCTTACAGGAAACTCATCTCAGAGAAAAAGATAGACACTACCTCAGAATGAAAGGCTGGAAAACAATTTTCCAAGCAAATGGTAGGAAGAAACAAGCTGGAGTAGCCATTATAATATCTGATAAGATTGACTTCCAACCCAAAGTCATCAAAAAAGACAAGGAAGGGCACTTTATTCTCATCAAAGGTAAAATCATCCAAGAGGAACTATCAATTCTGAATATCTATGCTCCAAATACAAGGGCAGCCTCATTCATTAAAGATACTTTAGTAAAGCTTAAAGCACACATTGCACCTCACACAATAATAGTGGGAGACTTCAACACACCACTTTCACCAATGGACAGATCATGGAAACAGAAACTAAACAGGGACACAGTGAAACTAACAGAGGTTATGAAACAAATGGATCAGAACATATCAGAAATGAAAAGGGAGACATAACAACAGACCCTGAAGAAATCCAAAACACCATCAGATCCTTCTACAAAAGGCTATACTCTACAAAACTGGAGAACCTGGATGAAATGGACAAGTTTCTAGACAGATACCAGGTACGAAAGTTAAATCAAGATCAGGTTAATGATCTAAACAGTCCCATATCCCCTAAAGAAATAGAAGCAGTCATTAATAGTCTCCCAACCAAGAAAAGCCCAGGACCAGATGGGTTTAGTGCAGAGTTCTATCAAACCTTCAAAGAAGAACTAATCCCAGTTCTTCACAAACTATTCCACAAAATAGAATCAGAAGGTACTCTACCCAACTCATTCTATGAAGCCACAATTACTCTGATACCTAAACCACATAAAGACCCAACAAAAATAGAGAACTTCAGACCAATTTCCCTTATGAATATTGATACAAAAATCCTCAATAAAGTTCTCGCTAACCGAATTCAAGAACACATCAAAACAATCATCCATCCTGACCAAGTAGGATTCATCCCAGGGATGCAAGGATGGTTCAATATACGAAAATCCATCAATGTAATCCATTATATAAACAAACTCAAAGACAAAAACAACATGATCATCTCGTTAGATGCTGAAAAAGCATTTGACAAAATCCAACACCCATTCATGATAAAAGTCTTGGAAAGATCAGGAATTCAAGGCCCATACCTAAACATGATAAAAGCAATCTACAGCAAACCAGTAGCCAACATCAAAGTAAATGGTGAGAAGCTGGAAGCAATCCCACTAAAATCAGGGACTAGACAAGGCTGCCCACTCTCTCCCTACCTATTCAACATTGTACTTGAAGTCCTAGCCAGAGCAATTAGACAACAAAAGGAGATCAAGGGGATACAAATCCGAAAAGAAGAAGTCAAAATATTGCTTTTTGCAGATGATATGATAGTATACATAAGTGACCCTAAAAATTCCACCAGAGAACTCCTAAGCCTGATAAATAGCTTCGGTTGAGTAGCTGGATATAAAATTAACTCAAACAAATCAATGGCCTTTCTGTACACAAAGGATAAACAAGCAGAGAAGGAAATTAGGGAAACAACACCCTTCCCAATAGTCACAAACAATATAAAATACCTTGGCGTGACTCTAACTAAGGAAGTGAAAGATCTGTATGACAAGAACTTCAAGTCCCTGAAGAAAGAAATTAAAGAAGATCTCAGAAGATGGAAAAACCTCCCATGCTCATGGATTGGCAGGATCAACATTGTAAAAATGGCTATCTTGCCAAAAGCAATCTACAAGGGGTGGGGGTGGGTGGGTGGGGGACGGGGGGGGGAGTGTATTGGGGACTTTTTTGGATAGCATTGGAAATGTAATTGAGGAAATTACCTAATTAAAAAAAATAAAGTTTAATTTGGTCAAGTAAAAAAAAAAGTTTTGCTCTTCTACAAAAACACCATACATGCATAAATATACTACAAACAGACACACACCAGTAAACAATAGTGTAAGAAGTGGAGAGATTGCTCAGCAGTGAAGACAATCTTGCTGAGAAACCAGGTTTAGCACATAACCATCAGTAAGTCCAGTTCCAGGGAATCAGATGTCTTCCTCTGACCTCTGTGGACAACAGCCATGCATAAAATGCGTCTGATACAAGATTTAGCACTAGTTATATGTCACCTTTATATTTTGACTTATGCATATAAGAAGGACAAAGAAAATGACCTATTTACTAGTCCTTTCTGTGAAAAGTAAATGGGAGAATACATACAACATATTTTGTAAGACGGCAATAAAATTGGAAAAGATTCATTTTATCTAGTTTTTGTCTACATTCAACGTTTTAAATTAGAATACCAGACAAAAGCATGTCTTGCTTATTTTAAGGTATTATTTATTGGTTAATTAATATAAGGTTTAAAAATATAAATTTCATACATTTCTGTTTTAGGCAATACCAATTATTTTTAAAAAATGACAAAGTTAAAGTTCACACTAAAACCTTTCCCTATCTAAATTTGATTTAAATTTGGGGTTTTTAATATTTTATTTAACGGATATAAAATATAATTGAACATTTAAACACATTTACTTTTTTTCTTCAGTGAATTCCCCTTTCAGTGATACTTGGAATATGAAATTGTGTTAAATTCTTAAATATGTATGTCAATGGTCAGTTAATGGTCGGATTTTTCTAATTACTATGGTTTTCATATGTCTCATGGACCCATTTACCTCATATACTTTGTTGAAGTACAAAGCTAATTTTAGGGCACATGTTCATGTACACCCTGAATTTGTTTTTTATCAATTAACTGTTGATATATACATTTGTTTTGCCTAATTGATAGTGTTTCAGTCATATTTTAGCATCTCAAACATAACTCCCTACATTGCAGCTGTTGGTCTGTCTGTTGATCTTGTCTCTCTGAACTCTCTGCCCCTGTGCTCCAAGCCAGCATTTGCTACATTTGCCTTACAAGGAGCATAAAGGTTTTTTTTTTGAAAGAGACCTCATTATCTATTCATTTTTCAAAGAATTGAGAAGCTACATGAAGTCATGTGACCTGTCTGTAGACCCCCAACAGTGGCTGGCAGGAGGTTCTCTGTGGATATCTTGACTGCTGATGTTCACACCCTGCCATAATCCTCTCCACAGAAGCAGGGTAGAAGTTGCCTCAACTCTACTACTTGAGAAAAGTCAATCTTCTGACTACGATCCATGTGTAAGCTGACTGACTCATTCTCATTGGACGATGAAGGATGCAGAAAGTGCTGTATGGAGAATACTCACCCTCATGGCAAATTGCTGCTGACAGCCTACAGCTTCCAGCTCAGTATGAGAGCCAGATTATGTCAAAGCCTTCATTGGATACAGCCACAGGAACTATATTCTGCAGTGGCCTGAACGTGAGTATCCTCCCACATGAGCCTTCCAGTGAAAATGCTACCTAACCCTTGCTGGCTCTCATCCAGTGAGAATTCATCTGGGGAGCCATTCAAGCTGTTAGGACTCCTGATCTATATAGACTGTGAGGTCATATTGGTGTGTTATTTTAACTACTAGACTTGAGGCCATTTGAGAGGAAGTTGGATGAGAAAATAATGCTAGTCAGAACATTGCAGAAGGGGAGGCATGAAGAGCACACTTCTGTTTCCTTGAGAGAACTACTCTGTACGGCTGGTGTTTCCTCAGCTGTCATAGCTATGGGTTTTAAAACAATCCAGAAGGGAGTAGAACTCAGAGACAATCCTGCCAAGTGGACAGGAGTTTTCCTCCTTCTCAAGATCAAGTATTTTGATTCAGAAAATGAAAATCATCTCCTGAGTCATTATTATTCAACATCAGGAATGAAATGTTTGAACTGAGATTTTGCTTACTCGTGGGGGGAAAAAGTAACAATATTCTTCTGTTTTTCTTGTGTGCCTTGATTTTCTTGGGTGCCCTTTATAAAAAGTCAAGACATACCCAGGGACAAAGGACTGGATTTCTGAGACTTGGGAGCCGTGTTGCCTAGTTACATAAACTATTAAATGTCAGAGAATCATCTGGAAGGAACAGTGAAAGTGTTAGTAAATTACTATTACAAACTTTTGGTTGTCGTAAAGTTGTGAAGAATGTTCAGTACAAAATTAACCAGGTATAGTGACAAGCAGTGTATAGTTGCTTGGTGCCTCGTGCCAAGTTCTCTCATTGTTGTGGCAGGGCACAAGCCTAGCATCTTACAACACATCTACATTAGCTTATACTTGTACTGGTAAACACTCTACAAGCCCTAGGAGTTGTTTTGCCCTCAGTTTATAAGGTTAAGACCAATGTATCTTAGGACTGCTTTTACTGGGATACTAGGGGAAAATTGATCCCTTGGCTCATTCACAATCCCATCTATTAATAGAGCCCAGTGCCGTGGGGTTGGCTCTAGTATCCTCTTTCCCTGTAGCTGTTAGATGTAATTTTCAGCTTCTACTTGCTGACAGCATTCTCTGGCTCATTGCTTCTTTCTCCAACTCCAAAGCCAGAAACGGTGCCTTGAAGCATTCTCATATTTCAAAATTTACCTTCTTCATCTCTCTCCAACATTTCTCATCCACTGAATCTCTTTGACTCTAGACAGAGAAATTCCTCAGCTTGTCAAGGGTGATGTGACTAGACCACACATCAGCAGGATAATCTCCCATTTCAAAGACAGGGCCTTCTTCACATAAGCAAAATCCTTTTGTCAGCTAATTATACAATAGTCACAGGTTTGGGGTATCTTAGGAAGTCATTGATCCATCTATCATGTGAGTCTTAAATTAAGATATAAATAGCAGGCTGGGTGTGATGGCGCGCACCTTTAATACCAGCACTTGGAAGGCAGAGGTAGGCGTATTTCTGAGATCGAGGCCAGCCTGGAACAAAGTTAGTTCCAGGACAGCCAGGGTTACACAGAAAAACCCTGTCTCAAAACAACAACAACAACAAAAAACAAAAAGAACAAAAAACGATATAAATAGCAACATAAATTAAAAACAGCTATAGGGAACCAGAAAAATCTTCAAACTCTGGGAAACATTGTCTCAATATAATATTATTATTTATACTTGATAATATTGATTAAGAATGGGTCAAATTGGCCTAGAGTAAGGAATGTATGCTTTCTATCAATATTTTCTTCTACTTACTACAAAATATTGATCATTGCTAGAGAGATGGTTCATTGGTTACCTCCTGAGAAAATCAGAGAAATTCTTAATTATGCAATAGTAAGTAAGTAAGTAACATATTCAAGTTTAAACAATTTTTATTGAAAGAAGAAATTGTAGATACTTCTGTTTCTCTTCATGCATCTTGAGACCATGTAAGTAAAACTGGACAGCTATAGATTTAAAAGTCTCTGATCTTTCTTGTCGTTTCAAGTTTGCTCTCAGTGATTGTGGCCACACTGTCTCTACCATGACTGTATCTAGACCACAGGTAATGTAAGACAAAAGAACTCCTCCATCTGTTACTTGCTATGGCTCTGGTATTTTAATCACATCAATAGGAAAGTAACTAAAGCAACAGGACTTCATTTTTCTTTAAGAGACAAAATAATCTCATATTCAGTATGTACATCACACTTTCCATTATTTATGTGATGGAAGTGGTTTTAGAATTTTGTTTAGAGTTAATCATTTCTAGATTGCCACTGGCTGGACTCAGTCAACCTGCGGGAGAAATCAGGGTCCGGGTACTCAGGTGGGCAAGGAGTCAATGAGTGACAAACAGATATGAACACAAGAGAGTGTTGAATGGGAATGTAATTTCTCAAAGCAAGCACCAGACTTACATTAAAGAAGAAAACAAGGAAGTCAGGTGACACATCAACCAAGATACATTGAAGTCATCCAATGCATAATGACACAAAATAGAGAAATGCATACATAAAGGCTAGCAGGAACCAGGCAGTGTTTATAACTCAGATAAAACTCAGCCCAACCTAAGGTCAGCTTATTCTTAGAAACCAGGGGCAAGGGCTTCACGCCCTAGCCATAGTTCCAATTCTAGTCTATAGTATAATCCACCTTCTCCCTATGCCATTGTAAATTCCTGCATATGGAAGCGACCTAGCTGCTATTCTAAGTATTTACTCTAGTTTCTTCTTAAACCACAACCACCTTCTTTTGATTATTATGTAATATAGTCTGCCATACATGACTATAATGAGAATTCTAAGCACCTCACATTGACATGAAAGGGGAAGATCTCTCTGGGTACAATGAAAGCATTGCATCTGGACCTCTCCTAAACTTGCTTAACATTTCGTCTCTTGGCTGACTTCAACTTGTATCCAATCTCTATGATAAAATATGATAATATTATATATATATGATAAAAATATATGGATTTGCAATAGGTTTTATGGTTTTCATAGAGACTATGCAACCAGAATGCAGAGGCAGCTAGTCAGAACCTTAAATATGCAGTAAATCTTAAAGACTGGGATAGCCTATTGGAAGACTGTGCCCATGATTCCTGGTTTGCCACATCCTGGTGCCTACTCAAAGACTGGATGGCAAAGGAAATAGGAAGCTACTTGTGGGTGAGAATTGCCTTATTGCTCCTTTCTCTCTCTCTCTCTCTCTCTCTCTCTCTCTCTCTCTCTCTCTCTCTCTCTCTTTCACACACACACACACACACACACACACACACACACACACACACACACACCAATCAAAAGCAATTGAACTTTGAACATTATAGAGATATAGTTGAAAACCATGTATCTCCAGAAAAATCTGTGAAAATAGCTAGGAAATAAAAACAATGTAAATGTCTCTCAACAGATGAATAGAAAATGAGAGTGAAGAACTTAGATTCCAATGGCACTGGCATCCTATTCAGCTGTAATCAAATTTCCTATTCAGGCAAATGGAGGAAGCTAAAAAATACTATACTGAGTATTTGAATTTCTTCTCTTGGCTGACTCCAACTAGTATCCATTTTCAATGATAAAAAATATATGGATTTGCAGTAAGTTTTGTGGTTTTCATAGAGACTATTCACATTACTTGTGTTTCTGGCTCATATTCTTTAGATGTAAGTGTATAACCTAGACTAAATGCAAAAAGTAGGAAAGTAAAAGAGGATCATGTGGGATTGCGTGGAGAGAGAGTAGTCAGAAGGAAGACGAAGGAGGGGTGCTATGGAAGGGAAGTGGGGAAATGAGAGGAAATAACGAACATAACTTTGTCTAGAAAGGCATAGAAATGCATATAATATTCATCTATTTTATATATACTATGTATTCATGTACAAGTATATATACACATATGTGGTTTAAATGAAGTTATCTCACTTGGGATGATAAAGTTTTCCCAAAAGGTATAGATGATCTAACAAAAATCCAAGTACAAAACATGAAAACACTCCTTGCCATTGTTGGTCAGGGAGTTCCAGGACTCTCGAAACCATATAGAATAACACCACTGCCCCTGGTTGCCTCCTAAAATTTTAAGCAAAGATCCTATTGTTGAAAATACTGTACACTTCAGACATAGAACTTAAAGGACTCTAGATAGTTTTGATCTGGAAGCCTATTTCTCATATGCAAACCTCCATGATGATCACCATGTAAAAAATGTTTCTAAAGACTCAATAGTTGAATTTATTATATTCTGGTGACAACCAACAGCCAACTGTCTTGTTACAATAAATATTTCATCAATGCAAGGGCATTCATTCCTGGTACTGTAAACCTATTCAACTACCTGTGGCTGTTAAGGTGATACAGCCCAGAAGACAGCCCATCACTCACATATTCTGAGACTTAAAAGAATCCCTAACTGCATTCCAAATACCATCCTTGTACCCAAAGATAAGTACAACTTTCACACTGCAGAAATAAGCCTCTTTTTGCAACAGATAGAGACCATTACAGAAAGTACATCTGATCAAAATGTAAAGAACAGATTGACCATGGAGAGATGCAGCGGATACATCTATTACAGTACCCCTACCTCTAAGACTCGGAACATCCTGAAAGAGAGGTCTGAAATATTGTTAAGAGGCAGAATAACAGGATGACTACTGTAAGATGGTGTCTTTTGCATATGAGAGGGAAGCTTCAGTCATGAAATCACAATATGTATACGTTAAAAAAAAAAAAGACCCAAACAATGACACCAGATGACATGGGTCCCTGAAAGGGTCAAGTCTCATATCTATATGCAAAATCTGCCCCTTATTTGAAGACCTGCAAGTAATTAAAGATTGCTGAGAGAGGAGAATCAGTCTTCCTTAGGGATGAGCACCCTAGTTGGGTGTTCCATACCAAGTATTCGACCCTAAAAACCATAAATAATGTGTGTGTTATACATATTACAAATATGCAATAATGTTAATTTAAAAGGGGGCATGAATTTGAGAGGGAGCAGGAAAGCAGGGTCATGGGAGGAGAGGGGCAGAAAACATGAAGTCAGTATTCATACATGAAATCCACACCAAAAAAACTCTAAATGCACCTGTGATCGAAAACATACCAACATCTCATTAATCACTTGCATCTAAAGCTATTCATTCTCTGAGATGAGGGAAAAGAACTGACAGTGTGTAGAAAAAGCATTTCTAGGAAGAATACTGACTTTTGACAGTTTTCAAAGTAGGCTTTTCAAGTCCCAGAAGGGATCATATACTCCAGTAGCAGGAGAGAGTAAAGAGAAGGGGCAAAAGGCTAGATAAGCATGATATAGTATCTTCACAGCTGACAAAAGGGGAAGGTGGAGTGGTGCATAGCCTAGCAACGTCTTTCTACCTTGTGGTAGCTAACAATGCCACTTGCCATACAGAAGGAAAACTAAAACTTGGTGTTCAGATCTGAGTTAGGAGAGTTGAAGTTGACTTTCAGTCACATCATTAGGCTAAAACCTGATGTCAAGACTGAAAGGGCAGCAAGGGAGAAAGAGCAAGGTCAAGTTTGACTCGGAAGAGGACTGGATGAGTGGCTTCCCAAGTATGAGCTGAAGACAAGGCCAATAGAAGAGCTAAAGGACAGAGGAAAGGCCATAAAGGCCAATAACCAGAAGAGGGTTGTACTGAAGAGCTTACCTAAAGGATTGAGTCTCATAAATAAAGTGCTGAGGAAGAAAAAGCCAGATTTATCTGGGCCGGAAGAAAAGCCAGATTAATCTGGACCAGAAGAATCCTCAAGAGCATTGCAGAGGTGGTAAGGCTTACATGCAGTCTCGAAGGTAGAAAATGATGCTAGGCACAGAACATTGTGAAGATGTCAGATGAGTGGATTATCTATTTTCACAGGAGTTTTATAAGGTGAGGAGCCAGAGGTCCAAATGGAAAGTGAAAAATTATTAATTATTAATACTTATTGATTATTGTACTCCTAGAATTTCTCCATAAGAATTATGCTATCCAGCTATTTAAAAAAAAAAAGAGGACATCATGAATTGTGCAGGAAAATGGATGGAACTAGAAAATATCATCCTGAGTGAGGTAACTCAGACCCAAGATGACACACATGGCACATACTCACTAATTAGTGGATATTAACCAAAAAGTACAGAATACCTAGGATACAACCCACAGACACTAAGAAGTTTAACAACTATAAAGGCCCAAGTAAGCATGTTTACATTCTACTTAGAAGGGGGAAGGAAACAATCAGAGGAGGCAAAGGGAGGGAGGGGTTGGGTAGAAGGGGGAGGGAAAGGGAAACAGGATTAGGTATGGGGGGTCAGTAGAGAAGCCTAGAGGGCCAAGAGAATGAATGGAGATGAGCAATATTGAGGGGTTGGGTGGTGGTGGGGACCCACTAGAAAGTACCAGAGACCCAGGAGGTGAGAATCTCTAAGGACTCAATGAGGGTGAGCTTAGCCAAACATTGCCCAACATTGGGGAGACTCTGCCCAACATTGGGGAGACTGAACCTGAAGAGTCTACCTGTAATAGATAGACTAGGCCTCAAGTGGAGGAGGGACTGGGTTACTAACCCACAGTCAGAATTTCTGACCTAGGACTGTTCCTGGGTAAAAGAACTGCAGGGACAAAAATGGAGAAGAGACTGAAGGAACGGCAGTTCAAAGACCTATCCAACTTGGGATCCATCTCATGGGAAGACACCAAGACCTGACACTATATTAGTGATGCTATGATGTGCTTATAGGCAGGATCCTGGCATGGCTGAGAGACTCTATCAGCAGCCGACTGAGACAGATGTAGATACCTACAACCAACTATTGAACTAAAGCCGTGGACCCCTATGGTTGAATTAGGGGAAGGTTTGAAGAGTTTCAACTTACCCAGACCCCAGGGAGCTCCCAGAGGCTGAGCCACCAAACAGAAGCACACAGGGGCTAGTCCAAGGCACAATATATAGCAGAGGTCTTCCTGATCAGGCTTTAGTGGGAGAAGATGCTCTTACTCTTTGAGAGACTTGAAGCTCCAGGGAAGGGAGAAGTCTGGAGGGTAAGGGAAAAACACCATCCTGGAGGCAAAGGGGAGGAGGAATGAGATGAGGACTGGGGGGGGGGGCAGAGAGGAGGGTCAATGACTGGAATGTAATTTTTAAAAAGTTACACACCAAACAATTAAAACATAAGAGCTTGATAACAAATATAATACATTGCTATCTACAATCCAATAGAACGGCATATTGTCATCTTCCTTTATAAAATACAGCATCAGAAAAGAAAGTATATAGCTCAAAATTCAGCATTTACACTCACCACTTAGACTTGAGACTCAAGGCTATTTTTTGGTGTCCATTTGTAGTCTAATTTTTTTTTTTAGTTAGACATGTATAATATAAAGGTTATTTTAACAAACATAGTGTAAAGAATAAACTCATTCACACTGCTATTAGTCAAAAGACGAAAACCATTAATGATAATTGTGTTCTTCATCAAAAGTTATTCAAATCTCTGCACATTTTCATCACTGAAATGTTTCAAATAGAGGCTTATATTGATAAATTCTACTGAATTTGTTTATAAGAATTTGTAACTTTAAAGATTTTCATAAAATCTATTGAAGGATATAAAACATATCTTAATGTTTAAGCATTTTCCTGTTATAAATATTTTTATTAATTATTTTATATTTACATTGCAAAAGTCCACCCCCCTTCCTGGTCCTTCCTCCATGAGTTCTTTACCCGAAATTCTCTTCCCTTGACTTCTGAGATGGTGTTCACCCCACCCACATACTCCCACCTCACCTTGCTAGCATTTCCTGGGGTACTAAGTTTCCCCACTGAGGCAGATCAGGCAGTCCTCTGCTACATATGTAGTGGGGGCCATGGACCAGCCCATGAATGTTCTTTGGTTGGTAGCTTAGTCTCTGGAATTCTGATGGGTTACCAATTAGTTGATACTCTTGTTCTTTCTATGGGATTGCAATCACCTTCAGATTCTTCAGTCCTTCCCCTAATTCTTCCATAGGGGTCACCACCTCAGTCCAAAAGTTTGCTCTAAGTATCTGCATCTGTCTCAGTTAGCTGCTGGTAGAGCTTCTCAGAGGATAGCCATGTTAGGATCCTGTCTGCAAGAACAACATGGCACCAATAATGGTATCTGGGTTCGGTGCCTGAGCATGGGATGAATCCCAAGTTGGGCCAGTCTCTGGATGACCTTTCCTTCAGTATCTGCTCAATTTTTATCCATGCATTTCCTTTAGACAGGAAAAATTTTGGGTCAAAAACATTAAAGATAGCCCCATCCCACAAATGGGGGCCATGTCTATCTACTGGAGGTTATCTCTGTAGGTTCCATCTCCCCACTGTTATAAATATTGAGTTTTCCTGTTTTTGCAATTCTAAATGATTTTCATGTTTGATTCTCTATACAATATACTATACAATATATTGTTACCTTATAATAAATTTCTGCATGCTGTACAATAAAGTCAATAAAAGTAATTGTAACCAATAAAAGCAATTATAACCAGCTATAACACAAAAGACTTGTTTTATATAACTTCATGAATGTCCATAAAGGTATAGTTCTGAAAAAGACTAGTTCTGGACTACTGATTTCTCTTTGGAATTATCATACTATTTTTTTGTTGGAAATTGTTTTGAAAAGTTTGTTCAGTTGGGTTGAAAGAAGAGGAAAAATAAAATAAATCTCACAGTTCTATCAACTACCTGAAATAGTCATAGATTTCCAGTATAATGGAATGAAATGTGATTTGTAGTAGTATATAGAAGATAGTATCCATGTGCTATCATGGAGCATCCATGCTGATAGTTGCCTGACAGCCACAAAGTCAAAAATATAATTCTTTCTCTCACTTCCAGTGGTAAGATGCAATTCCTCTGACAAAATTCAGTGTGTGGTGATAAACAGATTATAGATACATAGATGATTAGAAATAGATAGATAGATGATTGATAGGTGATGGATAGATGATAGATAGATAGATAGATAGATAGATGATAGGTAATAAATGGTTGATAGGAAATAGATAGATGATAGATACATGATAATACATATATACATAATAAATAGGTAATAGGTAGATAGACAAATAGATGATAGATAGGTGATGTGTAGAGAGATGGATGGTTTACCAGTCAGAAATACATGGCTTACAGATATATTGTATAGTATATTGATTGGTAGTAGATAAATGATAAACAGCTGATAGACATACAGATGATATACAGATAACATTTAGATGATTGATAGATATACATATAGGTTAAGGAAGATAGAAGATAAACAGTTAAACAATAGATAATAATTAATAGGCAGATCAGATAGATATACATTAGATGCTAAGCAGAGATAATAGATAATGTTCTGTGTGATTTTGGTTGTGTAGGCAATGGTACCTAACTGGTTGAATGTCAGTCAAGATGTTGTGAAGATATTTTTGGATGTGATTAGCCTATAAATTCATAAAGTAATTAGGCAGAACAGCTTCTACAAGGTGTTTGAATCCTTTTTTACTTTTATAACAAGACATTTCAGATTTGATGGCTTACAAACAACAGAAATTGTTTCTCATACTTTGGAGGATGGTAAATCTAATATCAAGGTGTTAGCATATTCCAACTACAGAAGTTCATCTTACCTACAGATGGCATCTTTGGTAAACTTCATGGGAAGGTTAGATAGTTTTTTGGAGTTTCTTGGTGTCTTGTCTATTCCTGCACAACCATCATGACCAAGAAGCAAGTTGGGGAGGAAAGGGTTTATTCAGCTTACACTTCCATGCTGCTGTTCATCACAAAAGGAAGTCAGGACTGGAACTCAAGCAGGTCAGAGAGCAGGAGCAGATGCAGAGGCCATGGAGGGATGCTCTTTACTGGCTTGCCTCTCCTGGCTTGCTCAGCCTGCTCTCTTATAGAACCCAAGACTACCAGCCCAGAGATGGTCCCACCCACAAGGGGCCTTTCCCCCTTGATCACTAATTGAGAAAATGCCTTACAGTTGGATCTCATGGAGGCATTTCCTCAGCTGAAGGTCCTTTCTCTGTGATAACTCCAGCTGTGTCAAGTTGACACAAAACTAACCAGTACACTTGAGTAAGAGTAATAGTGAGGCAGAGTGACCCTGACCTAGTGACTTCTCACAGATCTTTTTAACACTGTCTTATTATTAGGATCCAAAGTATAAATCTTAGAGATGTATTTAGTCATTGTAGAGATAAAAGACTGAGCTCCCTCCGGAAGTGGGGCAACCTGACTCCTTTCAAGTCCTGTGCTCAACTTTTTGACTTGATCTGTTCTAGAATTTTAAGCCTGTTAATGTGCTTCATAAATGTCAGGCTTGCCATCCTGTGCAACTGTGAGAGTCAAGCTTTTAAGAATGCATCTTGGAGAAAAGAAAATGTGAGCGGCTACTGGCACCCACAGGGCAACAGAACCACTCCAAGGAGCCTGGGAGACCAACAGACACTTCAAGGGGAGATGCCCCAGAGGAGAAAGAGCCTACAGTTTCTCTGGAACAATTTTTAAAATGGCAGGTCTTATGGAAAGATGCTCCTAATAATGGTTTTATGGAATTGAGGAAATGGCACAGGAGTCAATGTTGATAGCCGTGGTCTGGACTGCTGCCTGAAACCATGTGGAAGTCCGTGATCTGTGCTGCTGTTAAGGGAAAGGAGTCTTCTTTTGTAGCAATATTGATGATTTCAGTCTCAAAATTGAGAATAAGAGATACTGAAGGGTTCCATGACAACCTTCTCTCACCTCACCTCACCTCACCTCACCCCATACAGGAAGCTACTGAAGAGAGTCCTTAAGAAGATGTTAATGTGGCTCTTCACAGTTGAGAGTTTCAGGTAGGGGAGCAGGAACAGTTGGGATATACTCAATTTCTTTAAGGGGTTGGTCACTGGTAGTTTGACCATGCTCCAATGACTTTTGGGCAAGACAAATTGGGCTTAGCATTTTTTGTTTTTGTTTTTGTTTTGTTTTGTTTTGTTTGTTTGTTTGTTTTTCTGTGGGGGGTTCACAAGGGTTAAGGAATGGGGCCTGAGTATAATTGGGGTGCACTGTTTGACATTTCCAAATAAATAATAAAAGCATTGTTGGGGGAAATGCCTCTCAGTGAATGGGTGAGTGGATGGATAGATGGACTGAGACAGAGAGATGGAAGGATGGTGGAATGGAGGAATGTACCATGAGATATGTTATGCAATATAGCCAGACTGTCATGAGGTCCAAACAATCTGGACATTGTGTGAATCAATCAATTACCCCCACTTGCACCGCCAATACCTGCCTAGAATGAGCTAACCTCAAACAGACAACTAGGGAGAGATTTTTTTGTCCAAAGGATATTTAAAAAGAAGTGTTATTCCTAGGGAAACTGATAAGACAAGTTGTGAGTTGCAAAGGTTCAGAATTCTAATAATTCTTTTACCATATGGTGTTTCCTATTTTTCTTAATTGACAAAGATTACAAGGCTTATTCTCCACATACTCATTTGGATAATGAAGAGAAGAAAATGGTATTTCAGAATATGATAGATGAGTACCTGCATTTAGAGAGGCATTCTCTGCCTAGGGGCCTAATTAGGTTATAATTTCTAAACATTCTTTGGGCTTCCTGATGAAGGCCCCACCAACTTTTCAAGCTTCCTTTCTTATACACCTCCCCTCTAAAATGCGGTTGCTCACAGACCATCAGCTATGCTAACAGGGCACCAACATTTCTCTCTTATAGCTGGTATTATAGAAGTTTTAATTGAGGTACTTTGTAGCTACAAAGTGAAAGTCAATTATGACTTTCCTGTTGTCTGTGATTAATGGTTACAGATGCCAAATGTGATGGAGCCACTCATTTGGTGCGCGAGGGGTAGAATTCTGCGATCTCACCTAGAAATATTAAGCACTTGCTTCTAAGGCTGGTAGCTCTCTTGATTGGGAAATGTAGTTTTAAAAGTTCTGTGAATAATTATGGAAAATGTTTTGGCAATCATGGTGAGTGCGACAAGCCGGGCTCTGGTTTGACAGGACAATATCTCAAGTCCCAGGCTTGTCCTTCAGTGTCAGAGGACTGCTTGTGAGCGGTTGGCCTCAAAGGGCTTAGTTATTAATCTTTTGATGACAGGTCATAATTTGATTAGCCCGTTTTGACTAAACATACTTATACCTCAAATCAAACCTTCCTTCCTCTGTCATTGTCTATTATTTATGTGTTCATCCCAATATCATTTTTTAATCTCTTAAGCCCTTGCCCTTATGTGTTTTTTTCTCTCTATTTTTGGTCAAAGAACTCACAGAAGGCACACCAATGCATTAGCAGTCTACATTTTCACAAGAATATAACAAATGCAGAATCCCCTATCAAGGATATAGAATTTCCCAGAGGCCTCAATTATGAATTTCTTTTCTACTAAACAAAACAATCTGCTGAAACAACATATGCCCAGTATTACTATAGGAACAGAGACCATGTAAGGAAATCCTCCTCTAAGTGATGAATACTGAGGGAAATCGTGTAAGTGGGCTCCAGATAGCACCCAGCCCGCTCTGGCTCTAATTGTAATCCATCTTACTTTAAACAAAGAGGAAATCAGTCGGACTTACTTCCGGACACTTAACAGCTATGGAAGCATTCTCCAGTGGCCAGGTGAATTACACTCCACAGAAGCAGATAGAATGTACAGAAAAACTCCTAAGTGAACAACAAAGCTTCCCTTAGATGTGTACATAAAAGACTAACAGAAGCTGGAATGATGAACACATAGTCTCAGCTCAGCAGATGTTTGTATGTGAGATCTGCTCCAGGGAAAAAGCATCTGTGCCCGGATAGGGACTTTTCTCACCTCAACACCCTTGGGAAATCCTTAAGTCTACACATAAAGTCTTCCTTAAAATATGGCCTGATGGACTTAGGCAGTCAGCTTGGTCTGAATCACTGTTAGCTTGTGACGCAATCACATCAACCTTTCAGTTCCCTTTCTTGCTACACTTGTGAGTTTCTTTTTATGATTCTTTCCAAAATCCAAATGAAAGAAAAACTATCTGCAGCTCACACTTGTCTGTAGTTTCAGAAGGAAGAAGACTCACACTCCCGAAAGGTCTTTGCTGAGTGGAGTTTCTGCCTTTTGGTTTGGCATTTTCATCTTGCTGCGG
The DNA here is from genome assembly GCF_978045245.1 of Mus caroli. NCBI lineage: Eukaryota > Metazoa > Chordata > Mammalia > Rodentia > Muridae > Mus > Mus caroli. The sequence goes on from NW_028227258.1 coordinate 20,258,506, forward strand.
AACAACCACTCACCCCAAAAAAGCCTGGAGGAAGACGGCAATCATCATCTATCTTGCCAGGCTGCAGCAGGGCTCTGAGTTTGATGCAGCTAAGGGGTTGTTCTTTCATAGGTCCTGTGACACAGTTAGAATCTTGGTGATAGGGAATGATGGGGAGGGGTGGAGCTGCCCTGAGTAGCCGGAAGGTTGTTGCAGACTGTCAGAAGGCTCTGAGGTAACTCCTCCATCTGTACTCTTCTTTCCTAAACACTTGGAAGCTGCGATCTAGAAGAAAAGACTCAGTGGGCAGAACGTAGAATGGACAGAAAGCCCTGCGCACTAGAACAGAGGCACTTCAATGTAAGACTGCTAGAGAGGCCTATACAGAAGCCACAGATCTAGCTAGTTCTTCCCCGAAGGGAAGAGTTTGAAATTCCTATGGAGGTATGTTTTAAAACCACTACTGAAATCACCTCTCTGACCCTATCTGTTTTGCCTCTTCCTCCTCATTTCTAGCCTTGGATGAACTTACCCCTGCATTATCCCTAGAACACACCGGGCATGCCTGGCTTAGACCTTTACACTACTGCTCCCTACAGGCCCCAGTGAAAGTGCCCCTCTCCCCTCCAGCACACGCACATACCACCTCTATCAAGTTCTGTGATACCAGCTCAATCTAAAATGCCCCAAAGCTAAGCCATTTTGTATACTCTATTATTCATTTCTTAAGAAAACTTAATCTCACTCTTCCTTTGGTTTGCTTAATGGATCAAGTCATTACTGAATACAGAGTGAATTGAAGGGCAATTTGTCATTGATATTTACAATAATGGCCTAAGTGTATGAAAATGTATTAGAATCATAAAAATAAGTTATTTTGTATGATATAATTATTAAACAAGGGAGTACACATTTAATCTTTAAAAATTAACAGTAGATATTCATATGTACTACTGCTTAGTACAGGGCCAAGCAGATTGTAATTTGGAACGTCTCTAGTCTTGCATTTCTTATCGTCACAGTTCCATTGAGGTAAGCATGTGACACCCCCTCACAATAGATGGAAATTGCTTCTTGCATTAAGCTATCTATGCCTGTGTGTTATGTTCAGAATGTGTGCAGGAAAGTGATGTGATAGTTTCTCAGATATACATTTTATCTTTACTATCTTAAGAACTGACGATAAAAAAAAACATTATAATGGATGAACATTTTCAGGCTTTTAACAAGGTAATTGAAAAATTCACGCTTTTCCTGCAGGAGTATAAAATGCTGGAGGGGATCTTACAGTGTTACAAAAATGCCCTCTGATGAATGAGGGAGGAAAAGGGGGCATAATTATCCTATGTCATGTCTCATGTCCAATTAACCAGTAAGTGCTACATGCTGCTCTCAAAGTCTCTCCATTCTTCTGAGCCCCAGCACTGCACCTTAAATTAAGCCATCGTTATTTTGTAGACCACTAAGGTAACAATTTCCTAAATGGTTTCTAAGACTCCTCTCTTGCCCCTTCAGGTCCACTTTTGACATTGTCAATTGAGTAATATTTCATAGAATGAAAGTGAAGCCTACAGTGACACACTTCTCTGCTTAACATTCTTCACTAGCTCTCTAATGCTCCAAGAGAAATGAAATGGTGAACTCCCTGTGTGACATCCAGAACCTAAGAGGGAAGGCCCTGCTCCTCCCTCCAGGTTTCAGCCCTTCCCCCTGCAATGACCATTTAAATATCAGTCTCAGTAGAGCGTAGAGCGGGGCCTCTCTTGTCTCCTAAGCTCTGTCCTTGCACTTCTTTCTAACAACACACTCCTTTCTTCTACTGTGGAAGAATATGAGTCTGACCATTGTCTGTCTGCTCTGTATTCATGAACTTGGGACAATGCATGTTCCAAGTGACATGTAAATAGGATCGTTCCATAAAACACTGCAGTAGAACAAGTCAGGAAGAACTGATGTTCATGTCCTCTCACACAATACCCAGATGGGAGAACATCCCGATAATGCCTGCTGACTTCAGGCTGGATACCTGCTCCATTGCTCAGAGTGGAAATCACTGGATATACTCACAATTGGTTTGTTTTGGGATTATTACCAGTAAAGAAGCCCAGATGCACCTAGGCTTCCTGGGAATCTTCTCACTTGTATTGGATTTGGTACTTGGGACTTGAGACCTTACAATAGGATATTCCTCTCAGTCAAGTCCAACTGCTGCTTACCTGTTCCTGGAAGGTTTCATAGCACCAGTCTGGATGAAAGGCCCAGTCTAGTATGATAGCTCCAGACTAGGTGATGGCCCCATCTTCATGCTGCTTAGAAGCCAGTATTGATTTCTGTGGTTTCACCAGCCTCTATTATGAATGCCTGTTGATTATTTTTCCCTCCCTATTTGCCTGTGTTTTAAGGGCAACTGTCAATTATGCTCCATTTTCTACCACATGCCCAATACATCATGGCTACTGACTTAATTAAATGAAAAAAGTCCCGAGACCTTGAATGGCACAAAAGTTTGGAGCAATCACTATAGAATATTCATTCTTATATGGAGGACAAGGAACAAAATAAGAAATTGAGAGATTCCTTGGATAAGAATGTCATACATGACTGGAAAGAACCTAAATTTCAAAAAATAGCCAGCATTATTTCATAGCCTTAAGGACACAGTTGATTTCCTTGCATTATTTTCACCATAAAAGGAAAAAATAAGAAGTGTTTCATCATTAAATGTAGCAAGGGCTGTAGGTCTGTCAGAGATGTCTTAAATCAAACTGAAATGATTCTCTTTTATATTCTCTGAATAGTCTTGTGTAAGAGTTGTTGAATTGTATCAAACGCTTATTCTGATTCTACTGGGGTTATTTTTAATCTTCTTTTTAATCTTGTGAGATATTTTTGTAAAACATTTTAGTACTGAATAATTCAACATCATGGGATAATCCCAGATAAGGATCTATCATTTATTCATACATTTCTTAATTTAATTCTGATATTTTGTTGAGAACCCATGTCAAGTTTCATATGTCTCAAATTTGATAAGTTCTCATGGCAGTTCAAGTTCACCATCCTTCCTTGTTTACATCAAGATCACCTTAGCTTATCAACCCCTTTAAGGTTTATGTAATTGTTTTTATTCCTATTCACTATCTATTTTCTATTTCTTTCTTGTTGTCCTCCTAGGTTGCTGATACTTTCTCTAGAGCATGCAGCATATTTTGCATATCTATTTGAAATCCTGCCTGAGAATCTCAGCATGTGGCCTGCCACTGAATCAGGTTTGTGTAGGTTCTCTCCTCTTCTCCCTATTTTACTCCTCCTTTTTCTATCTTAGAAGTTTTCATTACATTACATTATTTTGTGAATGAAAACACGGAAATAGTACTATATTGAATTATAGTATTTATGATCTAGAAATATGTATTCTTCTTTTACTATAAGGCTGCTAGCATGAATTAATTTAATGTGAATTTGACTTTAGTTTGTACTTTCTTGTACTTCCAATTAGATGCAGTGACCACTGGCTTCAAGTTACTTGGTAAAGGGATAAACTCTCCTTTAGAAGTAGAGGCTACAAATGCATGGTGCTGTTTTGAAAACAGCATTATGATTTGAGAGAAGGCACTTTCACTCAGCTCTAAAGTTAGGACTACTCTTGGATCACAGTTTGAGCTTTAGTCACTTAGTACTGAGGTCAGAACGGCTGCCCCCTATTATGGTAGCTAGCATTTGAACATAGACCAACATTGTACCAGAGCTAGTCTACAAGACAAAAGAGCAGACCCAAAATCCAGTTTCCAAGGATTCTGTGATTTCAGCCTTAGTAGTAACTCTTTTCTCTCTACCTAAGATCACACAACTAGATGCCAACTGCCTGATAAAGTCTAACTGACAACAGGGAACTGGGATAGGAATGTTGCTTCTGAACCCACACAGCTTCTATAGAAAGCCAGAGCTGCAGCTACATTGCATCTACTTCTTGACCATCATATATTGCTAGAGAACAAATATTTACTGTTGTAATTTAGGGGATAGTTTCTTACACACAGGGAATTCATTCATGTTACTTCACTTCTATGTTTTAAATTACTTTTATTAGACACATAGGAAGATGGCTATGTAATAACTACACAGAAGAAAAGTTGGGAAAGTTGTGTTGGCAGCCACTGCCAGAAACAAGAGAGGCTTTTGGAGGGTGAATGGGAGAGTCTTGGCCAAGAGGCTTCAAAGGGAGTGAGGCTGTCAACCCCTTGGTTTTGGACTTTTATGATTTAGAATTGTGCAAGAATAATTTTGTGTGTGTGTGTGTGTCTGTGTATGTGTGTGTATGTGTTAAGTTGACCATTATGTGATGTATTATGGCAGTTCTAGGATGTGACATAGGATCATCGAAACTGACTTATGCAATATAAAAATATATAACTACCAGAAACCTGATGAAAAGCCATAATAAGTAAGAGTTTCAAATGGTATATACATTTGAACTTCAAGCTAATAGTCAAAAATCCAGGCTAGGAACAACTGAACTTGATGACTTTGAAGCACTAACTCGAGTCTTAATGGCTTCAATCCCAGGTGGAATTTTTAAAGTGTATTAATTTACTGTCCCATCATGATTATTCCTGTGGGCCCTTAAATGATGCCATTTGTACCACTTTATGTGACTACATGCATAAGCCTAACTAACTGCTTTCACATTGATATTTTGTGTGTTGAGTTATTCACATTAAATTGTTTTGAAGATAATACCAGCTTTAAAGATAAACATTTATATTTGGGGGAGATTTATAATTTTCCTTAAAAAGAACAACATATGGTTTTTCTCCTGAAAACTCCTTCACAAAGAATAGTCACCCTGTTTTGTTGCATTTTTTAGAATTTTGTGATAAAGTAGAAAATTATCAGGATCTGCTTCTCAAGCTTTTGCAAAAATAATTATTGAAAAAATATTGAGCAGATGCTGGATATAAATAGATTTATAAAGTCAGACATGTGGGAACTTCTGTGAATCCCACATATCACTTGTAGAAATGTACTTTGATGGAAGAGTTATTTTGTGCTTTTTCGGATCAGTGCAGTGAGATGAACTTCTTTGTCCTAATGCTAAAACAACAAAGATATGATGTCATAATTTTTCACCTGACATGGAGGAGGTAAGCATCCCCTCTCTATATACAACAAAAGAGTAAATAATCTTTAATTACTTTCAAAATAATGCTACTCTGTTTTCTGTTTTGTACCAACACTACCCTGAACACAGAGAGCAAAAGTGTTCAACTAGAAATAAAGATTCTTCAATGTACTTGTATGGCTTCACAAAGAAACAACTGGTTCCAGTACAGCAGGACCACAGAAATATACATCCATGTGGCTTTGAAGAAAGGTTTACCTTTCCACTACATCAGCAAATTTACCAAAGATGAAGATCAGACCAATTGACAAGCTCCATTTCAAGGAAATTAAGTTTACTACTGATATCAACATCACACTCTGAGGAATTCACATGAAATAAGTAGCCACAGAAAGCAGGAGAAGGCTAATTGTGTTTTTGAACATTAGGTGTTTACTGTAGGGCAATTCTGGGTTTAAGATGACTTTTGCATATTAACCAGGCAGAGGTATATAGCAGAAGATATGATTCACATGCGAACTTCAATTAAGGTCATCAAAGAGTACCAAGGGAATGAACCACTGGGGTAGGAAGGCAATCAGAACTTACTCCTTAACCAAAAATAATGTTCCTTAATTGACAAATCTTCATTAGTAGCAGATGGTAGGTGAACAAGAATTTGGGGGAATGGCCACCTTTTTGACATTACCTCTAATTAAGAAAGTTTTTCTCAGCTACCCGGGCAAGGTTTGAGACCTTCCTATTTTTCCCAGGTCAATAATAATTCAGAGAGGATAATGAAGTCTGTTCCCCTCTGTCTGTCATTTACTCTAGCTGTTTCCATCTGCTATAAGGTGAAAAGACAAACTGTTCCATGATTTTAGTCTAGACTGAGCATTCAGGAGCCCACAGTGACTCATGAGTGTGACTTCATACTGGATAACTGTTATGGTAAAGCACTCCTAGATACCACGCATACAAGCCTGGAAGAAAGATGATGGTCTCAAATATGTTCATTATTCTCAGCACAGACGGCATAACAACAGGAGACAAGCAGATGCCTCTTTGCATCTCATGGAAAGCAGCACAATTGAGAGGTAAACTAACCCAGGCCAGCATAGCCAGTGAAAACTTCTCAAAAGCCCTTAACAAGCCACTTACTCACATCAGAAGATAACTCTAATAAAGAGTTACCATATATAAGCATCTAATAAATTCTACTGCAGAATGTCCCCAATGCAACTTGATTGCTTTAAGCTTATCTTTGCGTAGAAACTTGTAAATTAGTTAGAATAGAAATATTCAATAGTAGTCCTCAGGGTGGCAGTTTCGGCATAATATTGGAAGTTAATAGAAATGTGCCTCTCAATGAGAAACCCAGGGAATAGCCTGGCAACCTGTTTTAACAGTCCTCCAAATGGGACACATGCTCTTTTGGCAACTCATATTGTTTTTGGTTTAGTGATGTGACCTGGGCATTGCAGTTCTTTCTTTGGATGTGTGATGTGAAAAGCTAGCCTGCCTTAGCTTGAGCCAGTGTGGGAGCTGTGACACCAGACTGGTCACCAAAACTGGCACGCAAATGGCATAACTGAACCAGGAAAAGATTGCTCCAAACCACAGGTCTGAAGCTAGACCTATGCATGTGGAGATGGTGGCAGGAGTTGGAAAGAACGTGAAAGAGTCGTTGTTGTAGTTACTTACCTGTCAGCGTGGCCCTTAGGCAAAGCAGACTCAAGGGTCAGGGATGGGGACTAATGACAGGGAAGAAAGTTTAGCAGGCAAAATGTTTTAAGCAACTAAAATCTAAAGTTATGGTAATAGAAATATATGTGACTTGATGGATAATGTCACACAATATACTGGATTTAATTCCAGCTATTGATTCGGGTTATCCTCTCACTAACTAGGTAGACATGGACTATTATTACTCCAATAATAATTATAGCCCAAGAGTCAGAGATGCTGGTGGAAAGTCATTGTTCATTCTTTTAACCACAGAACAATATGCATGAACCAAAGGGAAATATAACAACTTCCTGATTTTGTGTAAAAAATAAGGAAGTTTTAAAAAGGCAAGTGCAGACTCAAAATGAAAGCACACACACACTCACATATATACATACATATATATATATATATATTATATATACACATGTAATATATATATGAAACATGGTATATGATTGATATAAATGATATATGACTGATATATGATATTATATGTTATATATTATATATTGTAATATATATGAATATATAGATATTGGAAAATATATACTGATATATTGTGATGGTTTGTATATGCTTGACCCAGGGAGTGGCACTATTAAGATATGTGGCCTTGTTGGAGTAGGTATGTCACTGTGGGCATGGGCTTAAGATCCCCACCCTAGCTGACTAGAAGTCAGTATTCTGTTAGCAGCCTTCGGATGAGGATGTAGAATTCTCAGCTCTGCCTGACCATGTCTTTCTGGATGCTACCATGATCCCAGCTTTGAAGATATTAGACTGAACCCCTGAACTGAAGCCTCAAATATATGTCTTTTATAAGCCTTGCCTTGGTCATGATGTCTGTTCACATCAGTAAAACCCTACCACACACACACACACACACACACACACACACATGAAAAAGAAAGACTCTAAAGTTAATGGTCAAAACATTGATCATTAAGAAAGGACTTCTATGTTGAAAATAAAAATCCCTGTATTGTGTTAGAAAAAAAACTATGTCCTATTTTAAAATAAGATTTAAGGCTATGTAAATAACTATTTCCCCAAATTTCAACAGGAAGGCAGAAATTTTGACATATACATTTGATCATCTCCAATCTTTAAATTGTAGCAGGCAGCTCTTGTATCCATCCTCAAGCTATGAAGAGACCACAAGATAAATATATGTAGTTCAGCTTCCCTGGAGACCATATTTGACACATTGTATATTCAGACTTTTACAAAATGAAGCAAAGACAAACAATAAAAAGTATGACACTTGCTTTTAGGAATTTTATAAAAGAAATATTGTATATATCATGTAGTGGCCCTGCAAAGAGCCACATCAAACACCATACTAGAATACATTTTCCATAAGGTAGTTCACATGCACTCAGTATTTTCACAGGAGTTTAACGAATCTTCCAGGAAACATCACTGTTCTGTTGAATAGGTGTGAAAACACTCAATTACATTTACTTGTATTCTGTTTCTGTGTAAGTCTTTTTGGATATGTTAGTGTATTTTGTAAATGCTCAAAGGAATTGTAGCAGGATCAAAGTTCTTAAATTCATAGGACTTTTTTCAAATGACCATTGTGAGATACTGAGATTATTAATTAATTTGTGGGTTTTATAACTTAATATCTGAAGCAAGATAACTCTTGAAGAAAAATAATGGTTTATGTAGCTTACAGTTCTAAGATTCAAGAGAAGCAAACAAGTACCTACTCGCTTCTGGAGACAGCCGCTTTGGCCACAGTATATAATAGACAGTTATTGCTGGCCTTGTGTATAGGTATGACAGGAAGCTGGCCATGATCATATTTTTTAAACGCATATCTCATGAGCCCTAACAAAGGCCCAAGAGAAGTACATTGATTCATTCCAAAGTCCCAGCCCCTGCAGTTCAATGGCTCCTTACTAGTTTCTTCCTCTTGAAAGTCTTCATCATATTCTAACACCATGATGCTTGGAAGCCCAGCCTCTGACACATACATAATCTTTAAGGATACAAAAAACAAACAAATAAGCCAAAAAACTCCCCAAAGTCAAAACCCCAAATCATAGTACTGAGGTTCTATGGATTAAGTGTTAGGACATATTTATATAACTAACTAAACATGAAGATCCCCTGAAGCATCATTTTTCTACAGTTCTGCCTTATATACTAAGTTTCAGAATCAACTCACAGGTCTGGTTGCACAAAGAGTTAGCATAGCATTGAAGAAAAAGATTAACAACAACAGCCAAGTGCTTGTCTTCAAAAGCTGGTGCTGTCCCTTGTTAGCTACTTATCACCACTTGTGAGATACTCAGCTTTCCGTGTCTTGGTCCTCTGTTCTGAAAAATGTCATTTTCAAATCAGAACAGCCTCTTAGAGCTGTCCTAAAGATGAACAGTTGTGAAATATTTAGAACACTACCTGAAAGTATATAAACAGCACACAGTGGATGTTAACAAATATTTTAACCAATTTTCGGGGCTGATGTGGTTGCTTTCTCTTTTGACCTCTGCTTGTCAGCTTATAATGTCTCTTTTATTAATTTCATGTATCCAAGTCATGAGTAGCTGGCATGTCTTTGGGGTTATATAAATGATATCATAAGGGCACACTATAAAATGAAGCAGATGGGATAAAAGAACTTGGAAAATAATTTTCTTCCGTCAGATTTTGAGAATAAATTGGCAAAAGTCAGTGCACTGTCAGCCTAATGTTAATATAGTCAATGGAGTCTTCCCCAGGAAAACTTTTCTATAAAGATCCGGGTGGTAAAATATTCTACTACTCTTAGTAGTATGTTTGATGCATCTATTATTCTTTCCTCTGTATGAGTAGGTTACATATTCTACCAGAGTTTGAACACTGGGTGGGCTAATAGAGTGTGCTCTTATCCTGGCAAAGTAAGGGGCAGAAAAGTTGCAGAAGAAGCTGGACTCATGAGAGGATTTTCCACAGTCAGCTCTGCTTCCATTCCTGTGCTAGCATATAGACTGATGGAGGCATATCAGAGGAAATGGGAAGAGAGGTGTTTGCCATGTGACATGACTAGAGTTGTGAGGTGATAATCGTGTCAAGATGGAGAGCAGGCTTGGAACCCTCCAGTGCTAATGAAGATTTACTCGCTAGAGACATTTGATCAGATCTTCTGGGTGGATGCTGAGGTTTCATTAGTTAAAGACATAAAGTAGTCTGCCTGATTAAAGAGGCAAGGAACAGTGGGGAGCACCCATAAATTACTATGGCTCAATTAGGGGCAGACAGTTTCCTGAGTGTTTATTACTAGTACAAAGGAAGATTTTCCAATTAGATTAAAAGGTTTAGAAACAACAGTTACACTCTTAGTGATTTAAGCAGAACTCTAGAATAATGCATCACCAGAAACTTTATTGATTAAAATTGAACTGGTAAGTTATTTGTCGAGTTCATTGTTTATCCATAGAACCCCTGATGTGAAGTATCATTTCCCTCTTGAGATCAATGGGAGGACCGAGCTAATTTCTTCCTGCCCCGAAAACTGATACGAACATAAAGGGCATCTCGTTCAGTGATGAAAATACCAACATGATTTATTCAGCTTAATCATCAAGAAAGTGGCATTACATAAATCACTGGAGATGCATGTTGTGCCACAGAAGGCCCTTTAGGCTGCTTCGCAGTCATAGTGGGACCACACGGTAAGATGCCTAGGACCTAATCAGAAAAGCCTTTAGCTAGCTCAGCTGCAAGCAGCTACTCTAAACACTGGGAATAGTAAGAAATCAAAGGGAGGCTGTGTAGATTACTTCTCTGGTGGTGACTCCTAGAATTTATGAGGAGATTTGGGTGGGATTCTGGGATCTCCTATCTCATTGTCTTGAAGTTTCCAAACAACATCGATAAGCTCAAAAGAAGCTGGAAATTGCTCTACCTGATCTAATCATTAGGATCCAAATTTCATTGGCCACAAGATTAAATATGAAAGGAAGAAAAGACAGGCAAGTAACTGGTAGTGAATATCCTGGCTAGTTATTTTGGGTTTTTTGTTTGTTTGTTTGTTTTTTGTTTTGTTTTGTTTTTTTACATACAAGGTGCTGATATAATTGTCACAAACGAACAATGAGATTACATATACAGTAATCACATTGTGATTACATACACAGTAATCACCTTGAAAGAAAGACTTGAGTTGTATTTTTCAAGTTCTATGGCAAAAGAACAGTAAGGATGCCTGAGAAAGAGACATACACAATTATACAATTAACTATCTACCTAAAAGTATCTATCATACACTTAAGTCAATGTATAATTATGCATGCACAGTTTATTGAAAATTTCCCAACTGGGATAAAAAATGTCCCTTTCCAAAAGCCAAAGGCAATCTAACAAGAATCTTACCAGGCATGAGAAACTCTGTTTTGAGTTGTTGGTCAGGATTGTCCAAGTGACTTCCAAAACTTTACAGGCTATGGCTATTGTCTTTGGTTGACCCCCACAAGTGAAGGTAAGTCCTCATTGCTGAAGAAACCATGCACCTTCAGACATAGGGCTCAGAGGTCCTAAAATTGGTACTGAACGGAAAACTTTCTCCCTGAAGACTAGCTTTCAGAGTAAAGCCTCACAAAAGCTTCCAAAGGAAAAAAGCAAAAAATAGTCCTACCCGTATATGATGCCTACAAAGCATAACAGCATGGCTATAAGAGTGCAGTAGTAGCACACATACTTTCACAGCAACCACCAGTCCTTTAATTATATTAAGGTCCACAAAACGAGTGAGAAATTGTGCAAGTTATTGGTGCTTAGGGCTAGTAAAATCATGGATCTTGGAGGTGAACCCAAAACTGATCCTTACTAGACAGCACAATCCATAACTGCATTGAAAACATCTGTCCTTATACCCACAGATAAGCGTAATCCTCACCTCTCACCAAGAAAACATCTTTTTAAAATACTGAAGAAAAGCACCGCCACTCAGAATGGACAGTTGTGCAGTCCAGTTTCAAATGATGCATCTACAACACAACTCTGGCACCGAGAGCTCAGGGGTCATTTCAGAAGAGGAGGCAGAAAGATCTTAAGAGTCAGAGGGAAAGGGAATTGTGATAGTGACTCCTAGAAATGTTAAAAGCTACACTCACAAAGTCTCACCAGCATGGCTGCCTAAATAAGAGCTGAACAAGGGCCACAGCGATAGGCATGCAAATATGGGTAGGGGAATCACAAGGACTCAACACTACACAAGGAACTACAGGGAGCTAACGAAAGCTGAGAGCTGGAGAAATGTCATCCCCAGGAAAGACCACAACTGGTTATCTAATACCAACCAAAAGGTCATACATATAAGTAACATTACACAAATTGGGCTCGTTGTATTTATATACTTAGAAATAGTGTATCTCTCTCTCTCTCTCTCTCTATGTATATATATATATATTTAAAAGGCCATGATTTTGACAATGAGCATGTAGAATATATGGGAAGGTTAGGAGGGAAGAAAGGGAAAGAAGAAACAATATATTTATGTTATAATCTCAAAAATAGAAGATATAATATTTTAAATAAAATACAACCAAAAGATAAGCACTGTTTCATTTCAAGACCCATATTGAAGAATAACATTTATTTTGCTCATAGAATTACCAGTTATGGTTCTATTCTCTTTTTTGTTTTGTTTTGTTTTGTTTTTTGTTTTTGTTTTCAAGACAGGGTTTCTCTGTGTAGCCCTGGCAGTCCTGGAACTCACGCTGTAGACCAGGGTGGCCTCGAACTCAGAAATCCGCCTGCCTCTGCCTCCCGAGTGCTGGAACCAAAGGCGTGTGCCACCATGCCCAGCTCTATTCTCTTTTATATATATTCTTAATTTTGCTTTCCAAACAAATTTTGAAATAGGAATCAGTGGTATGAAATATTCAAAGGACAGAAATATAACTGGTGCTCTGTCTGCTTTGAAATTTAATATTAGCTTTTATTTTCAGAGAAACTGCATAATGAATCATTTTCATATTGGCATTAAGAAATTAAGATCCTGGTGCTGATCGACTACCTACACATGTACACACACACACACACACACACACACAAACACACATGTACACACACACACACCTACCTCATGTATTTGAAATAAGACTCCCGCTTTAAAAGATGACCTGAACTGCTTGTCCTAGGCCCTATATGTATTAATATTGGACTAATATTGATCACTCCTACGTCTCAGTTTGCTATTCTGGATAAATGTAGAAAAATACACTTTTTAATGTGTTTAAATGTTAAAATGAATAGTTAGGCCACTATACATACAAGATGTTCCTTACAATAACTGTCACACAAAAAATGCTCAGAATGTAAAGTTTTATTGCATTACACTTTTGTGGTTTGTTTTGTTCTGTTTTCTGTAGCTACATTGAAGAACCACCCACTGATGCAATGTAATCAGTGCTTCATACTGAGTTTTGGGACTTTAGGCATAAGCTGCTTTTTTTGTGGTTCTGCAGACTGACCTCCAGTCTTCATGCTTTGTGACAAGCACTTTACAAACTGAACGCTCTCTCCAAATGTACAGAAATGTTTTCCCTGAAGGCCTGAGTAGACAGCTCAGTTGGAAGAGATCTCACCTAGTGTGCATGAGGTATACTCCTCCCTTCCATTCCCAACAGAGAACAGCTCAGGCTTGCTGGCACCCACCCAAGCACAGGAAAGGCAGAGACAGGAGAATAGGAAGTTAAAGGTTATCTTCAGCTACACAGTAAGGTTGAGGTCACCCTGAGATATGTGAGACTCTGTCTCAAAAATAATGATATGTATGGTGTTGGCCACCAATGCTAGGAGGCATTCCTTGGAAAATCACCAGCCTGGCCAGCCAGAGATTCAGGTAGGTCATCTTTCCTCCCCTTCCTGTCCTCTAATTCCAACCCCAGTATATCCCCAGTTTTGAAGAGACCACCTGCTGTGGTCTCTCCTTCCTCTCTGCCCCCATTCCCAGGAGGCATACCCAGTTTTTCTTCCTCCACTAGACCATCTCTGTTCTTTACTGTCAGCCCCCAATACTTATAAACACAGCACCCCAATGGCCATGTGTGGCAGCATATATTTCTCCATTAATTAATTTATGTATTCACTTTACATCCCATTCGCAGCCTCCTCCCCCAACTGCTCTTCTCCCAGTCTCCCCCTCACAAAGCCCTTTCCTACATACACCCTCTCCTTCTCCTTGAGAAGGGGGAGGGAGCCCTGGGTACTAACCCAACCTGGTACATCAAGTCACTGCAAGATTAGACACTTCCTCTCCCACTGAGGCCAAACAAGGAAGCCCAGTTAGGGGAATAGGACCCACAGGCAGGCAATAGGGTCAGGAACAGGCCCCATTCCAGTTGTTGGAGGACCCACATAAAGATAAAGCTGTACATCTGCTGCATATTGAGGGGTCTAGGTTCCGCCTATATATGCTCTTTGGTTGGAGGTTCAGTCTCTGGGAGCCCCTTAAGGGTCTAGGTTAGTTGACTCTGTAGGTCTTCTTGTGGAATCTTTATCCCCTCCAAGATCCTCAGTCCTTCCCACAACTCTCTCACAAGACTCCTGGAGTTGAATATAATGTTTGGCTGTGGGTCTTTGCATCTGTCTCTGTTACCTGCTGGGTGGAGCCTCTCAGAGAACAGTTATGCCTTGCTCCCATCTCCAAGTGTATCATAAATAGTGTCAGAGATTAGGTTTTGCCCATGGGATGGGTCTCAAGTTGGGCCAGCCCAGGTTTTATGGGTGAGTTGGTGTATCTCCACTGGGAGGCCTACCTAGCTCTAGTAGGTGGTACTTCAGACTCCATGTCCACATTGCTAAAAGTTTGAGCTAGAGTCATACCTCATAGACAATCCCCCATCCTAGGTCTCTGGCATGTCCTAGAGACGCCTACCTCCACCCATACCCCATCCTGAACTGGCACTGGTTTCTGTTCATTCTCCTAGCCTTCTCTTCTTAGCTCTCCCTACACCTGATCCCCCATTCCCCTCCCCATCTCCTGTCCCACCTAATTCCCTTCCTCTACCCACCTCTGATGATTATTTTTATTTCCACTTCTTAGTGAGAGTCAAACATCCTCTCTTGGGTCCTCCTTGTTATTTAGCTTCTTTGGGTCTGTGGATTGTAGTTATCAATCTGTAGAATATCTGTAGATATCTGTAAAATTATAGATATCAGCCCTCTGTCTAATATAGGGTTTGTCCTATAGACAGTGTTCTTTGCCTTACAAAAGATTTGCAGTTTCATGAGGTTCCATTTATTAATTTTTGATTATAGTGCCTGAGCTATTGGAAGCTGTCTCCTGTAGCAACGAGTTCAGGGCTATTCCCCATTTTCTCTGCTATTAGATCTAGTGTATCCTATTTTATGTGGAGGTCTTTGAGTCATGTGAACTTGAGTTTTGTGCATGGTGACAAATATGGATCTATTTGGATTCTTCTATATTGAGACATCTAGGTAGACCAGTCTCTACCTCCCAAGTTATGGTATTAAAGGCATGAGCTTTAAAGACATGCTGCCTACACTGGGCCTTTACACCCTGCTGTATCCTACCAATGTGGCTAGGTGGTCAAAGATCTCCTTAGGTGTCCATCTTGTTCACTAGATACTTGTCACTATGTGGTTATCTGGAAGCTTGATGACCCAGTGATCCTTACCATTGAGAAAGCTTCATAAAATATACATCCCTGAGCTCTACTCTACTCTGATTTTTTACCAAACAGAGATGAGCAACTGTACTGAGTCAGCTCTGGAGTGAAGTAAATGAGACTAACCCCTGAGATACTCAAAGGCAGGAGTGTGTAAGAAATAATGAGTTTTCTAACATTTTGTAACTCTAATATACTGTATTCACTTAGCACAATGAGTAGCCATGAGTCTGCATTACTACCATTTACTGAAAAGAGGCTTCTTTGTTCACTCCAAACCCACAGTCACACAGACGGCCTTGGTTAAAGATCAGTAGTTCAAACAGGTGATCTAAATGTGGAACCGGCAGAACTTAGTGCCCAGTGTGCAGAAAGAAGCATCAGCAAGCAAGCGAGCAAGAGCGGTTGCAACACTCAAAATGCTTAACGAAGCTTGAAAAAAATATTGTGGTGGTATAATGAGTTATTCCTCATTGATTAAATACGCTAAAATCTAAGAAAATGGTGTTGTGAGCTGAATTCTTTCTTCACAATCCCCCAAATATTCTAACCTGTAGACCTCAGAATGTCTACTAATATTAGCAAAAGGTTACTGTGCAATTAATGGATTTAGCATGATGTAATATTGGAATACAGTAGTCTCCTAACCCATCAGAAGGGGATGCTTTATGAACAGGAAATAAATATGCAGACATGGATACAGGAGCACACTTTGAGCTGTAGACGGAATTCAGAGGGTGCAGCAGAGACTGGAGGTGCCCCAGGCTGTCTGTTAACCACCAGAAGGAAGCCAGTAGAGTAGCAATGGCCATGGTTACTTCTTATAACCCTCAGGGCAAAGAGAAGTCAGTTTTCTTGTCTACAAAACTCCAAGGCAAAATGCTTCTGTTCTTGAGAACAGCTCTATCTAGCAAGAAAGCTCAAAATAATGATCAGCTTAGAATATAGGTTTTAAAACGTAAATAATGTAAAGCATTGTACACAGAAAGAGTTTGCATACAAGGATAGTTCATAACGTTGTCATTGAACGAGTCACTGGGTCAACTCAGGGCACTTCCTCTGGCTTTTTTACTTCTTCAGTGTTTCTCCCTGACTCTAACCTAACCTTGGATTCCAGGGAGATGGGGCAGGTTAATAAACATCTTACAACATGAGAAAGATAACCACTAAGGTCCACAGAGCCCTGTGGGACACCTCACCCCCAAAATTAGAGTATTTGTGTATGATGGTGAGCTGCACCCTGGAACAGGAGCAGTCATTTCAGGGGAATCATATTATCCCCACCTCTGCAGAGGCCATGAGCACTTTTTGAGAGGCCCTGCAGCATCAGAATCAGCCTGTTGATCCTCTGGGCCACACTCCACCCACCAGACTACTTAACTGTGCATACATCTTGGGTCCAGCAACAACCCTTCCTCTTTTTAAATCTGAAACTCAAATCAGTACCCAAATGATAGACTAGAGGTGACTGGAGCCCTTTATCGGCCCCTCCTCCCAGTGGCTACACTGATTAAATCTTCTTTAGTTGTCTTTCACCAATGCTCATCTCTTTAATTGACTTAACTGGGACAGGTGGCTGAGCCTCCTCTGTTGGGACTCCCTAAGCCAGGACTCCTGCCTTAAAACTCCAGGAACATAATGAGCTGTGAAGGACAAATGCAATATTGTTCCCAACCCTAAGCTTTGAAACCAAATTCAGAGAGAACTTTATAGAAAGCACGCAGGATTTCGTTTACATTTTAAAGGGATGAGACTTGTAGATTAGTTCCTTTAGTAATTATGTGGAATAGAAAGATGGCTTTGCAGATTTAATAGTTTGAATTTTCTAAGAGTTTTTAAGATATCCGTGTATATTTTCGGTTATTTTTAAAATTCTGACAGGCACGGTGGGAAGGGAAATGCTATGTTCTTTCTTCCATGCCCTCTAGCACACTAGCTAAAAATGGTGCCCCAGTGGTCAGAGAGAGTTAATTCATATCCCAGATGCCTTGCTCTCTCCCTAGGAGTAGATTGCTTATTGGCCTGACAAGGTCATTCTTCATTTTAACCATTACCATAACATTTTATATTGTCAAGCACTATGTGGTTTTGCAGTCCTTAAAATCCCCCAGTGAAGTGAAGGAGATGACAAACACAATTATGTCTGATTTACAGACCAGGGAACTGGGACTCAAACAAGAGACAAAGCCATCATTGGTAAGGGCCATCCCAGAAGGCGAGGCTAAGGTCTCTGTTTATCATGTGAAGTACAGGAGTAAGCCTAAGGGATATCAGCTATGCATACAGATTCGTACGTTCTTTGGAACTTTAGCTCCCCACCCAAGCTGATTCTTGGCAGCAACCATCTGTCAATGACTGAAGGGACATGGAAAGCAAGGTACAAATTTATGTCCCATGTACTAAAATTTTAGCTACTCGAGATTAGGGTTGCATGAAGAAATAAAATGAAATATATGATAACTTGGAATTGGCTCTCCAAAAAGATAGCGGAGAACTCAGGGCATACTTTACTATTGATGTGACAGCAAATAGTTAAAATAGTCAAAACAAAGGTCTATGGTTGCTTAGGGAAATCCCCCGAAAGGATGGAATTATCTATTATTTAGTATAATTTCATCTAAATAGTATATGAACTTGAAAACACCACAGTTTCTAATTTGTTACTAATGTGAAGTTCAGCCTGTGACTTAGCAGTGACTTAGTTCAGCCTGTGACAGGGCATTTTACCTTATTTGGCAGAATATAAAACCAGCATTTGTCTAGACACTGATTGTCAAACAATGCTAGACTTCCTGGTGTGTTTGAAGGGAGTACATACTGATTCCAGCCCAAAGCCTAAGATCCCATCTCCTAGAAAGTGATAAAAATTTAAAATGAAGTGTCTGAGAAAACCCTTCATAGTAAGTGAACATTTGATTCTCAACTGGCGCTCAAGCAGTGGGCTAAGGGTCAGGTGCCTGGCTGAGTTTCTGTCTCCTGAATGTTGAACATTTCACATCTATTTTAAGCCAAATCCAAACATGCAAACAGCCAAAGGAGACATGATTTTATGTAATTTAGTGTTTACCTGAAATGTTCTATCCCATTTTCCCCCTGCCAATCAGGGACATGAGGTTGCCCTGATGTTCCAATGATTCTAAAATCAATGACTGTACTCTGGTGTTTAAGAGTATGATTGCTCTTTTAAAGCAAGCTGCACAGGAGAGGTGGTCCTTTTGAATTTGATCAATTTTTACCACAATGAAGCAGAAGATCTGAGAATCAATACGATGAGCTAATTATAATAAAGAGGCTGGGGTTCTGCTTGTAAAGATGCACAGACTGAATTAACAGTTTGGTGGCCCGTCAAGAATGGGGATAGACACTGAAAACCTATGGAATATGATATATACTGGCCTTGTTCTGACAAACACACTTTAATAAAAAGGAACACAAGTTAGTATTTTATTCTCTCATCCAGTTCGTTTCCTTCAATACATTATAGAATTCCTGGCTTAGTGAAATCACATAGTGTGATAAGTAAAGTAACTTCCTGACATAAGATGCAATTGATACTATTCACTCTGCCACAGAATAACCAGATATGAGTCCGCAGATACCAATACTCTTCAACTTTAAGACAGAATCTTGCCTATCATAAATAGGAGTTGTTGTCTGAAGGAGAAACTAAACTTCAAAGGAGTCCAAATGATCCCTTCATTGGTAGGACCTGTTTTCATTGAGTATTTGCATTGAGATAACATTTCTCTTTTTAAAAATATACAGCTGCTGGGCGTGGTGGCGCACGCCTTTAATCCCAGCACTCGGGAGGCAGAGGCAGGCGGATTTCTGAGTTCGAGGCCAGCCTGGTCTACAAAGTGAGTGCCAGGACAGCCAGGGCTACACAGAAAAACCCTGTCTCAAAAAACCAAAAAATATATATATATATATATATATATATATAGCTAAGTGGAATTTAGTATATTTTTCGGAAGTTTTCAGAGAAGGGGAGAGGATAACAGGGAGAGATGTTTATGAGGGTGGGGCTGGTGGAAGAGGAGGGTGGGGGGCTTTGACTGAGATGTAGATGAAATTTGTTAATTAATTAGAAATAAGGGTAGGTTGCTTCCATGTGTCCTTTATAGAAGTATTTTAGCATTATTAAGAACTTTCTTGATCCCTTTTCTACTCTACCCTTTACTCCTGTATACCTATATTAACTTTCTTGCTCCATTATTCCTTTAAACATGGTATTCCAGTTCATTATAACTCCCCTCTCAAAGCTCTCTCTATGGCCCCTTAGTGATTTCCAGACTTCAGTGGTTATTCTAAGCCAAACACACATAGCTTAAAAGTCAATGCTAACAGCCACACATGTGAGACAATGTAATAGTACTTGTCTTTCTGGGTTTGAGTTATACCACGGAGAATGACTTCCAGCTCCATCCACGGGCCTAGTAGTTTTATTTTTCTTAGTATGTGAAATAATATTCCATTTTAAGCACACCATGTACATTTTTATTGTACATTCCTAAGATGATGGATCTTTAGGCTAACTTCAATTTCCTGAATATTGTGTATAGAACAGCAATGAACATGGATGAGCAGATGTTTCTAGATATGGAGTCCTTCAGATAATAGATAGATAGATAGATAGATAGATAGATAGATAGATAGATAGATGATAGATATTTGGATAGATAGATAGACAGACAGACAGACAGACAGACAGATATCTCCAAGAGTAAGACAGCTAGATCATGTGTATTTTTAGCTCTTTGAGGAACATCCACACTGGTTTGATAGTGGATGCAAGAGTTTGCACTCCCAGAAGTACTAAGTAGGTGTCCCTCTATCTCCACATCCACACCATCAGTTATTGACAACCTTAGCTCTCTGATTTGGGTGAAATAATGTCTGTAAAGTCATTTTAATTTCAATTTCTCTGATGACTAAGAATAGTGACCATTTTAAAAATGGCTCTCAACCATTATACTTTATCTTTGGATAAATGACTGTTTACTGCTATACCCCAACCTTTGTGATTTTTTTAAATTATTATTTTTGAGATAATATACTTATATCATTCTCTGCTTCCTTTTCATTCCTCCAATCTCCTATGCACCTCAGACCCTAGCTGTCTTTCAAATAATGGTGTCTTGATTGTTTTTAAAGTGTGTGTGTGTTTGTGTGTTTATTCCTAAATGTATAAATACAACTTGCTCAGTCTTTATTATGTTATTCTATACTATGTTACTATGTCCTGGCTACTACTTGGAATTGGATAACCAGTTGATGTGTTCTTCCCTGAGTAAACCCTCAGCATTTCTTAGTGCCTGCAGTTCTTTGTCCAGGGTTGAGATTTAGTGAGCTTTCCCCCTTCTGCATTAGTGTGTCTGTCTATTGGTGTGGTCCTTGTTCAGATCATCTCTAGGCAGCCATGCTATGAAATTTCACAGGAATAGCTTCTCTGACATTTCTAGTAGACACATTTTCATATGGATCTCTCTGTCCCTCTGGTTCTTACTTTCTTTCTGCCTCCGCTTGTACAATTATCCAAGTGCCTTAGGTTCCAGAGCTGTGTTGTAGATGCATCATGTCGAACTGGGCTCTACAGCTTTCTGATAGGTTGGGGTTGTATAACAGTCCCTGTATGTTGCAAAAAGAAACTTCCTTCCTAATCGAATTCCCTCCTTCCTTTTCCTATCCCCCTTTCATTTAACCCTACCATCCCCCTCTCGGTTATTCTTCCCCCATCCACTGCAGTGGTGTCTCTTCTTTATTCTCTGTATTATTCCCAGTTATATATTAGCATCTGAAGATTTAGAGATAGGTCTCTCAGAAAGAATAGGTGGCCTTTGTCTTTCTGGTCTGGTTACCTCACTCAATGTAATCTTTTCTAGGTCCATCCATTTTCCTAAAAATGTCATGCTTTCCTTTTTCTTTACAAATGAATAGAATTCCATAATATACGTGTCCCACGTGTTCATTCTTCTGCTGTAGGGCATCTAGGTTATTTCCACTTCCTGGCTATTGTGAATGAGTTGCCAGTGAACATTATTGAGCAAGCATCTGTGGAGAGGAATGTCAAGTCCTTTGGGCAAATGCTCAGCAAGGTACAGCTGGATTACATAGTTCATTCATTTTTAGGGTTTTTGTTTTTTGTTTTTTGAGAATTCTCCACACTCATGATCAGAGTGGCTGCATCAATTAACATTCTTAGCAACAGAGCAACATCAAATGAAGTTGACTCTTTCTTCACGTCCTTGCCAGCATTTGTTGCTGACTGTTTTGTTGACCTTTGCCATACTGATTGGGGAAGAGGAAAACTCAAGGTGCTTTTAATTTGCATTTCCCAGATGGTTAAGAATGTTGAATATTTTTTTGATATTTAATATTTTTAAAACTATCTTTCAGCCATTTGTAGTTCACCTTTTTAATATATGTTTATTCCCTTATCCCAGTTTTAATTGAGCTGTATTCATTATGTTGAAATTTGTAATTTTTGTATATTTCAGGTATTAGCCCAGTGTTGGATAGACTACAGGTAAAGATCCTTTCTCATGATGCAGGCTGCTTCTGACAGTGAAAGGTGGTGTCCTTTGCTGTGCAGAAGTTTCTTCATCCTAACAAGTTCCATTTCCCTTTTATCCTTTGATATAAATTACTTGTCCACCACATGTAAGTTTCTTTTCACTTGTATTTTAGTGCTATACCAAGAGTCCAGTGCTAAATACAAGATTAGGAAGAATTTTTCCCTAGGGTTATATAGTCTCAGTAGTTAGTTATATTTACGTCTTTTTGTTCAATTGTGACTTAAGGCTCATATTTAATATGAAGAAATGGCCCCATTTAATTCTTTTGTATGAGAGTTTTCAAAACATTTGCTAAAGAAAGTTTTTTTTCCCATTAAATGGTCCTGGTAGATTCATAAAAGGAAGTTGACCACAGATATATTAATATATGTCTATATTCTCAATTATATTCCATTAATCTAGATATCTTTCCCTATGTCACTATAGCACTGGTTTTACTACTATAGCTTTGTAATATTGCAAACTGTTACAACCACTCTGGAAATGAATCTGGTGATTCCTTAGAAAATTGGAAATAGATCTACCTGAAGATCTAGCTACACCACTCTTGGCCATATACCCAAAAGATGACCCATTATGCCACAGGGGCATGTGTTCCATTATGTTTATAGTGGCCTTATTTATGATAGTCAGAAGCAGGAAACAACCTAGATGTCCCACAACAAAAGAATGGATACAGAAAATGTTGATCATTTACACAATGGAATATTGCTCAGCTATTAAGAATGAGGACAACCTTAGTTTTGCAGGCAAATGGATGGAACTAGAAAATATCATCCTGAGTGGGGTAACTCAGACCCAAAAGGACATGCATGGTACATACTCACTAATAAGTGGATATTAGCCAAAAAACCACTTCAGAATACCCAGGATACAGTCCACACCACAAAATTAAAAAAAAAACTCTGACAAGCCGAAGGGCAAATAAGGATGCCACAATCCCACTAGGGAGGGAGAAGAAATCAATCACAAAAGCAGGGAAGGAGGGACCTGGGATGGAAAGTGGCCTGCGGGGAGCCAAAGAGGGGAACATGATCCAGTATTGGGTGAGAGAAAATGACTGAAATTACTGACAACAAGCAGAAAGAATGGAAACAGACTATCTTGGGAGATAGGCTGTGGAGGGACTCTCCAGAATGTACCAGAGACCTGGAAAGTGAGAGATTCTCAGGACTTGAAGGGAGGGACCTTAGATGAAATGCCCTACAGTGGGGAGAGGGAACTTGTAGGGCCTACCTCCAGCAAAAAGACAGGGCATCAAGTGAGGGATGGGGTTACCATCCCACAGTCAAAAACTCTGACCCATAATTGTTCCTGTCTGAAAGACCTGCAGGGATGGAAATGGAGAAGAGCCTTGGGAAAAGGAGGCTCAGCAATAGGCTCAAAAAGGGATCCAGCTTAAGGGGGGCGGGCAAGGTGTGACACTATTACTGAGGCTATGGAGTGCTCACAAAAAAGGAACTATCATGACTGCCCTCTTTAAAGATCCAACAAGCAGCTGAAAGAGTCAGATACAAATATTTGCACCCAACCAATGGACAGAAGCTGCTGATTTCTGTGGTGGAATTATGGGAAGGCTGGAAGAAGCTGAGGAGGAGGGCAACCCTGTAGGAGGACCAGGAGTCTCAACTAACTTGGACCCCCGAGATCTCTCAGACATTGGACCACCAACCAGACAACATACACCAGCTGATATGAAGCCCCCAACACATATACAGCAAAGCACTGCTTGGTCTGTGTTCATTCAGAGAAGATGCACCTAACTAGCAAGAGACTGGAGGCCCCAGGGAATGGGGAGGTCTGGTTGGGTATGGGTAGAGTGGATGAGGATATCCTCATAGAGATGGGGGGAGGGGGTACAGGATGAGGAACAGTCAGAGGGTGGGCTGGGAGAGGGATAAAATCTTCAGTGTAAAAAAAAAGACTAAATAAAATTTTTAAAAAATGGAATTGAAATGGAACTGAAAAACTTCATTGTTTATTTTCAAGACTACATGCTTTAAATTCCACATAAATTTTAGATTTTTCTTTTCCACAAATCACTGAAAATTTGTATGTAATTATGCTAACTTTTTGTGTTTCAGAAGAGGATTTCAATTTGAAACAAGATTAAAATTTAAAATTCATGAATTCAGAATAATTTTTCACCTTGTTAGCTTTATGACTTAACATTTTAAAGCTTATTAAATATATATTAGTTACTATTTAATTTGCTTTAATGATATTGGTTTCTGATCTTATTCTACCTCCAGTTTATTGTCTGTTTTTCCCCTGGGATTCTTTTAAATACCCCAGATTTACAGTGGTCAGATTTATAGAAAATTGGAAATATATCTCTAGTATACAAGAAAGACTGTGAGCTGGGTTTGGGGGTCTCTGGTATAATCTTGTATAATTTCAACCCATTGTGAGGCTGAAGCAGGAGGATCATAAGTTCAAAGCCTCCCTGGGCTATAGAGAGAGTTCAAGATCAGCTTGATAAACTTTCTAAGATCTTATATAAAACTGAATAATTTAAATATGGCTAGGGATGTAGCCTGTTGGGAGGTGCTTGCCTGACATATGTAAAGTCCTGGGTTAAACCCCAAGTACTACAAAGTCAAAACAAATAAGCCAAAACCCTGAAAAACAAATACAAAACAAAACAACAACAACAACAAAACCAACCAACCAAAACAAACAAACAAACAAAACAAAACCAGAGGATGAGAAGAAAGGGAGGAAGGGAAGATGATAAAGAAGGAAGGACAGAAAGAAGACAGGGAAGGAGGGAGTAAGTTGAGGGAGATGCTAGAGTCTGGGGTATGTGTGCACCGCTGTCTGGTTATCAAGCTGTAATAAGTATGGCTATGACGTCACCATAGAAGGTCACACACACTAGGTCCTATTTGGTTGGGGTTTTTTTTGTTTGTTTTGTTTTATTGAAAATAGATTCTCTGCTCACATAATACATCCTGATTTCTTCTCTTTATTCTTCCCACTTGCACCTCACGTTCTTTCCCATTTAGATCTGTTCCCTTTATGTCTCTCATTAGAAAAGAACAGGCTTCTAAGAGATGATAGTAAAATACAATATAATAAATATGACAAATAATATATCTTAAGATGGACTAAGATAAATAATAAAAAAATAAGTAAGATAAAAATGAAATTAGATAAAAAGCTATCACACTGAAATTAACTAAATGATAAAACAGAATGAAAGGAACCTAAGAGAAAGCACAAGATTCAGAGACTCACTCATTCACATAGTCAGGAACTCCGTACAAATACTAAACTGGAAGATATATATATATATATATATATATATATATATATATATATATATATATATATATAGATATATAGATATAGAGATAGAGATATAGACATATAGACATATAGACATATAGACATATAGACATATAGACATATAGACATATAGACATATAGATATATAGATATATAGATATGTAAAACATCAAGCCAGCCCTAAGCCGTTTGATCTATCCTGCCTACAAGCTATCGTTGGGCAAGGGTGGCACAAAGCTTTGGGAGTAACTAATTAATGCCTGGTATGACTGAAGTCCTCCTCCACGAGGTCAAACCCAACCTGACACCAGCTAATCCAGAGACCTAGGGAGAAACCAAACATTACTGAGGTAAAACAAAACAAAACAAATTGTAGTGATAAAATGACTCCTAATGTTAGTCTTTACAAGAAAATGCTGCTAAAAGGGAAATACAAAGAAAGAAAGAAAGAAAGAAAGAAAGAAAGAAAGAAAGAAAGGAAGGAAGGAAGGAAGGAAGGAAGGAAGGAAGGAAGGAAGGAAGAAAGAAAGAAAGAAAGAAAGAAAGAAAGAAAGAAAGAAAGAAAGAAAGAAAGAAAGAAAGAAAGAAAAAAAGGAAGAAAGAAAAAGAGGAAGAAAGAAAGAAGAAAGGATAAGAAAATATGGTCAATAGCCAGAAAAGTTTCAGGAAAGAAAACCGGAAGCTTAATGACAATGAAATAAAAATGATCAAATATCACAGATAGAGAATCTAGCTCTGGAATAGTTTGGTGATTTGAAGTGATAGTGATGAGAACTGAATTCTCTAGCACTAAAGAAAAACAGGGGATAAAGAAATTTGCCCAGGGATGATCCTAGGTAACAATTAATAGGTAAAGATGAATCATACACAGGTACAGGAGACAGAATGGGAAAGCAGGATTAAAATAAACACAGCATGAACTAACTCAGCAATATGT
Organism: Mus caroli; assembly: GCF_978045245.1. Classification (NCBI taxonomy): domain Eukaryota; kingdom Metazoa; phylum Chordata; class Mammalia; order Rodentia; family Muridae; genus Mus; species Mus caroli. Next base: position 20,284,744 of record NW_028227258.1, read on the forward strand.
ACAGCATGCTTAACCAGCATCTTCATAAAGCTGTGAACCCATCTACCTGCCACACAGATCACACCTGAGGTCTCTCTGGCATAAGTGTGAAGTAACTCCCTGGAAAATTCTTTATATAAGGTAAAGTAAGATCACACAATTTATCCTATCAGTGGCACATGACATGGTAAATTCTGGTTAAGGCACAACCAACATTTTCTTGAATGATAGCAAGAGATAAGTGACTGTAAGATAACAGGAGCCTGCTTTTTTTCAAAGAACATATCATGCTGGCCTGACATATCTGAAAGTTTAGGTCAGAGTTTATAACTGTAGTCAGTCACTTGGCACTCAACATCCCATGGCAATTATCCGAAGAGACGAATCTGCCCCTAGAAAGGCTCACAATAACATACTGGTGATCTAGAAACTAAAAGTCTAAATCAGGAGATATTTTATTCATGAACAAAACAGTTCTTCATTTATAGAGGTCTTTTTAAATGATGTAATAGATTGTAGGGAGAAGTTTTAAAATTAATAGTCACAGATAGTATAGGACAGGGAATGAAGTTCAAGCTATTCAAATAGAGAAGACAAAGGAAATAAGCACAAGTTTACTTTGAATAATGCCATTTAATAAATTGCTTAGTAAATTTTAAAATGTTTCTCCCCCACGGACACATGTACTTTACTGCTATTATACAAAATTAGAAATATTAATAAACTAAAAATAGGCACAAAGAACATAAAAGCAGAATAGGTAAAGGAAATGAATTCTGTGATCAGTTTATAGTACTAGTTCACCTGTGGTTTGTTTCTATTTCCATTTCTGACAATTGTTTATAAAACTATTACAATATTACATATAGACTTTGTTTGACTATAAATCACTCACATTGCTTTCTTGTTTCCCAAAGCTTATTTTAATATCTAATAACATGAGGGCTTATTTCCCAAAGCTCTGAAGGAAAGAATGTTCGCTATCTCTCTCCAGGCTTCAGGTGGATGTCTGGCAATCTTTAGTGCTCAGCCTCAGCTACATCACTAACCACTTTGCCTTCGTTGTCATATGCTGGTCTCCCTGTGCATGTTCCTGTAGCCAGAGCTGCATTTTCTATAAGAAAACAGTTACACTGAGTTTAGCCCCACTCTGATTACAAGCATTCTCCATCATACAGGCTGCTTGATGATCAATTTTTCCAACATCTTAATTGCTTACTCAATAGGGAATGCGCTCATGGATAGGGCTCCAGAGACACTATTTCCTCCACGAACTTAACTGTCAGAGTTAAGCTCCAATTTCACAAATCTCAGAGTTCATGTTATTCCTATGATATTTCTTTCAGACATTATTTCCTTATGTCTCATATGAACCGTGTAATTTATTTTTTACTAGATCTTTTTTGGAATATTCAGGCAATTCTATATACTTGACATGCATTCTACAATTTAGAGCATACTGGAGACTGTTCTTTAAAAAATACAAGCTTCACGTTTTGTAAAAAGATTTTCATTGTCATTTGAATTATTTTCTTTATGACATATTCTCTGGCATGTAGAGCTATCGAGCATCTATGATAGAGAACTACTGATGACCACGCTGAATGACTTATGTTCTGGCCATAAAATACAGAGAAAGGTGATTAAGCAATTTGCTTAGGATTCCATGGCTAAGACTTGAGAACAAAGTCTTCTCTCCGGTGCCTGGCAGTTTTGAGGTATTTTCTACAACTCATTTTAGTTCAGTTTATTCAATTCAACACAAGAGTACTTATCCACTGAGGAGTTATTCTGTTTTATTGTTTTGTTGTTTTAATCATTAAAATGTTGATTCATCTTAGGTACATTAATGAGGATGCTTTGCAACAGACTGTCTTGAATTAGAATTGGAACATCTCCAAAGCCCTTGAATTTTTAGAAATTACATTGATTTTCAAATACATGGATAACTCAATTACTATCTATATAATTTCTGTAGCTCTTTATTAAACCTCAAAGTGTCAATAATCCATCTGAAATGTGAGCAATGACTTAAATTATTCTGTGACTAATTTATTTTACAAAATATTACTTATAACAGAGCATCTACCAAGATTTTGAGAATTAATATGTTAACCTGTAATATGGATGTGATGAACATGAATCTGACAGAGCATGAACCAAGGTAACACAAGAAAACTGAATTTTAGGAATGATTGGGAGAAAGGGAGAACCCTGAAAATCAACAAGGAAAACCAGCCTGAAAACCTAATAGTAATGAGGAGATACAAAAGGGAAAGCAAACATTGTAAAGGGAAAGCAAACCAACCAACCAACCAACAAAAAACAACAACAAATTCCAACCATAATCCCATCTTCTAGTGGGATCCTCTCTAATTCTGCCAGGTGAAAAGCAAGGTGAATAGTGTCACCAACCCCAATCATAGCAGCAGGCAGGGAACTAAACTGCTGAAGAATTCTATGATCCCACAGTGCATCCATTGTAGGGGCCTGCCTGGTGGGTTTCCTACCTGCTTTGCTACCTAGGAACCTACTTCATCTGTTTCATCCTATAGAAGCCAAAACTCTGCAAAGGGTTCTTGTATTGCTACCTATTTTTTAGGTGCTAGCAGCTGGGCCCAGATGGAAACTGAGCCATAGTCTTCTGCAGCCATGTTCAATATCTTGTAGGTTTAGGTCCAGCAGGTTTCTTAGCCACAAGCTTAAGTCCTAGCACACTTGCTCCTTCTGTAGTCTCAGAGCTGTAACTACTGGTGCCATGGGCAACTTGTGACTCATTGTGAAGGTCCTGGGTAAAATTTCCTTTATATATTTGGGCTCAGTAACTGGCATTATAACTGATATTTCTTCTCAAGGGACTTGGGAATAGATAGTATTTCCACACATTGAAACTTTAGCAGCTGCTGAACACAACCAAATGTTATCAAATGTTTATTTCATTGAAGATGTGTACATGTATGGAACCTCATATCCATGGCAAAAAATTATGACTAACTTCATTTCCTGCTGTATTCTAGATAAATGGCACACTTGAAGATACCGACTACATTGAAAAAAATGAAGAAATAATATCAAAACCAAACTTAGATTTTTCTCTACTTCAAAGATGAAGCACCCAGTTTACTGATGCCCTACATCCCACCTAACAGCAAAACTGTTTTCCCACAAAGACTACTCCATAAAATTGGAAAAGTGATGATTAGAGCATAAGAATACACCACTGGCACAAGGAAGCATCCACAAAAGGAAACTTGGCTTCTCTAAAGGAGAACAACAGTAATTCTGCAGCAGTAGAAATTGCATTTCAAATGGCAATATCCAAAAGGAATTCAAAATAAAGATTATAATGAAACTCTCTTGAGATGCCAAGGAAGTAGATAGGCAATAAAAATAAGTGTTAAAAATACTGTGGAATATGAATCCAAAATTCAACAAAGAGATGTACACATTTTGAAATGTCAGATCTTGGGAGCCAAGTTTGCAATCAGTGTGATAACACTTGTTCTTATCTTGTACGACAAACTAGAACAAAGAAGAGGATTTCAGAACACAACAAGTCTTTTGAGTTAATCGAGCCAGATAAAGCAAAAGAAGAAAAGAAAGGAAGAGAATGGATGAGATGGGATAAGGCTAAAAAAACTAAAAACAAAACCAAAACAAAACCCAAGACATATGAGATGGAATGCCATTAATTTAATTTTCCCATTACCGTAATTTCAGAAGGTTAAGGAAACAGGAATTAAAAATTCCTTAAGCCTAGAGATTTTAGGATGTTCTGGAGATACAGATATCTCTCTATACACAAGCAACTCAAAGGAAAAAGCCAAGTAGACTTATGGCAAATGGATGATCAGTGATGCCTGCTGTACTCAAAATTATAAGAGAAGATAGAATTAGAAACATGAAGAGCCCTGTGTCAAGCCACACACTAGGAAATTTACACTAGACTTCCAGCATAGTTCTCAACAGAAAGCCCACAAGTGAGCATCAAGTTGCCTGAGATCCAACCAGCCCAGGTGATGAACAGCACTCAGCAGAACCAGCCTTCAAAATGGAAGTCAAAAACACTTTTGCAAATAAATTTAAATTTAGAAAATTCATTACCACCAGATCAACTATGTCAGAAATATCGATCAAGTACTAGGAATCAAAGATAATAATTATCATCATAGAAGCACATGTTGTAATGTGTGCAGAATTGCCAAAACCTAACCCATACAGATTTTCATATACTTCTGCTACAGAAAAATAAATGAATAGCCATTTTCCCAAACAACAGGCCATGGAAAAGGGTTTTTGACAATTTAATTACTTTCCCTTGTTCTCCTACTTGCCCATAAAATAAACATAAAGTGAGGCATAGAGAATACTTTTGTGATTCTTTTCATTTTATACTTTTTGATTTTTAGAGAAACAGAGCATAAGAAAATTAGCCAGGAGTGTAGCACATCCACAAAATAACAGAACTTGCTTTACGTTTACATGGTTTATGTTCAGAGCATCAATGCACTCTCTGGTGAGAGACAGATTCTAAAATTAAAAAAGATAAGCTTTCATTGGACATCTTTATTTAAGCCCACATTTCATATGGAGGCATCAAAAATATGTGTTTACAAAGAATGCAATGGAGAATATGAATATATATATATTATTTATTTATTTATATATCTTCTGTAATGGAGAAATTTGATAGAAAAATAGAATTAAATTTGCTACAACAACAGACTTTCCTCTTTGTAGAGGTTAGAATGGATACTGTCCTTTGAGCTGCTGATGTAGGATGTCACCACAATGGAAGTACATCTCTGAAAGAAGAAAGAAAACTTGTTTCAATAAGTTGTGCCTCTATCTGAGCCCACATATGCTTTCTGGTTGCTTCTTATTATCCCAAACAAGGAACCAGTATAGCAGTTCAGCCAAGCATCCTAACTGTGGAATACCTTTTAAAATGTGCTTCTTTATTTAAAAAAACACACACAATTAACTAAGGAGCTTCAAGTAGTCCCTCCCCGGAAACATGGCCTTTGGGTTGGACTAATGGTCTGCTGGACACTGGGGCTTCATAAAAATGGATGTTAGTGTGTGATCTGAACCTGCAACCATGTGGACGTTGTATCCCAAGAGTAGCACATCTAACGAGATGAACCTGAGAGGGAGTCAAGAGGGAGTACCAGTTAATATGCTCTTAATTCTTTTATGGTCTAACTTAATACACTGGCCATTAGGAGGGACAAATGGTCTGGGAGCAGAGGTCTTTCACAGTGCTGCTACAGCAGCAATAAGCACAGTGCAGTTACTTATATAATATGCTTGTAGCATGTAGGAAGCTCTATTAGGATTAATCTGTGGAGAAATGGTAGCCTTTTCCTAAGCTTTGTGTCTGTGAGACTATACATGACAAATATTGCTTTGATACCTTCTAAGGAAGAAACCCTTGAATACAAATGACTTGATAGAGGGAAACCTGAGATTATGAGAGTTTGTTCAGGTTCCATCCCTCTGACCATCTGATATGACTTTCCAAACCAAGAGGTGGTTGTTTTCTATCAACCACACAACATTGCTCTGCTGTCTTGATGTCTCCCCTGTTACACACACTTGGGTTGGGTTGGTGTCAGCAGATGGTGTCACTCATCTCCTTGAGAGTTAGTATAGTAGCTCAGCAGAGCATGAACCTTCTCTCTAATTGTGTCATAATTACACATGCTTTGCTTTTTCCCAGAAATTTAAGTAAAGATGGAGACTCCATCAGATTTACTGGAGTCCAAAATATTCCTAAATGGAAATCTGGCAGGTTTCTCTAAGGGTTTGCACTGACAACGGCAAACATGTCTAAACATGGAGAAGATGGGAGGAGGTCCTCTTGATCATCTGTAATGCTGAATTTAACTAATGAGTACAAATGTTAACATAAAGAGAATAGATCCTTGCAGAAGACTGGGAGACTGGGTATAAAATTCCCCTTGCTGGGCAGTGGTGACACACACCTTTAATCCCAGCACTTGGAAGGCAGAGGCAGGCAGATTTCTGAATTTGAGGCCAGCCTGGTCTACAGAGTGAGTTCCAGGACAGCCAGGGCTACACAGGGAAATCCTGTCTCGAACCCCCCCATCAAAAAAAAAAAAAAAAAACCCATGATTCCCCTTTTTTACAGTTGTAAATGTTCACTGAAGATACCGGGTTTCAGGAATTGAAACACAAAAGAGAAAACACTAAAGAATTATGATAATAAGAAGTGTTAGATATGGCAATGAGCAATGTATTATAGACTATGTATCTGAAAAATCATATTACGAAGAACATTATTGTCTAAATACACATCAAGGAAGGAGGCCACAGAGATCGCCAGAAGAACCAGGGACCTGTGGAGAGAGATAAGGAGCACGTAATCTAAGGCAAGCCTGTGATCCCTGTGAGGGAATCAATGGGGCAATGCTGAGGAGATAAGAAATCACTCTGAAAGGCTCCATCCAGCAGCTGACGCAGACAGACACCCGCAGCCAAACAGTAGATGGAGCTTGGGGACTCTTATGGAAGAATAGGAGGAAGGATTGCGGGCCTCAAAGGGAATAGGAACTCCACAGGAAGACCAACAGAGTCAAATAACATGGCCCTTGGGACTCTCCGAGACTGAACCACCAACCAAAGGACATACACAGGCTGGACCTAGGCTTCCCCACACATATGCAGCTTGGTCCCAAACAACTGGACCAGGGGCTATCCCAAAAGCTGTTGCCTGTACGTGGATATGTTCGTCTAGCTGGGCTGCCTTGTCTGGCCTCAGTGGGAGAAGATGTGCCAGGCCTCCCAGAGACTTGTTATGCTAGGGTCGGGGCAGAGGGAACACTGAAAGAATACCCACCCACTCAGAGGAGAATGGGAGGGGAAAGGGGGGAAGGATTATGACCTGTAGTGATGTAAGGTGAATACATAATAAATAAGTAACTTTTTAGAAAGAGAGGAATCAGTCACAAAGTGGGTAAGAGACTAAGCTCAGATTTTGCCATCTTCAGGGTCCTACAGGCAGAACTTGAAGAGACAGAAAGAACACGTGGGGAACCCCCACATTGTACTGCTCTCTAATGGAAGATATTTTTCAAAGCCCATGTGCATGTGGCCCACAGACCAAAAAGTAGTGTTAAAAATGACAGCTAAAGATTTTACCAGTGGCACAGTGTCTAACCGTCGCACAAGAAGGAGGAAAGCAGACAGAAGGCAGGCATGGCAACCCATTGACTGCCTCCCCACCCCCCACCCCCCCTCCCCCCGGTGACAGAGGGTTAGTGCCTGAGAAGTGAGTGAGTGATGAGAACTCCATCTCCTGACAAGTGAGGGAGCCATGTTCTGAAGAGGCTGATACCAGCCTCTTACACATCCCTGTGCAGGCTGTCTGTGCTGCAGGAACATGGGCATCAGAGCATCAACTGTGTGGTAAGCTTTCATAAGCAACATTGATAGAAGCAAAGTATTAGCCATTTTGCCAGATATGGAGAAGAGACAGAAATGAGAAGGCAGACAGAGCCTATAAGCAGGGCCAAGTCTCAGTGGGAGTCAGGGCTGCCTTCTATGGTTTAAACATTATGGAGAATGAAATGACCAATGCCAACAAGGCAAAACTTATACATACTAGTCAAAGGGAAGTTTTGGAGTTGAAATGAAAACATGATTTCCATTAGGAACACAGTAGATGGACTTATCTTCACGTTAGGTGATGGACGGTTCAAGAGCTAGAGGAAGTTCTTCAGAAAACAGAGAATAAAACGGAAATGAAGTAGTTACAGTGCTTATGAGAACACGTGGGATTCATTAAACATGGCACAAAAATGCTCCTCACCAGACTGTGAAGTCAGGGTGAGAAGGAATATAGAACAGCAATATTTGAAAATATAATAGGCTATAATTTTTATGACTAATAAAAATCTCCACCAAATTACACCATGCCAACTATTAGCAAACATCAAAGAACAGTGCAGAAGAAGGTGAAGGCAATGTGGAACATTGAGTCTGTGTGGGGGCCGTTGTTTTGTTTTATTCTGAAGCTCTGAAAGAAGATAAAAGACACACTCTTCAAAGCAAAACAGCTCATTAGGAGAGTAGGAGACAGATACTGGCAATTTTGATATGCAGAAAGAAAATATTTACTAAGCTAGATTTCCTTAATTTAGCAAAAAACATTTTCCAAAAATTAAAATAAAACAAGAACATTGCTTTTTCTATACAAAATACTTATATATTCACTCATGTAAATTGCAGATATTCCAATATAGGTCATCAGTGACCAATAGAATTATACTTTTAACCACAGATACTTTTATACTTACTACAAAACAGTGAAGAAATAAAAACCAGAATATTTTATTTAGCTTAAAATGTCTGAAATATTTTCTAGCATATAGTGTAAAATATTTTAACTTGGGTATTCTTAACCTTCATAAATGTAAATATCAGAGTTATTTATATTTGATCTCAGGGATACTAATAAGGAATTTAATTTGTTTCTCTAGTACTCTGTGATGTATCAGAATTTGAAGGTTTAGATGTTTATTAACTTGATAAACAACTTGTTTGTTTAGAATCTAGTTCTGTAATAATTAATATAAAAGTGCTCAAGCCTTACAGTAAAATACCTTTTAACAGTATAAACATGAACCGGGAGAGTCTTTAGATACAGCACCTTCAATCTAAGTCCTATCCTACATTACAAAATAATCAAAGCCTGAGTTATTATCATAGTCATTGTGAGGGATTCAGTGGTTAGCTTACAGCTAGTAAGCTATTTGCTTCATAAGAGAGTATCTATTGTTTTTCTAAATGTACACAGAGGTACAATTTATTCAGAAGATATTCATTCTGCTATCATACAATCCAAAAATATCTGGCTCAAGCACAATATGAATTGACTATAATTTATTAAAATATATTTTATTTTTGTATTGCAAAACTAGTTAATTAAGATTCCATAACTTAATCATGTTAAGGTAACTCCTTTGTCTTGCCATTAAAAACAAAAAGAAAAACAGGTACTAAAAGCAGATTAGCAGTCTAATGTAGAAGCATGAAGTGGATTTTCCCCTCTTATCTCCTAATGATTACTTAGCATCATAAACCAGGTTGCTCACCTTGAGGGAAGTCAAGGGTATAACCAATACTGCAGTGAAAGCGCATGTTACATACATGTCTCTCCATGACTTCTTGTACAGCATACTTACCAGTTAAAATACTGTGATTTCTCTCTTTGAGATTTTTGGGTGGCTTTTTGTGATGGACAACCGGTATTTTCTCTATTAGGAGAGGATGAACACGGTAGAGTGACATTGTATGTTCTCTTCAGGAGAGAATGTCTTAAAAATGGACTGAGCTGTGGATAAAAAAGAAACAATTTATTTTAATTATATTATCTATATGCCTTAAAGGAGGCATTTTAGATAAATGAACAATGGTCTCATCGATACAAATTAACTCACTATATCATTCATTAACATATATACAATTTGGATTAATATTTATAAATGTTCTTTAACATGTAAAAAAGGTATTAGTCATGATCTTAACTAAATCTTACTTAATATCCTTGCTAAAATTTTATCTGTATATTATATATACTATATTATAATATATAATATAATATATGCTACAATTATAGTATATATAATATGTACATATTATATATCAAAATATGCTATAATTACAACTTATAATATATATATAGTATATGTCTATAAATGTGCGTGTATAATATTATTTCAGCATTATGAACATGAGCTAGGAAAATATGAGTCATTTACCTTGCCTAGGCAATATATCAATGAAAATATTGAAAAGAAAAACTTTGAAGCAAATTTACAAGTGACTAAATTCTAAAATTAATGAAATGTTTATTCACCCATTATTATCTACGTGTCTTTTTGGAAACATTTGTAAAATCGAGATAGTGAAATCATACACTGGGATGGTAAAATTGGAAGTCATAACTCTGGCGTTGTACTGCTGTCAGTGTTAAATGTAATCAGGTATGTGAGCAGACCAAAACTAGCACGCAGTGGTAACATAGCCCTGGCAACACCTCCTTTCCAACTATGCTGCCCTCCCACTGAGCACACACCATAGAATTTATGGAAGAGCAGGGAACTGAGAAGAGCAGTTTAAGGAAAGAGGTTGAGACTTCTGCATTCTAGGGCTTATAGTTTTCCATAGGTGTCAAGACCCAAAGGTTGAGAATCTCTGCTCTAGAGAGTTTTCCTCCATCTGTGGGTTAATCCTAAATAAAGCCTGTGCTGCCTTTGAGTCACGTGTTCTCCTGAGTGTTTCTCCTCCTGCCACTCTTACCCACCGAAAAACAGGATTAGAATAATAATATTCTAATTCTGAAATACTAAGATGTCATGGATTGGCCAAAAGCTGAGATACTAGTACATTTGAATTTATACACAAAAACATAGAGACAGAGTGGGTGTGTTAAGGCTCCATCTACATCAGAAACAAGAAATAACCAGTTTACCAAGGCCACTAGGGCACAGATTCCTCCAAGGCCCTTTCCTAAGAACACCTCATGCTAAAGATTTCAGATAAGGGAGGCCTCCCTTAAAACAAGGGCACCACACATGAGAGAAAAGCATAGGTCTAAACTATCTAAGGCAGTAGATGCTCATTCTGCAAACACAGTGGTGAATTAGAGAGAGAGGTGGCTTAAAGTATCAGCATTTTGCATCATATGACAAACCTACACTTCAAAAATGGGCATATTAACAGGACACAAGAGTCTGAATGAGCAGTTTGTATTAATAGACAGTAAATGACAACATATCATCTAGACATTGTGTACCTATAAAAATTAAAATGTAAATATTTTAAAAGTATAATCATAAAATATTACTGGTTGGTTTGTGTAGAATTTTATTTCAGAAAATCATCCTGATTATAAAAATTAGACAACTGCTTCAAACAAGACAGTGAATATTATTCCAAAAGCCTAAGATGAACTTTACACAATGGTCTTTAGATTTAGTAAAACAAGGAAATAAAATGTTGCCTTAATTACTTTACTGTGTTAAGAGTGTGTGGCTCCAAACCGTGTAACATCGAAGGATATGTGTGCACTACAGGACTTGAACTCACTAGAAAGCTGAACCAACAAAACACTAAAGCACAGAAGAAGATTCATGGAACACAGCCCACACCACCAGCCACCCATCGCTGGACCAAGGACCAAAGCAATACAGTGAGGAACTAAGAGCCTTCAGAGCTGTTCCACTAGGAAGCCAGAGAGAAACAGCATTAGTGATGCTGCCATCATGCAGATGCTGTGATAACCAAAGAGAACCATCAGAAGTCTGATACTGAGTGACTAAGCTGAAGTGATGTGGAAGAGCACACCTAATCTTCAGTTCTAACCCACAACTCTGTTCTTCCTAACTCACAGGCAAGCAGGAGAAGGAGAAACTTGCCACCCTTACTTGAGACTGGGAATCAGTCATTTTTCATTTCTATCATTTTATGCCTGAAGATAGCCCTGAATGTGGCATATGACTTTGGTGTATTTGAGCTTCAGAGAAATCATGTGCAGACTGTGTCTTTTAAAACCCCAAAGTGTCAGAAAGTACATTCCTGCAGCAAAGAGGAGCCTAATGTCCACTTAAGAGTTTTATATTATGCATCATATGGCTTGCAAAACTGATTTAAAATTAATCTGAACTAAGAACAATTCATATATGCTGTTTCCTTTAAATGATGATGAATGTACTTGAGGCAGGAATTACAGTTGAGGGACAGTGAATCCACGTTTAAAAGCTATGTTTCTGTCTCAAACACTTAATGAAATAAATTTGAATATGTTCTAATTTTCTATTGGTTATGGCTTTCAGCAAAGTTATAAATAATATGGTATATATTCACTATGTGCCATAAAATATATTTCCTAAGTCAGTTTCATCACAAGGGATTATTAGCACATATTTATTCATATGCTTTCTTGGATTAAAAGTATATATTTTCTTCTCCAGAATAATGAATGCCTTTCCAAATAACAATAAGACATATTTTTTTCTTAAATGAATTACTTTGTTCCTTGTGAGAAAAGAAAATAATAGGGTTGCTACTTTTGTTATATATATGTGTGTGTAGATAGATTGGTAGACAGACAGACAGATAGATAGATAGATAGATAGATAGATAGATAGATAGATAGATAGATAGATAGATAGATGATAGATAGATAGATAGATAGATAGATAGATAGATAGATAGATAGATAGATAGATAGATAGATAGGAGTATTGAAACTATTAGCAAATAACTTCAAAAATTCACAGTCCAGAAATACTAAGATCAAAACCTCTTCCAAAGAAAAGGTGGTTAGAGGAATATAGTGACTAATGATTTATTCTGGATGTGAAATATTAATCAAACAGTTAGGGGAATTGGAATATGATCTATATTACAGATAATAGAACAGTAACAATGTGAGAATCCCTGAATGTTAATCACTGCTTTGTAGTTTCGGGAAAGAATACCTTCCTTGCAAGGAGATAAAATTTGATGTACTTAAAAGTGAAAGATTATGATACATTATAGACCTAATAATGTCATAAAATGGTTTATAGCAATTTATAGCTCTTCATGTGTGAGGGAGAATAAAAAAGAGACATGGTAGGGACATTTAAAACATATTTCATGCAAAAATTAAAATATTAACCTTTGGATGTTTTTCCAAATACATTTACCAATGTGTAAATCGTATTTTTTTTTTAATTTTACGTGTTTGGGTATTTCCCATGTATCACAATGGGCCTGGTGCTCTCCAAGGCCTGAATAAAGAGAGTAGGACCCACTATAACTGGAGTTACAACTGGTTTGAGGCCATGGGTGCTGGGTCCCGGGGATTGAACCTGGGTCCTCTCTCTGAAAGAACAAGTACTTTAAACCACTGGACCATCTCTCGCGCCTCACAACATGCAACGTTACAGTGAAGTCTCTTCTCTGCTTCTCTAGCATTCAACTACTCTTCAGGTGTGGTCATTAAAATCTGTCTTCCTCTACAAATGGAAGTTCTGGACCGGAGTGCTGGATCGACAGTTAAGAGCACTGGCTGTGGAGAACAATGTCTCATTCTTTGGGTGAGCCAAGGAGTCTGTGACTCAGGGATCAGTGCAGGAGACGGTGCCGAAAACTTTAAACCAGAATACCAGGGAGTCTTCAGTACAGATGGTGGCATAAACAAGACTAAACAACAGCAAAAGGGATGGGCATATTAACATGGAAGAGAAAGTGTTTGTAGGGTTCCACCCGTAGACAAAGAGTACAGGCCACTAAAGACTGCTGGGAGAAGGGGAATTAGTCTCTCCAAGGAATGAGCCCCTTATTGGCTGTCCAATGTAGAGTGGTCAGCCCTGAAGCCATGTATACACAATGAAAATGGACTCAATGGTGTGTATTTACATGTTTGTGCATACACATGCAGATGATTACACATATGTATATAGAAAGGCTATCAGCTCATGAGTGGGATGGGCATGGGAGGAGGTGGAGTGAGAGTACCAGGGAGGGGCTGGGTTTTATGCTCAGAATTCTATCTAAGTCCCCTTACATGTTATGCATGTGCTAGTCTAGCAATGAACTACCTTTAGACACAGCAATGTCTGCTTTGATGTTAGACAATTCCAAACTATTGAGAATTTTGTAAGTTTTTAAATATGTATTAGTGAGCTATTTTGTGGCCTTCTAATCATCTAATATATCAGTTCTACCCAATGCTCTTATAGTACTAAGTGTCTTTCATTTTTCCTCTCAGTATCATTATATAATACGGTTCTTTAATGCTTCATTCTTTCAAACAACTCTAGGGTACCAGAAAGCGACATGATGTGCAACATCGGGGTATACCTCAGAGTCAGGAAACCAGAACTTGAATTATCCTTTGCAGAGAATTTGCAGCATATTTATAGGAGGAAACTTAGTCCTGTCTCCTGATTTATCCACCCTCCCACACTACGTCATTTTCCCACCCATCTGAGACTGTATTCCCGCATCCTGACTCTTCAGATGCAGAAAGGCTTACTCTGAAAACCCCTTGAAGGATTTCAATATTGCCTACCTCAGCTTGTCCCAGCCTGCCACGCACGTTTCTGCTTCTCACTTGTTGCATGGATTGCATCATAATTATGTCCTGTATTATTTCTTACCTATTCCAGAAGCTTCGTACAGTACTCGAAACTATATCTGACATTAAAACACATAAAATTCTTATTTTGTTTTGATTTGGTTTACATTCTGAGATCATTTGGTCACTCTGTCAGTTTCTAGAAAAATCCTCTGCTAAAATTATATTGTGTGTTACTTTTCTATCTTCTTTACTCCCCATTTTAGATTGTTGCTACACAGATTTAACTATCACAAACTTCTCATGTATTATTTCAGTCGATATTGATTTTAAAGTATCATATATATATACACATATATACATATATATATATGCAAACAAATTATAATGATTTTCAGAAAAGCACTTCTATAGAAGCAGTACTTGTCTACTCAAGAGTAAAACCACTGCCAGTTCTCCAAAAACCCCTGTGTCTATACCCAGACTCATCCCTTCAGTCTACCTCACACCTTCACTGTAGCCACAGAGAGGACCTCTGTTTGTGTCTGGCTTCATTCATTCACATTAGGCTTGGGATACAGATCCCTGTGGTTAAGTATTCTTCTCATTTTTTCCATGTACTCGTTTTATAAACACACTAAAGTAAAGCACTTTATAAACTGCTTCTGTTGATCATTATAGATAGTTTCTAGTTTCAGCTATAAAAGTTAGTGCTACTGTCCATCAATGTACATGTCTGCTAATACATACAGGTAAACACTTCTGTTATGGACCCAGAAGAGTAGCTACTAGGTCGAATATCTGCACATTTAGTTTTACAAAACTGACCAAGGAGTTTCTTCATTTATCCAGGAATTTCGTGTGTTCCTACCCTTTTTCAAATGTTCTGTGCCTTTTGTCCTCATCTTATTCCTATATTTTGTCAGTGTTAATGGAAATAAAGTGGTGTGACAGTGCCACAAACAGAATGTTTGTGTGTCCCCAGAACTCACATTCTACAACTTAGGCCCAGTGTGTTGGTCTAAAGTGGTTCAATAGCTAGGTTCTTGTATTTAGAGGCAGCGCTCATGAGAGAGATTGGTGTTATCATATGACAAAGAGGAAGATAGCTAGCTTTCTGCTCTGTGAGGATGTAAAACCAGGGAAGTCATATGCAAGCCTGAGAGAGCTCTTACCAAAACCCAACCACACTGCAGTCTGACCTTGGAATTCCAGCTTTCAAAAATTTAGGAGCAAATTTATTTTGTTTGTAAGCCAATCTCCATATACAATTATGTTAAAACATAGCAAGTTATCAAAAGCAATATAGGCTAAATTTACTATCTTTAGCTTTACTGCTTGTGTGTGTGTGTTTTTGAATACACACACACACACACATATACACATACACACACACACATATATATACATATGCATACATATACATACATATACATGTACATACATACATACATAAATATATACATATACATATATACATGTACATAAACCTACATATATATGCATATACATACAAACACGCATATATGTACATATATACATATACATATATACATATACGTGTGTATATAGTATATGTACATATTCATATGTATACATGTATATAAATATGATACCTAATATATAATCATATAATGTATATGCATGTATGTGCCTATAATAGTTGATGCTGTCAACTTGACAGGATCTAGCATCACATGGTATATAAGCCTCTAGACATGCCTGTGGGAGTCATCTGATTATTAAGAAAGGAAGGCCTGCCCGGTGTTTTTAGTATCCTTTCTCTGGTTCAGTTCCTGGAGTGTATAAATGAACAAAGGAAGTGAGCACTAACATGGATTCAGCACTCTGCTACTTTAATGAAGATGAAATGTGACCAGGTGCTCCAGGCTCTGGCTGCCTTCACTTCACAATAAACCCTTCCCCCTCAAATGCATAAATGCTCAGGGCATTTTATCATACCAATAGGCAAAGATGCTTACAGACTTTCTTCTATTTCATCTTTTCAGAACTTTTACTCTATTTACTTTTCATGCTTAGATAAACAACGCATCTAGAACTGTTTCTGTTTGTGACCTAAGGTATCAGTTCCCCACTTTCCCCACATGAAAGGCTCTTGTATACTGTATGGAAACAACACCTGTTAATAAAAACCTGATGGCCTAGTAGCAAAATGCACGAAGTAGAAGGAAGGAGCTCTGGGAGGGAGATTGGAACTCTGGGAGATAGTCAGACATGGAAGTGTTCTCCAGCAGGGCTCTGAGGAAGTCAGACATATGAAACTGGAGAGGCTACCAGTTATGCAGCAGACATAGAATAGCTTAAATGGGTATAATAAGCTATGAGTTAGTTGGTGGACAAACACGTAACAAAAGGCCATAAGCACTGTGCATAAGTGAGCCTTCCAGTCATTACTCAGGAATTGGGGCACAGGTGGAAAAGCCCAAGGTTACAAATGGCCTATGAGGTGAGCATTATTTCTCAGTGAGATCAACTTCCCTGGTATAAGGCGTTATTGCCAAATCTCTAAGGTTCATTAATATTTGTTAAATACACTCTTCCATTTGTTGACCCCATGTCAGTTATTACAAAGTGGGTTCTAGATAGAACCCTAAGACAAGCTCATAACTCCTAGAAGGAAAGTGTTGGTGTGCATGTGTTCCACTATGTTCATAGCGGCCGTATTTGTGATAGCCAGAAGCTGGAAACAACTTGGATGTCCCACAACAGAAGATGGATAAAGAAAATGTGGTTCATTTACACAATGGAATACTACTCAGCTATAAAGAATGAGGACGTTCTGAGTTTTATAGGCAAATGGACAGAAAATACCATCCTGAGTGAAGTAACTCAGACCCAAAAGGACATGCATGGTATGTACTCACTAATAAGTGGATATTTGTCAAAATAAAAAAAAAAAAAGAGTACAGAATACACAAGATACAGTCCACAGAACTCAAAAAGGTCAACAAGCTGAAGTGCCTAAGTCAGGACACCTCAGTTCCACTTGGGAGGGAGAAGGAAGCAACCACAAGTGGGGAGTGAGGAAAGTGGGAGGGAAAGTGCATGTGGTGGGGGGGGAGGTTGCGGAAGAACATGATATGATATTGGATGAGAGAAAAGGACTGAAGCCCTGAGGGCCAGCAGAAAGAATGGAAACAGGCAACGTGTGGAGGTAGGAGTGTACCAGAGACCTGGGAGGTGAGAGATTCTCAGGACTTAAAGGAAGGGACCTTAGATGAAATGCCCAATAGTAGGGAGAAGGAACTTATAGAGTCCACCTCCAGCAGGAAGACAGGGCATCAAGTAAGGGATGGGGTTGTCATCCCACAGTCACAACTCTGACCTGTAAGCTTTTTCCTGTCTGAAAGAACTGCAGGGATGGAAACCAAGAGGATCCTGAGGAAAAGAAGGTCCAGTGACAGGCCCAAAGTGAGATTAAACTCAAGGGGAGGTCCCAAGGCCTGACACTATTACTGAGACTATGGAGGGCTCACAAAAAAGGACCTATCATGACCACACTCCATAAGATCCAACAAGCAGCTGAAAGAGTCAAATTCAGATATTTGCACCCAATCAATGGACAGAAGCTGCTGACCACTGTGGTTGCATTGGGGGAAAGCTGGAAGAGGATGAAGAGGAGGATGACCCTGTAGGAGAACCAGCAGTCTCAATTAACCTGGACCCCCGAGATCTCTCAAACACTGAACCACCAAACAGACAGCACATACCAGCTGATATGAAGTGCCCAACACACATAAAGCAGAGGACTGCCAGGTCAGGGTTCATTCAGAGATGATGCACCTAACCTCAAGAGACAGAAGGCCCCAGGGAGTGTAGAGGTCAGGTGAGGTGGAGGGTGGGAGTGGGGACATCCTTGTGGAAACAGGGGTTGGGGAAGAGATATAGGATCTGGAATGTCAGAAGGTGGACCAAGGGGGGGGAGATAAAATCTGGAGTGTAAAAAAAAATTATTTAAATATATTTTTTTTAAAGCTGAAGAATTGTTTTCAAAACTGCTGCCCAGGTTCCTTCCTAAGGAGAATGCCTTCAGCTCTTATACCATGGCTTTGCAGTCCTACCAGCCACTACTCTCAATATGTTTTTGCATCAGTGATTTTTATCGGTATGTAGTAGAATATTAGTGTTATTCTAATCTATATGTCTTAAGAAATGTGGATCAGGTTTCTAAATACTTTTAAATACTTATCTGTTGGTCATTATGTTCAGTTATCATCACCATGAAATCATAGAAAAGACTATACTTATGCCCTGTGCTGTGTTTTTTTAAATTTATATATATATAAACAATCTGGTGCACAAACTGACTGTTCCACATCCCATTTATCCTCCCTACTACCCTGTCTCCATGAGTATGTCCACATCTCTCAACCCCCACTCCATCAGACCTCCCCAGTCCCTGGGGCTTCCATCTCTTGAGGGTTAGGTACATCTTCTCTAGCTGAACTCAGGCCCAGCAGTCCTCTGCTGTATGTGTGTTGGGGGCCTCATATCAGCTGGTGTATGCAGCCTGGTTGGTGGTCCAGCATCTGAGAGATCTTGGGGGTCCAGATTAATTTAGAGTGCTGGTCCTCCTCCTCAGCTTCTTCCAGCCTTTCCCTAATCCAACCACAGTGGTCAGCAGCTTCTGGCCATTAGTTGGGTGCAAATATCTGCATCTAACTCTTTCAGCTGCTTGTGACATGTACTCTTACACCATCACCTAATGGCTTTCAGTTTTTTCACAATTGTGTCAGGTTGGGCAGTGGTGGCACACACCTTTAATCCCAGCACTTCGGAGGCAGAAGCAGGCAGATTTCTGAGTTTGAGGACAGCCTGGTCTACAGAGTGAGTTCCAGGACAGCCAGAGCTACACAGAGAACCCTGACTTGGAAAAAAAAAAAAAGCAAAAGACAAACAAACAACAGCAACAACAACAACAAAAACCCAAACAGTTGTGTCAGACACCGTTCTTTCTCCGAGGGAGTTGTCCTGTATTATGGAAGTAGTTATCTTCTCTCTGGCTGACTTCTCAGCTTCTAAACAAAGCTGGCAATGAAGTGCTGGAGACCAACCACGATTTTGTACTCCATCAAGACGGCAGTCTCTAGGAATCACTGGCTTTTAGTTTGTGAAACTGCTCTGTAAGCATCCCAGGCTCCAATGGCCTTGGCTCTAGGTAATACCTGTGCCCACCGGACTTTCCATTCTGAGTTCTAGAACACTGAAGATTTGCTAGCACTGACTGTGCGTATCTCATGGTCTACTGAAGTGCCACGCTGTGAACTGTTCATGAGTGTTTGCACCCATAGTTTATATACGCTCATTTACCCTCATAGTAGTTTGTGAGTTGTTGTTCTTGTTATCTCATCTTCGTGATTAGGGATGAAAGTAAGCTCAAGTGAAACCATTGAAAAATGAGAAACAAAAATAACAACAAAAGAAACAATGTCATCAAAATATTTTTGATTCACATATACATGATTCTATAGTTTTAAAGAATCCTTAAAATCTAATTATCATTAAACTATGTGGTAATAAAAAATGTTATGCATATCTCTGACTTAAATAAGCCCAACACTTAAAATATTCCTGAGAGGTAGCAGCCATATCCAATCTGCAACATCAAGGCCATTGGAATCCCTGCCTGGTGCCAAACCTTCAGTGAGTTTACATAGGCTTTCCCTGTAGATAGTCGACTCATGCTAGAGCTAATGCCTATCAGTTTTGCTCATTAGTATTTAGTTATTTCCCAATTACTGTACTATGACTTTTTTACAGTTTTGTTGTAGTGGCTGCTTTATTTTTGTGTTTTATAGCATTGATGACAGAATACATGCACAATGCAAAAACTGACTAATGAATTCCTTTAAAAACATACTCTAGCAGTGCTCAAAATGATACTATGCTTATATACATCTCACTTCAATATATACTTAATTTTACTAGAATGATTTTCATGAATTTTCTTTAAGATAGATCACTGACACAGAATTAGTAAGTTAGAGCAATTCAGACTATGAATTTAAGCTGTTCCATTTTCATTGCTTAATTTATCTGTTGCATCTTACCATTAATAATTTCCAATCAAGTTCTTGTTAATTTGCTGAGAACTCAGAAATAACTGGTTCACTTGAAGACTACATCTTGGTTTCTGGTAATAGGGTAAATCTTCTTAACTAACTCTTGTCAGGTTAGTTAGGAAGGGTTCTCATCTGAGCTACACTCTTCATATTTAAATCATTCAGTGCCTCATAATTTTTGTGCGGGTGTGGGAACTGAGTCTTCTTTTCCATCACTGAGACTAAGAAGTTCTTAAGAACAGTTGGCTCATAGCAAGTGATCTCTGATTTGTTCCTTCTGATTACTATCACAATTGGTGTAAGGGGAGAAAGGGCATGTGCATAGCAAGGTATGCATGTGGAGGTCACAGAACAACTTTGTGGAGTCATTCGCTTTTTCTATATTTTATATTCATTTTGAAGGACACTCGGATTGTCAAGTACGTGTGACAAGTGATTTTACCCACTGAGCTATTTCACTGGCCGTCTCTGCTGCTATAATTTTAAATAATATTGTTTTATTTCTCTCTAAAATGTTAAATGTTATGATTTTTTCATGCATAAGTTGTAACATTTTAGAAAGCTAAATGACTACATGTTTCTTTTATGGGATTCTTCCATTTGTAGTTCTTAAGATATTATTCATCTCTTCCTGGACTTGGTGAATTTAGCCAAAATGGATATAAACACAGTAAAACTGTTAGATTGTGGTTGCAGAGATGGATCACTGGTTAAGAGTACTCCCTGCTCTACCAGTGAATCCAAGTTCAGCTCTAGCATCTTATCATGTTGCTTACAACTACATGTCACTCCAGACCCAAGGGAGCCAACACACTTTGCTATCTTCCAAGAGCCAACCCCAATTCTACATACTACCTACCCCCTCCTTCTCTCTCTCTCTCTCTCTCTCTCTCTCTCTCTCACACACACACACACACACACACACACTCACAACTAGGTAAGTAAAATAAATATTAGTGCAAACCAAGTTAACTGAAATTAAAAAGAATGAAATTAGTTAATATAAGAAACTAAGCAGGTGATCATTTTCCATGTCTTCTCTGATGTAGTACATTATGCATTCAAGTAGGAGATGTGATTTTATATAAGTTCAGAAATAACTATGAAGTTCTCAAGATATTTGCAGTAGACTTTTTGGTACCAGTGCTGGTGTAGTCAAAACTCAAAAATGTGTAAAAAAATAGTTAACATTTTAGTGACATTTTTAAAAAGTTCATAGCATTCAAACGAAATACTGTAGCTGAGAAGTTGAAAATGACTAAGTTATCTCCAGCATATAAGAAAGGTCATGAGGAGTGCCTACCCACTGAATCCACCCATCTGCTGGGCAAGCCATAACCAGATAGAGCTTTGACATTATTACAGGTGGAAGAGATAAGCCAGGTTCATTGATTATATTCAGAATTTAATACTATTATTCCTCCTTGATTTTCATGGCAACAATTAAGAGATTTTCCATTTCTCAAATTAAAATGTTAAAAGTATACATTTTTATTGATGGTTTTAATGTTTCAAATATCAAATTCTTAATGGTAAAATCTTAATTGTACATTAGCATAATCAAAATCTCTCATTTTGCTCACATTTTAAAAATGAAAAACATCTTGTTTCAATACTAATGGCAAAGTAAAAGAGAATAAGCAGATAACTTCTCAAAAGAAGTGTTCAAGTTTAAAATAAATTACATGTGTAATGAGTTCAATGATTCATTTTACATTCATACAGTATTCATATTATATGAACCAAAGGTATATTAATAATAAAGTGATTTTAGAAACCTATTAAAAGGAGACCAGTTCTTCAGATGATTATACTATAAATGGAATTTGGGGGAAATGTAAAAGCAAGCAAAGAGGTTAAAAAGTTTAGACATTTGTTGACTGGGTCAGGAGAAAATCCTGGTCTCCTAACATTGAATAGTTAGATTGTGGGGAAGGAACACTGCCAAGAAATACACATGAAATGAAAGTCATCTTGTAGTCTGAATGGAAATGTGTCTGATAGTCATTAAGACTGTTTCGCAATTCCTTTAAAGAGGCAATTCCATGTACTGCCACAAGAATGGATTTTCTTGGAAGCAGGACATCTCTCAGGCACCTATGTAAAGTATTATAAGCCATAAGCTTTCTAGTCTATTTAGAAATGCTAAATCATCTATAAAAGATGAGAATATCGGAAATGACCATTGAGATGCTTGCATTATTTTACAACATGTCATCTTAAAAGTGAATCCTATGGCTAAACTATAAACAAAACCAGTCATGGATTTCACTTATAACTAATAAAGACTAAAGAAATACTTCTACCCCAGTAAGAAGGTTCACAAGGCTTTGAGACATTAGTTTGAGAATAAAAGCTTTGTGTATAACATTTTCTTTAATTTCACAATTCTTTAATGTCTGTGAGAATGGAAAAATGCCTATTAAATTTATGAATGTTTAAGTGTGATAATGCCAAGTTATTTCTTTGCAATCCAAAAACTCATGATTGAGTAATTTAAGTTTGTTCTTTCATTGTTAATTAGTCAGGAGTAAGAACTTTTCTCCTCTGACTCATGGAAGGAAAAGTCCCATTTATGCACTTTCTGGCTCAGTTGCTGCAGTTGATGTCAACAAGGATGGCTGTTCCCTGTGATTCTCACTCAGCTTTAGTGCTTCACCCAGAATGCCTATTTTGCACTCATTAAATATCTGTTTCTTGGACTTTTGATCTTTGTACAAGGTAAAACCCTGATAATGGTTTTAAAAAATCAGTTTCTCTGTATATGGTTGTTATAAATACAACCACGTTTTCATTTCTTTCCCCTTTGTCTTCTAAGCACTATAGAGGGGCTGATTGAGTATCTAAAACACACCAACTATGGGGCAAGTGGACTATGCCACTAGACAGAAGAACTGGTGAGGTCGAAGCAGGTTCAAGAACCCTGATAAATCGCATAATTGAGAATGTCTCACAATGGAACTAGCTACCTGCCAAGCTCTATTTGCCCTGGAACACTCAGATGTCCCACAATTGATACAGAAAATGTGGTTCATTTGCACAATGGAATTCTTAGCTATTAAGAATGAGAGCATCTCGAGTTTTACTAGAAAACATCATGCTAGTGAGCTAAATCAGAATCAAAAGTACATGCATGGGGCTTATCATGACTGCCCTCTGAAATGCCCAACAAGCAGCTGAAAGATTCAGATGCAGATATTTGCACCCAACCAATGGACAAAAGCAGCTGACCCCTTGACTGAATTAGGGAAAAGCTGGAGAAGCTGAGGGGGAGGGTTACCAACCCTATAGAAAGACCTGAGTCTCAACTAACCTGGACCCCCAGGATCTCTCAAACCACCAACAATGCAACATACAACAGCTGATATGAGGCCCCCAACACATACAGCAAAGGACTGCCAGGTGTGGACTCAGTCAAAGAAGATGCACCTAACCCTCAAGAGACTTGGGGCCCCAGGGAGTGGGGAGATTTGGTGGAGTGAGGGGGTGTGGGGACATTGTCTTGGAGATGGGGAGCGGGAGAGGTGAGGGATATGGAACAGTTAGGGAGTGGACTGGGAGGGAGACAAAGTCTGGACTGTAAAATAAATAGGAAAGAATAAAAAATATGTTGAAAGAAAAAGGATTTTATTAGAGGCCATTGTTTCTTCTCCTTCTGGCTAGATATATTCATTTTATATAGATAGTATTTCTGGTGATATATTCCCTTTCTTTTTTTTATGTTTAGTGCTTTATCTCTATATAATTTCTTAAACCAACAAAATTTATCTATGCAGTTTTTTTCTTCTGATCTTACCCTCGTGTCTTCCATTATTATAGCTAAACGAAAATACCACAAAAATATTATATAAAAAAACACAAAACATCATTTTCAATGTCAAGATTTTAAATTAACATTTTAAATACTACTATATAGATTAAGCTTAGAATTAAGTTCTACATAGCAAAACTGATTCTTATTCTTTGATGAAAATATACATTTCAGGCCTCAATCAAGCTTTTAGAATTTGTGGGTCAGAGACCATGGAGACTGTGGAAATTGTCTCCAAAAATTAATCAGAGAAGTTATCATGACTATTCTCTTTCCCTATTTGTGACAAGTTATTCTGACTCAGTCGTAGAAATCAATCCAATATTGGGAATAACAGTCTTCACTGGGAAGATTCCTTCTGGACATTTTCAGAGACATATTTGAAAATTGACCATTGCCGTATATGAAGTTACATTTGCAGTGGATAAATTGGACAGGATCTGGACTTCTGAACAAGTGTTAGCGCATGCTTTAAGGCTCTCAACCTTTTATTGTCATGTTAAAATCACTTTTGTTTCTTCTACAGTATTTAATGTTAATTGTATTGATTGTACACTTTCTAATTGTGTCAGTGTATTGAAAACTGGCATGTCTGTTATGGTGGTCTATCAACCAGCTTTTGTTTTATTGCCTGTGAGTATTACAGGACCCTGGTATTCTGAAAAAAGGCTTGCAAGTACTGGAAGAAGTGAGTCAGGCTTTAAGCAGAAGCAAGAGGGTAGTGGGCTTGATCATTTCTGGTATAGCGGCTTTAATTACATTAATAGATAGCACTGCTGTTTCTGCAATTGCTTTGACTCAACAAGTTAAGACGGCTACTTTTGTTAATCATTTTGCAAGTCAGGTACTAATGTTCTGGGTATTCAAGAAGATTTATATAGGTGTTTGGAGCAACAGACTGATGCTCTTTATTCCAATTATTAGAGAGGAGGTTCAGAGTTTAAGAGTAACAAGCCATCTCCTCAAGAGTCATGCTAAATGCCAATAGATTTGTATTACTTCTAAAATTTACAATAATAGTCACTCTAATTGGAAAAAAAATTCAAAGATACTTGCAGGGTAGTTAACATAATTCTAACACCTTGCTAGAGGTTTTAACTTTTCATAGTGAGATTATGAATTTAAAGAATGCTGCTCTGCTGAGCTTTGATGTTGCTGATATTGCTGATAAAATTATTCGTGGCCTGAGGTCAGTATTTCCATCTTGGTTAAGCTTCAAGAATGGCATATACAACTTGATCATGCTAGCCCATCTTATCCTGGGAATACTTTTAGTCCTGCCCATTAAAATAAAACTTGCCCTTAGCAACATCAACATGTTGGCAGCCAAAATACATGGCTTGAAACTAAAAATAAACGCCTAGACAGAGTTATTAATATAACAGCTGGCAGTCAATGATGGGTAAGTTCTGCACAGAGTCTTACCAACCTAAGACATACATACATTGCTTTTGATAATGCATCTTCCACAAAGGGTAAGGAAGGCATTCTTGTCAGAACTACCTAAGACAGGTACAGTCTTGTTTATGAAATAAAAAGGGGGAGATGTGGAGACCTTTGGGGGCCACTTGGCAGGAATCTGACATTGGGCCAGAACAAGGAAGTGGGCTTCAGGCAGAAATTTGACTTTGGACCATGACAAGGAAGTAAGCTTAGGGAGGAATCTAATTTTAGGATAGAACAGGGAAGTAATTTCAGGCAGGAATCTTAGGGAAGTAATTTTAGGATAGAACAAAGAAGTAGGCTTTATGCAAGAATCTGATTTTGGGCTAGGACAGAGAAGTAGGTTCAGATATTTTGGTCATCCTGATAAGCCCTTAGAAACAGTGATCACAGAAATTTATTGTTTATTGCTTTGTTTGTTCCCTGACTATTTGTGTTTATTGTACTGCTTGTTCCTCAGCCTAGAACTGACCTTGTTACTTGAGTGTAATTAAAGTGGTGTAAAAGCAGATTGGGGAAAACTAAACTCAGCTCAACCTCAGCCTCAGAACTGGCTGGGTTCATGCTTAAAAAACAAACTATAACTTGGATCAAAAATGGTGTTCTTATCAAATCATAATTTAGCTAAGGACATATGTCAAGCTTAGAACAACCTATATAATTTTTTTGTCATTTTTACATTAGAAAAGATATTCTTCCTAAATTTACTGTCTCATACTTAGTATTAAGTTCCGTGGACGAGATAAGCTTATTAATTCATTTAAAACTTTTAAAAACATATTCTATTATCAATAAAGCAAATTATATTTACAAAATATTATAAATTAATTGTATTAAAAAGTGATATTTAGGGCAAATATTAAAAAACACAATAATACAAAGAATTTCAAACTTCCACTGACTTCCAACTAAGTAGAGTGACTTAACACAGTGCATTTTACGGACAGCAAGATGGCGTAGTGGGTCTAATGACTTGCTAAAATCTGAGTTCAATTCTAAGAACGAATGCTGGGGAAAGGAACAACATTCTGGATAAACTGTCTTCCAACACACACATGCTACCATCCTAACTCATAGACACATGCACACACACCTGAACTTGCATACACACACACACACACACACACACACACACACACACACACACACAAACGCATATTTTCAAGGATAGACTACTTTAGTGTATTACGCTGTTGAACATTCCTACATCAATTAATAGCTCCAGTCCATAGGTGTTTACTATTGTTCCCCTGCAAGTTTGCTATAGTAAGAGGTGGGAAAAGATTGATCATTGTGCTCCTACATATCATGGACCTTGATATCTGGATACACATGGAAAGTAGAGCTCTGAGGACTTGCTTACTGCAAGAAGTCATGAGAGATAGGTGTCAGGTTTGTCTACAAAGAGTTTCCTGAAAGCTGGAAGGATCTGTTGCTGTTGAGATGAGGATGGACAGCAGAAAGCTGTTCTCAGAGAGAACTAGCTCTGTTCTGAGAAGCTCAGCAGGACAAGAATATGCTGCCAAGACTTCAGATAGAGTGGAATCCAGGATCCACAGTGTGGAAGCAGCAGGTGACTCCTGAAAGCTGTTCTCTGCCTCTACACTTGTGCTATAGAACATGCACACAGAGCCTCTCACCCACACATTTAATAAATAAATGCAATAAAAAATTTAATGAGTGTGATTTTTAAGCTTACATTCAAACTTTGAAATGCCTACTATTCAACCAAGCAGAGGCAGACATATAGGATCTAGTTCAGAGTTCTGGACTAAGGATAAAACACAGGACCAACACAGACAACATTTAAAGCTCTCACCAAAGTCAGAAGTAAAAGAAGTGACAGACTGTCCACTTCTGTAAGGTACTTCAGCTTCAACAAGTTCAGAGGGAATCAGAAAAGGAAATTGAAAAATGGTTCTTGTGTGAGGTAAAATGTTGTCCTTGGTGTCAAGCACTGAAGTTTCTAGTAGAATGCATGTCGAGTGCTGTGTTAAATGTGTCTAGTAATTAGATAAGAGAGGAATGAAGATTGAGGGGGCACTCTGGGCACATGGTAACTACTGTGGACCAAGATAAAGTGCTTTGCATGCAGTGCAGAAAGCGGAACCCTCCTAGGCTCAAGTAAGAAGAGAATGAACTCTACGCAATTTATGCTTTCCTTGTCTAGAGACAGGTTATGGGACCACCAAGCACTTTTGAAATGTGACAGATAAGAATACACACTGCTGACAGAAAACATGAAAACACAGTAATGTAAGGGAAGCCGAGATCTTTCTAAAAAGACCATTTCACATGAGGAGGGATTTAATGTTATCTAGTGCCAAAGAGGAGGACCAAGAAAGAGGCAGAGATGTGAGGACCTTGCCAAACACGCAAGCCAGCCATGCTGTGGACATTAGTTACTTAGCCTTTACATGAAATAATGTATATAAAATCAGTCTAAAATTTTTGAAAATGTGTCAAACATATTCAGATACACAAAGTCAGTATCCAAACAAAGGCTCTAACAAAGCAGACATTGTTTTGGAAGGGAGGATATAATGATAAGTTTATTTAGAATGTAATTTGGATTTATATGATGGAGATACCAATGGGTCTGCTAACATGGAAGAGGGAAAGCTCACACAGCCTCAACACAACACAAAGAAGCACAGGCAACTTAGGAATGCTGAGATTGGGAGAAACAGCTTCCCCAGGAAAGATCTCCCCAGTTGGTCATCAGTGACCAAGTGGGCAGCTCTGAGATCACAGACATATGGGTAACACTACATGAACTATGATGGTTGTGTAACAATTATTAAAGAACAAGAGGCTATTGGTTTAGGAGAGAGCAAGGTGGGTGCATGGAGAAGTTGAAGGTGGAAGTTAAAAGAGGAAAGAGATGACTGAGAGGATGAAACGCCTTGCTGCCATGCTTAACAACCCAAGTGGATCTCTACATCATATATGGTGGCTCTCACAAGCTGTTTTCTGATTTCTACCCATGTTTTGTAGCAACTGCAGAGTCATACACACACACACATGTACACAATGTAAAAAGTAGGACATATGTTGAATCAATAACATATATATATACATATACATATACATATACATATATTTGTATATATACATGTATATACATATGTATGTATATGCATATATATTGAGGAGTATGTAAGAACTACATAATCACAGTTTAATAGACAAATAGAAAGGGGATAGAGGTAGTACAAGCTAAAGAGAAAAAAGAAAGGAAAGAGTGCTCCGCCCTGCATGGGAGCCCTCTGCCTTAGGAGCAGGGAGCACCATCTTGGTTCCGGGACTCCACCGAACTTAGGAACTTAGTCTGCACAGGAGAGAGTGTGCACCACAGAGGCGGACAGCTTCTGGGACAGGCGGGAGTAACTGAGCCGCTGAGGCAGCACACTTTTCTGGCCGCAGACATCCGGCACCCTCCCAGCCTGAGGACAGTGCTCCGCCCTGCATGGGAGCCCTCTGACCTAGGAGCAGGGAGTGCCATCTTGGTTCCGGGACTCCACCAAACTTAGGAACTTAGTTTGCACAGGTGAGAGTGTGCACCACAGAAGCTGACAGCTTCTATGACCTGCCAAAGCAACACAGCATCTGGGGAAGGTCCTGTTTTGGGCCTTCTTCTTCGGCCAGGAGGAGGTCCAAACACCAGATATCTGTGCACCTTCCCTGTAAGAGGAGAGCTTGCCAGCAGAGAGTGCTCTAACCACTGAAACTCAGAGGAGAGAGCCTGTCTCCCAGGTCTGCTGATAGACAGTAATCAGAATCACCAGAAAAACAATCTCTAAACAGAGACAACTATAAGAACTAACTCCAGAGATTACCAGATTGCGAAAGGTAAACTTAAGAACCTTACTAACAGAAACCAAGACCACTCACCATCATCAGAACCCAGCACTCCCACTTCGCCCAGTCCAGGGCACCCCAACACACCCGAAAAGCTAGACCTGGATTTAAAAGCATATCTCATGATGACGGTAGAGGACATCAAGAAGGACTTAAATAACTCACTTAAAGAAATACAGGAGAACACTGCTAAACAAGTAGAAGATATTAAAGAGGAAACACAAAATTCCCTTAAGGAATTGCAGGAAAACACAACCAAACAGGTGATGGAATTGAATAAAACCATCCAAGACCTAAAAAGGGAAGTAGACACAATAAAGAAAACCCAAAGTGAGGCAACGCTGGAGATAGAAACCCTAGGAAAGAAATCTGGAACCATAGATGCGAGCATCAGCAACAGAATACAAGAGATGGAAGAGAGAATCTCAGGTGCAGAAGATTCCATAGAGAACATCAGCACAACAATCAAAGTAGCCAACATCAAAGTAAATGGTGAGAAGCTTGAAGCAATCCCTCTAAAATCAGGGACTAGACAAGGCTGTCCACTTTCTCCATACCTATTCAACATTGTACTTGAAGTCCTAGCCAGAGCAATTCGACAACAAAAGGAGATCAAAGGGATACAAATTGGAAAAGATGAAGTCAAAATATCACTTTTTGCAGATGATATGATAGTATATATAAGTGACCCTAAAAATTCCACCAGAGAACTCCTAAACCTGATAAACAGCTTCAGTGAAGTAGCTGGATATAAAATTAACTCAAACAAATCAATGGCCTTTCTCTACACAAAGAATAAACAGGCTGAGAAAGAAATTAGGGAAACAACACCCATCTCAATAGTCACAAATAATATAAAATATCTTGGCGTGACTCTAACTAAGGAAGTGAAAGATCTGTATAATAAAAACTTCAAGTCTCTGAAGAAAGAAATTATAGAAGATCTCAGAAGATGGAAAGATCTCCCATACGCATGGATTGGCAGGATCAACATTGTAAAAATGGCTATCTTAGCAAAAGCAATCTACAGATTCAATGCAATCCCCATCAAAATTCCAACTCAATTCTTCAACGAATTAGAAAGTACAATCTGCAAATTCATCTGGAATAACAAAAAACCTAGGATAGCAAAAACTCTTCTCAAGGATAACAGAACCTCTGGTGGAATCACCATGCCGGACCTAAAGCTTTACTACAGAGCAATTGTGATAAAAACTGCGTGGTACTGGTATAGTGACAGACAAGTAGACCAATGGAATAGAATTGAAGACCCAGAAATGAACCCACACACCTATGTTCATTTGATCTTCGACAAGGGAGCTAAAACCATCCAGTGGAAGAAAGACAGCATTTTCAACAAATGGTGCTGGCACAACTGGTTGTTATCATGTAGAAGAATGCGAATCGATCCATTCCTATCTCCTTGTACTAAGGTCAAGTCTAAGTGGATTAAGGAACTTCACATAAAACCAGAGACACTGAAACTTATAGAGGAGAAAGTGGGGAAAAGCCTTGAAGATATGGGCACAGGGGAAAAATTCTTGAATAGAACAGCAATGGCTTGTGCTGTAAGATCGAGAATTGACAAGTGGGACCTCATGAAACTGCAAAGCTTCTGCAAGGCAAAAGACACCATCAATAAGACAAAAAAACCACCAACAGATTGGGAAAGGATCTTTACCTATCCTAAATCAGATAAGGGACTAATATCCAATATATATAAAGAACTCAAGAAGGTGGACTCCAGAAAGTCAAATAACCCCATGAAAAAATGGGGCTCAGAACTGAACAAAGAATTCTCACCTGAGGAATACCGAATGGCAGAGAAGCATCTGAAAAAATGTTCAACATCCTTAATCATCAGGGAAATGCAAATCAAAACAACCCTGAGATTCCACCTCACACCAGTCAGAATGGCTAAGATCAAAAATTCAGGTGACAGCAGATGCTGGCGAGGATGTGGAGAAAGAGGAACACTCCTCCATTGTTGGTGGGATTGCAAGCTTGTACAACCACTCTGGAAATCAGTCTGGCGGTTCCTCAGAAAATTGGACATAGTACTACCGGAGGATCCAGCAATACCTCTCCTGGGCATATATCCAGAAAATGTCCCAACTGGTAAGAAGGACACATGCTCCACTATGTTCATAGCAGCCTTATTTATAATAGCCACAAGCTGGAAAGGACCCAGATGCCCCTCAACAGAAGAATGGATACAGAAATTATGGTACATTTACACAATGGAGTACTACTCAGCTATTAAAAAGAATGAATTTATGAAATTCCTAGCCAAATGGATGGACCTGGAGGCATCATCTTGAGTGAGATAACACAATCACAAAGGAACTCACACAATATGTATTCACTGATAAGTGGATATTAGCCCAAAACTTAGGATACCCAAGATATAAGATACAATTTGCTAAATGCATGAAACTCAAGAAAAATGAAGACCAAAGTGTGGACACTATGCCCCTTCTTAGAATTGGGAACAAAACACCCATGGAAGGAGTTACAGAGACAAAGTTTGGAGCTGTGATGAAAGGATGGACCATCTAGGGACTGCCATATCCAGGGATCCATCTCATAATCAGCTTCCAAACGCTGACACCATTGCATACACTAGCAAGATTTTGCTGAAAGGTCCCAGATATAGCGGTGCTTTGTGAGACTATGCTGGGGCCTAGCAAACACAGAAGTGGATGCTCACAGTCAGCTATTGGATGGATCACAGGGCTCCCAATGGAGAAGCTAGAGAAAGTACCCAAGGAGTTAAAGGGATCTGCAACCCTATAGGGGAAACAATATGATGAACTAACCAGTAGCCCGGAGCTCTTGTCTCTAGCTGCATATGTACTGAAAGATGGCCTAGTCAGCCATCACTGGAAAGAGAGGCCCATTGGACTTGCAAATTATATGCCCCAATACAGGGGAATGCCAGGGTCAAAAGAATGGGAATGGGTGGGTAGGGAAGTGGGGCGGGAGTATGGGGGACTTTTGGGATAGCATTGGAAATGTAATTGAGGAAAATACGTAATAAAAAATGTTAAAAATTAAAAAAAAAAACACTTTTCTGAAAAAATAAACAAACAAACAAACAAACCCAAAACCAAAAAAAAAAAAGAAAGGAAAAAAAAAAAACGCCATAAACTAAACAAAGGACAATGAATTAAATCAAATATAATCCCAGGACTAACACATATTCTCAACATTTGATATATAGGAGATTTTGATAAAAGCGAAATTCAAACATATTACTTTGATTGCAGTTTTTCAAAGAGTCTGGATATCACTCCGCTCAGCTTTTGAGAAATCAAGGCTAGAAGCCTATAACCCACTAAGGACAGCATAGTTGTCTTATTTACTCTATTAGTTTATATTTATTCATAGATAATGTAATAATTTATAAGAGGGCACTTCTTATGCAGTATTTCCTTGTCAGGAAGATATGGCAAGAGTCATAGGATGGGAATTCGTAATATTGTACCCCTTCTAAACCTAACTTTCAGAATGGTTAATACGGTACTTGCACTAGCATATGAAACTGATTTACACAGGCTCATACATCAATGCTCAAATACTTAGAATTTCTACCACCTAAATGTTTAGTCAGAAATATATGCTTCTGCAGGACTTACAAATACTGCCTTTTAAAATGTTTTTTGTTGTGTTTTGTTTTGTTTTTAAAGATTTGTTTGCAATGGCTTGATCTGATATTGTTAAGTAATGCCTGTTTTTTAAAAGATCTTTTCAGAAACAGTTGTAAAGATAGAAAATATATTTCAAATAATAAGCCATAGGCATAATACTGGAAGTCTCTGGTATATTTCTTCATGAGATGTTAATATGTATTTTAGTAGAATGTTTAGATGTAATATATACATTTTATAGTTTGTACTGTAGCCTAAAGATCTTCCTTTGTTTAAATATTTAGGAATATTTCAAGGTATTTTGCATATACTAATAATATTTGTACAATTTTTGGGTTTTTGCAATACATCAATATTTTAGTACATTCACAGTTATACATTTCCCTTCTATTTTTGATACCACTTTAAAATGTATTTTACAACTCACATTAATAGTAAAGGAATATTATCATCAAGATTACTGTTAAATATAACCAAAGTGGTCTATATCCTATTTTCTACTCAACAGATTCAAGTTTTAACATCAAATTATACTTCTGCATTAAAATACACTGTAGACCTTCAGACTTGGAAAGAGTGTGGTGCAAATCCAATAATGCTGGTAAATGAGAATAACTTAAATTATACCCATGGGAAATAAAAAGAGAAAAATTGCTCTAAGCTTTATTTAAAATTCTGAGTTATATTATTTCAAATAACCAATTACATTTAATAGGAAAATGCATATATAACTTTGGTAAACTTACTGCTTTCTAATATCTCAATGTCTGAATGTCCTATTTCATCCATTTATACTGAAAATTTAAGAGAAAGAAATCCACTACCAATATCACATAATATTGCAGAAAAAATGAAATGGTATTCTGTGTGGGATTTCTTAATATGTAAGTATATGGAAAATAAAAAAAATAAAATGATAATAGTTTCCATTCCCAGGCTTGATTTTTCTCATGTCATGTGGGTCTTAATCCAATTAGAGACTTTTGGTTACGTTCTTGGTGTGTGTGCCACTCCTTCACCTTAGGGTTATCCTGCCATGCCATGCTCATTATTGCTGTGGGTCATGGGTGTCACGGCTGGGTAGGACGCTTCCCTCCTTTGGAGGCTTGCTTTGAGCCTCTGGTACTCTGTGAGCTACTCCTCAGGGAGGAGACAGTCATGTCAATCCCAGCACAGGGCTGGAACTCAACATCTGGCATCTGTTTTTGAACTATACTTTGTCTTAAGCAATAGAAACTTACTTTACACCTCTGCGTGGGGAGCAATCAATAGCAATGATAATAACACCCTGTATGTTTGGGGAATCTCTTGGACAATGGCAACCAGAAAGTCAAAGAAGACTTTGCTCTCTGGGCTGGGGTTTCAGCCAGTTGCTCTCCTACCCCAACACTTACTTATCTTCCTTAGGCCTAGGTAGGAGATGAGATCACAAAACACCCAGGTATAGCAATGTAAATATTCCTAAAGACATTAAATCAAACACTGTTTAAAATGTATATAATAATTATTCTTACAGAAACACAAATTTTCTGGTGTGTTCACACAGTAAACCACATTATATCACACATTACACCTTTCACTGAAAATAACCAGGGAAACAAAACCAAACAAACAAGACAATAAAGTTCTGGGCAGCAAAGACTGCAAGAGATACTATCCTAAGGCAGGGACCAAACATGAACTTAACATTCTCCACCTTCTCTTCCGGAAAGTATTTGTTTGCTCATGGGAAAGGTTAAGAAGCGAACAGAGGATGGCTGCTGAGAGCCAGAGAGCCACATCACTTTCTGTGCCCCCACAAAACTAAGAAAACAATGAAAAGCCATCATAGCAGCTAGAGATGGCTCAGTGGCTAACATCCCTTGCTCCTCTTCCAAATGACCCAAGCTTGGTTCCCAGCACCCACATCAGGTGACCTGCAACCACGTATGATTCTAGCTCTGGGGCTCTAGCTCCATCATGACTGGTTGAAACCAGATGTGAGTGAATGGAAACAGGAAAAGCAACCGCTCTTCTGTGTTTGAGTGAGTGGCACAGTGGTGGTTAACATCCTGATGTGATCTCTGGAAGGAAAGATAATCTGCAAAGAAGAAAGGAAACATAAGCAACACTTCCAAGCTATACTCTGCACACAGGATATAGAACTTTTCTATAGGAAGGAGGAGCAAAAGTAATTCAAAATACATAACAACTGACAAAAATTGGTGCTGGCCAAAGGATAAATTAAAAAGAATTCCTTAGACAGAAGAAGAGAAAAACATAGCTTACCACACAGATCAAAGTAAAGCAAATGGAAGAAGCTGTAACTCAGTGGTTGCTATACAGATCCATAATAGTGTGCATGGGAGTTAGAATGTGGTGGCTCACAACCATCCATAATGAGATCTGGCACCCTCTTCTGGAGTGCCTAAAGACAGATACAGTGTACTTACATATAATAAATAGAATGTACAAAAGAACAGCTTAAATCACAGGAGCATATTAATCTAAGTTCTCAGAATGATGTAGGAAGTAGTGAGAGAGAAATATGTATTAGTTTCTGGAGAGTTGACTCCGTGGGTAAAGTCCTACACAAGTGGCATACATGAGAACCTAAGTTCTGACTCCAAGTGCCTACATCGAAGTGAAGAAGAGGCCTGTGGCTGTAACCCCAGCGCTGGACAGGGAGTAGAGGCAAGGCTGCTCCTCAGGGCTCAGCTAGTCTCGCTAAAACCTCCATTTCAGTAAGAGACTCTGCCTCAAAAATAAGGTGGAGAGTAATCCAGGAAGAGATCCAACTTAGGTATCTGGCTTCTATATAGGGACAAGCTCAGAAGAACACACACATGTACACACACACACACACACACACATTCACCCCACAACAAAAATCAATTTGATGTCACACGTGAAAAATATTTCTTTTTGTTTTCATTCACTTAATAAATTTGCTCAGATCTTAACAATAAGTTACAAAACTAAGTGGGATCTCTTGTCTGTTGAGCTTATTTTCTAATATAGCATGAAAATACTAAATACAATTCAATATTTTAAGCTAAAAAATTTTAGATTAGAATAATCATCTCACAACATCAATGCTTGTGCTGCTTAACAGGAGAGAGGCCTATGATTCTGATGCTTTGTGGAGACTCGGTACTGCACTGTACCCGCCCTGTCCAATGTGGGGAGTTTTCACAGTTCTATTCTTGTCCCATTTCCTTTCTTAGGCTGCATACTGCATCCCTGAACTTACTCTCATTCAATTGCTACTTTCCTGTGTACTTCAGCTCTACACTGTGTAACCATGTACCTAGGAGAAAGTCAAGAATTATGGAATAATTCCCCCTGTTGTATAATATGATTCTTAGGATGACATAAGCCTGTAGGATTACTGCATTCTGAGTTTTAACTAAGAACCTGGTTTGTCCTTCTCTTTAGAGTCTCGAGTACATAGTCAACTCTTTATTTTTCAGGAATGCTAAGATACTAGGGAGGTCGCAGTGTTAAGAATTCTAAGAGAGAGAAGAGATACCTGCATTGAAATAGCATTTCAGACATCACAGAACAATTCTGAGGATGGAAAAGCATGCACAAGACCTGCAAAAGATAAAGCCATCCAAAGTTCAAGCATGGACTGAAGTGGCTCGTGATGAGTCCCACCTTTAGCTGAGGGGCTATTGTCAGCTGATGGCTACTGGGCATAGAGTTACCCATGCTTCATTTGATTGAACCTATGACCTATGTCCATGCACATATAAGCAGCACTAAGTATATTCAGTTTGTATTAAATAGAATTTTAAAATGAAGATATTAATTTCAGAAGAAGGAGAAATAGTTGCAGAATAGAAGAGAAATTAGAGGGGAGGTAAAAAGGAATGGATTTTATCAAAATACATTATATTCATGCATAAGTAATTAAAATAATTGTGTGGAATAGAGGGACAACTACATGTGGTTCCAATTGAAAGACAAACTTTAAGATGGCATTAGAGCTATTGTGACTTGTTAAGTGAAAATTTGTATAATAGTATGTGGTGGTGTGCGTGTGTGTGTGAGAGGGTGAAACCATATGGGTCAGAACAGAAAAACTGGCATAAACTCTTAATACATTCTATAGGAGAAAAGGGTAAGCAAACATTAATCACTATATATGATACATGTAATGACAGAAGGATGTACCTTTGTTTAAGGTGGTGAATATACGAATGTGGGACTAGGGAAGGAAAACCATCAAAGTTAACACTAGACAGAAACAAGCAATACCAAAGACCGTTTATAAATATAGTTTTGTTCCTGGCAAAGGGATCTAG
This sequence comes from Mus caroli, assembly GCF_978045245.1. Taxonomy (NCBI): domain Eukaryota; kingdom Metazoa; phylum Chordata; class Mammalia; order Rodentia; family Muridae; genus Mus; species Mus caroli. The sequence goes on from NW_028227258.1 coordinate 20,321,955, forward strand.
TTTGTTTGGGGTACATAAAAAATATCAAATCGCTACCTCTGCAAACACGTGGAATATACTAAATAAGCAAAAAACTAAGATTACATCTTATTATATTCTGTATTTCCTAGGCAGTTATACTATGCTCATTAAAAACTAAAACCATATGTCAAAGTCTACTAAATTATTTATATCACTATTAAGTAATATTTGCATGGGAGGAAAATAAGAAGCTTCCTACAAAGTTCCTAGACCCTGACTTGACACAACTGTAATCCTTCACTATTCCTCACTGGCTAAGAACTAATATAAGGTTTTATGTAAATTATCAAATGCAATGTACAAGAAAAGAAAGAAAAGTATAATGCTGACTACACAAGGCATATGGCTTCCAAAACATTTGCCAATTAATTCTAACTCACAAGAAAACATTTAAAAGCTTATATACAATTATAAAAAAAAATACAGCAAAAGTTTCTATTTAAGTTTTGAAAGTAAAACTAAATTTATCACTGTGAACTTTAAAAAACTAATCCATAGAAGAATTGATGTTCTCAATTTTAATTAGATTCAGAAAAGAAATCTTATAAGAAATTGTTATACTGTCTTCTCTCTAAATAAACTATAAAGAACAGTGAGATTTCATTAACACATTGTTCAAGGAGCCACAGAGAAGTTACAAATAGGAAAGAAAATGTGATGAAGAGCAGTTTAATGAGGACGTGTGGTAGTGAATACAAGAAACTCTGAAATGGGAGTGTCAGTGTTACTAACAAGGCTTTTATGGTGATAAACCTGGACTTGCAGTGGTGTGTTTACAGACCTAGCAAACTAACACACTGCCATAGCTTACCACAGCTCTGTCACACTTTCACTGAATGGAAAGTTTCATCCACTTTTAGGGGAGAAAGCGGTAGTTAGTATTTCAAATTAGAGAATCTCAACAGAAAAATGGGTTTCAGGTACCACGTGTTATTAAATTGATTACCAGAACTAATTCTGAAAACAGGAACAGTGACTTATGCATGTTACCAAGTGCCAAAACTCAGGCAATGCAATCAAAGTTTGAGGGGGAGTGAAAGCTTTATCACCAGCAGGATTGGCTAATTCCTGTCAGAGTCAAAGTTGCAGTCGCATCAATACATTACACCTTGATATTCGAGAGTAAACAATGGAAAACCTCTTCAACAAGCCATCTCAAACATCTCAGCTGATAACACTTCATGAGACCATGGGGGCTGTAAGAAATCAAGGAGAGAATGCAAGTTCTAAATTCTAATCATCTTGGGCTCATAAAATTTTCATATCATGTGTCCACTTCACCTGCTGCACAGCACAGATACACGTCTGGGGGTAGTGACCTAGAATAATTAGAGTCTGTAAGGCAGAAAACAAAACTTTTACCTCCAATATCCCAGGTTCCACACATCTCTACAAAGCATCATTCTCAACTACGTCCAATGATGGAGCTACACAGATTATTACCGCATTACAAATACACTTGAAAAACATAACCAGAAAGACCCTGTGTGAGCTTCTATGTCTGAACAGGACATGGAACTGGTAATTTACAACAGTTGCTTATATCTCAAGACACTGGAGTGCTCTTATATAATGACTGGATAAATTAATTTCCTGATGAACATTACCTACCTAGGTGATTGCTGATGGATTATTTCTTAAGAGTTTGTGTGTGTGTGTGTGTGTGTGTGTGTGTGTGTGATCTGAGAGAGCATGATGACGTGAGATACTTTGCTGAAAGAAGGATAAAGTTACTAGGTGCGTAGCACAAATGTAGTGTGACACGTGACTATTAGAAAAGCCAGCACAGATGTAGTGTAACACATGACTATTAGAGAAGCCATAAATGTGTTCGGTTATCCATGGGTCAAATTTTCACAGCTAAGTGGTAAAAGATGAAGCTGGGGCTGAAGGGCAGCATGAAACTGTTTGCATTGTGTGTGTTTATGAATCAAAGTGCTGTTAAGAGTCCATTGCATGCATTTACTTGACATTCTTCTGAGATTGTGTACAATCCAAACCTAAAGTTGATCTCACATACTTTTTCAGAGGAAGGGAGACAAACATCTTTCTGACTTTGATTCAGAAGGTCCAATGGGGCATGCCCAAGAAACAGAGATAGACCAAAGTGAATTGTCACAAGTAAACCAGAAACCAAGACCATCTTCCTGTGTCTTGGACTGGTCCAAAGTGATTAGACTCTCGAGGGAAAACCCTCCCCTCACCTGATAAATCACAGCAGTGAAGCTTTTACAATTGTTCTATACGCACGATCTGGCATACAATCAGAAGGTACTAGTCATGCAAAGAGGCAGGAAAATATAACCATCCATCAAGACGAGAACTGTGCAATACAAGCAGATGAACAAATGACCCAGAGATGGAAGTTATCCAAGGAGAACGCTAAAATAACTAAGATCAATACGTTATTAAGAGTTAAGGTAAAGATTGACAAATTTGATGGAAAGAATGAAAACTATAGGCAGTAGTCCCCATAAATAACCCTCAAGTAGACATGTATAATTTTTTTAAAAATTACGATATTGAAAACACGCAACTCAGTTCAATAAAGCTAGGAGTTAACTCGACAGAAGGAAACAGAATGAATGAACTATGAAAATGGTGAGTAAAAACTGAAAACAGAAACACAGAAAAAACACAGAAAGAATACAATAAGTGTGGAGACAAGAGGTATAGGGATGTTCTAGCATGCAATCGCAGAGTTTCACATCAAAGATATATTTGAACCAATAATGAACCATGTTTTTCTGGAGCTTTAAAGTATGAATCCATATATTCCAGAATATCACAAAATGAATGGGGGATAAATAAAATGAAGACCACAGTGGGGACCAAAGGGTTCCATTCATGCAGTAACTGTAAAAGTGATGGCTGACTCATCCTCAGAAATTCTCAAGTCAATATGAAATGTGCTAAGTGCTAGGAGACTTTAAGGAACTTATAAACAATAGAAGTCTTTGCAGATTTTAAAAGTAAAACGTCCTTCGGAGATTGTGATGAAAATATTGTTATCAGCTAAAATCAGCAAGGGCTGAATAAGCAGTACTATAGGTAGCTTTTCAGGCTGAATGAAAAGTGATTCCAGACCAAGAATGAAAAGGATGATATTTTAGATAGCCAGCAAAAAGTACTTGTTGATTAAAAAAAAAATCTCTTGTGTCTTAGGATGTATGACATAGGTGGTGGAGGACATCATCATAGCATAAATCCAGGAGTGACTCTAAGCTAGTTCATGGTTTTGGTATTGAACTTGAATGTAAAAAGGTCAGCAGTGCTTTTGAAATCTCAAGGATGAGCCCTGAAGTGGAACACATACAAATAAGTAAATATAGCCTCTTATAACTAATGGTAAAGATGAAAGAATAGGGAAAATATTCTTGATTATTCAGTTAGTAAAGAAAGATAATAAATAAAAATAACAAATGTACATGGAACACATGGACATGTATCACAAAACAACATGTTATATGAAAAAAATCTAAAATACTAAAATATACAATGAAAATACATAACTTACCAGAGTATCTAAAATTACCAAACATACACTATTTATTAAAAAAATGTATCTTAGAATTATGAAAACCCAGAATAGAAAACAAAAGCAATGGAGTAAATGGTCCCAAACATGAGTTAAAGGGAAAACATTGTTCAATAAGCAAGAAGACTTTTAAGTTAAAAAAATGTCTGGGATCTAAACTAGAATAATTTGAATGATGAATCAGTAATATTAATATGAAAATAAAGCAAGCGTTAGTTGTTACTTAGTTATTAAAAGTTCCAAAACTACAAAATATAAAACTTATTAAAAATAGGGAGAGATATGTCCACTTGTTAGTCACAGTAGAGTTTTATATCCCTCTCTTCCAGAGACATTTGTATTTGGTAGAACCTATAGATTATAAACTAGTATCAAAGAAAAATGAAATTGCCTGAAATGCCAGCTTGATGTAAGTGACATATATAAAACAGGTTATAAAGCAAATGTAACAATTATCTAGTATAAGGACAACCAACACTGACCAAAATGTATTACTAGAGGATCACGGACAATGAAAGACAGTAAGAAAAATTAAATAAAAAACAAAGTTACTGATTATATGATTATCTTTCAACATGATAAAAAAAAGGGAGTGGGCAGTTACTGTTTGACAGGTAAATTAAAGAAAACACTGTTGCTGACACAGAAAGAAAGCTATTCAAAGCATGTTACATCTTGAAGTCTGCAAGTCAATTATGTGTGGGAGAGGGTTTGAGATTGGACTGGAGCAAACATGCAGGCAGTCACCCTGCATGACTTGTAATATTTCTGGGGTATCTTTTTTTCAATTCTAAGATTGTACAGAAAAAAAATCCACAAGATGTCAGAGAAAAATCAAACTAACAGTTGGAATGTTTCAAACTAATAACATTTAGAAATTGGATTAGAAACGCATAGGTCATAGATAGTCACTGCAGTAATGTGGGTGAGAATAGTAGTCTTGCAGAACAAGTGAGAAAGAACACGAGGAAGATGTTTCATGTCAAGTGAGAACAGCAGTAGTGAATTTATACTACTAGCTGATCTGCATAAACAACAATGGCAAGACAGATAGACAATGTGCAGGATGTAAGAGGAGCTGAAGCTAGTTCAAGTAGGGCAGAATTATCTGTCTTTGAGGCATGCCTGAAAATCTGTAGATAGAATAATTAGCAAAAATCAATAGAGTCTATACAAACATGAAGAATATTCAAAAATGGATCAATGGACATTGCATTTATCAGCAGTTGAAGCAGTCATCATGGTTGTATGAGAATTCTAGAGAGGAAACACTGAGAAGAGAATAAAGGACAGAGGATAAAAAGAACCCAGATCCTATATTTAAAACAAAAGTTACCTGCTCCACTAAGAGATCAAGGGCTCAATGGGAGAATGCTCACCCAACATGGCCAAGACTCTGGGTTCCAGCTTCAGCATTAAAAATAAATGGTTATAAGAGTAAATTTTATTTTATGTGTATTTTAGCACAATAAAATGACTTAGAAGGAAAACAGTAATTTTCACTATACTTTCACTTTCACTTCTATGAACCTATACAAACACCCAAGCAATTATGCGAATGACTTCAGCTGGTTGTCCTCCCTCTCCCTTATGAGATCATCACACAGCACAGACTCAGTCCTACAAGGTCTCCACCCTCCCCAAATTAGATGTCATTTGCAAATCCAGGCTATGTTCTGTACTTCTGACTTCATGACTATAAATCAGTGTTACCTTGACCCCTGTATATAGTCTATCAATTTATTAGAGTCACTCCTAACACTTGGGGAACATACTTTAGTTGAGTTTACACCAAAGAATATGAAAAGGGGGCTCAAGCACTTCCAGATGAAAAAGATGTATGACAGAGGGGAGAGAGGTGGAGGGAAGAGGAGAAGAGGAGAGAAGAGCTTACTTTTTATCACCGGGCACACCACTCTACACACGTTTACATGTGTTCAACCATCCAGAAGCCCACCAGAGTCCTGCTCTTCTGAGGTATTACAGAGGCTTCCTTATGTAGCCACAAATTGAAGGCTATTGGTGAACAATTCAAACACTACTGATTACCCATTTCCTAGAATCTGGGGTAGATCTGAAGTACCCAGCTCTAATTATGTCTTAACCTTTATAACTATCCTTTATCTTGCAAGCCTTGTGGTACCCATTACTACCTGTATTTTAACTAGTGTGTCATAGACACATCTCACTCTAGAAATTCCTAGGTTCAAGAATCAATATGCCAAGCAACAATACAAAGGCTGTACTCTAAGTCTCAGTATCACAAAGCCAATTAAAATTACCTTCAAAATGTAATCCTAACACACTTATGAAGGAGATAAAATGTCCCACCATTCAAAGAAAAGAAAAGCAGATATAGAGAGGTTATATTAAAAAACAAAACAAAACAAAATCGTTAGTCTTCCAGCCAACAATGAAATCAAGAGACCTACAAAATAAGCAGGTTCTTGAAGAAAATAAAGCATGTATGTGGGTCATGATCTCCCAAAAGTGAATGAGACATGACTAATATATGTTATGAGGACTTAATGTTATAAATTGAGCTGCACATCTGTTTTGTTTTGTTGTAGAACACTTTCAGAGATGAAAACATTACTTAAAGGAATTTACATGTCTGTAAATCATGAGTTTAGTAAATCCATGTGGTCACATTATTATTAATAGTTATGGATATTACTAGCAAGTCATATATCCTTCTGGCTTTTCAGATTTAGGGTCCTGTATACAGAAATGTACAACCATCTGGGACAGACCATTCGGGAATTTTTAGCAAGATATAAAATTGAATTTTCACAGAAAGTCAACCTCATTGTAGAGACCACATTCCAAGTAAATGAGAAAAGACACGGACATGCGTTCATGGGTTCTCAGAAAGGAACAGTAGCAAAGGGGATTGAAAGAAGAAACAACTGGAAAATAATCACCCCATAAAAAGTCAACCAGTGGCTCTGGAGTAGTAAATCTGCAGTAAAGTTGTGGGAGCAATTTAAAACAGGAACCTGGGATGGAATGCTGGTTTGTAATGTTCAAACGTGGGATTTTAAGGCAGTGCTAAGATATGAAAATCTTGGGAGTCGTGTTCTTTTCTTTTCCTAACATCTGAGATCTCCTTACTTCTTGGGTCATTGACTATGAACCTTACTTGTTAGCAAAGCACATTAGCAAATGTATTTTTCCTTTCATAAACTTAATGAGCAAGTACATCATTTTATTGGATTCTAAATTTGAAATACTGAGTTAAATGTTTCTTCTCTATTATCCTTAAATTAATGTATAATACTTTTAGACTGATTAAAGACATTGCTCCAAAAGTCACTCTATTATTAATTAACAAACACCATGAAAAGGGGGCATGGGTGGGAGTGGAGATTACAAATAAAATTAAGCCAACCAAGCCCTTTCATTGTTCAGGACTTGCTTCAAGTGTGCCCTGCAAAATTCCAAAATTTTTTAGAGTACCCCTGATATACTTCCATGTAATCCACAGTGCAATAAAATTAGATTCTGTCCTCTATTGGGGACCCTGTGATCCATCCAATAGCTCACTGTGAGCATCCACTTATGTGTTTGCTAGGCCACAAGAGACAGCTATATCAGGGTCCTTTCAGCAAACGCTTGCTCGTGTATGCAATAGTGTCATCCTTTGGAGGCTAATTATGGAATGGATCCCTGGATATGGCAGTCTCTAGATGGTCCATCCTTTTGTCTCAGCTCCAAACTTTGTCTCTGTAACCCCTTCCATGGGTGATTGTTTCCAATTCTAAGAAGGGGCAAAGTGTCCACACTTTGGTATTCGTTCTTCTTCAGTTTCATGTGTTTTGCAAATTGTATCTTATATCTCGCTATACTAAGTTTCTGGGCTAATATCCGCTTATCAGTGAGTACATATCATTTAAGTTCTTTTGTGATTGTGTTACCTCACTCAGGATGATGCCCTCCAGGTCCAACCATTTGCCTAGGAATTTCATAAATTCATTCCTTTTAATAGCTGAGTAGTACTCCATTGTGTAAATGTACCACATTTTTTGTATCCATTCCTATGTTGAGGGGCATCTGGGTTCTTTCCAGCTTCTGGCTATTATAAATAAGGCTGCTATGAACAGAGTGGAGCTCTTGACTCTAGCTGCATATGTATCAAAAGATGGCCTAGTTGGCCACCATTGGAAAGAGAGGCCCATTGGACATGCAAACTTTATATGCCCCAGTACAGGGGAACGCCAGGGCCAAAAAGTGGGAATGGGTGGGTAGGGGAATGGGAGGGGGGAGGGTATGGGAGACTTTTGGGATAGCATTGGAAATGTAATTGAGGAAAATACATAATAAAAAAATATTTTTTAAAAAAAGTGAAAACAAAAAAACAAAAAAAAAATTAGATTAGGGGAAAATGCTGTGTTCTGAGGTCAGTTATTAACCAATGAATTAAGTATTTCTGTCTTTAGTTAAAATATCCAATTTGTACAATAATTTTTATTTGTCTGCATTGCCATAGGTGATGAACTCAGTCACAAATTTACGTACTAAAAGGAGTATTGGAAAACTATTTATCGAATGGATTCCTTTTTTAAGAGTCTCTCTCTCTCTCTCTCTCTCTCTTTCTGTGTGTGTGTGTGTGTGTGTGTACATGTGCATATATCATATAGTTCATATATAACTATACTCTAGCTGTCTTTGGAACACACCAGAAGAGAGCATCAGATCCCATTATGGTTGTGAGACACCATGTGGTTGCTGGGAACTCTGGACCTCTGGAAGAGCAGTGCTTTTAACTGTTGCTCCCTGTAATGGATTCTTTTGGTTGTTGTTTTGTTTTTGTTTTGTTTTGTTTTTGTTTTCTGAGACAGGGTTTCTCTGTGTAGTCCTGCCTTTCCTGGAACTCACTCTGTAGACCAGGCTGGCCTTGAACTCAGAAATCCTGCCTCTGCCTTCCAAGTGCTGGGATTAAAGGCGTGTGCCACCACTGCCTGGCCCTGGCAATGGCAACACTCAGTATATCACACAACACTAATGTATGTATGGCTCTGTGTCATCTGTATACTGCTAACTCTGACTTTTAAGGACTGAATCTAGGCTTATCAAGAAGAAAATCTCTGTGCATATAGAGGTTGGAGTTTTTAGGGTGGATCTGTCTAAGTGGGGAGATCTGCCCCAAGTGTGGGTAGCACCATTCTATGGCCCTGTCATTCATCTCTCTCTGCTTACTGACTGCTGACACAGTGTGGGCAGCTGCTACAGGTTCCTGTTGCCATAGTTGTTCCTCTCTTGCCAAACTGTGATTACCATGAACTCTTCCTCCTTCCATTGTGTTGTCTGGTAATGTGTCACAATAATAAGAGAGAAAACAGTGAAACTAAGAATTTATTTTAGGCCATCGAAGGCAATTTTCCTTAACTCCTCTACATCACTCTTGGATGCTTAGAAATATATCTGCCTTTTTATTAAATTTATGAGCTTGGGGCCCAAAAGATACGATTTTGGTTTTTGTTTGTTTGTTTTGTTTTGAAATGAACCTGTTTTTCCTAAAACATTGAAAGAAGTCCTGGATGCTAATGGTGCCATGAGCATCGAGGAGAGGGCAGGTTTGTGGAGTTCCTTACAAGGGCTGCCCAGGTCCAGACAGCAGTAGCAGTGTCCTAAGAATCTCTGGCCCTCATACTGAGAAGGCAGCACATTTAAACTGTGTCTCACGTCCAACTCTACTGGGACTTTTAACACTTGAACTTAGTAAAGTATTGGTTTTAATTTTTTTTCAGATTTCAAACACAATAAACATAGCCTCATTGTATTTATTACAGTATTTAGTACATTATTCATCATAACTGTATATTACGAAGTTCACTTTACTTTCCAAATATTTTTCCATCCAATAATTCTGAATGCAAAAAAAAATAGTTTGAAAAGCTGCACTGCCATTTCTACTAACCACAAAGCAGTAACTTAAAAGATTGTCCTCATGATTAAATTGGAGCTAAAATGTAAACAAGTGAATTAACTTTAATATGCAATCACCTTGTTGCTTTTCCTGTTTGAAGCTTTCTATCTCTGCTTAGCAAAGGGAACTTCAACCATGTTTTCTTTATAGATTGCTCACTTATTCAAATAGCTATTACTCATCTACTGAAAATAAGGTGATAACCGAGCAAGCTTTCTGAAACTATATATCAAGACGAAAGTTTTATAGCTTTAGTATTGCTTACAAATCAATTCCTTAGACCTGGACTGCCATTAGGAGCTTTTAAGGCTGCTGAGAGCTGTGTCATTCACTGCTATTTTGACACATTAATGCACTAATGGTATGTGCAGGCTGACATAACTTCTCTCGCGTTCTATTACAATAATTATCAGGATCCTGGGAGACATTCAAAGTTAAGCAAGGTGACACAGAGTATGTAAATACTCAAGTATTCCTGAAGCATCCATTTTAAAGTGACAGTGAATAATTAAGAAGCTGTAAAAATATCAAGATAAAAACTGTCTGCTAAGAACCTCATCCAAAGAAACAAACCATAAATTAAAAAGAGAGTCATGAGAAACAAGGGAAGGAACACTCAAGTATCTCCTGTCACTTAAAGTTGGAAATATTGTATTTATATATATTTTTATTAAATAAGGATAAAATTTCTGACACAGTCATACAGATCACATGTTAAGACTGTGAGCTAGTGGCAGTCTCATGTTAAGTTTATGCTGAAGAAGTGTATGATTTCATGGACCTGTAATTGTGATGAAATCTTTCACCACTAATTGAAAGATACATCTAGTCCTTCTGTGAAAGGAAATAAAGCATAAAAATAAATTAGTAAATACAGTCTACATGTGAAGTAAAGTTGTTACTGCCAATAAAATACTTAATAATCTACATTCTCCACTCTCCTTTTTCCTGCTAAATATACAAAATTTCTTCAAATAGATTATTTTTATATTACTTTTGTTAAAAGAGTAAAAATCGTTCTTCGCTATGTAATTTATTACACTAAAACAAACTTTTCCAACCTGTGCTCTCTCATAGCTCAACTTGACATTGGCACAAGCAAGTGATAGGATTATCCTGTCATAGTGATTTTGGTCCCAATGTCTTCCTATGCTCTAAACACCCAGATATTGGTATCCCTTTGGTATTATGAGAAATACTGGAATTCAATCAAGACATAAAACCCATCCAGTGGTTCCTGTTTAGAAAAGAGAACTAAACAGTAACTTCAGTAAAGAAGCAATGACCCTAAAGGACTCACTAGCTGAGCCAATGAAACCTCAGACCCCAACAGATCATTAAATATAACGGGGGTTCTTCTACCCAAGGTAGAAGGCAGCTGGAAACATAGAGACATAAAAATATAAGAGAAAAGCAAAGGGGAAGGAAGAGAAGGAAGAGTAGATCTGGGGAGGCACTACAAGAATGGTGAGAGGGTTAATGGCCAGAAGAAAAATATGGCAAGGTGCCACTTAGAGACATTTCAATAGACTTCAATGAAGAAATAGGTTTGGGGAGCATCTTGAAAAATTAGATTCAGACTAGGAGACAAGCATAAAATAAGTAAATTCAAAAGATAACATAACTTTTCATAACAGTATGCTTAAAATATTGGCAAGGATATTGATATTGAAAATGAAAGATATTTAGCTTTTGAATTCTTAATCAGAAAGGTAATGAATAAATTGTGTTTAAATTTAAAGATTATCCTCAACTTTAATAAATATTAGGCTTATATTTAAGAGGAGACATAAACAAATGAAACATTCATTGTCTAGAACTGGTAAAAAGTAAATCACATTTCAAATTGTATTATACACAATACACAAAGAGATAGATTCATTACATAATGATTATTAAAAATAGAGACCTGTCACTTATTTCCCTTTAGTTCTTTCTCCTTGGTAAGTGTGGTAGATTGAATAAGATTGGCTCCTACAGCCTCATATACTTGGGAGTGGCATTAGGAGATGTGACCTTCTTGGAGGGTGGGCTTTGAGGACAGAAGCTCAATTCAAGCTCATTGTTTCTCTCTTCCTATCAAGCCCTATGTAGAACTCTCAGCTCATTCTCCAGCACCATGTCTGCCTGCATGCTGCCAGGCTTCCCACCGTGATGATAAGAAACTAAACCTCTGAACTGTAAGCCAGTCCCAATTAAATGTTTCCCTTTATAAGAGTTGCCATGGTCACGATGTCTCTTCACATTAAAAGAACTTTGACTAAGACAGTAGACCATTTGAAAAATTCAACCAGACTCTCATCTTCAACAGAAGCCTATTATCTAATTTTCTATAAAGAATTTACAACAAAACTATATTTAAAAGTGAGCCACTAGTAATGATATGTAAGCTTTGAGCATCTAAAACACAGTTCTGAAGTAAAAACTCAGAAAAGACTCTTAAGGACAATATTTTCTAGATTCAAACTTAATTTGCCATTTTAAAAAGTAACTTAAAAATAATACTGCTAATTAATATACATGTACCTTATTAAATATCAGTTATAAATCAATATACGTCAGCACAGGCAAATAACACAGCAAGCATCCCTTTAGGCTGTAACACAGACATTGCTACCTTCTATCAGCCACAGATATTACTTCCTATAAACCTGACAACTTGTAATAATGATGCGAATACAGGGGAGGGGGAGGCTTGATCATGATAAGCCCTCCAACAATGCCTCCAGATTGCATGGAATCTGTTACGTGTTTTGAAGCTGTAACTATAATAACTAAGAATGCTACACACAGAAAGGGATAATCAGTGCTAAGCCACATACTATCGGAATTTTAGGACAGCGTTTGTCACAGTTTTCGTCTTTATTAAGAAAAAATAAGAAAACCATCATGTGTTTTTCCTTTGTGTAGAATTTGCAAAGTTTATTCTATATGTTTTGAGCCTTTTATAATTTTAAGAAACTAAACACTTTCCCCAGCATTTTCCATTAGAAAGTGGTAGAAAAGGTAATTGGTTTATAGGACCCTTTGTTAAAATTCACTTTTCTGACATTCAACCTGACACCGTTCCCAGTGCAGACACTGTGCATTCCTTGAGTGATCTTACAAGCCCTGGGTCACATACAGGGCTGAGACACACATGTCGAAGGATGTTAGGACACTGCTCTATGTACCAACAGTACATAGATGAGGAATAAAAACAATTTGGGCCCCAAGAGGTTTTGAGCCTAAGGACAGTGGCTTATCATTTTGACTGAATGGTATATAAGTCAAATGAAAGGGGTTCATAGAATAATCATTATGAATGATCAAATTTATGAAATTACAATTTTCATTTCTTGAAATGTTGTATAGTCTTGCACCTTCTAAGGCATTTGTCATAGGAGAATAGCAAGGTTTCCTCTGCTGCAGTAAATGTGCTCTTTGTAGAACCCAGCTAGTCAAACAATTTAAAATGTCACGCTGCTTTTAAAGTTACACCTTTAATGTGATGCAAAGCGTTTTCATCCATTATATAAATAGCACGTGGCACTTGACATTTTCCTACTGTTTTATAGCCTTAGATAGATAACCTGAAAGTCTCAGTTCAAAAGTTGAGTCCCTGGGCTGGAACAGTAGACAGCATTCAGGAAATTCAGGATCAAATCATCAGGATTACAATATAGGTCTTTCCTGTGAGTAAGTTGGACAAATATTTACACATTTAGACACATGCTCACCTTCTATAAAGACAGTAAGCATGATAATATACCCTTGGGTAGTTGTAGTCATAAACTAAAACAATTATTACATAGAGACTATTAAGCACAAAATAGACACTCAGTAAATATCTTGTTCTGATCCTATCCCACCAACTTCACATCCTCTTCAGATAGACCTACATAAAATGTGATTTTTGTGATTCTCAGCATGTTGCAACTAGTAATAGACGAATCAATAGTAAAAAATTGTTCATTAGATTTTTAGAAGCAAGTTAGAGAAAATATTTATTATAAGTGTAATTGATTGTGTAATTATTTGATTATCAACCAGATTATATTATGAAAGTAGAGCTCAGAAAATAACCTGACAATATTAGGTATTACTCAATATAAATAATATTATTCTAAGTATTATAAATTATGAGTAATTATATAGAAAAATGAGCAACAGGAAAGAAACGAGTTTGCTGGAAAAAACTTGTTTTTTTTTTACAAATATCAAATTATGGTATTCATTTATCACTCATTAATTTAGCAGACATATCTTGTACTCACTGCAATCAATGTTCATGACAAGAACAGACACTAAGATCATAGGTGCATGAGATGAGAAATAAGAGCCAAGCAGAAAGTCATAGTAATGCATTTATGATTCAAACAACAGATGAGAAACCTGGGCCTCCACAGAGAAGTCAAGCTCAGTGGAGGACAGTGGAGCTTTTTCTGAATAAACAATTTTCCAAATCAGGTCTCCAGCAAACCAATGTAGTTCTGGTGGCAGATGAACACAATGGAGAACCCACACACACATGTGAGCACCAATAACCTGAGCTATAGCAAGGCAGGGTTTGGGTGGGTTTGTTTTGCAATACAAAAGAACAAAATATGAAAGAAAGAAATTCAGCTAAACGACTACCTATAGGTAAATATGCCTACTTCGTAACTGCCATTTCTAGAGAGGTTTAACCAAACTCACCAGCGGGATCAGAGTTAGCCCTCCTGGGGCTGGTTGTCTAAACTTGATAACAGAAAATAAGCTAAATATATCAATTTCGTAATGTTTGTGATCTTTAGAGAAAATGTCTAAAAGTGTTTGTGGAACAAGGAACAAGGAATAAGGCCCATTTTATGTTGGGTTCATTGCTCTTCATTGGCTCTTCCTTAGATCCTCCTTTATTTCATTTCATGCCAATCTCCTTTATTTCACTTCTGCTCTGTGGTAGAAGCCAGAAAACCCAACAAGACTCTCATGTAGGGAGCTTATTATCACAGAACTGTAACCCATCAGTCCATTTGTTTAAGTGAGATAAAAATGTAGCTCTCACACTATAACTTTCTATTTAATAGAATAATTGTTTTGACATATTTCCTAGGGATAGTCTTATCTCCACACTTGAGTGTAGACACTCTCAGCTCTACACAACCAATATCTGGACTTCCGATATGACACAAGTCAACATTTTGAGAGTTATTCTTTAAACAAAATTACTTCTGATCCTAACAGCAGCCTATGTTTATGCTCCTGTCATTTAAATATTAAATTTCTGTACCCCAACCTGAGTGAAATATAAATTGACTTTTGAATTACAAACCTGGCACTGTGAAAAGGAAATCACCTAATAATTAAAAAAAAATGAACTGTATTTCATGTGAGATAGCCCCATATTCTCTAAAACCATACTGGCCTGATCTACTTTTCTCTAAGAGTGACTCTTTGAAGATATTTATAGAAAGATCAATATTTTAGACTCTACCAAGCTTCTGGCTCTAATTTTGCCATGATATGCCTTGGAGAGCTCAACCATCAATATTATATTCATCTGTGATTTGTATGAGTACTTTTAAGTTGAGCATAATATACCTTCATTTAAAAATATCACGTCTACTGCAGTTTCAGAAGAATTGTGATTGCAAGGGAATTAAACCTTAAAAATTGGGTAAACGGATCATCACTTGCGACTGCTTCAGGAGGTAGCATACGTTATTCAAGATGGCATTTTCAACAGCCAACTCATCTATGATTCCCTTTTCCCTCGTGATACAGTGATTTTATTTAAGCTCAGGCTGACTTAAAACAGTGTATAAATTTTGATGACCTTGATTCAAGCACATCTCACTGTGGTGAAAATAAATTATAAGCCTGATATTTGATATCAGAACAATGAGAAATTAACTCAACTCCAGAACACTGCATAGCAGAGTCAATTAGTTTTCAGTTTTGTAATGCTAAGTGAATAAAATTATGATTTCTGAAAATATGTATTCTGAAATTTTCAGAAGTTAAAATAAGATATTTTCAGGAAAGCAAAAGCAAATTCTAAGAGTTCACTGCTCATAGACCTTCCAAATATAAAATAAATCAATTTATTTAAATAGAAACTGTAGCATTATTACAAATGAGAATTCTAGTTTATACAAAGAAATGAAGGCAACATTTCAATTAGAGTTGCTTTAGCCACCTTTGTTCACCTGTTGTCAACAAAGCAGATACCCCTAAAGCTGTCAAACTCATGGAATAGTCAACATAATATAGCAACTGAAGACAATCGTTTGGAAACTTCTAATGTGATTAAATATCTGCATACACACTAGCACTCCAATTTCATTTTCTCAAATTCATCCAAATGTCATGTTCACAGACAAAAACCTTTATATAAATATAAGTATCTTTATGCATAATCCTTCAAACTTAAAAATTCAAATAGTCTTCAATCATGAAGAGGGTGTATAAATTTTGGTATTTATAAAATAGAAAATTTCAAAGATTTATAAAATAGAAAATTTCAAATCTTAAAATATGTAATAGAGCAGAAGGATTTCTGGTATGCCATGATTAAAGGATTCCACACTTGAAAAATTTAGTAACTTATTATTTTTATTTATAAAATATTTTAGCAAGGAAAAAACATCACAGATAGCATATTTGTGGTTTTAGGGATGATAATTGTAGAGAAAGGTCTTCGGGAGTTTTTTCTGGAAAGACACAAAGCAGAGCAGTGCAAGAATGTAGGAATTGGGGAAGAAGGTGAGGAATGAGGGAGTAAGTAGGGAAATTTGATCAAAATGAAGAGTTATCAAAAGCTCTGGCTACACAATTTTAAAAAAACAAAAAGGTTTGACTATAGATGTCATTCTAGAGTAAATAATACCATTCCAAGATGTAAGAGTTACTAAACAAAAACTCAAAATATGGGATTTCCTTTCTGTAGGAGTTGGTAAGGAATACCACAGGAGCTCTGAAAACAATTGTGATTCTTCTTGCTCTTCCCACCAGAACTAACTGATACTACCACATTGCTAAAGCGCCTGGGGTACAATGCTAAGAGAAGAAGCTGGGACTGGGGAGAAAGCTTCTTCAGTGCTGGCTGGTTTCCGTGCAGCCAAGTGTTGCTAGACAGGCTGGAGGGGGAGCTGATGATGGCCATTGTCTTGGTGGGCTGTGACTTCTATGAACTACAATACCAAACTCCCAGACAAGTGTGTCTAACTGTGCAACAGTGGCCTGACTGTCATGGAGGTAACCAACTTGAGTCCTGTTCCAGAGGAGAGAGTCAGTCAGTAGCTAGTACTATAAATTCAGTCAAAACCCCAGGACTGAGGAGGTCTTAGACCTTAGGGAGGAATCTGATACTGTTGTTTCTAAATATATGTTTATATCCACAGACAAAGGCTACTTCAGTTATATCCACAGACAAAGGCTACTTCAGCCTTGCTCAGAGAAGCCTCTCTTTACAATGAATCAGTGTCAATAAACAACAAACACAGCTGCACAATATGCTAACAGTAAAGGAGAGTTGATGGTTCACACACACACACACACACAAATACCTTGATACTAACTCTTAAGGCTCAGGGAACTTTGTAGAAGAGGGAAGAAAGAAAATGCATGCACTGGAAGAGTGAGAAAGGAGGGGAAAGTCCAACTTTGAAGCACAATGTGGCCATGTAAGCATGATCTCATAGCTGCTGTGCCTGTTGACATTGGGTTATACAGCTTGCACCCACCCAACAGATGGTTATAGATGGAAGAGGCTCATTATTGGCAATCACCAGGTTATTGGAGAGGGCCAGCAGTGAACTCACTGATGAGCCCATACAGCCCTAATACATTGCTCCAAATCCATGGTAACACAAACAGCCCTAGACAAGCTCTGGAAATGAAAGAAATGAACATAGATATATCCCATATTCAAAATGAATATGGAAAAGAAGCCTGTAGGGAAAAAGGGTGGGACTCAGAATTATAGCAAGACATGGGGACAGAGAAACTAGAATGAATATATACGTGTATAAAATTGCGAAGGAAAAAATTTTCACATGTGATTGTGGTAATGATTTCAAGAACAGTAATTTTTCAAAGTTCATAAATTTTAATAATTACAACACCTAGAGATTTAGAATAAAATCTTGTGAATTTTTGTGGAATTCGTTTTCAAACACAAAAACCACTGCATGTTTTGAGGATAAACAGAATTGCAACTCTATGGTAATTCAAAGAATTTAGTAAGATTACCCGCGTTATTAATTAACATGTACCTCACGTACACCTTAAAGGGGTATGAATGATGAATGAATAATATAAAATGACGCTCAACATACTCAAAAGAAAAGTTTTAAAACATATGAAATGTCACCACTGCCAAAATCAAAACAAAAACGTGTCAGGTAGGATATAATACTGGAATTAGCATGTTGTTGGTAGACATAAAACATGGCACAACCAAAAGTAAATTTTTAAATTTATTTTTAATAAAAATTAAACATTACAAGATCCAATAATTGTATTCAAATTACTGACTAGAAAATATTTATACAAAACAACCTGCATATAAATTGTCCATGCTACTTCATTTAATAGCAAATTATAAGGATCTTTAAAATTTATTAACAGATATAATAGAGAAGTTTTGATATATTTACACAGTGCATTACGTACTTATCAATAACTAAAAAGGAATCCTCATATATGTAGCATCAAAATATTGTCTTAACAAACACTTCAATAAGCCTTCACACAAAATTTACACCGCATGTTTCCATGACGTTATAGTGACAGTAAACATGCAAGCATGTGAGAAGTTGCCTGCGCCGAGAGTCAGGCCATAGGAGAAGAATGCCCAGCACTGAGAAGGAATATTTTGTCACAAAGAACAGTTGCATCTGATAAGATTACTGGATAAGTGTGGACTTAACATTTGAAAACTTACCAACCTATGTACTGAAAATGGATTTTAAGGGTCTTGGGAAGATGACTCTGTAGTAACAAGTACATGATGTTTTTGCCGAGGACCTGGGATCCATTCCTACAATCCACTTGGCCGCTCACAACCATCTGTAACTTCAGTGCCTCTAGTCTCTGTGGGTAACAGCCATGCACACGACGTATACACATAGATTTAGGCACATAGTCACATATCAAAATTAAATTGATTTTACTGCATATAATTAACAATTCAATAAAATTAAGAAAATGTAAAGACTACAGATAGAAGAATCAATTTGATCAATATTACCTCTATTTTAATAAGACACCTGATATTCCTGGAGGCTGTGGTTGCTAGTTATATATGACAAAAAATACGTTTAAATAAAAATAATTCTCACTAATTGTTTTATTTATTTATATGCCACATTGTGTTTTGAATCTCTAATTTGTAATTTCCTGACAGTTTATATGATTATGCTACAATATTCTAACAAAAAATATTATAAATAAAATGGGAATTTTTAAATGGTATCAAGCATACATCATCTTATTGTTATGAGTATTTAAATGTTTATCCTATCTATGAAAAATCAAACTTTGTCTCCTATCCATTGTTTAGTAGCATAAGCATTCTCTGTCAACTCTAACCCAGAATGAGCTCATGCTGGTAAACAAATCATTTTTATCACCCCTTTAGGGCACGTTCTATTTCCCTCCTGCACTGTAATGAGGATAATTAATCTATATTATATTTCAGCATGTCTTTCAAGAAGCCCACATTCCACTTGCTTTTCTTAATTTAAAGAACGCACATTTTTAGATTTGGCTGTATGGCGGGTAGTAAAGCTGTTAATTTCATTTTTACTACGTGTTCCTTTGTGGGAAGCAGAAGGGTGTGGGCAAGAAGAGGTTTGCAGGAAGTGAGAAGGAGCAATGGAGAACATAAGGCAGAGCATGGACAGGAAAGTAGCGGGTACAGTGCACGACAGAAAAACAGGGTAGGAAGTGGAGTAGAAGAGGGGGCTCAAAAACACAATTGCACATGAAAGTTCTGTAACAAAAATATTACCTTGCATGCTAATTAAAATCTAAAGAAAATTATTCATTCAACTAAATACAATATCATGCTGATTTTTTGGAAGAACATAAATGTTTCCAATCATTTAATATTTTATGTGAACATTTTAATTTTAGGGATCTAAATATCATAAATTATTCACTTAAACCCTGCTCATTTGAGTCACTAGAACCACTCAATATGTTCCAATTAAAATAAGTGTATATTTCTACTACATTTACTTGATATGGAATTACTTGATATGGAATCCTATTTAACTATTACTAGATCTTTGTGGTGGTTTATATATATTGAATGCAAAGCCATCAGGATGAGCACTACCTGGGAGGGGTTAGGAGGTGTGGCCTTGGTAAGTAGGCATGGACTTGCTGGAAAAAGTGTGTCACTGGGGTGGACTTTGGGCCTTCAAAACCCAAGCCAGTTCCAGTATCTCTCTCTTCCTGCTGCCTGTGGATTTGGGTATAGAATTCTCCGGTACTTCTCTGGCACTCTGTCTGTCTTTGAGCCCCACCAAGATAACAACAAGAGAAATCTCTGAAACTCAAGCAAGCTCTAATTAAATCTTTTTTTTTTTCTTTTCCCCAAGAGTTTCTGTCTTTCCAAGGCACTGACTAAGGCAACTTTCCGTGTTGAAATTTGCCTGTGAAACCACTGGAAAATTTCTAGATGTTTCTGAACTGGTCTGATTATATACACGACTTGTAAGTTTTGTTGATTTCTTATTTAAAGTTTGAAGTATATCTGAGTGAGTGATTGGCTCTTTTCACTTGCCTTTCTCTCCCCTGGCCTATGTGTACCTTGGATATCTTGGATATGCCTATAATGCCATTAATTGGATTGATTGTAGAGGTCTGTTATATTAACATCCTCTTCCTATGCAATAACCCAATAAAATTCCCCTAAGAGATTGAGAACTAGGCCACTGGCCTAATCATTGACTTTTTTTTTTTTTTTTTTACAGTTTTAGAGGTTTATTTAGTCCATTATTATCATAGCAGAAAGCATGGCAGCATGGTGCTGGGGAAATACGAGAGTCCTACATCCTGATCCATAGGCAGCAAGGAGAGACTGTGTGTCACACTGGGAGTAGCTAGAGACCATCTCTACATTGACACACTTCCTCCAACAAGGTCACTCTTACTCTGACAAAGCCACACCTCCTAACAGGCCACACCCTGTGAGCCCAGCATTCAAACTCGTGAGTCTATGGAGGACGTCTCTATTCAAACCACCCCAACAAGGTTTCTGCTTCTTTTTTTTTACATCCTTACCAATGCCTGTTGTTTTCTGTTTATTTAATAATGACAGTCCTTTTCATGCCAGCTCACTGTGGTTTTGCACATCCCGAATGTTTGGGGAAGTTAGGTGTCATTCCACATCATTGTTGGCCATTTGTGCATACATTTGACAGTACTAATTGTCTCCTTGACAAGATCTAGAATCTTGGAGACAGATCTCTAGGTATATTTTTAAGGATTTTTTTTTCTAGATGAGGTTAACGGAGGCAAGAGGACCCACCCTAATTGCCTAATTGAATAAGAAGGACTCATTCAACCTGAGGAGCAGCAGTCATCTCTCTCTGGTTCCTATGGAGACAAGGTGAGGGACAGCTGCCTCAAGCCCCTCCCCACCAGGCCTTCCCTGCCAGCATGAACTGAGTCACAACAAACCCTTTCCTCCTGAAGTTGCTTGTGACAGAAGCTTATGTCACAGCAAAAAGATGTAACTAATATAATAGGCCTTCTATTGCTCTACACAAAGGACAAACAGGCTGAGAAAGAAATTAGGGAAACACCCTTCTCAATAGCCACAAATAATATAAAATACCTAGGCATGACTCTAACTAAGGAAGTGAAAGATCTGTATGACAAGAACTTCATGTCTCTGAAGAAAGAAATTAAAGAAGATCTCAGAAGATGGAAAGATCTCCCATGCTCATGGATTGGCAGAATCAATATAGTAAAAATGGCTATCTTGCCAAAAGCAATCTACAGATTCAATGCAATCCCCATCAAAATTCCAACTCAATTCTTCAACGAATTAGAAAGGGCAATGGGCAGATTCATCTGGAATAACAAAAAACCTAGGATAGCAAAAACTCTTCTCAAGGATAAAAGAACCTCTGGTGGAATCACCAGGCCCGACCTAAGCTGTACTACAGAGCAATTGTGATAAAAACTGCATGGTACTGGTATAGTGACAGACAAGTAGACCAATGGAACAGAATTGAAGACCCAGAGATGAACCCACACACCTATGGTCACTTGATCTTTGTAAAGGGAGCTAAAACCATCCAGTGGAAAAAAAGACAGCATTTTCAACAAATGGTGCTGGCACAACTGGTTGTTATCATGTAGAAGAATGCGAATTGATCCATTACTATCTCCTTGTACTAAGGTCAAATCTAAGTGGATTAAGGAACTCCACATAAAACCAGAGACACTGAAACTTATAGAGGAGAAAGTAGGGAAAAGCCTCGAAGATATGGGTACAGGGGGAAAATTCCTGAATAGAACAGCAATGGCTTGTGCTGTAAGATCGAGAATCGATAAATGGGACCTCATAAAATTGCAAAGCTTCTGCAAGGCAAAAGACACCATCAATAAGACAAAAAGACCACCAACAGATTGGGAAAGAATCTTTACCTATCCCAAATCGGATAGGGGACTAATATCCAATATATATAAAGAACTCAAGAAGGTGGACTCCATAAAATCAAATAAACCCATTAAAAAATGGGGCTCAGAACTGAATCATTGACTTTTTACTCCAGATTCCTACTGATATAAAATATTCTCATTCTCACGAGAGCATAGCCCTTGCTTTACCAGACTAACTCACGCAGAGGAAAACAATGGGAGTGTAACAAAATAATCACTTACTTCTGAAACAAAATCAGTGCACTTAATATCACAGAGCAGCCCCTCTTAGACTGGAAATACCACACTGGGGTGTGTGAAATTGAGGTTTTGTTTTTTTCTTGTTTTGTTTGTTTGTTTGTTTGTTTTTACAGATTTGCCATATATCTATATTAACTGATAAACCTGCTGCTATAAAGCCAAGTACTACTGGACAGAAATGATAAAAAAAGGAGTAATTATTTCTTAACATAAAGAATTAGATGCTATAGGGAGCATGATATCTACGGAGAGGAATAAGGAAAGTGTTCTCTATACTGATAAGATGGAAACAGACATTGAGACGGGGAGCGATCCACTGGTAAGGCTGCTAGGCCAGTCCACTGATGAAACAGAAGCAGCTAGGACCGCCGTGAAGAAGTCATGTGGCTGGATAACCATGAGTGAGGCCAAGAGAAGCCCAAACTGTGGTAGAAAACATGTAGTATATAGAAGTGAGAAACAGATGCTAAGAATGCCAAATTAGGTCTTACTGTGTGGTTTACTCTTTTAGGAAAAAAATATTCGCAACATGAAACACCATAGCTCTCTCCATAAATGGTAAGACCATGGCTTGATTTTGCAGATCTACTTATATAATTCCACCATTGTACCCATAAATCTGAAATATCTTCTAACTTACCAGAAATTACCGGCTCACCCACAACACTACCATCTGTTTGCTCATAAGCAACATTTCTCAGGCACAGTTTCCCTAGAATGCCCATTGAGAGCTCATGCAAATACAGCCACGAGACATTCATGCTGATAAAGAAGTCATCAGGTTTATGACTTGTCATTAACAGAAATTGATGACTCTCACAGCAGTGGTCTGGAGAATTGTTACTATCACTTGCAAAACAGTTTTCTGAAAACGAAATCAAATCTATAAGAAATTGTCCATGGCAGGACCATATGAGGATGAAAGAAATAAAATAAGTTTTCTGACTTGTCATAAAAGAAAGGGATTCTTTGTTTATCATTTACAAACCACGTCAGAGGAAAGAGGGTCACGTGCATCTGTAGTGTATTTTCCTACCTAAATGTTTATTCCTGCTTCCACCCTGAAAATGTAGGGTTTTTTTTATTGGGTATTTATTTCATTTACATTTCCAATGCTATCCCAAAAGTCCCCCACACGCTCCCCCACCAACTCCCAAACCCACCCACTCCCACTTCTTGGCCCTGTCGTTCCCCTGTACTGAGGCATATAAAGTTTGCACGATCAATGGGCCTCTCCACTGATGGCCAACTAGGCCATTTTCTGATTCATATGCAGCTAGAGACATGAGCTCCAGGGGGATACTGGTTAGTTCATATTGTTCCACCTATAGGATTGCAGATCCCTTTAGCTCCTTGGGTACTTTCTCTAGCTCCTCCATTGGGGGCCCTGTGTTCTATCCAATAACTGACTGTGAGCATTCACTTCTGTGTTTGCTAGGCCCCAGCATAGTCTCACAGGAGACAGCTCTATTTGGGTCCTTTCAGCAAAATCTTGCTAGTGTATGCAATGGTGTCAGCGTCTGGAAGCTGATTATGGGATGAATCCCTGGATATGGAAGTCACTAGATGGTCCATCCTTTCGTCACAGCTCCAAACTTTGCCTCTGTAACTCCTTCTAAGAAGGGGCAAAGTGTCCACACTTTTGTCTTCGTTCTTCTTGAGTTTCATGCGTTTAGCAAATTGTATCTTATATCTTGGGTATCCTAAGTTTCTGGGCTAATATCCACTTATCAGTGAGTACATATTGTGTGAGTTCCTTTGTGATTGTGTTACCTCACTCAGGATGATGCCCTCCAGGTCCATCCATTTGCCTAGGAATTTCATAAATTCATTCTTTTTAATAGCTGAGTAGTACTCCATTGTGTAAATGTACCACATTTTCTGTATCCATTCCTCTGTTGAGGGGCATCTGGGTTCTTTCCAGCTTCTGGCTATTATAAATAAGGCTGCTATGAACATAGGGGAACATGTGTCCTTCTTACCGGTTGGAACAACTTCTGGATGTAGTTTTAACATAGTAATAATACCTTAAATTTAAAGAACCTTCAGATTTCTCAAGTTGTGAATTAGTAAATCTATTGTATTGTAGGCTCTCATATACATACTATTTATATCACTTATTTTATAGAGTAAGTTGATTATATGAACCTTCATCTAGTCTTTTTAAAAGTATAAATTGTTGTTTAAAAGTGTACCACGTTTTAGTAAGAATCAGCTGGAGAAACCTATATAATACACAGGTGAATAGCTTCGGTAGGTCCTGCTGGGTTCTAAAGATTTATCTGATTGGTATCTTCTTGTTCCATGTGCTCAATGAGAAAGACTGCATAAAGGTTAAATGACTGAAAGCTTGCCATCATAACATGATTTATCAAATATGAAACTCAAAATAGAGGTCAAACTGAGGATAGCTTAAAATTAAACATATATGCAAAATAGCCTTCTGATTGAACTAAATAAATATGAAAATACTTGTTTGGAAATATTTTTTCATGTAAGTTTTGTGCATACAACATTGGAATTTATAATTACAGTTAAAATGCCTTTTTAAGTCAGTATCTCAGAATACAAGATCTCCACGTTAATGGAAGCTAAGGAGATAACCACAAAAGTTCACAGTGGAAATTCTGATCACAGTGCTGGAAGAGATTTAGGCTTCATGGATTACATCTACAAATTGTAGAGCTCATTATGAGATTCATATGACGGGAGAAAGTCGGCGTACATGGGTTAGGTGATTTTAAAGATAATGGGAATACCGTTGTCACCTCCAAATAATCAAAGGACATTCATGAAAGAAACAGAGCATCTGTGTGCACCATGACAAAAACTACTGAAGATGATAGCTGTTAGATTAACTGTGTAAAATAAATAGTCTGTGGCACTTACAGCTATGCAATGAGACCTCCACACACACAAACATTATAAAACATGAAGAGAGGGCAATTTGTAAATAGCCAGAATATTATAAAAGCAGAAAATTAACAATGGATTCTACATTTCCCAGTACATCAAAGGCCATAAAATATATATGCAACAACCAAATAAAAAAGACAAGTTACTAATCCCTATTTCAACCATTTTTAAGTTATAACATGAAGTTAAACATGCCCTAGGTAGTAAATTCTGTCAGGCAAGGATTTTAAGTCTGGCAAACAGCTTGATACCCAGAATAATGCAGGCTATCCAGTTAGTCCAGAACCTACATCTAGGGGAAAATACAAATAAAACAACAAAAAGCAAAACAACAACAACAAAAACCCTAATCTTGGAAACATGGGACTTAAGGAGGAAATGAAATTTATAGCAGTTACTATATAATGTACTAATTGCTTCTTGTACTGTCATTCTCTGTGAACTAGAGAGTGTATCAGTAATCTAAAATGGCCCCAATATTTAGACTCCACTCAGTGGTCTGAAGGGGCCTTGAATTCCACACATCTAATAATACCCCAGTTGATTCTGCTTCTTCTGATCTTTGAAATATAATCTCGGTAAAAGTTAAGGCAACTGGAATTCATCTAAATGTTTCTTTTACTAGAAAGTGGTTTAACAAAACCATGCTAGATTTCAACCTAAGAAAATCAAGGAGAGACACACACATTTACATTTTTAACAAATTCTCAAAGTAGTCTAAGTTGTGATGCACTGTGGAGCAGGGGTGGGGTAGAAGGTGGAGGTGGGAGTGGGGAGCAGGCACTGAAGGACAGGTTGGAAGGAGACTTGCTACCTATAAACAATAGCCTTCCTCACACTTCCCTCCTGGGAGCTTTTACTCTTTAAAATGTCCTTTATATTAACTTTCACAGGAGTTCAAATGAATAAAACTGCTAAGCAATGAGATTGCAAAATGATTTGTTCAGAGGCCTCTACCCACCTGGGGACGGCCCTCAGCCATTCAAAACAGGTTAAGTGATAGAAATTGACTGCAAATAAGTTTCAAATTTTCAAGAAGCCAAGAGGTTAATTATCAGGGTCAGTTCAGGATCCAGAACCTAGGGCCTTTGATTTAATACTTCCCTTAATGATCTTGAAAAGAAGGTGAAGTTTTGAAATTTGCAAGAAAATTTTATTGTAATTTTCTTGAGATTAGGAAAATTGGTTGAATTCCAAAAAGTCTTAGCAGTGTGAAGTAATTAAGAAATATGGAGATTTATAAAATCCATTCAAAATATGAAAGGGCAAAGAATATTAAAAAAATAATAAATTCAAAATTTTCCTATAGACTGATGTGGTCTGAACTAAACTTAATTTTTCTCGGGGATAAAATTTGTATGTCTCGGGCTGGCGAGATGGCTCAGTGGTTAAGAGCGCCGACTGCTCTTCTGAAGGTCCCAAGTTCAAATCCCAGCAACCACATGGAGGCTCACAACCATCCGTAACGAAATCTGGAGTATCTGAGGACAGCTACAGTGTACTTACATATAATAAATAAATAAGTCTTTAAAAAAAAAGAATGTTTAAAAAAAAAGATTTGTATGTCTCCTTGTGCAATGAAGATATTTGTTCACTACCTAGAGGCAATAAAAGTGGAATGAGGTATTAAACCACATTCCAAAGAGGCCAAACTATGATACAGAGAGATATCCAATTTCTGAATCAAAAATATCTCTTTATCTTAGCTATAGTAAAATAGCATTTGTCTTAGTAGTCTCATTGTTTCAAAGCTACATGAAAATCAGAAACAAAAAGACCAAGGAGAAATTGTTACCCTTATGAGGGAAATGATGTACTTTTAAAAAAATGAAGGCCACACTTTACTGAGTAAGAAGAAAATTAAAGGGTATAATAGTATATAAGGTAATGAATAGTAATAGCAAAGCCAATTGTAGCTCTGATCTTCCCATATTTCTAAAGACCATTTTCTGGTAATAGAAAAAATATAACTCAGTTATATTAGAAGATAGATAAATATTATAGGCAAGGAGTATAATCATTATTAAGGGTCTTTCTATGAAAAGTACATTGTAAAAGTATTATATTAACAAGGTAAATAAAATGACAGAAGAAGATAAGCAGACATTGTTTAAAAATAATGGCCTAGAGCTATAACTGAGGATGATGTGAAGAGGACTAGGTAATAAAATCATTTGAAATTAGGAAGATGATTTTTCTCTAATTCTTATAGTACTTTGCAATACAATGAAGAAAAAGAAAATGGAGAGAAGAAATGTGTCTGTGTTTAACCTGACTAATACAGGGGAAAAAATATTTTTAAAGTCATTTACCAGAGGTTAGAGACATTTGAGTAATTCATAGCTATCTTAATTAGGGTTATGCTTCTGTGAACAGACACCATGACCAAGGCAACTCTTTTTTTTTTTTTTTTTTTTTTGGCAAAGCTTTCTTTTTTTTAAATTTTTTATTTTATTTTATTTTATTTTATTTTATTTTATTTTATTTTAAATAGGTATTTTCTTCATTTACATTTCCAATGCTATCCCAAAAGTCCCCCATACCCACTCCCACTCCCCTACCCACCCACTCCCACTTCCTGGCCCTGGCATTCTCCTGTACTGAGGCATATAAAGTTTGCATGACCAATGGGCCTCTCTTTCCACTGATGGCCAACTAGGCCATCTTCTGATACATCTGCAGCTAGTGACTCGAGCTCCAGGGGGTACTGGTTAGTTCATACTGTTGTTCCACCTATAGGGTTGCAGACCCCTTTAGCTCCTTGGGTACTTTCTCTAGCTCCTCCATTGGGGGCCCTATGATCCATCCAATAGCTGACTGTGAGCATCCACTTCTGTGTCCAAGGCAACTCTTACAAAAACAATATTTAATTGGAGCTGGCTTACAGGTTCAGTGGTTTAGTCCATTATCATCAAGGCAGGAATATGGCAGCATCCAGGCAGGCATGGTGCAGGAGGAACTGAGAGTTCTTAATTTGAAGGTGGCTAGAAGTCTAGCTTCCAGGCAGCTAGGATGAGGGTCTTAAAGTTCACTCCCACAGTGACACACTTCCTCCAACAAGGCGACACATCCAAACAGTGCCACTCCTTGGGTCAAGCATATTCAAACCACCACAAAACCATGCTCTCCTTCCAGGGGACCAAAGCTCCATAGTTTGGCTTCCACTCACATCAGGTATTAACTCCAGCTCTAGGGAATTTCCTATTTATTGAAAACTAAGGAGATGTTGGGACTAGGGATATAGCTCAGTGGTATAAGATTTGCCTAACATATGAATGGCCCTGAATTTAATTCTAGTGTTATAACATAATAAAAAATTGAAAATACAAATTAAGTAAAAGTCATTGCAAAAAGCCTCAAGCCATGAGATTCTAATCATTTAGTAATCAATCAATCCATCAAGTAATGATATTGTGTGCAAGTACCAAGTGTGAGCTGGGAACTTGCAGGCAGGAGTGGCAGAGTCCATGACTTCATTAAGCAAACAACACCAGTAATTATATCACAATACGAGAACAGAATCACAAGGAAAGTAGATGAATGTATGATGTTAGAGATCATTTAGAGACTATCCTGTCCAGCATCATAGCGACAGGCAGACAGCCAAGGAAGCTAGAGCAGTAACTTAGAGGTCACTTCTTGAGACACAACAGTGAGGCAGAGAAAGATAACTTGGAATGGTATGGGCTTTTGAAACACTCACATCCAGTGACGGATCATAGAAGAAGGCCACACCTTCTAATCCTTCCCAAACAGTATCACCAACTTGGAGCCAAGCATTAAAACATGAGACCATGGGGATCCATTTCATTCACACCACCACAACTACCCTCAGGGAAATTTGTAAATATAGACATTAAAGAAGCAAATAGGTAGAATAATTGTTTTTGAATTGTGGGCTATAACATAAGACTAAAAAATATTTTTTTGTTTATTTTATATTTTATATTTTTAGATAAGATAAAAGATGAATGGTTGAAAGAAAAGGCCACAGGAGGGCCTTTTCACAGGAACATCTGTTCCACTGAGCACAGCATATTTACTTATATCAATGAAAATAGGCACTGACATCATCAAACAATAAATTCCTCATCGTTTTATATTTCTCTCCTATTCCAATTGGAATGCAGGCTTAATTAATATCTTGATTTAATAAAGAAGTATGAGTTTTGTAAAGAAAAATTATTTTTATTTAAAATTATTTTTAAATTGAAAAAAAATTAATGCATCTGAAAGTATGAAAAGAAACAAAACATAGGGACAAGTTTAAGGTATTTTGAGTTATAATAATCTAAGGTTGGTACTTTTACATTTACTTATATACTTAGTTGCATATTTAATTAGTATGTATGTGCAGATGTGTGTGTGTGGTGTATACACATATGTATGTGAGCATACTAACATGTCCATCAATGTGAGAGCTGAAAGGTCATGTCAGTGCTGTCTTCCATTGCTCTCCACATTATTTCAGAACAAATTTGCACACAAACCTAGAACCCTCTGTGTAAGCTAGACTGGTTGGCCAGCAATTCCCAAGGATCTGTTTACCTCTCTCCAAACCCCAACCTCTGATGCTATGAATACCCACTGCTGTTATTAGCTTTTACATGGATGCTAAAGATATGCACTAAGATCTGTATGCTTAAGAAACAAATATTTTACTGAGTACCTGCTCAAGTTCATTAAAAACTTTTTTATAAAAATGTTCATGTATTAACATTGCCTCACTATACCAGATTATTAAAGTATTCGAAATGTTCTGTTTTTATTGTGCTAATCTAAAGTATTCCAAATCTACTATTTTCAATACGATTACTATTTCTTTTCATTACATTACTATTTTTATTGATAATCTATTATAACAATGTCAAAAAAGTAGGGATACATCGCCATTGTCTATTATAAGATTCTGAGAAACCCTGATTCAAATGGAAACAGAGCACAGGAATTAGGTACATGGCAAGGTTGAAGGGACCTGTTGTAAGTGTGTCATTCTATGCTGAAAGAAACTAAAAGAGAGCTTACATCAATGGTATCAAGACAACAGAGTAAAAAAGAAATGGGGTGGGGTGGTGGGGCCACCCATAAGAAACTGCATAGTGTAAAGAGAATTGTTCCTGGACAAATAGATGTTAGCTGTTTAGGATAGCATTAACATGACTGGACTTAGAATATAAAAGGAATAGATACGTTCAGAGATACCATTATGAGGGAATTTTACAGTGAACAAATAAGGTACAAGTTCAATCACTATTATTTACCAATTTGCACCTTTGCCCTTTCTCTTTCTCCCTTTCTCCATATATTTAAAGTAATCTTTATTTTGTATCATTGTTAGAATTATTAAATGACATGTTTCTTACATATTTAATTTATTGCCACAATACCTATACTTGTTAAAACTAAATAAGATTAAACTAAAACTAAATGCAACAACTATGTATGCATTCTCAAAAATAATTGTACTACATCTATGCAAATGTTGGTCACTCTGAATATCATGTTTGTCATAAGTAGCTTTTAGAATTGATAGCATTGGGTTTGGAATATGAATGACTCAGATCAAGGCCTATCTTTTCTCCTTAGTACACATAGACAGAATAGATTGAACTGATGATGCCCTCAAAAGATATACCCCAGAATCTACAAGTTGATCTTGGAAAAAGGATCTTTGTGGATATAATTAAATTGAAGTCCTCAAGGTGACATGATCCTGGATTAGGACAGACTGTCAATCAAGTGATAAATTCTGAATTAGAAAGATAGACCAGTATGATGCAACAGATAGCTACAAACCCATAATCACAGAAATAGGTCTGGGTAATCATTATGTTAACAAAACAAAATGAAGAGACATGCCATAACATGGGGAAGAGATATTCAAAGACAAGTGGTAGGAGTGAGAGTGAGTATGGAATATGCAAGACTAATTTGAAACTATAATAATCATTTTTGAAAACCCAAACCTCCTACAAGTGTCACAGAGTGATTGTGAACTAATTTCTGTGGAATCAAATTCTGGACACTCAACAAAGGAAAGGCTTGCTTATAACCCAGAATTGCTCCAATCTCAAGGAAATGCAGGGACAAAGTATGGAGCAGAGACTGAAGGAAAGGCCATCCAGAGACCGCCCCACCTGAGGATTCCTATGCAACCACCAAACCCAGTCACTATTACTGATGCCCATAAGCGCTTGTTGACAGGAGCCTGGTATAGCTGTCTCCTGAGAGGCTCTGCCAGATCCTAACAAATGCAAAGGCAGATGCTTGCAGCCAATCATCAGACTGAGCATGGGGTCCCCAGTGGAGGAGTTAGAGGAAGGACTAAAGGAGCTGAAGTGGTTTGCAGCCCATAGGAAGAACAACAATATCAACCAACCAGATGCCCCTAAGCTCCCAGGGACTAAACCACCAGCCAAAGAATACACATGAAAGGACCCATAGCTCCAGCTGCATATGTAGCAGAGGATGGCCTTATCTGGCATCAATGAGAGGGGAGTCATTTGGTTCTGTGAAGGCTTGATGTCTCAGCATAGGGGAATGCTAGGGTGGTGGGGAAGGAGTGAATGGGTAGGTGGGGGAATACCCTCATAGAAACGGGGGTGGGGGGGTGGTGGGATAGGGTGTTTGTGGAGGGGAAACCAGGAAGGGGGATAACATCTGAAATGTAAATAAATAAAATAGCCAATTAAAAAGTCAAAAGGAAAAAAATCCTGTGTATACAGGGAGTATAAGAGGATGCAAAATAATGGCTTCTCTACTAAAGGACTCAAGTTCTAGTCCCAGCACCCAAACGTCAGTTCATAGCCACCCATAAATTCAGGTCCCATGGATCTGACACTCTCTTCTGTCCTCCATAAACATCAGGCACATAAGTGAGGCAGCCAAACTGCCAATGAACATTAAAAAAAAAAACAATAAAATGATTTCAAATTTTAGATTAATAAAAATCTCAGGGCTTCTATGAATGAATGATATAAGGCAGTAACAAAAGGTATTCCGGAATAAAATTCCGATAAATTCTGGATGAAATAGTTTTATGCAAACCACCTGAAGGAAGTAGAACACTATGTTCTATGCCATTTCTCAGTTCCTTTCTTATAATTTCTTCTTAAATTGCAGTTTCCTAATCACTTCTGATCAACAGATGCTGTACATTTCTCCAATTTGCATTAGAACAAAGCAAAATTTCATTCCTGCTGACTATCCCCAAGGGAGATCTGATTTTGGTCTCAGCCCTTCCTCAACTGCTTTGCACATGCGATCTTTATTATGCACATTACCATTTCCAAGTGAAGAATTCCTAAGCTTGAACCTGGAAAAAATGAATCTCATTATTGTTTTAAAAGTAATTTCCTCGTTTCTTTGACAATGGTCAAACATATAAATATAAATCGGAGAAAGGTTTCAAATGAGTTCGTAGGATTGGTGGGCCCTCATCTTTTAGGTACTTGCTTAGATGTCCTTTGACAGGAAGTTATCTCTTCTTGTACTCATTAGATGAGTTTCAGAGAAAACTTAAAGCTAAGATGGTTAATTGATATTATGACATTATGTTCTTATTATTAAAAAACTTCATAATATGAGATGACATAACCATCGCAAGATGAAATGATATGGTGACAACTTTAACTACATGGTTTTAAAAGTACAAGTAAAATATAACAAGCACCTGCATTAGACTGGTTTGTCTCAAAGCAGCTCGGGCCCTGGGCTGTCAAGGAGCCCTAATGGTGCAAAGAATGAATAGAGATTAATTTTAAAAAGATTATCTAACCATAATCTAGGTAAGACATCTCTCCCTTCTTGGTCTCAGTTTACTTACCATAAATTATGCATAATAATGGCACTTACTGCACAAGACCACAAGAAGGAGCACACTTGAGAAGCACTTAGCATGCTTCTGCCACAGGACCTGCACCTGGAGTACATGCCTCTGTGACAAACATTTGCAGGAGCGTCACAGTGACAGGCTAGAAGACTCAGTCAGTCACCATCCCAGCCAATTGCTAAGCCCTCCCATTCCCTTCTTGCCAAATTTGGCCAGTGTTTATTCAGATCTCTAATTAATCATATTTTCTATAGCTAAATATCATAACAAAAATAGTTATAAAATTCTGGATTTGAGTTATTCACAGAAGCAGTAAGCATATAAAACAAATGTGTGTAATTATAGGACAGAGGAAACACAAACATTCTGTTAAAATGTAGAATTTTTTTGGTTTTGATTTCTCAAATCCACAAAAAAAAAATCATACTTTAAAGCATATATTTTTAGCTACCAAGAAATAAAGATGTGAACGAAGCAGTGCAGCAAACCTGGGGACATTTGTTTCAAGTTTTCAAATGCATGCAAGCAGTTGCCTTTCATGAGAACAACTGCTCAGATGAACTATTTTATTTAACACTACTGATTTTAGGTTCTCAAGTCTTAACGAAAGTTCAAGCCGGGTCTTGAGCTATATTCTAAAGCCAATCAAGCCGGACTGAGCATCTTAACATTTAATTGCCATCCACCAGAGTAATAAGAGCAATCACAAGGCTCTCTTCAATGGGCCTCGTTGCTGAATAATCTACCCCATTATGGAAACAGCAATGGCCCGCTCTGGAGTTCTCAAGTATGTCTCCAATTTTCTCTATTATGAAAGCAGTTAATGGCTTACATTCTATTTCTATATGATAGGAATACTAACAACAAAAGTCTGCAAGATAAATGACTAAATTGGAATTGAGTGGCTTTGTTGGAAACATTCTTAACCATGACAAAAACTGAAATGGCTTCTTATTTTCTTCTACTTTCTACCATACTTTTATTTCAGGACTACTTCACTTTTTGTTACAAAATAACATGTTGCTATACATGCTCAAGAATAGGTTTTCCAGATATAGTGCATATGCACCGAAGGCAAGCTGTCCTTTTTAAATCATTATCAAATGTTATAAAAATACTTTACTAGGAAACTGATCTATTGCCTATACAAAAAATTTATGAATGTTGAGTCTAAACCATAACACTTGTTAGTATTTTCCATGATCAATTTTGATATGAGAACAAATTTCTAAGCCTCCACTTAGATTACAAGGTCATTGGTTATTTATGTTTTGCTGAGAAAGGAGTCTAAACACAGAGACTGAATTTTCAGCAACTGGTCTGACAGTAATTAATCTCCAGGAATTTTACACTATATTTGGAAGATCCCTCCACTCTCTTTGTCACGCCCATCTGTCTCAGACTGTTTTGTCTTAGTCTGAGTCAATCTGAGTACCTGACCAATGGCAGTCGGCTGTCATCAAACACATGCTGATTCTTCATGCTTGGGTTAATTTTCCCTTTGAGTTACTATCATCTTTATGACTTCAAAATGTCATTAAAAATAGCAATGGCTGGGTCCAATTGCTTTAATTTCATTTTATATTTCTAGTCAGCTCAGGAGATATTAGCGCTTTCAAAATACAGAACAATTTGCTGCCTCTTCAAGGAGAAACTTGGAGTTGAGGTTTTTCAACTGTTCTTTCCATGTCTATCAGACTCAAATTGCCGAATCACTTCATTCCTGGTCAGCAGTAACACAACCATCTCACTATGTTCCAACTCTGACAATAGAAAAGCCAATCCTCAGGGGTGTCCCTTGGAGACTTTGTCCCTCCTCTGTAAGAGTGTGGGTGCTGAGTGTGTCACTTCCTTCATACACAGGAATTATGGTGACAGACTACCTATCGCAAGTGATTTTGTGGTCATTGGAAGTGCAGAAGCCTTTATATTTTTTATTAGATATTTTCTTCATTTACATTTAAAATGCTATTCCCAAAGCCCCTGATACCCTCCCCCTGCCCTGCTTCCCAACCCACCCACTCCTGCTTACTGGCCCTGGCATTCCCCTGTATTGGAGCATATGATCTTCAAGAGACCAAGGGCCTCTCCTCCCATTGATGGCCGACTAGGCCATCCTTTGCTACATATGCAACTAGAGACACATCTCTGGGGGGGGGGGTACTGGTTAGTTCATATTGTTGTTCCTCCTATAAGGTTGCAGACCCGTTTAGCTCCTTGGGTACTTTCTCTAGCTCCTTCATTAGGGCCCCTGTGCTCCATCCAATAGATGACTATGAACATCCACTTCTGTATTTGCCTGGCCCTGGCATAGCCTCACAAGAGAGAGCTATATCAGGGTCCTGTCAGCAAAATCTTGCTGGCATATGCAATACTGTCTGGGTTTTGTGGTTGTATATGGGATTCATCTCTGGGTGGGGTAGTCTCTAGAAGGTCCTTCCTTCCATCTCAGCTCTGAATTTTGTCTCTGTAACTCTTTCCATGGGTATTTTGTTCCCCATTTTAAGAAGGAGTGAATTATCCACACTTTGGTATTCCTTCTTGAGTTTCATGTGTTTTGCAAATTGCATCTTGGATATTCTAAGTTCTAATATCCATGTATCAGTGAGTGCATATCATGTGTGTTCTTTTGTGACTGGGTTACCTCACTCAGGATGATATCCTCCAGATCCATCCATTTGCCTAAGAATTTCATCAATTCATTGTTTTTAATTGCTGAGTAGTACTCCATTGTGAAAATGTAACACTTTTTTTTTTTTTTTTTTTTTTGGTTTTTCAAGACAGGGTTCTGTCCTGGCTATCCTGGAACTCACTCTGTGGACCAGGCTGGTCTTGAACTCAGAAAGCCTCCTGCCTCTGCCTACTGAGTGCTGAGATTAAAGGCATGTGTCACCACACCCAGCTCAAGCAAATTTTTTTTTTAGACAGGGTTTTTCTGTGTAGCCTTGGCTGTCCTGGAACTCACTCTGTAGACCTCGATGGCCTTGAACTCAGAAATCCCCCTGTCTATGTCTCCCAAGTGCTGGGATTAAAGGTGTACGCCACCACTGCCAGGCCATACCACATTTTCTGTATCCATTCCTCTGTTGAGGGACATCTGGGTTCTTTCCAGCAACAATAGAACTTGTCCATGGCTCTTCCAATGAATTGGAAGGAAGTACAGGCCTACTTGTCTGCCATTCTTGCCACCAGTCTCCTGTTCCTATTCCTAAGAGTTAGTCTTATATTTCATACCTTTGACAAAGTGAATAAAAGAGAGGATGTTGTTCTGTGGTAGGTGGTCACATGTAACCCATGTGTAGAGAGAGCTAAAACTATGATAACTTCAGGTTATCCAACTACAGAGCTCAAATAACTTCTATTCTTTTAAGGCATGTGTCACTTTTCCTTTGAGCAGTCCATGATGACACTTTTTCTTCTCCTTTCATCTCCATAGATAGCACTGACTTCTGCTGAGGTTCACAGGATTATATTTTAAAAACGTAACTGTAAGAGATATGAATAGAGCAGGGCCAACAGGTCTCTTCTGAATAAGGATCCTTTAAGTAGGTAATTTTGAGATAATGCACAAACAAAAGCAGCTCTGAAATGCCAGTCTTTTCTAAGGGAAATATCTAGTCAGAAAGGAAACCCTCCTCTTCCCCTGCAATTCTCTCTATGTGAAGGAGGAAATGGTTGATGGAATCTCTCCGGAGTAAATCAACAAAGAATGTGTGTGTCTGCCTTTTTATACCAGTTCTGCACTTCTGCCTGTGCTTCTGTTATCTGTCTTCTGCTAAGCTGCCTCCTGAGTACTCTTGTTCATTTGTTTCAGATAAATATGAAAGTTAAGCTGGAGGACAAGAACATTTAGAGACCGATCCTAGATATGCCCTCACTTCTCCAGGTGAGCTCCCTGTTCACACTAATCCTCTGTTTGTTTTTCTCTTCTTAATCCCTGTCTAATTGCAGCAAACCCCAGCCAAAACCTTATCAAGTATAGAGGAGGTATTTTTCTCCTTTAAGCTAGCTAAGAGATATTACAAATGCTCGGTGGGACCTACTGAACTTTAGTCTCCCCAAGGGGGGAAGTTTATGTAAATGTATTTATCATGGATATATTTTCTTCCATGTACAAGCAATGTAGAAAGAATAACCATAGAACTGAGGGACATAAAAACATCACCATTAATAACTTAATGTTGCAATTTTCACCTAAAAGGTAGACAAGAAAAATTATTTATGGTTGTGTTGACCTACGAATAAAGGAAGTGAAAATTCCTGAGATCAATTACTGAGTGATAAACATTCAGCATACTCTAAGTCTTGCCTAATTATCTCCAAAATATGTATAACATTCCGACTGAGAGCAGAATAACGCAAGTTCTCTAGAAGTGAATGGGTAGGGGACCATTCCAGTTGTTACAGCGTCAGGGTGGCAATGTCTAATTCTGGTCCTATGTAAGTCACTCTTTTTGCCAGTATGATGTCACCAGCTTCAGACATTTGTCATTCACAGAGGTCTTTGTCAGTCTATATTTTTTAACACTATATATATCTGGTCACTTCATATTAAAAAGTCTAAGAGGCTTTTTAAAAAGCCTTAAAAAAATTGATTCATTGTTATATATATCTGAACACAGTTACCCTGAGTAGTAAAAACATTTTTATGGAGAAACCTGGTAGAATCAGAAATAAAGAAGCTTTATTCCATAAATATTAAACAAAGCACTCTTCACTTACCAACAGATAAGCAAGAAAGTGGTCATTAGAATAAATGGTGAACTTACTTAGATTTACATAATAATGCATGGAATTAACCATATTTAATGTTATTAGAGAATAGCCAATCTTTCTCATCATAATCATCTTGATCTACTTCTGTCCTCGAAAATTTTAATTCATCTAACTTAAAATGTGTTCAACAAAAGCTCTTCACAATATTAGTGCAATTTGCATCAAATGCACTAGAGAAAATTACCTAATACAATTTTCTAAACCATTTAGTATCATGAACTTGGCACTAAAAGGAGAAAATTGCATTTTATGATTTGCAGGCTGCGGGAAACATCATACACCTGAATTCACACAATCTGCATATTTTATATGGTTCTCTCAATGAAAAACCAAGCCTTTAACAAACCAGAACACCAACTTGAGTGTTTTACTGCATTAGAGTGAAACAGAAGGTAAGACATCTAGCTCAACCTGAGAAACAAATGGTTTAACTATAAAAATACCTTAGTCATTTCTCTCCTGTTTTCACAATAAAATTATGTCTTTCCTTATCTCTACTGTCATTTTTATAATACTGGATGAATAAAAATAACAGGGACTTAAATTATGTATTTAGTTATATTATTAAATTCAAGGGCCTTTGAATTAAAAACTACCAATAAAGGCATCAAAGAAAGAGATGTTTTTCCCACTGATTTAGTCTAAAGATTACACTTTCCATTTTCTTTTTCACGTAGAGGAAGTCACAGGAACAAAGGTGAATCTCTTTTATTGGTACATATTTCTCTTACATAACTCTTTTTCCTGCTTTACTTATAAGTGCTGGTATTAAATAAACTGAAAACAGTTAT
This sequence comes from Mus caroli, assembly GCF_978045245.1. Lineage (NCBI taxonomy): Eukaryota > Metazoa > Chordata > Mammalia > Rodentia > Muridae > Mus > Mus caroli. The sequence continues at coordinate 20,360,642 of NW_028227258.1, forward strand.
TCATCTAGAAAACTTACCTTGTAAGTTATGTTTCTTGATGTGTAACTTCCTAGACATCCAGCAGACAAGTCAAGCCTTTGTCACCGTGTTCTGCAAAATGAGGACTTTTCCATTTCAAAGGAGAGGAGCACCATGCCTATCACTTCTCTCTCTCATCTTTATCACAGTGTGCCATACAGCAACACTCACTACACAAGGCTTTAATAAGGGCTTCATCGAGATTCTCCTAGTGCCATGCTACTTAAAACTTAGAAGGCTGACATCTCAACTCAGATACCCCAAACCTAACTCATCCTACCGAAGGAAACATAAAACATCTCTTAACCTCAGCACCAGAAAGAGAAATAAGATTGCAGAAAGACACAGAGCAGACATGGATTTTTCTTTTTACAATCAGAGAATGAAGTGTGAGGCCAAGCAAACAGACAAAAGTCATCTGCAGGGTTAACAATGAACGCAGGCAGCAACCATTTTGCTGGGCATATGGGAGCAAAGGAAGCTTGCTCTTCAGAAATCAATATATAAAGACTGTACTTAGAGTGCCCTTTGAGCAACTGCATTACCAGAGGCTGAGGTGTTCTTGCCTAAAGAACAGGATCTTTATAGAGATGGCAACACCAAAGAATAAAGGCAGGAAAATGAGTCAAAACTGGGGACTATTATCTAAAGTAGTACACGGACTTTCTTAAACCACACAAATCTTTGTTGATTTTTGTTATCCTTATTAAGTTTTTATTTACTTTATATCTGAATCACAGCTTCCACCTTCTGTTCTCCTCTCAGTTCCTTACTTTCACCTCTCTCCTTTCTTCTCAGAGAAGGCGAGACCTCCCATGGATAGCAATCATTCTTGGCTATCAAATTGCAGTACGAGGAGATACATTTTTTTCTATTGAGGCAAGACAGCCCAGTTAGGGGAAATGGACCCAAAGGCAAACAATGTAGTCAGAGACAGCCCCTGCTCCTGCAATGGCCTAGGCTCTAAGTTTAACAATTGATATATGGGACTTCATGAAACCGAAAAGCTTCTGTGAGGCAAAAGACACTGTCAATATGACAAATAGGCAACCTATATATTGGGTAAAAAAAAAACTTCAATAACCCTACATCCAAGAGAGAGCTAATATTCAAAATATATAAAGAACTCAAGAAGTTAACCCACCAAAAACTAAATAACCCAATTAAAATGGGGTACAGAGCTAAACAGAATTCACAACAGAAGAATCTCAAGTCGCTGTGAAGCACGTAAAGAAATGTTAAAAGTCTTTACGTGATCAGGGAAATGCAAATCAAAACGACCCTGAGATTATACCTCACACCAATCAAAATAAGATCAAAACCTCAAGTGACAGCACATGCTGGAGAGGATATGGAGAAAGAGGAACACTCCTCCACTGCTGGTTTGACTACAAACTGGTACAACCACTCTAAAACTCAATCTTGCAGTTCCTCAGAAAATTGGAAATAGTGCTACCTGAAGACCCAGCTATGCTACTCCTGGGCATGTACCCAAAAGATGCCCCACCATATCACAGGGACACACTCTCCACTATATCCATAGCAGCCTTATTTGTAATAGGTAGAAGCTGGAAACAACCCACATGTCCCATAATGGATACAAAGAATGTGGTTCACTTGCACAACAGAATACAATTAAGCTATTAAAATGGATATAACAAATGGATGGAACTAGAAAATATCATCCTGAGTGAGGTAACTCAAGAGGACATGCATGGTATGTGTAAGTGGATATTACAGAAAACCTAGGATGCGACCCACAGACCATAAAACGTGTAACAAACAGAAAGGCCCCTTAGAGCGCTACAATCCCACTTAGAAAGGGGAAGAAAATGATCATGGGGGCAGAGGGAGGAAGGGACCTGGATGGGGGAGAGAAGAGGATGGGGAAAGGGGTTGGGGAAGCCCAGAGGCCCAGGAGAATGAATGGAAATATGCAGACAGGAGTGGGGGGAGGTGAAGAGGACCTTCTAGAAAGTACCAGATACCAGGGAGGTGAGAGACGCTCAGGACTCAATGGGGGTGACCTTAGCCAAAATGCTCAATATTGAGGAGAGAAAATTTGAAGAGTCACTTCCAATAGATAGACAGGGCCTCAGCAGAAGGACTGGGTTACCAACCCACAGTCAGTTTCTGGCCCAGAGTTGTTCCTGTCTGCCCCAGTCCAGGGGAATGTCAGGGCCAGGAAATGGGAGTGGGTGGATTGGGGAGCAGGGCAGGGGGAGGGGATAGGGGACTTTCCGGATAGCATTTGAAATGCAAATGAAGAAAATATCTCATAAAAAATGAAGAAAAGAAAAAAAAGAACTCCAGGGACAAGAACAGAGAAGAAGCAAAGGTGGTCCATTTACTGGCCCAACTTGGGATCCATCATATGGGACAGGGTGGGGGAGACACTATTACTGATGCTATGATGTGCTTATAGATGGAAGTCTGGCATGGCTGTCCTCTTTGAGGCCCTAACAGCAGCTGACTGAGAGAGAAGCAGATACCTACACCCAACCATTGGACTGCAGTTGAGGACCCCTGTGGTTAAATTAAGGGAAAATTTGAAGAAGATATAAGGGAGGGTGACCCCATAAGAAGAGGAACAGTCTTAACTAACCTGGACCCCAGAAAGATCCCAGAGACTGAGTCACCAACCAGGCAACATATAGGTGTTGGTCCGAGGCCCCTGCCACATATACAGCAGAGGTCTGCCTGGTCTGGCCTTAGTAGGAGAAGATGATGCAGTTAATCCTGGAGAGACCTGAGGCTCCAGGGAAGGGGGGGGGGCTGGTAGGTGGGGCAGGAGTGAGTACCCTCTCAGAAGCAACAGGGGAGGAGGAATGTGATGAGGAACTGTGGGAGGGCGACCAGGAAAGGGGTGCAATGGCTGGAACAGAGAGAGAGGGAGAGGGAGAGGGAGAGGGAGAGGGAGAGGGAGAGGGAGAGGGAGAGAGAGAGAGAGAGAGAGAGTCCCATATGCAGACCAAGCTGCACAACTATAACACACATGTAGAAGCCTAGGTCTGTCCCATGCATGCTCTCTGGTTGGCAGTTCAGTCTCTGTGAACTACTATGGGCCCAGTTAGTTTTTATTGTGCTGTCCTTGACCACTCTGGCTTCTTGAATCCTTCCTCTCTCTCTTCTACAGGATTTCCTAAGCTCCACTTAATGTTGGGCCATGGGTCTCTGCATCAGTTTCTGTCAGTTGGTGGGTGAAGACTTTCTGATAACAGTTATGCTAGGTACCTGTATAACCATATACCTGCCTTCAAGTATAGCAGATTATCAGTAGTAGTATCGGAGGTTGGCTCCATCATTGGTTGGGCCTTCCCTCAAATTCTGCTCCATCTTTAACCCCTGTATATCTTGTAAACAGGACAAATTGTGGGTCTAAGGTTTTGTGGCAGGGTTGGTGAAACAGTACTTCCATTGGAAGTCTTGCATGGTTACAGGAGTTCAAGTTCTATATCCCCAAATTCTGGAAGTCAAGAACTCAAGACACTAGGCAAACCAACCATATAACACAATTTAAAAATGGGGTACAGATCTAAACAGAGAATTCTTTACAGAGTAATATCTAATGACTGACAAGCATTTAAAGAAATGTTCATATCCTTAGTACAGGGGAATAAAAATTAAAAAACAAAATAACCAAACAACAACTCAGATTCTGTGTTATACCCATGAGGAGACAAAGATAAAAAACCTAAGTGATAGCTCATGCTGAGAAGGACCTCAGGAGCCAATGGTGATGACCTTAGCTGAAATACCCAACAAAGGGGAGATAGACCACCTTCAGTAAATAGGCACAGCTATCAGTTGAAGGATGGGGCCACTCACGCATCTCAAAACATTATCCCAGAAATGTTCCTGTCCAAAGGAAAGACAGGGACAAAAAAATGGAACAGAGACTGGGGGAAAGGCCATCCAGAGACTGCCCCACCTAGGGATCCATCCCATCTGCGGACACCAACCCCCCACACTATTGCTGATATCAAGAAGCATTTGCCAACAGGAGCCTGGTATGGCTGTTCCCTGAGAGGTTCTACCAGCACCTGACCAATATAGATGCAGATGCCCACAGACAACCATCAAATTGAGCCTGGGGGCCCCAATGGAAGAGTTAAAGGGAGGACTGAAGGACCTGAAGGGAATTGCAACTCCATAGGAAGAACAATATCAACTGACTGAACCACTCAGAGCTCCCAGAGACTAAACCACCACCCAAAGAGTATATATGGAGGAATCCATGGCTCCAGATACATATGTAGAAGAGGATAGCCTTATCTGACATCAGTAGGAGGGGAGGCCCTTGGTCCTATGGAGGCTTGATGCCCCAGTGTGCAGGGATGCTAGACAGGTGAGGCAGGAGTGGGTGAGTGGGTAGATCAGCATCCTCATAGACACAAAGGGGAGGGGAGAGGGAAGATGGGACAGAGGGTTGTGGAGGAGTAACTGGGAAGAGGGATATCATTTGAAATGTAAACAAATAAAATGATTAATAATAAAAAACTACAGAATAACTATGCTACAGATCACAGACCCAAAGAAGCTAAGTAGCAAGGAGGGCTCAAGGAATGGTACTTTTTAAAATGAAAAATCTAACTTTGTATCATTGCTCTATGATATATCTCTTAGAGTATATTATTTTCCTCATAAATATATGTAATGTTTATACACATAAACATATATATGTGTGTATTTATATTAGGCCACATATAAACTCCATACAATTTAATATACACTGTCTTTCTACAATGACATTGGTCATTGATCGTTGGTCAAGGGTAAAGATTCAGGTATTTTTAAGTTAAGTTTTCAATTATGGTCTATTAATAATAAAAGTGATAATTAACATGATGATTGAAAAAAATGTCATGCAAAGCCTTATGGAATTTTTACATTCTGCAGTCCACATTCTATACTGAAGACAATATAGGTAAATGCCTATGATATACAGCTTTCTAATGTGGGTTCGATGGTCACCAACTGAATAGTTCAACCCCTGAATAATCCCCTCCTGTGTGTAGATGGACATTCATGACTACTATAGTAAACTAAAGGACGGGCTCTCAGGTCACAGCACATGTTATCAAAGTGTGTATGACTTCCACTGTGATTATACATCTGACTCCTCTTGCTCACTTCTCCTAAGGGGTAGCTGGCTGTCTTGTGTGCTGCTTCTATATAGGAAAAACCATATGGCAAAAATGGAGGCCAACCCTCGAGCCAGCAGGCAGAGTGAATGGAGCTCTCAGTTCACAATTCAGAATTCTGCCAAATGGAAATGCAATCCTGTACAATCACACCTCAGTGTGAGCACAGACTAGAAGACACCTGGACCTCAGCTGTGGAAGACTGTGCCAGGGCACAAGGTCACAGTGCACACGAATTCCTCAACCAAAGAAACCGTTAGATAACAAATGTGGCTAGGAGACACTAAAGGCCGAGTAAACTATTAATCAATGATTGTCAAATTATAAAACCTTACTGTATTAAAGCCTTATCTTACCTGGGTTTATTTTCCTCTAATTTGGGGTCACATATCACTAAAAGCTAAGCAAATTCCTGAAAATGTAAAATATATCTTTGTGGCTATATATAAAATATATATTAATGTTAATGAGAAACAAATATCAGAGCTTCACAAAAGGTAGAGTTTTGCTGTAATTACTACAGACTACTAATTACGTGCAATTAGTAATAAAATATGCAAATGAAACAAACTGTTATAAACAACAAAGGCTGTTATAATTTTAATAAAAACTTTAATGTATATTTGAAGAATATAATTGATAGTTCTTTTTTCATACCTTCTACAACTGTGAGAAATAATAATAATTTGACCTTCACAAATTCTCAAATGATAAAAAATGCACACTTACATTCACATTCTCCTTTCGGTAGTCTCCAGAGTGCCTTTCCACAGCAAAGAAACGGGAACATAAGAGTAAAGGCTCATAAAGAGGATTTCTCTATGAGTGTTGTCCTTGGCAATGGGATCCCACAGTCAGGTTGAAGAGAACACACTGCCTTAGCAATAGACAGGGCTATTTGTCTGGGGATTTCCATTGTACCCCTTGTCCAACAACTCACTGGAATGCAACTGAGTCCTGCTACCTCATTTGGCGAGAAGAGGTAGCCAGTTGAGACTTCATATATACCATTATTAGTAAACCTCATTAGGGTCGCTTTCATATATTCTAAAATGTTTCTACTGCACTGGGTTCCATATTATCCCTCAAATGGCTTCAATTCTAGTTCTCTCCCCACATTCTCTCCCACTATCACATCTCCCCTCCACCTGCCCAAGTGATCCTACAGTTCCTGTCCAATATCCACAGCACCCACAAAATCTGTTATATTTCCCCCCATAGGATAATCTATGCATGCTCCTAGACCCTTCCTCTATACCTAACATCTCTGGTCTATGGGTTGTATCTTGGTTATCATTTACTTAGTGGCTACTATGCACTTATAAATGGATACATTTCCACATTTATCTTTCTGTGTCTGGGTTACCTCACTTAAGCTGTTGGGTTTGTTTTTTTGTTTGTTTGGTTTTTTTTTTTTTCTAGTTCCATCCCTTTGCCTGCAAATTTCATTCTGTCATGTTTTTAAGAGCTGAGTAATACTCCACTATGTAGATATGCAACATTTTCTTTATTCATTCTTTAGTTTGGGAATATCTAGGTTACTTCAAGTTTGTGATTATTATGAATAGATCTGCAATAAACATGGTTAAGGTAGGAGAAGGAGCTGATAACTAAAATCTAGTTCCCTGTTTCTTGATTCTCTCTCTCTCTCTCTCTCTCTCTCTCTCTCTCTCTCTCTCTCTCTCTCTCTCTCTCTCTCTCTCTCCCTCTGTGTGTGTGTGTGTGTGTGTGTGTGTGTGTGTGAGAGAGAGAGAGAGAGAGAGAGAGAGTCTGTGTGTGTGTGTGTGTGCGTGCATGTATGTGTGCAGTACAGAGAATTTAAGTTCAAGGAAATTATTTTTTAATTCCTAACTGGGAATAAATGTTTTCAGTTTCTAGAGAACTATGAGATGTTTCAGAGGGCAAGAAAATCTATGAATGTAATTCTATACCCTACTAGATAAATATTTAAAAGTGAGGCAAAAATAATTTCATGGGGATTGAATCATTAAATACTTTGTTCTCAGTAATTATTCAGGTGCATTGATGGAAGTTCTAACTCATTAAGTGCAATAAAATTACAATTAATTCAAATAAGCATTAAAACTCATTTTCATGTTTATATTCTGAAAATACTTTCCTTATCATTTATATATTAATAAATATACTATAGAATGAGAAAAATCAACCAATTTTGATAAAAATTTTATTTTATTCCTTATTTGATTCATTTTGGATATCATTACAATGACCATCAATATTTTTTTTATCACTTTTACCCTTACAGCTGTGGTGTACACTGGTCATGAATGGCTATTTAAGTTTTAATTAATTAAAATTAAGCACAATTAAAGCTTCATTTCTTTCGTTGGCCTAATCACACATTAGTTGCTCAGTTGGGAAGCTAAATGGAATGCTCCCACTATCTCAGAATGATCTTTGAGCACTGCTTTTCTGCAAGTGCCAGAATGTCAAGTTTATAAAGCTGGGCAATTGGCATCTCTTGAGTAAAATGGCTAAGGCTGAACCTTAGTTATCCCCAAGAGTCTTAGATTTTAGTATTACAGGCAATTGATGGTTGCTGGGAGAAACAGAAACAGTCTTTTCCTAGGGTGATCTCTCTGATAAGTTAGACAATCCCAAGAGGACTGCTCTAAAAAACATACGTGCAAAACTAAATGGTTTTGGCAGGTTGTATTTATAAGTGTGTGTGTGTGTGTCTGTGTGTGTGTGTGTGTGAGAGAGAGAGAGAGAGAGAGAGAGAGAGAGAGAGAGAGAGAGAGACTAGGTGTATGTGTGCATACACATGATAGAGACAGAGAATTATAATTAAAGAAAAAGAAACCATGAATTTGAAGAGAGAGATATAGGAATTGGAGGGATGGGTAGGGAAAATTAATGTAAATGCAATACTCATATTAAAATTCTCAAAAAAATGTTAATAAATTTTTAAAAGAATTTTGAGTTTCCCAACTGTGCCTGGCTTTTAGTAAACAATATTGCCCATTAACAAAGATTCTGTTAATTGCTAGAGCTTTAGCAAAATTTAAATATGGGGAATGATTTTTTAAAAAACTAGAAACTTATTTGGCCTGATTTGAAAGCTATTAACTATACAAAATATTCTAAAAGCACACCAGGATTAAATGAATTTATATTTTATGAAATACATATACACATACACATACACATATACATATACATATACATGACAGAGACACATTAAATCAAGACTCAATCTATTTTCCATCGTGGTTTGCCACTGTTGCTTATAAAGTCTAGATATCCAGCAACTTCTAAGAACACTTATAGTGCAGGCTTATTGTTCTCCCATTTTCATTTTGCTGTCCATCAAGTGGAAAGCGATTATTATAATATCACATGCAAAGAGAAATGTGGAAAGACTATTACATGTCCTAAAACCATATCCTTGTAGTGGTTTAAAAGTAGCTCTAATTTCCAGCAGAAAATGTTGTTTTATAAAACAACAGTTAGCACTGCTAAGGTTTCCGAGTTCTGAATTGATGTTTGGCTGACGCTGTGGGAAACTTCACAGTACCTCACAACAGCCTCTATCAGCCCTAGGGAATTTACAAGTTTCTAAAATCAGAAGATAAGTGTCATAGTTAGGGTTTTACTGCTGTGAACAGACATCAGAACAAGGCAAATTTTATAAGGACAACATTTAATTGGGGCTGGCTTACAGGTTCAGAGGTTCAGTCCATTATCATTAAAGTGCGAGCATGGCCGCATCCAAGCAGGCATGGTGCAGGAGGAGCTGAGAGTTCTACATTTTCCTCTGAAGGCTGCTAGCAGAATACTAGCTTCTAGGCAGCTAGGATGAGGGTCTTGAAGCCCACAGCTACAGTGATACACCTACTCCACAGGGCCACACCTCCTATTAGTGCCACTCCCTGGGCAAAGCATATATAAACCACCACAATAAGTGCTTCAGTTAGTCTAGACCCATTTTATTATTGCTCTTTGCTTTTTATTGTTTGATTCCTTTCTGTTTTAGAAGTTTCAAGAAGTTCCTTTTTGCCTAAGTTCTGCAGATTCCCTCAACATTCATTCCTAAGATCCTAACATTCCCGGAAGAATAATGACTTCCCCTCACACTTCAGCTTTGCTGTGTGTATGCTTCTCTTATGATGACTTCTGGTGATTGAACCAATGGTCTTGGGCATGGCAGAAAAGCTTCCTGCACATCCAAGAACATTCCACAGTCCCATTTACTGTAAAATGACTATATCATTCACTTTACTAATAACACCTTGCTACACCTTTTTCCATGTCATGGCCAATCAAAGCATGTAGAGAATATGTGTATCAAAATTTAGGTTGAATCAGTTTAATAGAATTAAAAATGAATTTAGTGGATGTATAACTTTGTAAAGTAACAGACACCAGATACAACACAAAATATTTTAAAATAATTTCATGGTACATAATAGTGCCTAAAAACAAAAATGAAGCAATCCATAAATAAGTAGATCTTATCTTGCTGTTATAATAAACAGTGAATTGAATATTACATCTGATGTTTCTCTAGTATGAGGTAACCACACTAAATTTTCTTTTCTTTGTCAGTAATTTATGTTTTCTTCTTTTTTATTTAAAGCATTTTAATGCCATTTGATCATTTTCCCCTCCCCTAAATACTCTCAGATTTTTCCCTACCTCTCTACATATCCAACTTCATGTTCTTTCTATATATCTCTCATGATATAGTTAAATAAAAGTAAACAAATAAACAAACAAACAAAAAAGCCGAGATGACAAATTAACCAAAAAAAAAAAAAAAAAACAAGACAAAATGAAACAAAGAGCTCACACTCACACAAACATGGAGTCAATTCCGTGCTGGTCAACAATGTCTGGGCATGGGTCATACAAGGGAACGGAATTTATACACCCAGTATCACGCTAGTGAGAAAAAGATTTGCAGCAAGTATCATATATAAATAGCTTCATGCTTAGGAATGGGACCCTGTATCTGCTTCCCTGTGTTCTCGCTGGAATTTTGTCAGGTAGGAACCAGTGTCAGCATAATTCATGGTGTCACAGACTCTGTGAGTTCATGAGTGTCCGTACTGTTGTGTCTGAAAAAGACTGTCTCTTTGGAATCATCATCACCTCTGGCTTTGAAAAACTTTCCAGCTCTATTTCTGCACAGATCCCTGAACAACTGAGGTAAGGGTATGTGTGTGGCGGGGTGAGTTTTATAATATTTTTACTAGGGCTAAGAACTCCAGATTTGCTTGCTCTGTACATTGTTAGTTATGGTCTGTGCTAATTACCATCTACTGCAAAAGAAGATTCTCTGAGGAAGGTTGAGCATTGCACAGACCTATTTGTATAGAAATATGTCCTTAAAGGTCATTTTATTGCTATGTTTCTTTAAACAGGAGTCATTTTACTGGTATTTTCTTTTAGGGGAATAATATAGTGCTGTCCATAAAGGACATGATCTAATTATTTCAGGTCTTGGCCACTTGAGCAGTATCAAGTATGTGTTCATGACATACAGTGTGCTTTAACTCCAATCAGATAGTTGTTGGTTGTAACATTTGAGACGCTATTGCAACGGAGTAACAGGTAAGTCGGTGTTGTAAGTTAAAGGGTTTGTTTCTTGGTGGTATAAATGATGACTTTCATTCTCTGGAGGGACACAAAGTGCCTTCCATAACCAAGAACTCTAGTCAGCAGGACGTAAGCTTCTAATTTAGGCACTAGCTCAATTTCACTGTGTCCAAAGACATGTAAGTTTTATCTTCAGCAATAGGGAATTATTATCAGATTATGGAGCGTAATAAATACTTGTGGCTATAGCCTGAGATGTTTGAGGATGTCTATGGGAACCCTAGCACAAAAGACTCAATAAGGTGTAACCCATTCATCATAGCACTGAAGACTTTACTTGGTAGCATAAGATGCCTAGTTTTGGCATTCTCTCCCATATAAAATGATGATTCCACATAAATTCCATTAATATATTATGTATTTTAAGAAGCTTCTATGGTAATAGGTTTGCATATGACTTTTCAGAAATCTTTAGTTTTAGTTGTCCTTCCTATATTCCCCATTTCCCTCCCTCCCACACCTTCCTATTTTCGTTTTGTCTTTATAACACTATCTTCCATTTCTCCATCCCTTTGAAGATCTGGTCCCATGCAGTCCGTTATTAACTACCTAATATGTGTGGTTATTTGGGTTAAAATGAGTATATATAAAGCTCAAAATCTAACATCTATATTCATGAGAAAACATTCAGCATTTGTCTTTTGTCGTCTGAGTTACCTCACTCGGGATGATCCTTTTTCTCTCTGTCCACTTAGCTACAAGCTTTATACTTTCATTATTCTTAACAGCTAAATATTCCATGCTATAAGTGTTCTACACTTTTCTTATCCAATCATCATTTGATAGACTTACAGGTACTTTCCAATTTCTGGAAATTGTGAATAGAATAGCAATGAACAGGGAAGAGCAAATATCTCTGAAATAGGCTGTAGGGTCTTATGGGTAGATGCCCACGAGTGGTATAGCTGAATCTCAAAGGAGATCAATTTCCAGCTTCATGAGGAACAATTCCATTGGTCTCCATAGTTTCCACACAAGTTTGCACTCCCACTAGAAATGAGAATGTTTTCCCCTTTCTTTGTATCCTTGCTAGCATGGGCTGTCATTTGATGTATTGATCTTGGCCATTCTGACTAGGGTAAGTAAGATAAAAACTCAAATAATTTTAATTTGCATTTACCTAATGGCTAAGTATGTTGAACATTTTACTTTCCCTTTTTTCTTTTCTTTTCTTTCTTTCTTTCTTTCTTTCTTTCTTTCTTTCTTTCTTTCTTTCTTTCTTTCTTTCTTTTTTTCTTTCTTTTTCTCTTCTGATAAGTTTTCTCTGTGTAACTCTAGCTGTCCTGGAACTTGCTCTGGGATCTCAAACTGAGAGAGCTGCCACTCTGACTCCCAAGTGCTGGGATTAAAAGCATACTCTGCACAGCCCACCTGATATTGATGTTGTTGTTGATGATGATGATGGTGATGACTGAAATATTATAACTTATTTAAAGGTGAATCCTCAAAACAGACACATTTATAGGTCACGGATATTATAATGAATGGCAAATGGAAGTAGAACTGTTGTTCTTTTCATGGTGGGTGGGAAGAATGTTTTGGCTAGACAATTGATTTTTAACTATGTTGCACTATTAGTACTTATATATAGCTTACAATGTTATAAAATATCTGCTATAAAATCAAAACCAGGAAAGGGGATAGCATTTGAAATGTAAATGAAGAAAATATCTAATAAAAAAATCAAAACCAGAAGCTCCAATGTATGCTGTAAATAATGTATGTTTCCAATGAAGTACAAAAACTTCCTAGCAATATAATGAGGTGATTCTTTTTTGTTTTGTTTTGTTTTGTTTTGTTTTGTTTTGTTTTGTTTTGTTTTGAGAGGGTCTCCCTATGGAATCCTAACCATATAGGATCTTGCTTTGTAGATAAAGCTGACCTTGAACTTACAGAGATCCTCCTGTTCTGTCTCTGCTTCCAAGTATTGTAAACCCCATTTTTAATTGGGTTACTTATTACTGATACTCAGGATTTTAAAATTTTTTTGTATATTCTAGATTCTAGATACTAACCTTATCACAGATGTATCATTGGAAAAGTTTTTTCTATTCTGCACTATGCTGCTTTGCTCAACTAATGGTGTCCTTTGCTGTAGACAGGCACTTTAGTTTATCAGTTGCTAGACTTAATGCCTGTGCTCTCAGTGTCCTGTCCAAGAAGTCCTGCCCTTCTCATGAGTGCTAATGAGTTTAAACCTATTCCTTACTCTGTCTTCTATCAGGTTTGGAATATCTAGTCTCTTTGGTATAGGAAGATACTCTGTAGGCTCCTGGAAGGAAACCCTGGGCATTAGCCCAGCCATAAAACCCTTCTGACTTCGTGAAGTGCTGGGGCAATGGCAGCACAGAGCTTATGGGAGTGGCCGATGAATGACTGGTCTAACTTAAGGCCCATAGCACGAGAGAGAGCTCATGCCTGATGCTGTCTAAATGGCCGAGAATCAGAGACTGGATAGCCCAGAGACCTAGAGTACACCCAAACATGACTGACAGAAATAAATAAATAAATAAATAAATAAATAAATGAAATCAACCAGTGAGAAAATTCCTGATGATATTGAGCTATACTCATTGGTCGCTGCCTTGTCCAGTCATCAACAGAGAGGATTCCTGGGGTAGCAGATGGGAACAGATGCAAAGACTCATAGCCAGACATTATGCACAGAGAAAGCCTAAATTGGAGATCTCGATTGGGTCCTTCCCCTTGGAACTTAGGGAACTCCATGCATGAGGGAGAGGAAAGATTTTAGGAGTCAGAGGGGATGGAGGATACCAGAAGGACATGGTCCATTTAATCAACTAAGAAGGTCTCATATGGGCTCACAGAGATTAAAGTGTCTCAAATTCTTTGCCTGCCCTTAGGACTCTTACTCCTAGTTGCCTTGTCCAGCCTTGAGATGAGGGCTTTTGCTTTATCTTATTGTATCACATTTTGTTGTTTGGTTGTTGTTTCTTGGAGGCCTGCTCCTTTTTAAAGGGAAATGGAGGAAGAGTGGATCTGAGCGTTTTCTTTGGTGATTTTATTTCTTCATTCCTTTCTACTTTAATTTCTTAAATTGTTTTCATTATTTCATTCAGTTGTTTGTATCTTCACAGCCCTCTTCAAATGATTCATTCATATGCGTCTAAGATTCTTAAACATATTCATAATTGCTATTTAAACTCACATCTAGTACCACAGATAAATTGCTTTTCTCAGGTCCCCCTGCATTAAGGTTGCTGCTGGCTTCAGCCTCGTGGTGAGGACTCAGCATCCCTTGCTCTTTCCTGCTGCTGCTTTCGTACTTTTCTTCTAGTCCATCGCCACTGCCATGTTCTTCCAACCCTTAAACCAGCTCTATCAGGGGCCCGCAATCTCTACTCTTCACTGGGATCGAGGTATTCAAATCTATTATGATTCCCAAGAAGAGAATATTTTTGAAGTTTGTAGAAAAGAAAGTCTAAATAAAGCCACAGGGTATAATTAACTAAAAGATGGTAGTCTACGACAATAAATTACTTACTTATTAGCATTCGCTGTATTCATTAAATGTGTCTAAGTATCAATAGTAATGCCAAGAATTACTAAGGTGTAAATTTTAAGTTAACTGACACACTGCCAGGCTCTACATTCTTTACTCTGCAGCATGGAGATAAGAGGTCAGTTTTATGTGAAATGTTATCTAAAACTGTGGGAAAGCTCTAAATAGTGACGATATCAAGAGTATAAGAGCCTCCTGATGACTGAAATACTGTCAAAATCTTATCAGTGAAATATCCTGAGGGATGTATATATATATATATATATATATATATATATATATATATATATGCATACACCTTAACAATGTTGGTGAAAATTCTGTTACATTGTGATGCTAGGTTTTAGGCTCTTATGATCTGATCTTGTCACTTAATATGCAAAAGTAGATTTGCTGATTTTGGCTGCCCTGGTTTCCTGCAAAGATAGAAAGAGAATTGCTAGGATCAGATTTATCCCATAATCCTATAGAGGTGACTATTTTTAGTCCATCCAGGTTTATTTAGCTTGCAAATGCCATGGTTATGCACACTTACAATAAAAATGTGCTTGCCTAAGTCATACATCCCTACAGCAAACTCACACAGTGAAAAGGCAAACTAAGAGGCCATATAACATATTTAAGATGCCTCAAGTATAGAAAGTAGATGAAAATACTGAAAAGGTATAAAGATATATTACAACAATTATCATAAGCTTAAATGACATAATATCTACTACTAACATACAAAGAAGAGAAATAATGATGTAGATTTATTTTCATATTTTGAATAAGCAAAAGAAAGGACTGAAAACAAAGATGCCAGCCAATAAGCTGGTTAAAGTATAACAGTTTGGAAAAATACAGTCTAAAGAAGAAATATAGATGATGAAATAATAAAGATAGATACTTCTAAGGACTAAGTGCATGGAATGGAAACAGGCAACCTCTGGAGGTAAGAGGTTGGGGGGACCCTCCAGAATGTTCCAGAGACCTGGAAGGTGAGAGACTCTCAGGAATCAAATGGAGGGACCTTAGATGAAATGCCCGACAGTAGGGAGAAGGAACTTATAGAGCCCACCTCCAGCAGAAGGATGGGGCATCAGATGACAGAGGGGGTGGTCATCCCACAGTCAAAACTCTGACCCATAATTGTTCCTGTCTGAAAGAATTGCAGGGATGGAAATGGAGAGGGTCCTCAGGAAAAGAAGGTCCAGAGACAGGCCTAACGTAGGATCCAGCTTAAGGGAAGGCCCCAATGTCTGACACTATTACAGAGGCTATGGAGTACTCATAAAAAGGGACCTAACATGACTGTCCTTGGAAAGACCCAATAAGCAGCTGAAAGAGTCAGATGCAGATATTTGCACCTAACCAATGGACAGAAGCAGCTGGCCCCTATTGTTGAACTAGGGAAAAGTTGGAAGAAGCTGAGGAAGAGGGCAACCCTGTAGGAGGACCAGCAGTATCAACTAGCCTGGATTCCCAAGATCTCTCAAACACTGGGCAGTGTACACTAGGCAGCATACACCAGCTAATATGAGGCCCCCAACACATATACAGCAGAGGACTGATGGGCCTGGGTTCAGTCAGAAGAGAAGATGCACCTAACCCTCAAGCTCCAGGGAGCTTAGAGGTCTGGTTGGGTGGGGAGTGGAGGGTGAGGACATCCTCATGGAGACAGGGGCTGGGGAGGAGATATGGGATGTGGAACAGTTGGAGGGTGGACGGGGTGTGAGGGGGGTAAAATCTGGAGTGTAAGAAAAATAAATAAATTTTAAAATATTTTTAAAAAGAAAGAAGAAAGAAAGAGAAGAGAAGAGAAGAGAAGAGAAGAGAAGAGAAGAGAAAAGAAAAGAAAAGAAAAGAAAAGAAAAGAAAAGAAAAGAAAAGAAAAGAAAAGAAGAGAAAAGAAAAGAAAGCAAAAAGGATAAAAGATTAACTTAGTGGAATTTTAAATGAATTTACAAAAAAACTGTTAACATTTGTGCTTTACAAATCCATTTCTGTGAATGAACTCTAAAATTTGGAATTAGACTGGAGAAAAATTTTTGCTGGATAAATAACAGAAAAGATAAAACTCGGAGAGCAAAGAATGAAAAAAAAATCTGTTCTTCAGTTTTCTAAAATTGCAGTTGGTTTACACAACAGTGAAGGCCAGATTGCATCGCATCATCTCCTGCAAGCCAGCTCATGCACACTTGCTCCATTCTTGAAACACAAAATGTCAAGTATTAGGGTTTAGACAATGTTTGTAGTCATAAAGAAAGGGCTCACTTTTTGGGTAACCTGAAGACTCAGGTCTTCCACAGATCATCACACTTGAGGACAAGAAATGATGAGAGATCAGACCGAGGGACAGGACGCTGCACGATGTACCTTTCATTTCTTTCAAGTGCATGCTGTACCCCCATCTGCCATGGTTCACTGAAACCAAATTGGTTTTCTCTTCTTGTATCAATATCCAAATCGAGGCTTGCTCAGAAGGCATCTGCTAGCCTTCTCATTAATCCTGTGAATGTCATCAGTCAGGCTGTTGGGAGCTAAGTCATGTTCCCACTCACAGGATGTGCACGACATTTTCCAGAATGTGCAGATATGGTTGAAAATATTCTCTCTGCTAAGTGATATATATCTGCACTTTTAAGTAATTCCCCAAATACACCTTTCTTTGGGTGAATAATTTTTAAAAAATAGTCTAGTGACTTAAAAAAATTTGCAATTCAGTAAAAGAAATGATTCAAAATACAAATTACAAATGGACAAATACTTAAGTTCCTCAAAGAAAAAAAATGTACTGAATTAGACATACAAAGCAACAGCAGAAAAGAGAAGAAGAAATAATAATAATAATTGTCATAAATATAATTAGCCTCTATATAATAAAAAATTTCAAAATTTCCAATATCTATAAAACATTCCATTTTCTAAGTGACTGTGGCAGTTCTGGGGTGTGGCTCAATTGGTAGAGTACTTGCCTAACATGCACAAAAGCCCTGGATTTGAACTCCTGCACCACATTAAAATGCTGCAGGGGACTGGAGACATGGCTCAGAGGTCACGAGTGTGCAGTGCTCTAACAGGAAGTGTGAGGTCTATGCCAAAGGTCCACAACCATCTACCTCATGCTCCAGTGCACTTGGGGTCTTTGGTCTCTGTGGCACCTTCACTCACATGCACATAACCTAATACAGACCTAAAACTGGATGTAGTAATAGAATATGAGTGGCTGAGTAGAAGAAGCAAACATTCAAGGTCATTGTCAGGTAATGATCAAATTTGATGCTGGCCTTGAGGCTGCATGGCAATTTGACTCAACAAGAACAACAAAATTAACAGAATTACATATAAATAAGACAGACAGACAGACAGACAGAAGATACAGATAGATGATAGAGATAACTAGATAATTATAGATACAAATATTCTGTTTTCAATCTTTATATAGATGCACATATATGTATCTTTTTTTTCAGAGAGGCAGCTCAGCTTTATTCAGGGTGAACAGGGCTGCAGAGCTTTTGGAAGCAGGTAGGGGCTTCCTGAGTGGCTATGTATCATTTGCTGGAGCTTAGGATACTAGGAAGGATTCATTTGCAAGAAAAGAGGCATTCCAGGAATTCCAGGTGCTTGCTGGACAGGTTCTACACCTTGAGAAAAGAAGTTGAATCTATAACCCCCTCATGTCTACAAGACTACTTGAAGCCCCTCAGGTAGAAGATCAGCCAGAGAACAGGAAGCCCCACTAAGAACAAGGAGTTCTCCATCTTGCACCAAGCTCAAGAGAGCTGTATGGACATGCATCCTTCCATAGCAGGATCCACCTTATTTCTACACCTCATTCCCTTAGTCTCTGTACCCAAATACTGCCACATTGGCCACAAAGAATCTGATGGCTGAACTCATTCAAACCCTACCAAGGTCACATTCATACCCCCAGGAATAATGCAGTCTTTCTTAGAGCCTCTTATATCCTTCAGAGCCTGCCCTCCCCTTTTCTTCCTTCTTAATTATTTACACCTCACATAGCCAACTAATTTCCTAAGCATCAAAAATGTGCCTGACATGTTTATATGTGTATTTTAAGGAGTTATGCAACACTTATTTGTCTTCTTGACTCTTCACAAATTCTTTTGAAATTCATACTTATATTTTTGTTTGGGTGCTTTTCAGTATTTTTTAATTAATTAATAATTTTATTTATTTACATCCCAAATGTTGCTCCCCTCTATGTCCCCTCTCCCAGAGTATTTTGCTCATTCCCCATACCTGATCCTGTATTTATTCAGGGTGAACAGGGCTACAGAGCTTTTGGAAGCAGGTAGGGGTATCCTGCCTTCCACTCAGGGTCCTCCTTCCTTCTGCCATCTATGATTATTTTATTCCCCTTTCTAAGTGGGATTGAAGTATACTCACTTGGACCTTCCTTCTTGTTTAACTTCATTGGGTCCATGGAAATGTATTATGGGTACTCAGTACTTATGGCTAATATCTATTTTTCAGTGAGTATATACATTTGTTTTTTATATAAGCAAAATAGAATACTTAGAAAAATCATCAATGAAAATTGCTTAGTATAATAACAAAATAATTATACGCATATCCTCATTTTCCTTCTTAGATTCATGCCTACAAAATATCAATTCAGAAACTCAAGTATTTTTTTATTTTTCTATTAGCTATTTTCTTTATTTACATTTCAAATGCTATCCTGAAAGTTCCCTATACCCTCCCCCGGCCCTGCTCCCCTACCCACCAGCTCCCACTTCTTGGCCCTGGCATTCCCCTGTACTGGGGCATATAAAGTTTGTAATACCAAGGGGCCTCTCTTCCCAATGATGACCATTGGGAAGGCCATCTTCTGCTACATATGCAGCTAGAGACACAGCTCTGGGGGTACTGGTTAGTTCATATTGTTGTTCCACCTATAGGGTTGCAGACCTCTTCAGCTCTTTGGATACTTTCTCTAGCTCCTCCATTGGAGGCCCTGTGTTCCATCTAATAGCTGACTGTGAGCATCCACTTCTGTGTTTGCCAGGCATTAGCATAGCCTCACAAGAGACAGCTATATCAGGTTCCTTTCAGCAAAATCTTGCTGGCATATGCAATAGTGTCTGCATTTGGTGGTTGACTATTGGATGGATCCCCAGGTGGGGTAGTCTCTGGATGGTCCATCCTTTCGTCTTAGCTCCAAACTTTGTCTCTGTAACTCCTTCCATGGGTAAGTATTGAGTTCACACATATACAGTGTTGATGTTCTGTACATTTGACCACTAATGGATTAATAATAGTCTCTGCTTTCTGCACTCTCAAAAGAAACATGTTTTTCTGATGAAATATGAGAGCAAAAATATTTATTAATTAATAAATTTGATATAAGGGTATTTAAAATGAAGTAATTATTAAAATTAGGGGAGGATATTTTGGGTAAATAGAGGTTGAATTGGAGTAGGGCTAGTTGCCAACATAGGTAAATAAATCACATTGCACCCCATAAAAACATGTGATTAAGTCATGCTAATAAGAAGATGAAAACATTCCAGGACTGGAAAGACACTTCATCATGTGAAGGTACCTGCCAACAAGCCTGACCGCCCAAATATTATCTCTAGAACCCACATGATGGAAGGAAAGGATAGGCTCCCATAAACTCCTTTGACATTCACATCAGAGGCATGTGAATGTGAGACATAAAAGGGACATGGCCTATATATGCCTCAACACATAAATAAAAAGGTAGACAGACAGATGGACAGAAAGACAGGATGACAGGTAGTTGAGAGCCCAGAGTTGTTTTATTTTTTTAATCTTTTCTAAAATACACATTGACAAATTGAAAATTCTTTTTTCTGTTGTTTTTGTTTTTTGATTTTTTTTTAAGACAGGGATTCTCTGTGCAGTCCTGGCTGTCCTGAAACTCACTCTGTTGACCAGGCTGGCCTAGAACTCAGAAATCTGCCTGCCTCTGCCTCCCAAGTGCTGGGATTAAAGGTGAAAATTCTTTTTAAGTGAAATATCTATCTTTGAACTCATTTAAATATGTTCTCTGAAAGAGATGGAAGAGAACACGAGTAGGGCGGCGTTACAACTTAGGTTTCTACTTTTCTTTTCCTTCTTTCTTTCTTTTTTCCAAGACAGGGTTTCTCTGTGTAGCCTTGGCTATTCTGGAACTCACTCTGTAGAACAGGCTGGCCTTGAACTCAGAAATTTGCCTGTCTCTGCTTTCCAATTGCTGGTATTAAAGGTGTGCGACACCACTGCCTGGCTGGGTTTCTATTTTTCAAAACCAAGTTCTAATGTATGGCCTCCTCACTCCATCTCAGTGAGCTAATGTGAGTATGGAATGCCATGCTGCCCCTCTCAAACTGTTAGTTGTTTTAAAAACAAACCATGTGAATGGGCCTGAGACTCTTAAAAACCCCACTGACTTTCTACTATGGGGGGAGGGGGGTCGGGTTCCTGATCTTCACAGTTCTTATACCCAGGTGCTTCTGTTTAGAGAAATCACCCTCCCCTCCACCCCCTCGCTTGAGCATCCAAACTCTATTCATAGGAATAAGGATTTCATGGACAAAGAGGGACAAACTTACTAATTCTTTCAATGGAAGGATCTTAGTGCCCAAGTCTGGGAGTCAAAGACAATTTACTTTAGATAATCTTAATAAAAAATACACTAAACACATCAGTTAAACATGATTAACATACCTTTCTGTACTCAGTGTCAAGGCAAGATGATCTTGTGTGTGTAACTGAATTCTTCTGCATAGCCCAGGCTGTCTTCTGGCCTCAGTTTCCAGAGTGCAGGGAAAGGACAACTTCACACCAAATCTATGACAGTCTTTAAGAAATACTGTCGACAGATATTATCCTTTCCTTTATAACAATGTAATAGGACTATGACACTCTCCAAATGAAATCCCCCATTTGAACTTCAAATGCTTTCTACTGACCTCAGATACTACTCAGACACGGAAACTGCCTGCTTCCTGAAACAGCCATGGAGAAGCAGTTCCTTCCCGTTTGTGTTGTCATTTATGTGGCTTCACAGACAACCTTGCTTCCTTTCTCCCTTGATAGGCAGAGAAAACATAGACACTACAACGTAATGTTGCAGCAACTTTTGGTTTCGTACTGAGAAGGCCAAGGAGATGTGAGCTTCAACATCATTCTTCACTAATGCAGCTTTTAAAGTAAATATGAGAAAATTTCCATCCCAGTAAAATGTCTACATAAAAGACTTCAATAAACATTGTGCACATAGTTCTTGGAAATATTTGGACTCTCCATCATAAATTTAATGCATAGTATATCATTAAATTTAAACATCACAAAGAAACTATACATCTAAAAGTATGTCAGAAAATTTTTAATTGTCTGACATTACAAAAATACTAGTTGAGAGATTTAGAATAAAGAGCTAGTTCAAGATTTCAAAATTCTGCACGTTTTATATTGAATAAAATATGTTGCCACTTGATGTAACAGTATTAATCCTAACAGAAAATCATTCATAATAATATGAGAAATTTAATAATTATACAATGTAGGAATGTAATATGGTAAGTATGATTCTTAAACGGGAATCAGAAAGGGTATTTAAATACTAGGACACCTTCAATGTCTGTTAATTAATTCAGGTATTTATTAGTACTGACTCAAAGATTTCAGTTTCATTTTGTGTTTTTAGAAGGAACTAAAAATGATAACTATTTTTGCTCAACTAAATAAAAGTAAGAGAAAAATTCTACATAAGTTTTCCAGTCCCATCTTGAAACATTCCATCAAGAAGCATTTGAAAGGTAGTTCAAAGCCGTGGCAATTTCATTGCTGTGAGTTTTATATGTGTCATAAAGCCTCCTGCTATGGAATTTTTAGGTCTAATTTCCATCCCCAGATAAGAACTGAAAGACAAATTACTTTTAAGCAGCAGCTCAGCTCTATTCACATTCTTCAAAATGATTTGAAATGGTCCAAAGCTTTTTAGAACACACAATGTTGACTGTATCTATTTTAAATTGTCTGCTCTTCTCATCACAGAGATGTCTGGAATATGACTCTCTGGTCTTCCTGTCTAACCTCTGCAGTCTCGTGGTATGTGTCCATAAAAGCAGCCATGCTCTCTGGGTGCACGCTGTCTTCTAAATCACAACTGTGTCATGCTCCTCCATTTGCAAGGAGGTTTTATTATTTTATTTTACTCCTTATCAATATTCTTTCCAAATACAAGTATATCCAGTGCACAGGTAGAATGGCTGTTCTACTAAGCTGTGCATTTTCTGCAAATCCAGAAGGGATGCTGCTAACCAATGAACTGTAGTATGAAAAAATGAGTTAGAAGATGAGCATATTTTACAAAAAGTAAAGTAATATATCATAAATGATAAGATCAAGGTATTTGATGAAAAAATCACTCTCATGTATATATTAAAACAAAAAAGTAATTAAATGCAATACACATTTTATCCACAGACTGCATGTTTTATTTTCTAACATAAGACTTTTGTGAAAGATTCTACTTAAATACAATGTGCTACCATATTCTTTATAACATCCCTATTTATATAGAGTCCAAGTTAATAATAGATGGTTGTCATGATTTGTGTCCTTGAAATTCTTTGTATTATTATTACTGTCTTAACTTTTGCAAGTATTTTATCTGCATTTTATTATATATTTCCATCTTTTCTCTTATGTATAGAATAATGCCTTTAGATGTATTACTATGATTTAGACGGATATTTTCAACAGAATCGAGAAACAGCTGCACAGACTTTAAGATTAAATTTTAAAAAGCACTATTTGGCTAAAATTAACATCTTCTGTCCCAATCTATATCAGTCTGCAGTTCCCTCCTTTCTGTATGACAGACTGAAGACAAAACTCATGCAAACCTGCTGAAAAAACTATGGTAATGCTTATAGTTTTACTTTCAACATAACAGGTTCTGCATTGAAACATTCCCTTAAAGAAATTAATTTTACCCACATGTTGATATATATTGTATTTAATGCATTGTTTATTATATCAACAACAAGGTAGCTATGGTAGCAATGGTTAATTCAGAATCCATTAATTAAAAATATTTTTTCATGGCTATATTCCCTTTCTACTTTTCCTTCTCTCTCTCTTTCCCAAAAGTCACATGAAGAAGAGTTCTTCTAGGCAAAAGAACAATGGTGAGAGACATGACTCTTTGATTCAACAATCTCACGGAAAACAGAAAGACATCAGAAAGGAAGAGCAGATATTTATAGAAAAGTCATCACTGTACTGAGTGCTCTCTTCTCCTAGGAGGATACTTAAAACTGCATTATTCCAACACATCTAGGTAGGAACTTTAACAAAAGTATCCAGAGAATTTTAAAGACCATTTTCTGAACTATCTAGACCCCTGTCTATGAGAGTGGAGTTGTTTTCTATTGCCTGGTTGTGAATGAGTTACAAATGTGAACACTGTCTCATAGCTTAGACCTGCATCATGGAAAATGGGAAAGCACAATGAATTCTATTGAATGACAAGGTAAATCAGTGAAAGAGGACAATGGCTATCTAGGGTGGCAGAAAAGAAGTGGGAGTGATGTGTTTAGGCCAGGAAAATAAAAATAACTCCAGGAAAGTTCCCAGACTTGCTACGTGCACTCCAGTGAAGTTTGCTTGGCAGGCCGAGAGGCCTGGAAACACTCACGAGGCAAAGGGTTTCATGGAAACTCAACCTCCAGGAACTTTGGCATTCTCATAACCCGTATACTCATACCCTATCCCCGCGTTAGTCTGGTGTATGGATCCACGTGCTCTCTTTTAGTATTATCTTTTTATAAGTGCCTTTTAAGATTGAATTCTGACATAGCTAAGCCTTTGCCAGTGTTCCAATATCCCAGAAAATTCTTGAAGCCAACAAACTGGAATTCAGTAGGAATTTAGTAAGAAAGTTACCTATTCAGTAACTAATTAAGCATTACAAAGAACGGATGGGCGGAGCAGCTCAGGGCTGGTCTGCAGAGTGTTTACTTGGGACAGCAGCCAAGCCTCATCAAAACAAAGGAATACACATTGGCCTAGCTAATAGGTGGGTTTACGATGAAAGAGCTAGGGAATCCCTAGACTGTCCCTAGATAGAAATCTTCAGTACAGGCTACATTGCATATTAGAAGCAAGTTGGTGAATTCTTCTGACAAATGGAGATTCTCCACAGATACTTAAAAGTTACACTCATACAAGAAATTATCAGGGCCCAGAAAATAGGGGGTTTGTGGTATTGCATTATTCATGAGAAGGTCTTCTAGAGCAGAACCTCTGGTGGTGGGCTTAAAAATAGACTAGCTTTACATCTGGCTCCCTTCTTAGTGGCAGCGACCTGGTCCCCGCCTTCTTTTGATGTATACATTCATTTTGTATTGTGTCACTGTAACTTGGTGGATGTATCTCCCCTGGTTTCTTGTTATTCTTCTGTATAAAAAGTTTGATGCTTGACTTGACAAATTACATTTAGATTCTACACAATCTCCTGTGTGCATCTGTCTGTCATTTTCACTGACTCCTTGCCCACCTGCAACTAGAGACCCCGTTCCACGCAGACAAAGGGACCCAGAGGGTCTGTGGCACAGACTATACAAAGTACACCTGAGGATCAGCTTCCATACTGTGTAATTTCATTTTTACTCAGATGGAGGGATGAAATAAGAGCTATACACAAATACACACTTTGGCCTCAGCCCAGACTGTTTTTACTCTGCTCTAACTCTCCCTAGGCCTAGTCCTGGAAGCTTATAACTCCCTACAATCTAATCCTCCAAGCTGATTGATTCAATCTGGCCTCTCTTGGATTCTCTGTGAAATTCTCTGCTTGGTTTCTTACTAACTCTGGCAATGTGTTCTAATCTTCTGGCTCTTCATTCTCTTATTCATTCTGTCTTTACCTGTGACTAGTTTGTTCTTTCTGCCACCTGTTTTTATCAGAACTGTCCTGATAACACACACACACACACACACACACACACACACACAATAACACAGATTTTTCTCTTCTTATACTGCTCTAATGTACGCTCTCCTTCCTGTGCTATTCTTATGAGAATTGGGTAAATCCTATTTCTGACTCATTCTGTCAAATCTTTCTCTGACTCTTTACATTGTCTGCCCTTCAATTAGATATCACTTTCAAACATTGATGCTACCTTGTACAAACTAACTTTACCTTCACTGTTGAACATTAAAAGGTGTGTACAAAGGGCATATCTTTATCTTCAGCCAGATCATACTGTAATTCAGAGTGTGCCTGCATTCCAGATTGATCAGATAGCCCCAGAAGGCCTATGGATGTGACCCCTGGCAGAGCAGTCATCTTTCTGGATTATAATTCCTCTATACCACACCCATCTGTGTTTAAGCTAGGAATCGTACACAGTTTAACTATTACAACAGAAACAATTATCTATCCCAAAAATGTAACAGTCTAAATGTCCTTATGGAGATCCACTGATGCAACGATCCTTCATAACTGCAGTCCTTATGATCTATCCTTCAGAAAATATCCATTTCAGCAAGAAGGTTTTGAGTCTGCCAGACTGATGAATGATCCTTCCTTTTTCAGTCAGTTGGTTGGGCTCTCCCATGCAGAGGGGTCAGCTTCTGCTTTGTTTGCACTGCTGTCTTTCTGTCTCTTTCTTGAGTCCTGCCTTTCATGAGGAAGCTTCTCTTATTCGGATCAGATTTTTATCAATTTTGATGGAACTCAGAGACTTTTATCATTTCTGGAAATACACACAAAACAAAACATCTTCTCCAACATTCCCTGACTCCCGTTCAGTAGTTTGGGTTTTGGTTTGTTTTATTTTGTTTTTCTATTAGCCAGTGTCTGCTGAGAGCTGTTGTTTCTGCCTCATTGGCACTCAAAATTTTTAAGGTCACTGAAGCATTCCTCAGTCTTTTTCTGGGAGATCTTATTATCCATTTTTGTTTACTAAGCATCCACTTCAAGGCACAGTTAGATCTTTATGGTCTACACATACCATACACATAGGTAGCATATTTTTAACGTTTAAACTAGACACTTAGGCACTCACATTCCATGACTGCTCTCAGACTCACAGTTGCCTGACATGGGTGAGAAGCCCCTCAGATTGCAGAGGAGGACAGTCAGTGAGAGAAGGTCTTTCAGCAAAACGTCAAACCCAAGGTTTAGTTCTTAAAACCATGGAACTTTCATTTTTAGCAAAGGATGATGGAAAGCAACCCTTGATTAATGTACAAAATGAAAGTCAGGGGCACTATCGTCACACTGTACTAAGGAAGTATGCTACCTGTGCAAATATCTTTTCATCTGCTGTCTACTCTGAAATGAAAACAGAAACAGCAAGTAATCACTGTTATATGCCTTCAAAGCTCAGGTGCTCTACTGAGTACACTAAAGCTTCAAAAGCCCTATGTTAACATGGAGAACTGGACATTACTAAGCCCAGTTTCTCTGGTTTCCTACTTGGCATATGTCTAATAAGTAGTGCTATGTCTTATTAAAGACACATTAAGTAAAATTACTTCTAATTTCCAAGTATTTATAAATAATTTTTTTTTCTGTGCAAGTAAACAATCACCAAGAAGTTGTAGGATCAAAACAATTCTGATTATATTATATTAGAATTTATATTTAATTTCATATATAAAGAGAAATAATTTTGGAGCTATTAGACCTCTATACTTAAGTGGGCTTAATTAAAGTCAACAAATAATGATCAAAATATATGTAAAAGGCATATTATGGTTTTATTATTATATAGGTATGTATATACATAAGGACAATTTATAGCTCACTAAGAAAATACTGTTCAATTGCAAAAAAACAAAAAACAAAAACCTGAACAGTTTCATATTAAACAGTTAGTACTTTAGAAGTCCTAATTTGTCTTCCCCAATTGTCATATGAAAAAATTCTGGAAACTAAGAAACAGGATGAAGCTATGAAAGCAATGACAATCTGTGGGAATGTCCAGGCCACACTGGCTTTCAATTAACTAAAGGTTAGAAAGACATGGTAAGTAAATGCTTTAGAAATAGGAAGTAAATTATGTCCATAACTCTTAATGCATAGTCTTGCCTCAGAGGCTTGGTAACATCCAGGAATACAGAAGAAAACGGTATCATTGTCTTAATGAGTAGAAACAGTGTCCTAAGCAGCTCAAAGAATATTTCCATTGTCTGCCATTCCTTCAACTGAGGCTACAGATTAAATCCAATAGTCAACAGTACCTACAAAAGACCTAATCTGGAAATAACGAATTAAACCCATAAAGACAGAACAGGAAAGGGAAGGCAGAAGTAGGCATGAGAGGACTGAACACTCTTTGTTCTACAGTTCCCGTAATTGCTTTCAATAGTTTAAACTGAATCCTATCTGCAAAATCGCAAGGCTGACGAGGTAGGAAAGGAGAAGGTGGAAGCCCAGACCAGTGACTAGATAGCAGAGCATTTTAGTATGAGATCAAGCAGTAAGATTCTGACACTCTCTGGTAATACTGAGGGATGCTCAATTACACTAATGCACTGGAGGATGGGCAACACAAATGTTTCCATTCACTTGTTAGAACAAACTAATAAGTTAATTATGATACCAAACAAAAAGGAGAGAAAGAGTCGGTCTAGGTTGTGGAGATTAAAGTTTTGTTCTTTAACACTAAGAAATATAATCAATAGAGATTAATTTCTGAAACTAGATGAATGAGTATTTGTGAATCTATGCTGATTTTTATATGATATGAATGAAACAATACTTTCATAAAGATTCATTTTTAAAGTATTAGAATTCCTACTTTCACAGAGCTATCAGCTTAGAACTCTAACAATTGTTTCAACCCATCAAATAACAGAAAAGGATGCACTTAATAAATTTGCTCATGTAATATCATTATGAGGTGCTTCGCTCAGCTGCTTAACACTGTGTGATGGGTAAAATATTTAGTGCTCTGTGCTCATGAAGCTTGCTACGTAATGTATAGTGAGACGAGGAATCCAAAAGGCAAAAGAAAATGGGGGCATGCAAACTAAAATGACAGGAATAAAGGGCACTCCGTCCTAATAAAGAGCAAAAGGTTAAAACTAAATCTATCATATGACTCAACTATGCCACACTTCAGCATATGCCCAGTGGACTTAACATCATACTATATAAGTTCTTGCTTGGCCATGTTTATTGCTGTTCTATAAACAATAGCTAGAAAATGCAGAGATCCTGGATCCCTTTCAACTGAGGAGCAGAAATTGTGATACATATAAATAACGGAAAAGTATTCAGTTTTAAAGAAAAACGAAATCATAAAACCTGTAGGGAAATGGATATAACTGAAACATAGATGCTAAGCAAGGTAACACAGACCCAGAAAGACAAACTCCGCATTGCATCTAATTTGCAGGTCCTAGTTCAAAAACTACACTTTTCAAATTTCTTCCCTTGCTTAACAATAATAAAAAAGATCTTATGATAATGCACAAACACACACAAAGTAAATTTAATTCATATATTAAGAGCGATGCTAATTTGAGAAAATCAAGACTCATGAACAATTTTAGGATTGTAACAATAAAAGATTTTGTCAAAAGGCTAAAAATAAATGTACCATATGAACCAGAAACACTACTCTTGGGCATACAACCCAAGAACTCTATCTTACCACATCCACTTTTATTAATCATCTATTCACAAAGCCAGTAGAAACAGTCTAGATGTTCATAAACTGATGAATGGATAACAAAAATGTGGTATATTTACACAATCGGGAAAAGGAAATATTTTTCTTTCTATAACTAGATAATTCACAAATAAAAAACTTGAGAAGTATTCAGAAACGCTTGTGACTTTTATGTGACAGAAATTCATTATTGTTCACCAGAAGGTAACTGGTATCAGAATTTTATAAGATGATTAAGTGCTGTTTTCAAGTTACATAGTAAAGCTGAAAGCATTTGCCTTCTATTTCTCCTGCAAATAAGCTTACTCATGAAGAAAACAGTTCTAAATCTCCAGTATACCATTAGTCAACTTTGCCTTATTATAAGAAAATATCAGTCATGGCCTACTTGTGAAGTAAGACAGGTTTATTTAGCTGCAGTTTGAAAGTTCAAAGTCAAAAACCACCTTGGTTTGACCTCTGGAGATGGTGACCCATGACAGCACAGCACGTGGAAGTCAGAAGACAACTTTGAGGGAATCAGTCCTCCCATCTTTATACGAGCTCTGAGGACCAAACTCAGGAAAGCAGGCTTGCATGGCAAAGTGCCTTTCTGCATGATACTCTAAAACGCTTATTTTTCCCTTCATATTTCAGATAAGACGGCTACCATATATACTTCACATCTTACATAGTCATTTATCAAAACTACAAAATGAGCACTGGTATGCTACTTTCTAATTAAATTTCAGTTTGTTCCACCAGTTGTTGCGTGGATACCCCATTTCTCTTCCAGGATGTACAAGGACGACTCTATGGGAGAGGCTTCTTTCCTTAATTTCCCTCCGTCTATCAGAGTTTCTCATTCTTTTCTCATTAATTAGGACATGGACAGCCTACCATTTCAAGACTGGCAGATCTGTGTGAGTGTGGGATGTCCATGGGTGTAGTTGTATGATGCTATCATCACTGTCATTCAAATTAAACCGAGATTGTGGATTTGGGAAGAGTACCTAAAAACTTGAAATGCTGTTAACATCGCTACCTATAGGATGAGAGTGGGTGGCACGTGCCTTGATCATGAATATAAGGTATCGTGTGTGTGAGTGTGTCTGTGTGTGTGTCTGTGTGTGTGTGTGTGTGTGTGTGTGTGTATGCTTGCAAGTGAACATGAATTATGATGGAAGGGGAGGTGATTTATAGACTCCTTACAGGGAAAATTATCTATAGAGAATATTTAAAATTCCCCTGAGGAAAATTCACCCCCTTTTCATTTATTCTATTATTAATGTGTCAGTATTTATCTTATACTGTGAATTTTAATGAAATATCAAAAAATCTATGCCACACATTTACGCTCAGTCACCAATGCGGGGCATCAGGACACCTCCACCCACCGAGGGTTTCCAGCCTTATACAACATTCTACAGGAATTCCTTATTCTTCCTAACACAGTCTGAAAAATCAATAATTTTCCTGAGGAGTTCCTGTTTATTTTATTGAAAGATAACATCTGGAATCCAAAGGGTTGTATCCACACCTGTCTCCATTACAGCTACGACTGATGAAGGCTCATTGCTGATGGTTACAATGAGAGGAATGTAGTGTCGATGATAATTCATCAGCTTGAACTGCTAAAGGTTGAGGGCTAAATCTAGCTTTCCACTCTTCTGTAGCAGAACTGCCTGGTCTTATGTTATTTCTTTCTGTTACTTTTGTTTGGACTGTATTAATCTTTTTAAATTTTATGATTTTTTTCCTTGACAATTTTATTCATGAATTTAATGCGTCCTGGATTTTTGAAGTTTAATTTAGTTTTCTTTCTTTTTTCCTACAGCACATCTTCCCATGGAGAACAGGTTAGTTCTAAACTCACTATTTAGCTCAGGGTGGCCCTGAATCCCTGGTTCTTCTGGCTTAGCCTCTTAAATGCTGGAGATTACAACGCAGTTATGTGATATCATACCTGGTTGCCATTTTTAAAGAATTGTACTGTTTTAACCATAATATTTTGAATCATACCTTTCCACGGTATACCATATAGCAAATTATATATTTTATTGACATCTCAAGTGTTTGCTCAGGAAATTTTGTAACCGTATGATTTGTAACACAGCTTGCACTATTGAATTGGCAAAAAGAGATTTAGCAGTCTTTAATAGGAAGACAAAATTAAGCCATTCAGTGCGTGGCTTTAGTGGAAGATGACATAAATATGAGATCATTTGAAAAAAATCATAGAAATATATGGAAGTTCTTTAAGAAGTCATGATGATTAAAATACCCAGTTAATGTTTTCTTTCTGGAAACATTCCATGCTATTTCCTAATTCCTTTTAGTGAGATCAGGAGGAAAAAATATTATGCAATATAACCTTAATTAGTAAAGGAAAGAAATAGAATCAATACTGTCCTAACTTTTCATTTTCTCTCCCTACAGAGGTTTCGATTTTTATAGTCCTATTTTCTCAGGCAAAGTAGCAATAGAACAGTAACTATCCATAACAAATTCTGAAAAATAACATGATTTCTCACCTATCTAGAAAGAAAAATCCTTTAGGGGCATGCTTACGAGTTTGCTTTCTATTATTTGTAGCTCTTGGAGACTAGGAAATCACTTTATTGTAGTAGTGCCTTTGTCTTTCTCTATTTGGCATTATTGATTTGTCTCTACTCCATTTATTTCTGAGCACAGAAGTGCACGAGAACTGATTGTTTAATTTGTTGTTTGTCAAAAACATATCAGTAAGGTTTAGGGACTAGTACTTGCTAACTTAGGTTCAACTATGCATTACCTCTGCCGTCCCACCTTGCCCTCCACTCTGATGTAAATGACAACAACATACAACACTTTTTAGTGGCATGTTCCTTAGCAAAGTCTGAGCAGTGTGTGCCACGTCCTATATGTCCTCAGGAAATTCTTACTAGGTTGTAGGATGATCAAGAGTAGGAATGACTTTCTTGGTAAGATAAAAGGGAAGTATATAAATTTAAATATATGAATAGTAAAAAAAATTATAAACACAATTAAACAAACCTTACCGGGTAGTCTATGGATTAAATATTTTTAATTTTACCTTATTTTAATATATTAGGTTATAAACTCACTAATCAAATTATTCCACATCTATTCTCACATTAAACAAAAATTTAAAGAATAAAAAGAATTATTTGTATATAATATACCAAAACATATATTAATTTAAATATCTGATAAATCATATATATATCAACTTTTTTCAGTCACTATTGCTAAAATTTATGAAAATAAGGATACACACATACACACACACACAGGGGGGAAGATATTTTTCACCCCATCCCTTCAGATAATTCTCCCTAGACACACCCTCACAGACCATCCTATCCAGAATTATTTCTCCTAATGATTTCAGAACTAATCAAGGTAGCAATTAAGGTTATCCATAAGAGAAACCCATAGAAGATGATTACCATAGCACTTCACACTTTATAAGACTGGTATTTATTCATATTCATTGTTGTGTGTTGTCAGTCTTGGTAGCAAGTAACCTCTAAAAAAAAATTCCATATTTGCCTGTAAATCAAAGTAACCCTAAGTAACTGTGAGCAACTGTATCTTCCAAAGGCCATCCAATACGTGTAGAGTGAGTTTTCTATTACTGCAAACAAGAGTCTTCTCTAGGAGCAGGGGAGAGGGCTCAGTGGTGAAGAGCACCGGTTATTTATCCAGAGGACCCCAATTCTATTCTCAGTACACATATGATGGCTCACAATTGTTTGTACTTCCAGTTCCTGGGAGTCTGGTTCTCTCTTCTGGCTTCCTTGGGGAAGAAATGTTTATCTAATTCCATTTGTGGTTCGGTAATGGTGAACATAGAGTGATGATAACCATTAGTAGGAAAAGTTATACTATTATGACATTATTTAACATCCACAACACAGTGCTGTCAGGTATAAGCAGAGCATAAAGCCTGTTTCCTTATGTGTGAGATTCAGCAAACACCAATGACTCATTACTAGGGCGTTTATAATCATCCATCCAAAATGGCATGTGATTGCTGTTAAGAGCTGAGCAAATATTTGCTCTCATTTTCTTTGTCTTCTCCTGAGCACAGGCACTGCTTCTCATTACCCTAACATTGTGTATGCCCTCCACTGAGGACAGAAAGGCATGAGCTGAACAGTATCTAGAAAGTTGTGTGTGCATAAAGAACACTGTCATAAAGCTCCTGTCTTTGTTGAAACTCAACAATGAATAGAAGGACAAAAAGGTGAAAACTCATGGATCAGTGTGTGTGTGTGTGTGTGTGTGCGCGCGCGCGCGCGCGCGCACGCACACGTGTACCTGTACACTGTGTGAGTGTGTGTTTGTGTACATGTATAAGCTGTGTGTTTATATGTACATTTGATATCTGATAAGGTTTGAATATGTCCTTCTCAAAGCAGATGCTATAGGTTTGTTGGGCTTAGAGGAGGGCCCTTTGGAGTCGATCATGGGCATTCCATCCTAATAAATGTGGTTAACTGCTTTAAGGGCCTCGTACTCTGACTAGCTTGTCTTTCTGCCCTCTGCTAGATGAAGACACAGAGCCCCTCCCTGACTTCTGCAGCCCTTACTATACAACTCGACTGCTCTAGAATATCCTGTCTTCCAGAACTGAGATAAGCATTCTTCTGTCTCTTATGAAGTACTCAGCCTCCCTTATGAAGTACTCAACCTCCCTTATGAAGTACTCAGCCTCCCTTATAAAGTACTCTGCCTCCCTTATGAAGTACTCTGCCTCCCTTATGAAGTACTCAGCCTCCCTTATGAAGTACTCAGCCTCCCTTATGAAGTACTCTGCCTCCCTTATGAAATACTCAGCCTCCCTTATGAAGTACTCTGCCTCCCTTATGAAGTATTCTGCCTCCCTTATGAAGTATTCTGCCTCCCTTATGAAGTACTCTGCCTCCCTTATGAAGTACTCAGCCTCCCTTATGAAGTACTCTGCCTCCCTTATGAAGTACTCTGCCTCCCTTATGAAGTATTCTGCCTCCCTTATGAAGTACTCTGCCTCCCTTATGAAGTACTCAGCCTCCCTTATGAAGTACTCTGCCTCCCTTATGAAGTACTCAGCCTCCCTTATGAAGTACTCTGCCTCCCTTATGAAGTACTCAGTCTTCCTTATGAAGTACTCTGCCTCCCTTATGAAGTACTCTGCCTCCCTTATGAAGTACTCAGCCTCCCTTATGAAGTACTCAGCCTCCCTTATGAAGTACTCTGCCTCCCTTATGAAGTACTCAGCCTCCCTTATGAAGTACTCTGCCTCCCTTATGAAGTACTCCGCCTCAGACAGTCATAAACAGGATGAAAGAGAGAACATCAGTGCCCAACACACCTGATAATCTTCACACTCAACTGGAATTTTCATTTTGTTCCATTAGAAACTGGGAGAATATAACCTGGACACTACAATGAAGATGTCTTAGCAGTATCAAATTTGTCAAACTTCACAAACCAAATTTAAATATGAGGGATTATATTTTTTACAGTAAATGCTGATATATATGAAAGCATAACCAAGAAAGGTGTTGAATAGTTGAGAAAAATGCTGTTTATTACAGACCATAATAGCCTGAGGCAATTTATTCCTGAGTGCTAAGGAGAAAAAAAAAAGTGTTCTTTGAAGTAGAGGGAAGTAGATGCAGACAGATGCTTTTCCAAAGAGTTTATTCTGTGTTTACTACTATCACTAAAGTTATAAAGAAAATATGGAACTCAAAAGTGTTTGTTAAGACCGTCTATGGGTGTACAGACAGTAGAAAAGATACTATGCTATATTTTGAAGAGTATACAGGGACTGTTCTCTAACCTTAGTTTTCAGAGCATATACAAACACAAAGTAGCTTGAACTAGATGCATTCTAAAAGACACAGTTATCAAGCTTGTAGTGCAAACTCAGCTCTCAGCATAAGAACTCAGGCTGCTTTGTTTTGTAGATGGATGTGAGTTGAGACAACCCACCACTGACTGTGACGGTCCCTGTACAAGCTTGTTTTGAACTCCAAAAATGGAAAGCCCTGGCCACTCTTTTCCTGCCCAATTCCCAGAATTTCCTTTGACTCAAGCAAATGATGCAGCATGTCCTCCCAAGAGCAACCTGCTTCTATGTGGCGTAAAAGCTGTGACTCTACCAAGCCTAGCACTTTCTTGGGGCATAGCCTATATACATTTAGGTCTCCCTCGCGGGTCCTACGTAGCTCATGAATTGTTACCAGATAAACTAGAAGGTGTCAAGGTAGATGTGAATTAGAGATAAACTGTGATTTTTTTTAAATTTATTTTATTTTTTAATGAGAATGTGCTTCAAATATCACATGGTATTTACCAATAATGAGAAAAGACCTAACTAAAATGCACATTTAACCAGGTCTCCGGAACTTTTATCTATGGGAAATCTAAAGTATAGATATAATGAAACAATTTGAATTACAGATTTTGGCATTACTGTGATTAATATCAATATCCCTTGTCTCTGACATAGAATTTAAACACTTACCAGGGAAAGTTTATCCCCAAAGCAAAAACAAAATAGTGTATTCACTAAAATATAGCTCTAGAGGGCTTTACCATTGATGAGAAGCTATTCTGCCTGGCTCTGTTCCACTGCCTTGCAAGCAGGAGTATTATCTTGTTCTAAGTTTCCATGGATATTTCTCTAGAGAACAGCATTGCTGGATAGAGTATGCCTATCAAGTGGTTCTCAGCCTTCCTAATGCTGTGACACGTTAATACAGTTCCTCATGGTAGAGTGATATCCAACCATAACATTATTTTCATTGATACCTCATAACTGTGATTTTGCTACTATTATGGTTTATAATATACATGTCTGATGTGTAGGATAGCTGATATGAAACTCCTGTGAAAGGGTCATTTGACCCCAAAGGGTCATGACCACAGGTTGAAAACTATTGATCCAGACAAAAGACCAGATTTGTTTACTGGTACTTTATTACAACATTCAGATAGGTTTATTTGAATCCTACATAATATTCAAATCTTCCAAATATGATGTCTCTTTGCTGCAATATGATTTGCACACAGGTTCTATCTGGCTTTTTTTTTTCTTTTTGTAACCAAATAGAAAATGGCCCTTGAGAAAACGAAATAAACACTGTTGTATCTGATATTGCTGTAGGTGACACTTAGTCTCATGCCTCAAACAAAACAATAAATAGGCATTTTTCTTCTCCTTACTAGCACTCATGAAATTGGGGTGGGCCAATTTATTATGTGGAGCTAT
Organism: Mus caroli; assembly: GCF_978045245.1. Classification (NCBI taxonomy): domain Eukaryota; kingdom Metazoa; phylum Chordata; class Mammalia; order Rodentia; family Muridae; genus Mus; species Mus caroli. Next base: position 20,396,852 of record NW_028227258.1, read on the forward strand.
ATATTACAACCTATTTATACCTCTTGAGATTATGGATTCGCATGGGTTAATTACCATATTCCTAATAAAGTTCTACACTCTCCAGACAAAGCTTTTCTCATTAATGACATGGCAGCTGCTCCAAGAGGCCATCCATGCCCGCTATCCCCATTACCTTCTAGTGCTATGACAAAACAACATGAGCAAAGAAACTGGAGGAGGGGAAGATTTGCTTGGCTGACTGGCAGCAGAATTGCATTATGGGAAGGCAAAGCAGGAACTAAGCCATGAACATGGAGAAACCCTACTTACTTGCTTGTTTTTCTGGCTCATGCAGCTAGTTTTCTTAGACACCCCAGGAACACCTGCTCAGTTATGGCAAGACACTCAGTGGCCTGCCTGGACCCTCTTCTGTCAAATAGCAATCAAGAAAATGCCCCATAGGTTTGCCCACAGGTAAGCAAGGTAATCAAGGTGCCTTGTCCCATTTGACTCTTGCTTGTGTCAAGCTGACCAAAATGAAAAAACAAACAAACAAAAAAACCCAAAAAACAAAAAAACAAAACAAAACAAAAAACCCAAAAACTAATCAGGACATGTACTTTGGAGTCCTGCTCCTGTTTTCCTGAAGTAATTCTAAGATGCTTTGTACTTCCACGCCTGAGCATGCATCATAATTATAATTTCCTATTTGCACAATTTCCCTAGACATGAAGGATGCTGCAGTTCAGGCTGGCATAGAACCCTTGTTTCTTCCTGGGCCTCCTGAGTCCTGGGACTATATCTGTTCTCTTCCATACCTGGTGTTACCTAGCGTTTTACCCACCAGACATTAAGCTCCATGAAGAGAGATATTAAAGTTGAATATGACTGCATTATTTAGAATTTCTTATCTCTTGATGAAATATCTGACAGAAGCGATCTAAGAAGTTAATTTGGTCTCGCTGTTTAGGAGGACAGTTCCATCACAGTGAATGAAGCAGCTCAGTATATGGCAGTGGGAGATTTATAAGTCTCCATGGCTATACATGCCTCTTATCCCAAGGTTCCATAACACCCCAAAACCTGTGTCACAAGCTAAGGACCAACTGTTCAAAATAAGGCTTGGGAACATTTCACAACCAAAGCAAAAAATGACCTAGGAAAATAATTGTATAAAATAAATTTATAATGGCTATTTATTGAAAAGAGAGTTGAGAAAACTGAAGGAAAAATAATTTCTTTCTGATACATTTAGCTGATTTTAGGAGTGGAGACAGGGCATGACGATGCAGTCCTGGCTGGCCTGGAACTCAATTTGTAGACCAAGCTGGCCTCAAAGTCACAGACCTGCCTGCTTCTCTCCTGGCTGCTGGGACTCAAGGTGTGCATCACCATGCCTGATTCCAGCTTATATTTTTCCAATAAGAGGTTCCTGAGCAGTAGTCTTTTATGTGTGGTGCTGTGTTGGAAGATGTGGTAAGTAAAAGAGATTGAGTCCCACTGTTTTCCTTTGTTATTCTCCTTCACAGAAGCCTTGTTCCAAGATAGCTCGTGTAATTTGAAATTTGTGAGATAGCAACTCTGTTGTTGAGTTTCTCTTAAGTACTAATTTCAGTGAAGATAAATTATCTATGGAAGTGGAGTTTAAAGCATCGCTGTGGGCGCAGTAATGAGAGTCCTGAGTGAAACCGAGATTTGCAGGTGCCATGGCCTCGATTGTGATCCCTAATATCCACACACAGAAGCTCTACCACTTCAGTGGGGTGATCAGCCTTATCAGAGCTAGTGCCTTCAGAAGATGATTATGGTTAAAGTGAATCATAGGCTGGGTCCAAATCAGAGATACAGTTGCCTGCGATATGCAAGGAACAGCTACATGAGGCCTTACTTGAGGAAACCCACCACATATTTCTTTCACCAGAATTCAAACTGAACTGAAGTTTAGCCTTGAGCGTCTAGACTCCAGAACTGTAATGATGGAAGTGTCCAACAATGTGAACATACATGTTTATTCCATGAAGTCTGGGGTATTTTGTCATGACAGTAAATAGATGACTCCAGCAAGCAGCTCAGGAAACTCACCTAAGTTTTTTCATGAGAAAAATAATGATTATTATGACTCGTAGACTCAAATACATTTGGTTATTAAAAAGCAGGTATGGTTATACTTAAGGTAAAAGATACAAGCAAAAATTCTGTGTCAGAGCAGAATGGTTTTAGAGGCATTCACCATCATGGCAGAAGACAGTGACTAGGCAGAGGAGTTCTGACGATGCAGGCGAGGGGACTGACTGAGCAGGCACTTAGCTAACTTGCTCCTTTTCTCTCCCAGCTGATGGAAGTGTACCACGCAGAGTCTGGGTGTGTCTTCCTTCTCCGGATAACTCTGTGGAACTGCCGTTACAAACATACCTCTGATATGCTTAACAAATCTTCTAGGGGATTTTAAATTGAGTCAAGTTGACAGTGGAGATGATCTGTCAGAGTAACTCACTAGCGCACTGTGAATCCAGGGAGAAAAGCCTTCCCTTGCCTGAGACTCACAAGCTACTCGCGGAAATCTTCAGTATACCTTTAGCTAACTTATGCTCTTACATATCACGGACAATGCACAGAAGAATCATTCTGTAGTTTTGGAAAATGATGTCATTTCTTTTTACTCTTGTGAGAATCTGTGATGCTCTTTCCCACTTTATAATGTACTCAGATAATGAGCATGGCTGTTAATTCTCAGGGAACATACATAATATGTTCAAAACACGGTATAATCACGTGTGCAGATAATGCGCATGGCTGTTAATACTCAGGGAACAGACATAATGTGCTCAGAATACAGTACAATCATGTGTATCACTCAGTACTTGCACTATGCCGTTTTCTCCTGTCAGATTCACAACCTGCTTTTCATTCTGCAAGGCTCACTGCTGGGATTTGCTTAACTCTCTCTTATTCCCAACTAAAGAGAACTGTGTTCATCCACTCCCGAGCACACGGCATCTCTTCCTATTGATCTTTGCTGCATTTTAATTTGCACTGATAATTAGTTTTGTTTTTCAACTTGACTTTTTTCCAGGGCAGAGTCTCCTTCATGCATACCTGAATGCACAATACGCTGCCAATTCCAAATGTGGATATTTTCCTGTTCTTTCTCCTTCTCTTCTTCTGCTTGCTTTCTTCGGTTAATTTTACCTCACAAAATTCATTCCAACAGATTTACAAATTTAAATTATTACTATCCGGCATATTGAAGAAATTACATTTATAAATTTTAGGATCTATAAAGAATTACCTATTCATTAAAACATATATAGGATTTTCTTATATGTTACAAGTTAATATTTTCATCTCCTTGGGATTTATTACATAGTCCTGCTCAGTATAAAATTCTAAATAAAACATATTTATTTTAGTAAGCCAATCTAGTGTCCCAAAATTGTTTTTCAATATTAATTCAATTACTGAGACTAGCATAGGAAGGGAAAGTTAAATTTGAATGAGAAAAATGGTCCATTTTGAAGTGCTTATTTAACATGTGAAGGCAAAATACAATGTCAAGTACTTAGACAGATTCTACAATATATACTTGTTAGTGAAAAGTCTTCAGTAGCAAAGCAGCTACATAAAACTCAATTTCCACTTCTCTTTTTATGCTCTATGAGAAAAATTTTAAATTTACTTATCAATAAGAAGGGGAATTTTATTTCAGGATCCTAAGAGAAATCAATCCAATAGAGCATGATGCATTATGATGAACTGCCTCAGATATCTGTGGAGACTGACACGTTCTCTCACCTGATGTGGGAGCTGGAGACCCAGTACAGTTGGCAGTATGGTTCTGAGAAACAGAGCTTACTAATAATAGAACAGGATAGCTAAAAACAACCTTGGGAGATGGGATCCAACATTATAAGATATTTAATCCTGAAAATCCGGTGTTAGTGTGAGGTTATTTTTTGCTTACTCAGAAACAAGACTGAGCCATCAAGCAACTTACACAACCTCTGATTGTTAAGTCTACATTTTCCTAAGCATCATCAATGAATACAAATACTGCTGGCACTGATTTAAATTTTATAGCAATAAAGACTTATGGGGTTTGTTTCCTATTTATAAAAAATAGTATTTTAATAGTTGTTAAGTGTTTAGCTTGTATCAGATATCTACTCATTAATTAATAAACTTTTAGAACCCACTGATTCTAAAATAGTTAATTTTTCTTAATTGGAAACCTTAAGTCTTAATTACATAACAATTATATAATGTTATGTTAACTACAAAGAAAGATGGTGTATGTTTATAACTCCTGCACTTAGGAAGCTGAGGAAGGAAAAATATGAGTTTAAGGCTAGCCTGGGCCACATAGAGTGATGCTAACGTAGTCTAGGCTGTAGAGAAAGATCTTAGCACAAAAGCAAGCTAATGTAAGATGACATAAACCAAAGGTTAACAAACTGATGGTGTATTGCTTTCCCTCTCAATAATACATCTGATGGAAGTTATACAGCGTCACGTGTTCATAATTGAGTTACTCAGGGAGTAACATTTTAATGAAATTTAGAATTAGAACACCTACCAAAGAGCAGCAGTCCCGATTCTCATCATCCCTTGACACTGTTTATTGGAATGGCTTTTATTTCAGGTTTTTTGAGACAAGTTCTTATTATGTTGCCTACAACATAACACAAGCTGTTCAAACACATAAAGATTCTCCTGCTTAACACTCCTGTGTATGTTTGTGTGTGTGTGTACATATATATATAATACAGAAAGTCAAACACTGCAAGTAAGTTTCATAAAGTGTTGGTTGCAAAAGTACAAAAATAAATTTGGAGCCATGGATTTCTAATAATTAAAAAATGGGCATGGAGAAATATTCAACACACAAATCCTGAAAGAAATGAATAGTAAGTTAAAATGGGAGTGTCATATAATAACATCAATTACTTCCTGAAAATTGTATATCCTGTACAAGAGTATAGTATGTACATGCTATATATATACAAAGCACATACCATCAGTGATAGCATTTGACTCATGCTGTAAAAATCCCACTATTTTTGCTATAGTAACATATCAGTAGTAAATATACAAACACTATGGATTTTTTGCTAAGAAAGTGGGAAGTCCCTTAGAAGCAAAACAAGATAAAAATAATACTAAGGGTTTTTTTTATGTAAAACTAAATTGTCAGTTTTAAACATACTTATAAGAGGTAATAGTCATAAAAATGAATTAAAAGTCTAAGAATGCTTTAAGAAAATTCAGTGAATTAAGGAGAACATTGACTTTAAATTAACAGCAAGTATTCTAAGGCTATCAGTAGAACAATGTCTGACACAATGACAGGGCTACAGGAGCACTAAACACATAGAGCAAATGCATTGACCACAGAGCTAGCTGTCTGCAGAACCCAGGAGCAGTAACAATGGGAGCACTAAACACAGAGAGCACACACATTGGCAACAGAGCTATTTGTGGAATGCAGGAGCAGCAACAGCATCACAAGATGCTAGAGGAGCAATGGGCAGAAGGAGGTTAGGACTGCAGAACTAACAAGGAGGCAGTGGGCAGGGACATGACCAAGATGAGAAGAAATTCTGTAAGACAAATATAATTTGCACAGGCACAAAAGAATTGGAAAGGAATTAGAAAGCTCTGTATGAAACTGATGTGTATATTAATCAACAGATAAAAATGCTCATCTTGAAGGAAATCAATCTACCAATATTGACTGACTGTGAAACAAGTTAATGATTATCCACATAGCGAGCATCATTATCTATTAGAGCTATAATCCCACACAAATCCTAGCACTGTCATGTCCGTCCCCATATCACCATTTGAAACAATGGGACTCAATGATGCAAAAATACTCAATAAAATTCTTGCAAACTGAATCTAGCAACACATCAAAACCATCATTCACCACTATCAAGTAGGCTTCATCCCAGGTATGCAAGGTTGGTTTAATATATGAAAATCTAATAACGTAATCTACTATTCAAACAAAATCAAAGAAAAGAATCACATGATCATTTCTTAGATGATGAAAAATCTTTTGACAAAATACAACACCCCTTCATGTTAAAGTACTAGAGATATCAGGAATTCAAGGCCCATAACTAAACATAATAAAAGCAATTTACTGCAAACCAATAGCCAATATCAAATTAATTATAGACATACTTGAAGCAATCCCACTGAAATCAGAGACAAAACAAGGAAACCCACTCTCCCCATATCTATTCAATATAGTACTTGAAATGTTAGCTAGAACAATAAGACAACAAAAAGATTTCAATGGATACAAATTGGTAAAGAAGAAATAATGGTATCACTATTTGCAGATGATATGATAGTATACATAAGCGACCCCAAATATTCTACCAAAGAATTTCTCCAGCCAATAAACAACTTCAGCAAAGTGGCCGGATATAAAATCAACTCAAATAAAGTCAGTAGCCTTCCTTTATACAAAGTATAAACAAACTGAGAAAGAAATTAGGGAAACAACTCCCTTCACAATAGCCACAAATAATATAAGATATCTTGGAGTAACTCTAACCAAACAAGTGAAAGACCTGTATGACAATAACTTCAAGTCTCTCAGGAAGGAAATCAGAGAAGATCTAAGAAAATGGCGAGATCTCCCATGCTCATGGATTGGCAGAATTAACATAGTAAAAATGGCCATCCTACCATAGGCAATCTATAGATTCAATGCAATTCCCATCAAAATCCCAACACAATTCTTCAAAGACATGGAAAGAGTAATTCTCAAATTCATCTGAAAAGGCAAAAAAACATAATATCAAAAACAATTCTTAACAATAAAAGAACAGCTGGGGGAAATCACCATCCCTGACCTCAAGCTTTACTACAGAGCAATAGTGATAAAAACTGCATGGTATTGGTAACAGAGACAGACCCATCGATCAATGGAATAGAATTGAAGACCCAGAAATAAAACCACACACTTATGGTCACTTAATCTTTGACAATGACACGAAAAATATATAATGGCTAAAGGAGAGCATCCTCAATAAATGATGCTGGTCTAACTGGCTGACCATATGTAGAAAAATGAAAATGACCCATATTTGTCACCTTGTACAAAGCTCAAGTCCAAGTGGATCAAGGGCCTCAACATAAAACCAGATACATTGGATCTAATAGAAGAGAAAGTGGGAAAGAGCCTTAAACTCATTGGTACAGGGAGGAATTTTCTAAATAGAACTCCAATGACTCAGGCTCTAAGATCAAGAATTGATAAACGGGACAAGGACATAGTAAGACAAATCTACAAATTGGGGAAAAAGTCGTCAGTAACCCCACATCTGGTAGAGGGCTAATATCCAAAATTTATAAAGAACTCAAGAAGTTAACCACACACACACACACAAAACCAAAACCAAAACCAAAAAACAAGCCAATGAAAAAAATTGGGGTATAGAACTAAACCGAGAATTCACAATTAAGGAATCCCAAATGTCTGAGAAGCATCTAAAGAAATGTTCAAAGTCCTTAGTGATCAGAGAAATGCAAATCAAATGACCCTGCGATTCCACCTTACACCAATCAGAATGGCTAAGATCAAAACCTCAGATGACAACACATGTTGGAGAGGATGTGGAGAAAGAAGAACACTCCTCCATTGCTGGTGGGATTGCAAAATGTACAACCACTCTGGAAATCAATCTGGAGGTTCCTCAGAAAATTGGAAATAGATCTATCTGAAGACCCAGCAATACCACTCTTGGGAATATACCCAAAAGATGCCCCAACATGCCATATGGGCACATGTTCTACTATGTTCATAAGTGGCCTTATTTGTGATAGCCAGAAGCTGGAAACAACCTTGATGTCCCAGGACAAAAGAATGGATACAGAATATGTGGTTGATTTACACAATGGAAGACTACTCAGCTGTTAAGAATGAGGACATCCCAACTTTTGCAGGAAAATGGATGGAACTAGAAAATATCCTGAGTGAGGTAACTCAGATGCAAAATGACATGCATGGTATGTACTCACTAATGAGTGGATATTAGCCAAACAAAGAAAAAAAGTGCAGAATACCCAAGATAAAATCCATGGAACTCCAAAAGGTAAGCAAGCTGAAGTGCCTAAGTGAGGATACCTCAGTCCCATTTGAGAGAGAGAGAAGAAAGCAATTACAAGTGGGGAGAAAGGGAAGGACCTGGGAGGGAAAATGGACTGAGGGCTGGATTAGAGGCAAGAGGGGGACCTGATCAGATATTGGGTCAGGGAAAAGGACTGAAGTCCTGAGGACCAGCAGAAAGAATGGAAACAGGCAACCCTGGGAGAAAGGAGGTTGGGGGGACCTTCAAAAATGCACCAGAGACGTGGGAGGTGAGAGACTGTCAGGACTCAAAAGGAGGAACCTTAGATGAAATGCTCAACAGCAGGGAGAGGGAACTTGTAGAGCCCACCTCCAGCAAGAAGACAGGATATGAAGTTAGGGATGGGGTTGCCATTCCAAAGTCACAAATCTGACCCATAAATGCTCCTGTCTGAAAGAGTTACAAGGATGGAAATGGAGAGGAGCCTGAAAAAAAGAAGGTCCAACAACAGGCCCAAAGTGGAATCCAGCTCAAGGGGAGGTCCCAAGGCCTGACACTATTACTGAGGCTATAGAGCACTAACAAAAAGGGACCTAGCATGGCTGCCCTCTGAAAGACCCAAAAAGCAGTTGAAAGAGTCTGATGTAGATATTTGCACCCAACCAATGGACAGAAGCAACCGACCCCTGTTGTTTAATTAGGGAAAGGCTGAAAGAAGCTGGGGAGAAGGGTGATCCTATAGAAGGACCAGCAGTCTCAATTAATCTGGGCACCTAAGATCTCTCAAACACTGGACTACCAAACAGACAGCATACACCAGCTGATATGAGGCCACCAACACAATACAGTAGAGGACTTCTGGGTCTGTGTTCATTCAGAGATGATGCACCTAATCCTGAAGAGACTAGATGCCCCAGGAAATTTAGAAGTCAGGTGGGGTGGGGGATGCGGGCATCCACGTGGAGACAGGGGTTGAGGGGGAGATATAGGATGTGGAACAGTTGGAGTGTGGATTGGGAGGGCAATAAATTATGGAGTGTAAAAATTTTTTAAAAATTAAAGTAAAAAACAGAAGACCAGTTCAACACACACAAAATGATGACACAAAGAAGCATGCAGATCTTCCCAAACTACACAATAAAGCTTAGATTCACGAAAACACAAAAATCTAAGAACTCTACTTAATGGTCTTACTACTTTATTACAATTACTAACCCCCTTCCAAATGAGGTTTAAGTTGCTGTATACAAAGTCTGCTTCAGGGAGTGTTGGGTAGTATGCAGATGGATTAGTAATACTAAAGTCCATTCAAAAAAAGACATATGGAAACCTACTAATATAGAAGCTTCCACATAGATAGATAGATAGATAGATAGATAGATAGATAGATAGATAGATAGATAGATAGATAGATAGATAGATAGACAGAGAGGTAGATAGATAGATAGATAGATAGATAGATAGATAGATAGATAGATAGATAGATAGATAGATAGATAGATAGACAGGTAGATAGATAGATAGAGAGATAGATAGATAGATAGATAGATAGATAGATAGATAGATAGATAGACAGATAGATGATAGATGATAGACAGACAGACAGACAGACAGACAGACAGACAGACAGACAGACAGATAGATAGATAGACAGAGAGATAGATAGGTAGATAGATAGATAGACAGACAGACAGACAGACAGATAGATGATAGATAGATAGATAGATAGACAGACAGACAGATGATAGATAGATAGATAGATAGATAGATAGATAGATAGATAGATAGATAGAGATATACTTAGATATATGAGTTAAGATCGAGTTACCCTATTATAAGTAGACAATGTCATTAATAGGTACTAGGAGCAAACTAACCAAAAGCCCAGTGTAGGAATGATATAAAACAAGTTTGCATCGACTCATCTAAACAATTCAAGCTCTGTATTGCTCTTGGTTTTCCTCCAGAACTTAAAAGTAAGGTCCTAAAGCTGAAGGTACTACATGCCAGCAAAAGAGCATGCCAGTGACAAAGCTGGGAAGATTCTAGAAGTTTTATACCGCTCGTTAACTGTCATAGTGCTGGAAGATGCTATGCTAAAAGAGAAGAAAGATGATCATCAATCACATTCAGCCAGGAATCCTGCAAAGAACAATAATGACTGGTCTAGAAAAACATACTGGCTGGTGCAATAGGTGCACACACATTATGAGAGTAACCAAAGACTTTCTGATTAGACAAGTCCTACTTCACAGAAAGAAACCTATGCCTGGTACCTTTACTGGACTAAGAACCAAGAGTTGTATAGGTTGTACAGCATAGGACTGAATATAATACTATTTTTCTGCTAAATACACACAGAATTAAACCTATTTCTAATGACTTAGTACACCTACAGATAGATGTATTTCATAACCCTCACCTTCAAATGTCACCCTCCAGATGTGTTGTACATGGTGATCATCACCATGATTCAAACCAGGCCAAAGTACAGAAAATATAAGACTGCATAATACTTACACCTACATGGAACATGGTGACTAAACCTTCCTTCCCCAGAGGGAAGAATCATGCAGAACAGGGGACTTGAAGACAGTAAAAGCCAAAAGTTGTAGATAAACACAAGGAAATACGACCTTGTGAACACCGGAGGGCTGCTGAACACTTAAATTTACAGTACTTGGGATGGTATCCAGAAAACCTATTGCAAGGCCAAGCCAGACCAAATACCACATGCAGAGGGAAGCTGGGCAAACCATCTCACCCCTAGCTCACCCTTCACCCCTCAATGTGAGGCCATTGGCACATATTAACTATGTTAAGGAAGAGTTGATATTCTCTAGTCGTGTAGCCCCTGGTAAGTCAACCATATCCCAATGAAAGACCACACGCTTACCAGTATTTTTGCATCACAAAATGGTCTTGGAAAGTCTTTAAAAGAGGTAAAAAGTCACAAGGTTGGTTGTTGAGGGAAAAGCATGAATTTGTGAAGAGTTATGGGAAGGAGGGAATTGATCAAAATTCTCCAATAACTAATAACAATTTTAAAAATTAAGAAAAACTAATTTCAAAATGTCTGCATCAACAGGATACATGAAACAATTTTAGCTTATAGCATTCTATTTTATAAAGCATTTTACCTATGAAATACGGAAAAAGTCAATCCAATTTTTAAGCATTAATTATTATAAAAATATTTATGTCTCTGTTGGTTTAATGTTTTATTTGATTGCTCTCAATAATATAAAATGATTTAGTTAACATTTTATTATTTAAGTATAGACTTAAACTACAATTGCATTTACACATATTTTAGAACATTAACATGAAATCCATATTAGAAAGAAATAAGATGCTTCAAAAACAGATATTAGCTTCCTCCAATAAATTAGTGGACTGACAACAGAAATATCAAATTAAGTATATGACAAAAGAGATTTAAGAGAATGTTTAGCTGAAGAAACTATTCAAATCAGAATGGCTTGCCTGTTCTGTGGTGAGTTGTAAAACTCACACACACATGCAGAGGAAAATAAAATTGAAAACAACACGACTTGTGCAAGTGTGACAGACTGAACAGTGTAAATGAAAGAATAAGTGACACACTTTTGAGACCGACCATATATTAATAATAATTACAGTGAACAAAAAATATAGGAGTTCATAATTGAATAAAAGAACAATATCATTGAGATTGCAGCCATAATTTATTTTAAATATATAAAATATCTCAAAAGGGTAGCAGCACATGTATAAACATATACTTATACAGAGATCATTCCTAAAAGCTAAAATATGTTTAAGGTTGATTTTCTATTTCAGTGGAGAATATAGGTCTTGCTAATCCTGATCACCGAAACCAGAAGCACTGACTACAGAGACAGCATTTTTGGGTGGTGATCTCCTTGAGGAGCTAACAATAATATTGCCAAATATCACATTCAAAAGAAGAAAGAGGTTTATGAAGGAACATAAGCTGCTGACATTTTATCATCATTTTGAGGACATATTCCTGAGCTACTTGGGCACATTTAGCAAGTGACCTGGGTAATGCTCACAAACTACAGCAATTTAAATATTAAAATGGAATTTTCTGCAAATAATTAAATATACTCAGACATGAAGAAAATTCAAAATATACCCTTAAATCATTTACATCTCCTGAAAGATAAAACTTGCAAAAACATTTGTTTTTATAGGCTCTTCAGCTTAGGTGAACTGTAAAAAAATGTTGTATTAATTGTATTTGAAAAATAATTTTAAATTTCTAAAATGCCTTATCCTTAGTGAGGAGTGTTGAAGCATCCTGAAGCATCTGTACACCAAATGCTCTCACAGGCACCACAATACTGGAGACGAGGCAGAGAATGCTCCCTGGTCCAGCAGGAATCTTTTTGCTAGATTGTACTAGCTTGGGTGAGTTGCCAGAATAAGATAAATGGAGTTGGGCTGTGCCATTAACCTGTGACATTTCTGACAGTGGTGGGCTGTGTGCAGTGAGAAAGTTGACTTTTTTTCCTTGCTATCTTTCAACTTATAATAGAAATAAGAAAGGATAGGTGAAATGTTCTCATGAGAGACAGTAACAAATCAGGATGTCTGCCTTGAATAATAGATGTTTTCCTACTATAGGAAGAAATAGCTTCTCTATTAGGAAGCCTTAATAAGGAATATTATATAAACCAGTCTATCTAAAAGAGATCAACATGAAAATATTTTTATGTTCATATGGATAATGAGGAACAACAAACCTCTTCACTGAAATTATGACTTGTTCTTTAATCTATAAGTAAAATTAATTAACCCCACTTTTTATGAATATAAAATTTATGCCATTCTTAAAATAAATAAGCTTTTTTAATAAACATAGCAATAATAGCATTTATTTTTTATATTTTTCCCCATATTCTTTTTTATTAGTATTTGCCTCAATTACATTTCCAATGCTATCCCAAAAGTCCCCCATACACTCCCCCCATATTTTTATATTTTTAAATTTATCAAATATCACCAAAACTTTATCATACATTTGTATTGTTTAGTTTTCTACTGGCATAAAGAAAGCAGAATAATCAGGTAAAAGCTATAATTTCAAAAAATAGAGCACAACATTTTCATGAAAATGATAAATAATCAATAGGACCATGAGCTCTTGCTGAAGATATTCACTGTTTATTTGGGAGATAAATGCAATTGCTGATGTTATTCCTTGCTCTCCATGTATCAATCATATGACCTCTTCATGATCCCAAATCCTTTCTCATAAATATAATATAAATGTGCACAAAATTCATGCTTTTAGGACTATACTATAACACATTTATTGAGCCATAACAACCAGGGTCTGTGATAAAACTGTGATCAATATGCATGAGCAAAATTGATGGATAAGTCAGTATGCTGCAGGGTAAGTAAATGAAGATGCAATGGGATGAAGACCTTGAGGGCCATGTGGCCATATGTAGAAAAAGGATGTTAACATAGCACCAGCCCCTATATCTATAGTACAGTGACGAAACACTGGAGACTGGAGAGCACCGTTGATATTCTATAACTGAAAATGTTATGAGTCATCAGGACAGGGGCTAAAGGATGTCTCAGTTGGAGAAATGCTGCTGTGTAAGAAAGAGGATATGAGTTCAGACCTCCAGTATCCACAGAAAAAGACAGACACAGCAGCATATGCCTAACCAGCACTGGAGACTGGAGAGGTACAGCTAGGCTTGCTGGCCAGCCAGCCTCGCCTAAAGAGCAAGCCAGTGAAAGACCCTGTCTCAAAAAATAAATATGCCAGCGAGATTTTGCTGAAAGGACCCTGATATAGCTGTCTCCTGTGAGGCTATGCTAGTGCCTGGCAAACACGGAAGTGGATGCTCACAATCATCTATACGATGGAATACAGGGCACCCAATGGAGGAGCTAGAGAAAGTACCCAAGGAGCTAAAGGGATCTGCAACCCTATAGGTGGAACAACAATATGAACTAACCAGTACCCCCAGAGCTCAAGTCTCTAGCTGCACATGTAGCAGAAGAAGGCCTAGCCGGCCATCACTGGAAAGAGAGGCGAGGCCCCTTGGTCTTGCAAACTTTATATGCCTCAGTACAGGGGAACGCCAGAGCCAAGAAGTGGGAATGAGTGGGTAGGGGAGAGGGTGGGGGGAGGGTATAGGGGACTTTTGGGATAGCATTTGAAACGTAAATGAAGAAAATATCTAATAAAAAAATAAAAAATAAATAAGATGGATGGCTCCCAAGGAACAACCGAACAACCAGGAGATTGATCTCCGGCATCCACAAGCATGGGGACAATTTCATTCACTCACATACAGGTACACACACACTCACACACACAATATACATAGGCTGACCCACAAAAACAGACATAATCATTTACTCACATATTTTTTTCATCCCAGTTTGTTAAATATGTACTATAATCAATAACTGACTCAGTCATATTTAAGAAATCCATAGATATTAATGTGAGGACATGTAGATATGCAGACAAATAAGTAGAAAGGATTATTTTCCTCAGCATTAGAAAATATAAACCTTATACACATATCTCAGTTATTTTAGTTTCTCTATTTATAAATTCTTATAATAATACAGTAATTAAATCAATATAAAGCAAAAGAAGAAACCACTGGATGTGTAAGACATTTATTATATAATATATATATATATTTATATTTATATATATATATGTATATATATTAGTATAGAATAGAGTTTATTCAGGGCATGGGGAGTGGAGTTGAGAGAAAGGCTGAGAGAGAGAGAGAGAGAGAGAGAGAGAAAGAGAGAGAGAGAGAGAGAGAGAGAAGGTAGAGGAGTAGCCATGTGCACATGGAGAGAGGGGGGAGGGGTAATGAGGGGGAGAGGGAAGTACAAGGAGGGCAAGGGGTAACAAGAGAGATGGGGAGCAGAAACAAGAGGAGAGGGTAAGAGGGCAAGAGAGAGTGATACTGATATTTTTAAGTTTTGAATTTTTTTTTACATATTCTACTAAGGTTTCTTTTTGCTGATTTAATTCTAAATATATCCCAAAGGAAAAAATATGTTTCAAACACAATCTCTTTAAAGATAACCTAAACTTATAGTTTCATTTTGATATGGCAACTGTAGTGGAAGATTTAGAAACTCAAGTGAAAGTAAATTTTTATATAAAATTCTCTTGTTTATAAATGAAATATATAAAAGTTTAAAAATAAAACCGGTTCACTCTAAGAACTTTAAAATCCTCAAAGCATCATTGCTAAACACTGACAGTTGGTGAAATCACTGAATCAGAAATATGTTATATTTAAAAGAAAGTAGAATATAACAATCATATGTTATATTTAAAAGAATAAAAGCATATAGAACATACACTATTTAACAGTACAAAATATAAAGATTACTAAAATATTTTAAGGGTTTCTTAATGATAACAAATTTAGGAATACACATAGTTCACTGATTTTTACATATATATGTATCAACACATATATTTATATACCAATATATTGATATACATAATGATAAATTTCCAAGTATATAGTTAGATTTTAAAAATTATACACTAATAATAATAGTAAAATTATAATAAAAATGAAACTCTTGGCTACTGGGCACTAACTTTATGTCAGGATGTCTTTGTTTACATATATGAAGCCATTTAAGTTTTGTAATGGCCCACGATAAATTCAGTTTGCTACCTACCCTGTTAATTATGTAACACAAAACATGTAAACATCTTGGTGAGTGAGGTCATGAATCTTAGAGGACAGCCTGCTGTGGCTTCCTATTCCGACCAGCAGAAAAGAGCGACAACACTACATTCTTCTCAAAGTAGTTTATTCAGGAACCTTTCAACATCATGCATGAATCTCTCTCCAGAAATCAATCTCTCCAGGAAAAAACAACCATCACCCACCCCCAATCGCAATCCCTTATATATCCTCTCAACCATGCCCCATCAGCCCAGTCCACATAACAGCAGTCCATTGGTCAGAATCATCACTCGTCATATGGTTCGACCTTGCATCATGGTGCAACTGTGCAGTTCTCACGATGGACGTGGCTTATTTTCAGGTGTATGAGGAAGTCACATGCAAGTCATAAGACTTGGCTGCAGTCCCAGGCGCCATCTTGGGACTGCTGCAACACATGCTCCTCACTGCCTGCTAAGGCCACTTTTCTAAACCTGTATAATTTATAGCTGCATTTAAAATACTCATTTTAATACACACAGATAGGTGCAGGTCTCACTCCTCATCAAAGAAGCTAATGTTTTTCTAAATTTTTTATTGGATATTTTATTTATTTACATTTTTTAAATTTATTAGATATTTTCTTTATATACATTTCAAATGCTATCCCGAAAGTTCCCTATACCCTCTCTCCGCCCTGCTCCCCTACCCACTCACTCCCGCTTCTTGGCCCTGGCATTCCCCTGTACTGGGGCATATAAAGTTTGCAAGACCAAGGGGCCTCTCTTCCCAGTGATGGCTGACTAGGCCATCTTCTGCTCGATATATAGCCAGAGATATGAGCTCTGGGGTACTGGTTAGTTCATATTGTTGCTCCACCTATAGGGTTGCAGACCCCTTCAGCTCCTTGGATACTTTCTCTAGCCTCTCCATTGGGGGCCCTGTGTTCCATCTTATAAATGACTGTGAGCATCCACTTCTGTATTTGCAAGGCACTGGCATCGCCTCATAGGAGACAGCTATAACAGGGTCCCTTCAGCAAAATCTTTCTGGCATTGTGTAATAGTGTCTGGATTTGGTGACTGATTATGGGATGAATCCCTGGGTGGGGTAGTCTCTGGATAGTCCATCCTTTCGTCTTAGCTCCAAACTTTGTCTCTGTAACTCCTTCCATGGGTATTTGGTTCCCCATTCTAAGGAGAAACGAAGTATCCACCCATTGGTCTTCCCTCTTCTTGATTTTCTCGGTTTTGCAAATTGTATCTTGGGTGTTCTATGTTTCTGGGCTAATATCCACTTATCAGTGAGTGCATATCTAATGACTTCTTTTGTGATTAGGTTAACTCACTAAGGATGATATCCTCCAGATATATCCATTTGTCCAAGAATTTCATAAATCCATTGTTTTTAATAGCTGAGTAGTACTCCATTGTGTAAATGTACCACATTTTCTGTATCCATTCTTCTGTTGAGGGACATCTGTGTTCTTTCCAGCTTCTGGCTATTATAAATAAGACTGCTATGAACATAGTGGAGCATGTGTTCTTATTACCAGTTGGAACTTCTTCTGGGTATACATCCAGGAGAGGTATTGCTAGATCTTTCGGTAGTATTATGTCCAATTTTCTGAGGAACCTCCAGACTGACTTCCAGAGTGGTTGTACAAGCTTGCAATCCCACCAGCAGTGGAGGAGTGTTCCTCTTTCTCCACATCCTTGCCAGCATCTGCTGTCACCTGAATTTTTGATGTTAGCCATTCTGACTGGTGTGAGGTGGAATCTCAGGGTTGTTTTGATTTTCATTTCCCTGATGATTAAGAATGTTAAACATTTTTTTCAGGTGCTTCTCAGCCAATTGATATTCCTCAGTTGAGAACTCTTTGTTTAGCTCTGTGTCCCATTTTTTTAATGGGGTTATTTGTATTTCTGGAGTCCAGCTTCTTGAGCTCAAAGAAGCTATTTTTATAGCAGACTAAGACAGCTACTGAAAGCTACCACCTGTCAAGGCACAGAACTGACTGTAAGGTGCCCAGCCCCATAACACAGCTCCTATACCTGAGACTCAGGAACATCACAGAAGAGGGGGCAGAAAGATTGCAAGAGCCAGAAGACTGTGGAGTCAGCCATGACACCATGCTTCTACACATCACAGGGAGGCTTCACCCATGAAACCCCAGCAATACCAACAACTAATGAAATGCCAATGTGGATAGAGGAAATCTCACAGAGCCCCACCACTAGAGCAAGAGTTACCGAAGGTTAACAACTGCAGAGGGAGTGAGTTTTTGTCTTTCTCAGGAACAGGTTGCTTAATTGGTTATTATTTCTAAATTGCCTAGATTCTACTAAGTTAAAACTAATTATTATTAAAAAGTTTCAATTGTTCTATTACCTTTATCCCGGTGAAAAGGTTATTCCCACTATACTGAAAGTATTTCCTGTTATACATAGATCCCAAAGAAGCCCTGGCACAGGTCACTTTCTGAGCCCAGGGATCATCCGTTGGGTCTCTGCTGCTTCTGTCTCTGCTTGGTCCTTTCAAGTGAATGAGAGGAGGAGGGTAAAGCTCACTGGTAGAGCTCATATGTAGCATAGTGAGGCCCAAATTCGATACCTAGGACTAAAATAAATGTGTCGGTAAAGATGGAGAGCCAAATGGTCTAATCTTTCTTGATGATGAAAGTACCTTCCAGTCTCCTACAATAAGTCAGCCACCTCTGACTTTATTGTTCTCCATATAGAATCTTGCTCCCCTTATACAAATTAAACTGTGAGGATTTGAAGTTTTTGAGATCCATTTATTGTATGAAAGCTAATTCATGAACAAGTAGTATTTCTTTTAAACTTCCAAGGAACAAATTGTGTTTGTACATACTCCAAGGTTATACATAGAGGAAGTCAGATTTATTATGAAAAAAAATCTAGCACTCTCCCATCTTTTGCCTCTCAGTGAATTGGTTATATTATTTTTTAAAGTAAAATTTTATCTATTCTTTGAGAATTTCACACATCATCTTTTTGATTATATACATACCCCACCTCCCTCACTATCCTTAAAAACAAGATATAAAACAAACAAAACAAAACACCCATAGGACTACAGTTTTGTTGCCAACTACTCCTGGGTATGGGTGGGGCTCTGGAGCATGGTCCATATAGCACGTGCCAATCCATTGAAGAAAATGGACTTCCCTTTGCATGGCAGCAATCCAGTGTCGGCAGCTTCTTGGGTAGTCACAGTCCCATCAAATGCTTGTTTGAGAATTGGAAGAGAACACTTAATGTTTGTACTCTACCTTAGTATAACTGCTCCATTTCATGAAGGAAATCAATAATACATTACTTTTAAACATTGTATTTTACATGAATCTTAAATAATACATTAACTACAACTAAAAGTGCACCCATAATAAAAACCAGAAACATAAAAGCCTATGAAGGCTATGCATACGCCCATACTTTGAACTCCTATTAACATTACAAATAATATTAGAAGCACTATGTTCTTACCAAGAGATTGTTATTATGCTAACCAATATGAACAATTACACTTTAAAATTAATTTACATTTATTCTTTCATTTAAAATAGTAATGTGTACTAAACAAACAGAACTATAAATATTAATTTTTGGAAAATTTAGTACTATCTTTTGCAACTATTTTTAACTACATTACGCCTCTGACTGGATCATGATTTGATATAGAGAATCTTTTCTCCTAGTTTGAAAATTGATAACATCATTAGAACAGTCAGTGGGTCTCAATAAAGAGAGAATTCTCTCCGGATTAATATTGTTACTGTTGACTTCTTTCAGTTTTCACTAAATTAGCAGCAACGGCATTTAATTTCTTTTCTAGCTCAAGTTTGAGGTATAATTGCATATTTAGTACTCTATTATCAGTTAAAGCATAATAAGCAATCTGAATCTCTTATCTAACTCTTCTGGTCATCTGAAAAGATGAAAGAGGTGGAGAACTGAATTTCTTTGTGCTGTTCATCTTTTAAATCAGCTCTCACTAGACCTTGCCTATTGAATGGGGAAAACTCAGGCATCCTACTATGACCTTTGCCCTCACTTACTGACTAGCTGATTGATTGATACAAGGTGTTACCATTTAGCCCAGGTTGCCCATGAACTTGTAATGCCTCTCCCTCAGCTTCCTGAAAAAGCAGGATTATAAGCAGATACCACTACCCTGGGCTCTCATTTATTTTAAACATCAATATTACTAATGACTATGATTAGCTCTCATGCAGTAAATTAGCTGGAGGTGACATTTAACCAAGTGGGTTGAAAACAAGCATTTGCAATTCTAACACCTCTGGGCCACAGACTATCCTCATGGGCTCCTTTAATCTTCTGCTTCTTCCTCCTGCCACTGTGCTACAAAAGTAAACAGCCCAAGATCTTTGTCTGAGGTTACTCCAGCCTTCCTTGTATCAGTTTGTTCCCTTGCTCTCTAATCCACCTACTCAGGGGGAGTTGATTTCCACAGAGGCTACAATCTACTCCAGAACTGTTTCATGAAAACTGGATAATGAGGGCTAGAAAAGCCAATGGAGTATGGTCACAAGTTCAGGGCAGCAGCAGGACACTAGTTTGATTTGTTCCTCCAAAATGGAACAGAATACTTCCTTGTGTAGTTGGATCTGCACTAGACAGAGAGGAATAGGAGAGAGTCCAATGAGGCAATAAGGTACCTGGCAGTCTGGCAGGAGCAAATACAGTTCAGTTCAAAACAGTCCCTGAATCTCAAGGGCCTAGAACAGGGAACACTGGAGTAAACAGGGGGCATAAGAACACTCTAGTAGAGGGATAGCCCATGTTCCTTCCTGCAGGTTGATCAGAAGTTAGCCAGCAAGTAGTGAATAAATACAACATGCAAGTCTTAGAGAAGAAACAGGGGCCTAAAGGATGCAACAGTAAGTGGAGATAGATAGATAAATAGATAGATAGATAGATAGATAGATAGATAGATAGATAGATAGATAGATAGATACCATTACAGGGACAGAGTCAATTGTACTTATATATTTAGGAATACAAACACACACATAACAAAGGAAATAAGGGATAAGGCCATGAATTTGAGACAGGCAAGGAGGTACAGGGAAGGAAATGGAAGAGGGGATGATATAATTATAGCTTAACTTCAAAAATGAAATATTATAAAAGTCAGTATTAAATCTTTAGATTCTGGGAGGGTGCAAAAGTGATCTCGTGGGAGGGCTGAGATAGTAAGGGTAATATTTTGAGGTGAACTTAAAGCAAAAGTTACTTGTTAAAAGCCACAACACACTTCAAAAACATTTTAAAGCCACTTCATTATATAGCTACAGATCCTTGTTTCCTAGAAATCAGCAAAGACTTTCCACTGCACACTGACACCTAGCCTTGAAGTGGGCTTCTGCTAGAATATACAAAGCTGGAAGAACTGCAGTGCCAAGATCCACAAGGCATTTAAGCACAGCTAGGCACGGAGAAGTCCTTTAGTAGCTGAGTGAGTGATGGAGAAACAAATGTGCCAATGCTAAGAAATCTCTCCTCCTTGCCCTCCTTGAAAGCACACAGCACTTACCCTCAGCATTTGTGGACACTCAAACAGCACTGATGTTTAGGGGCTTTCATTAACAATGAAATGGGAGTCTGGCACGATGAATCTACACTTTGACTCAAATACATCATAGCTCCAGTCCTACCATTGTTCCTACGACATACAGTGATCATGAACACATCATTATGGCTCTTTGAAGCTGTGAGACAGAGGACATTTCTCCTTATTAAAAGTCATGATATCTATTACACCATTCTAGAGATTGAGGAAATTTATAGATGTATATGAGCTAGCACCTGGAGCTAGGCAAGCAGCACTTGCTGGTTTGTGCTGTTGGCAATGTTACCAATAGAATGCATTTATTGTAGCAGAATGGCCTTTTAACAAAATGTCAAGCTTTAATATCCAAGTTAATTTTGAGTAACTTTTCTTTATTTAGCTAAGTGCTAAATTCCATTCCAGTTTATATATCCAGGGTCAGGATGCTGCCCTCTCGAACTAAGGCCAGTTTGGCGAATGGTAATTCAAATATGATACTTGACTCTTATCACTAAATACATTTGGTCCTTCTAAACTTCAGATTGTGTGCATGCAAATGAAAATGAGGGAAAACCAAGGCTTCATCATCTTTATTAGCAACAGAAATAAAGTTAGCAAGCCCTTACAATAATTCCTATTTTTAAATCTTTCATGCACCAGTAGCTTTCATGTGTATGCATAAATATCACAAACATGATATGTGATTTCTAAGTGACTACTATCATTTTCAAAACACAAAAGAAGCCAGGCATGGTGGCACACGCCTTTAATCCCAGCACTCGGGAGGCAGAGGCAGGCAGATTTCTGAGTTCGAGGCCAGCCTGGTCTACAAAGTGAGTTCCAGGACAGCCAAGGCTATACAGAGAAACCCTGTCTCAAAAAACCAAAATAAATAAATAAATAAATAAATAAATAAATAAATAAATAAATAATAAAATAAAAAATAAAAACAAACAAAAACCGCAAAAGAGTTGTTATTGTTTATCTCTCTTTAGTCTAATAACAAACTATTTCTAAACAGAATTATGAACAGGCTGTGTCAGATGAAAGAGAACACGTACACAAATAGCCAGCATCTGAATTAGCAGCAAGTAAGAATTCTGCTTTAACCCATCCCAGTACAAAGCAGGCTTAGATTTTAAATCATGAGGAAATTTAAGATAACTTACATTGCAATAATTCATGTCACTGATCATGGTGTCTAGAAAACTTAAAATTAACACAATAAAGATAGAATTTGAAAAAAAACATAAAAATACCTAGAAAATGCAAATGTTTTAGCTAGAATCATACACTTCAACCAAATAAATTTACATTCTATGTTTCCCAATAAATTTTC
The DNA here is from genome assembly GCF_978045245.1 of Mus caroli. Classification (NCBI taxonomy): domain Eukaryota; kingdom Metazoa; phylum Chordata; class Mammalia; order Rodentia; family Muridae; genus Mus; species Mus caroli. Next base: position 20,419,525 of record NW_028227258.1, read on the forward strand.
TATCCTGAACCTAAAATGTATATTTCCATCTGTCTTATCATTGTTTACATAACAAATAAGTGAAGAAAAATAGGAGGCACTATAATGAAATAATGTGATAAATAATTTGAGGTAAACTTTTGGCAATTGCAGGGACTAAAAATGAGTAAGTTGAATCTTAAAAGCAAATCTAAAAAAAAAACCAGGTTTACATGATTAAACAGATATTTTGGCATTTTTAAAATATTGCCAACTAACCTGGACCCCTGAGTTCTCTCAGACACTAAGCCACCAACCAGGCAGCATACACTAGCAGGTCTGAGGCCAAGGACACATATACAGCAGAGGACTGCCAGGTTTGGCCTCAGTGGGAGAAAATGTGCCTAATTCTCGAGAGACTTGAGACCCAGGGAGTGGGGAGGCCTTTTGGGGAGGGGACACATCCTCTTGGAGACAGGGGGAGGAGGAACAGAATGAGGAACTGTGGAAAGGGGGACTGGGAGGGGGACAACAGCTGGACTATAAAAAAAAGGTAATTTAGAAAAACATTACCTGTAGCATAATATAATACAAGCTTGAAGGTTCTTCACGGACTCTTAGATAAATCCACATGAAATTGTTCTTGTTTTAGAAAAGACTCACATTCTATGAAAAATAATTATGCCAAAAATATCTAGGGTGAAATTGTAAGTCTGCTCGTTACTGGAAATTGGAGGTGCTGACCGGTAAAGACAGCAAGTTTCCTCTCGTGTGAATAAAGGGACTCTCTGTGACATCCACACTACTACAGGCTTGTCTCAGCCTAAGTACCCTGAGACATCACATACGATAAAAGTTTTATGGGGTTCTGATAAATATTTCCATTTTCATATTGTAGTGAAGGAAGGAAGAGCTAGGAAAGACGCTTAAACTGTGTGGCACGCTGTCTGTCCATTCTGTTCTGCAACTATTCTGAAGCCTGTATATAGAAAACGGGAAATATGATGAATATAAACAATACAAAGTGTATCTGTTTCTATTAAGAGCATATATTTTTAGTCAGTCTTATCCCTTTTTGCTCTGACCACCTAACCCTTTGCTCATGATTTTAAAAGTAGAGAGTACAGGAAACACTTGTAAGCATATTTTCTTAAAGGAAAAAAACCCACTGCCAATTGATATTATCCATAATTTGGCACATTAGACGCAGGGAGTTTTGTTAAATGAAACATACAGCCTTTAGTGTTTTAAAATTGCATCTTTTATCTAAGAATTCTGAGATGACATCCCAAGCTCACTCTCAGTACTGTATATTGGTATACAGTTAGAAACAAAATTAAATGTATATCCTAGAGAGAAACAATGTGCATAAATGAATTATAAGGAAATACAACATAAAGTTTGTCATTCAAAGCAATGAAAAATATTAACAAAAGGGCTGGAGACATGGCTCAGTGGTTATGAGCACTGATGGATCTTCCAGGAATCTTGTTCAGCTCCCAGCACCCACATGACAGCTTGTAACCATGAGCCTCTTTGTTCCCTAAAATAATGACTCTGAGACTTAATAGTTTATGAATAAATGCCAAAAGCGTTTGCTTGTTTCCTGACTAGCTTATAACTTGATCACCTATTTATTCTACTCTAAGTCCACCCGCATGGTTGGTTTCCTCTCCTAAGTTTCATGAGACCATCTTTCATGGAGTTCAGGGCAAATCTCCTGTGCTTGACCAATTCACAGAAACCTATCTCTCTGTAGAGAATGTCCTACCTTCTAATTTTGCCTCAGATCATTCACTGTAGAATTTTTATTGATAGCTGATGCTTTCTACACAGTACATAAGGATTCTTTCCACAGAAGCTCACAACTGTCTGTAACTCCAGTTCAAGAGAATCCAGCATTTCACAGATATACATGCAGGAAAACATCAATGCACATAACATTTATTACTTAATTAAAACCTTAATGAAAGATAAGTAGTTGTGCAATGTCCCAGGAAGGGTGTCAATGGGCCCACCTGTGCAATGTCCTAGGAAGGGTGTCAATGGGCCCACCTGTGCAATGTCCCAGGAAGGGTGTCAATGGGCCCACCTGTGCAATGTCCTAGGAAGGGTGTCAATGGGCCCACCTGTGCAATGTCCTAGGAAGGGTGTCAATGGGCCCACCTGTGCAATGTCCTAGGAAGGGTGTCAATGGGCCCACCTGTGCAATGTCCCAGGAAGGGTGTCAATGGGCCCACCTGTGCAATGTCCCAGGAAGGGTGTCAATGGGCCCACCTGTGCAATGTCCCAGGAAGGGTGTCAATGGGCCCACCTGTGCAATGTCCCAGGAAGGGTGTCAATGGGCCCACCTGTGCAATGTCCTAGGAAGGGTGTCAATGGGCCCACCTGTGCAATGTCCCAGGAAGGGTGTCAATGGGCCCACCTGTGCAATGTCCCAGGAAGGGTGTCAATGGGCCCACCTGTGCAATGTCCCAGGAAGGGTGTCAATGGGCCCACCTGTGCTATGTCCTAGGAAGAGTGTCAATGGGCCCACCTGTGCAATGTCCCAGGAAGGGTGTCAATGGGCCCACCTGTGCAATGTCCCAGGAAGGGTGTCAATGGGCTCACCTGTATTTACTTGTGGGAAAGGAGTGAACCTGACAGGAGGAGAGAACGAAGTGAGATAGAGAAAGGAAATGCCTAGTTAAGGTAGAGTAGCATAGCTGGAACTACCACAGGTTACTGCATCTTTAGACCACACAGTAGAGAAAAGAGAACATTTTCACACACACACACACACACACACACACACACACACACACACACTACATTTAGAAAATTAAATACCATTCTCTCTCATGCAGTAACGAAATCAATTCCAAGCTGATCAAATCTTAATGTTAGACTTCAAACTCTGACATTTCTAGAAGAGTGGGGATACATTCAGGATATAGGCTCAGGTAAACAGTTTCTCAGTAGAACTCCAGTCACACAGCAAATAGGACCAAGAACCAGCAAATAAGACTTTATGAAATTAAAAGGCTTTTGTACCACAAAGAAACAGTTAATTGATTGTAAAAGCAGTCTCCCAAAAGGGAAAATTATTACCAACTAACTACACATCTGATTGAGGATTCATGTCTAAAAATATACAAAGAAGTTAAAAAAAAAAAAACACCTAAATTGCTGAGGAGGTATAAGAGGGAGAAGAAGGGAGAGAGGGGAGAAGAGGATGGAAGTATAGGCTGGGGTGAGGAAGGGATGGATAACCAGCACTAAGGGTTTTTGATAAAGCCATATGCAAGTCTATTTTATAAATTGAATACATGTTTTCATATAAGAGAGTGTCATTTACTTTCCCTCGACAGGCTTCTCCCAGAAACCACAAGTTGCTAAGTAAGAAGCTTGTTTCCCTTGAGTTGTTGGTCAGGGGAGTCCTGCAGACCCCAGGACAATATAGGCCATGATACGGACACTGACTGCCCTCCAGAACTTAGTGGTAAGGTCCCACAGCTGAAACACCACATCCTGTGTCCACTGGGTGTAAAGGATGCAAGTCATTACCAATCAGGAAGCATTGTCTCTGGCAGTCTTGCACAGTATAGAAAAGTGCTGTGGAGGCTGCTGGAGAGAAAAGGGCGTCAACAGTCTCACCGAGCTGTGGGTTACTATAGTAGCAGGCCTTGCCACACTCATCCACAGCGATAGTAGTGGCACCTCCTACTCTAAATCTCATATTGAATGTAAAACAACACCCCTTGAATGCTTATTTTTGCAAACACATGTTATTACTGCTCTCAGACCACACCAGAGAAGTTATTTTGTGTTGTGGGTACCAGTTAATGAAGAAACTCACACTGATCAAAGTTCAGAGAATACATGACTAGGAAATGTTCAGGCTCAGGGACATTGCTGGAGGGGGTAAGAAAGGCTGTAAGAGCCAGGGATTGTGGAAGACCAAAGTGAAATGGTCTTTTCAGGATGTGACAAGAATGCTGTTGTCTTTACTTCATAGCCACTGTGCTTGCCTATATAAGATTTAACAAGATCAAACCAGTTAACACTCTAGTACAGTGAGAGGAAAAGCTGAGGAGCTCCAACCCCTAGGAACTCCTGGAAGTCAATGGCTTCTGGAAGAGGAAGAGTCATTTTCTTCTAAGAATATGGCCCACTGGATAACCACACAAACATGAGTATATAGGCAACACAAATTGGACTCATTGTTGTGAATAAATGTGTGTGCATGTGTGTGTGCACATGTGCATGTGTGTATGTGTGTGTGCATGTGTGTGTGTGCCTGTGTGTATGTATACACAATGTTGACAGGGGCTGAAGAGATTGAGTTGTATATGAGAATTTTTAGGGAAAGGAGTGGGCATGAACAGAATCAAATACATTGTATACAGGGATGATATTCTCAATTAATTAAGATAATTCATAAAAGGAAGGATTGTGGGGTTAGTGATGAGTAAATGATTAAAATACATTTGATGTTAAAGGGTAAAAATTAATATTAAGCTAAACAGCTTCCATTTCAAATGCCAATTCTAACTGTATATATGTTTATTGTGTTTTACAGTCTTTGGATTCAGTTAATTTTAGTAGGTGATGTTTTTGTTTATTTTCAATTATTTCATAAAAATTATAAAATAAAATTTAAAAAATTAAAACAAAATAGTAACCAATCAAAATTAATATATAAAAAGCTGTTGACTATATAATACACATATAAATTATAAAAATAAAAATGCCATGGGATGTACTTTGTTGATCCCAACAACTGTGTATCATTAAATTACCAAATGTCTGCAAAATAGCAGTGATGTCATATAGTAGTCAAAGTTAGCTCTGGATGGAAAAAATAACATATATTTTTGATCTTTATACTAAATTTTATGCATCATGTGCTTTTACTCAATAGGCACTATCAAGTTATTGTCACTGTAAGCATGCAGAGAATACAGCATAGAAATCTAAAATTGTCTAATGGCTCAATCTCTAACTTTTTAGAAGGTAGTAAATTGAACAAATGTGCAACAGAGTTTGAAATGGAGAAGATGTATATAATATATGCATCTATGTATACCTCAGTGTGAGCGTGCATGTGTGTTTGTGTTTCTGAAATAACAATAATACAACTTGAGAATTCTTATGCAACCTAAACCTTTACAGAAGAATACAGAAGTAGCAGCAAGACATGATTATTGTGCTCTCAGTAACTGCTGCTTTCTAATGGAGTCCACTGATCTGAATTTTATAAGAAAAGGGAGTCTACTAAAATCTACGTTGTTCTTTCTCATTCTTTGGGATATCTGATAAAAATACTAAACCATATATAATCTTTCAGTTCAGCTAACATTTTTATTCATATGAATGTCAGTTTCCTAGCTTGCTATTTTGAATAATGTAAATGCAATTCCCAAAGAAGAACATAGCTCCATCATTTGTTTAGAAAGATCAAAACTGTATAAAATCTACCCTATATTTTAATAATGCCCAGGACATGTGACTAGATTAGATTTTACTAATGTCCTTGAAGTCATTTGAGTTGTTTTTCTTTCTTACTGAAGTTTTAAAATCATACTCATTAAAGAATGACTACTCTAGTGCAAACTAGGTCTATTAAAAAGAGCAGAAAGGCTGCAATTCTTCACATCAATATGGTTTTCTAAGCTCTCATGTTTTAACAGAAATGAATCAGGTATACATTTTTTCATAGTTGGAGAATTTAATACATTCATAGAACATGTTTTAATAGGGACCATGCCAAATTCCCTCAGATGCTGGTCAGGATGAGGAGAAAGAGGAACACTCCTTCATTGCTGGTGGGGCTGCAAGCTGTCAAAACCACTTTGGAACTTAATATGATGGTTCCTGAGAAAACTGGAAAGAGTTTTACCTAAAGATGCAGCTATACAACTACTGGGCATATACCCCAAATTTGCTCCAACATATAACAAGGACACATGTTCCACTATGTTTACAGCAGCCTTATTTATAATAGCCAGAAGCCTGAAACAAGCCAGATGTCCCTCAACAGAAGAATGACTACAGAAAATGTGGTACATTTACACAATGGAGTACTACTCGGCTATTAAAAACAATGTCAGAGAGGACAGGGAGAAGTCAAGAACAGGTGGGGTCTGAAGTCCATTTCTCCCATGGGGCATCAGGTGCTGCTGTATGCCAGGCCAGAGGGCAGAAGTGGAGTCCTGGACAAGCAGGATCCCAGTTTGTTTGGGAACCAGTGTGCAGAAGGGGTCTTCTCTGAGGATCTTTAGTGAAGCAGTTCTCTGAGATGATCTTCCTTATTTGCATTTCTTTATTGTGGGCAGGCTTGAATGGATACACGTTATTCAGGGTGAACCTAGGGTTAGATCCTTGTGAGGAAAGGTATGAGAATATCCATGGAGGGAGAAGGCCATGGGCTGATGGCTAAAGCTACTGAGATGCCTCATTTGTATGGAAGAACTCCAGATGCTAGGTTACATTACTGACCGCCTGGGATCACCTGGTTGGGGGTCAGCTGGTCACATCCTCAGAGGGAGGCACTGAAATGGGAAAGGAGTTAGCATTACTCCTGCTGGTCTCAGCATGAGAGTATAATCTCAATTTTTGAGATTTCCAGGGTTTGGACATGCTTACCCTCACCTATTCAATGACAGTTCCTCTGGCAGCATGGTCCACATGCCCTACACATAGCTACTAAGTGAGGCATAAGACTTTAGGATCATCTGCCCATCCAGTGCAAGAGTGGTGTGGCTTCTTCCTCTACAGATCTTGTTCAAGAATAAACCTGTATCTGTGCCTCAAACAGCAGGAACCTACAGTGATTTACCTTCCAATTTTAGCTTTTCCACCATTTTTTCTACTTGGACTTAAAACATTACCTCAGCCAAATTACTTGAAAGAATTTTGATGTGCTACTACAAAATATTTTAATTTTGTGTGATAATTATTTTGGAAAATGATTTTCTTTGAATTCCCCTGATTTTTGAAGAGGTGTACCCTCTAAAAGGAACTTAAAGTTTATGAATCCCTTTCCCAGGAATACACTAAACCAAGCAAGAATAAGTTGGAATAGAAGTTGACACCATATGTGGGAACTACGGTCACCTGTTACCACTAATTCCCTAATCCCTACATTAGTTATATGTTTTGTTTAGTTTTTTGGTTCCTTTAGTTATTTGGTTGTTAATTCAAGGGGGGAAAGTCTGACAGATTAGGACATTTATATTCAACCTATTGGAAGGCTTGGCTAAGGAACTCAGTTGTTGCCATGCCCAAGACACAGAAAAGGGGATGCTAGCATTCAGCTGGCTGTCTACTTCTTTTGTCTTTTAACCCCTCAAAGTACTAAACTTGAGCTATGGCACCATCCATACTCAATGTAGTTCCTTACCCTCACGTTATTCCTCCTTGAAAGGTTCTTTCAGACATACCTGGAGATACCTTGATCTACTGATTGTAAATCTAGCCTGTTTTATAAGATTAAACATCACAAGGCCCATTCATTTCTCCCTCAATTATTGCTTTCATCCTAAATTTCCTTGCTCTCCTTATTCCTTGCACTAAATTTCTACATTGTTCTCTTCATTATGAAACACTCTCACAACTTCGTACAATACTCACGTACATGTAAACAGTCTTTATCTTCTCAGCTTACTCTTTCTCAGGTCAGGACACGTGCCAGACTCAATGATCCAACTCTTATCAAGTAGAGCGCAAGTTTTCCCTCTACCTATTTATTTTCATCGTATTTTCCAAGTTCTAATGTACACCTCAAACTTACCAATAAAATCATTTATAAATAGATTATTATCTAAAGTATAATTTCATAGCCAACTACCAAAATAGAGAAAGTCTCCTGTATATAACACATCACTGGGCATCACTCTGCTGTGTACATCTGTCAGAGCACAGTGTCATGGCCAGTTGCACCATATTGTGTGAGGTGTGTTAAGATGACTGCCTCTGCAGGAAATCTAACTTGTACAGAATGACTAAACTACACATAAAACACAGGCATGGCCATTACAAGATGGAGAATTTCAAGACATGAGATGCTACAAATTGTCCACAGCATATTGTTTTCTTCTTGCTATTCCATGGCAAGCCTTCTAACAACAAGCATGTCAGCATTTCAGAATGATAAGCAAATGATAAAACACAACATAGCAATGATATGTTTCCCACTCTGTGCCAGTGTTAAATATGGTATATGGCTGTAATCTCCAATACTTGAGTGTTTGTTCTTAAGGAGAAATGCATGATAAATTTCAACCATTGCCTTCCAGTGTATAAGTCATTAATCAGCTTTACAATTCTAGCCCTGAGTGTATAAGATTGGAAACTTGAAAGATAGAAGGTAAAGCAGACTAATTTGTATATGTGTCGATACATCTAAAACAGGGCTATCCATTGATGTAGAGACAGACATGGCCTAGGATACAGCTAGAACAGGTGACAAGGGTAAAAAGAACATCTATAAATAGATTCCTCCCCCTCAGAGATAGGTCATTTCAGAGAGACTCTCCCATCTGTTTTCTTGAAATCCAGCCTCTTCATAAAGCACACCACAGCAAATGTATATCAAAAATAGTTACATTATTTGGAGGAAGAGAGATGCCAACAAAGCCTGGATACCAGGCCTAACTGAGAACAGAAAATAGTCAGTAGACTGATACTTTGTGCTTAAGGGTTTGCAACACCTTCATGGAAATGAATGTAGACAATTGCTCTTTGTAAGAAAATAAAATTCCATTCCACAATCAGCCACCCAAAACAGACACTATTGCACATGCCAGCAAGATTTTACTGAAAGGACCCTGAAATAGGGTCTCATGTGACACTTTGCCTGTGCCTGGCAAATACAGAAGTGGATGCTCACAGTCATCTATTGGATGGAACACAGGGCCCCCAATGGAGGAGATAGAGAAAGTACCCAAGGAGCTGAAGGGATCTGCAACCCTATAGGTGGAACAACAATATGAATTAACCAGCATCCCCAGATCTCATGTCTCTAGCTGCATATGTAGCAGAACATGGCCTAGTTGGCCATCATTGGGAAGAGAGGCCCCTTGGTCTTACAAACTTTATATGCCCCAGTACAGGGGAACGCCAGGGCCAAGAAGTGGGCGTGGGTGGGTAGGGGAGCACGGCAGGGGGAGGGTATAGGGGACTTTTGGGATAGCATTTGAAATGTAAATGAAGAAAATATCTAATAAAAATTAAAAAAAAATTTCTTTAAAAACAAACACCAGAATAGATACTGTTATATACTTGTATGTGTGCCTGTGTATAATATAAAACTATGTACAAAATTTTAATATTATCATGGTAGTGCCTAGAGAAATACAAAATCAGTCATCTATCCACAGTATAGAAATATAAACATCAGTCAATCAATTTCATGGGGATAACATTTTAAAATGTATAAACCTAATTTTTGTCTCATTCACTCTTTTCTATATTGTCTGACTTTCTCCTTTTAAAACACAAGCTTTGTATAACATACTCAGGCTTCCTTTAAACTTCAGCTCTCCCCCACCCCAACCTCCCAAGTGATGGGATCACAGATAGGGGCTACCACACAGAAAAAATACTTAATAAATAATTCTGTTTTAATTTTCTATAGTAAATGTTAATACAAAATCGCATAAAATCTATCTTGCTGAGGCTCTCAGTAACTCATAAGAGTAAAAAAGTGACTTTGAAAGTAATTCTGTTGATTGTCTAGCCTCAATAGAAGCCAAAGTTACTTCACATCTTTATTGAGATAGAATCAAAGAGGACCTGTGGTAGATGATCACCACCAGAACAAAAATCTGTTAGCCAGAGATAGGAAAATAATGGTTAGATATAAGATAGGTAGATGATAGGTGGATGGATGGATGGATGGATGGATGGATGGATGGATGGATGGATGGACAGTGAAACAGACAAAACATTACAAATAAAATGAAGCTTGCAGACTCTTATGAAAGAATAGAAGGAAGTATTGCAGCTCCAAAAGGGATAGGAACTCCACAGGAAGGCCAACAGGGTCAACTAACTTGGATCCTTGGGGCTCTCAGAGACTGAACCAATAACCAAAGGCTGGACCAAGGACTCCCCACACAAATGTAGCAGATGTGCAGCTTGGTCTTCATGTGGATTCCAAACAACTGGAGTAGGGGATATCCCAAAAGCTGTTGTCTGTAAATTTGATATGTTTTTCTATCTGGGCTGTCTCTTTTGGCCTCAGTAGAAGAGGATGTACCTAGTCTCACAGACTTGATGTTTGGAGAATACCCACATGGGCCCCTAACAGCTAAGAGAGGAAGGGGAGGGGGGAATGAGGAAAATATTATGGTAGGGGATGACCAGAAGGAGAGAGGTAGTGGGATGTAAAGTGGATAAGTAAAAAGTAAATAGATAGACAGATAGATAGATAGATAGATAGATAGATAGATAGATAGATAGATAGATAGATAGATAGATAGTCTTCTTTATGGATAGAAGCTATCTTCCACAGGGTTATCTCATGTGGCAATGTGTTCTCATATACCTTCATTTTATGTCAGCTCATGAAGCATGGTGGAAGATATGTGAACAAATGACAAAGCTTTATCTGTCTGTACAGAAAGCAGAGCCTGACCTTCTCCATATGCCTGACAGATTTCAGTGCCAGGTCAATGATATAATAAGAACTATTTTGGGCTTATGAACAGTTTACCTAAAATACTGCACATGAGCTCTTTAGTTACATGGTAAATATTAGATAAAGAGACAAAAAAAGCTGGGTTGTTAGAGCTTGCTAGACCTAATGGACATGTGTTGAAAGGACTTTGATGCAAGCTAGAGTGTATGCTGTTAACTTGAGACTTGAACACATCAATCGTCCAAATGACAACTCATCATGATGTTCTTCCTCTCAGCGTGTGACCAGTAATTTGGACCTATTTTTCCAGAGAGAGAAGGGGCATTGGTAGATGAAGCTTTATATTATAATGATGGATATATCAAATTAGGTTTTTCTTGGTAGTTGTTGAGCAACTGAGATACAAAGAGAGCCCCCACACACATATTTTGACATGAGTTATTGGATACTTCATCACATATAATTACTAGAACAAAACTACAACAATGATTCCAGTGGAGTAAAGAGGGCATGTGGCCCATGAGAGAAGGGATTTTTTTTTTTTTTTTAGTTCCCAGATGAGTGATAAGTGGTGATGTCTTGATATATGGCACTTCCATGAAATACATCTACTAAAAATCACATATTACTGGATATGAAACTATTGTTACCTCTATCTAATCCACATTCAAAATGAAGGTCTGATTAAAAGATCCACTGAGCACTTACTGTGGGTTAGGGAGGTATAAATAAGTGTTTTATGTGTATTTGTTCATCATATTCAGAAATTGTAGAAACAGGTATTATTTCCATATTAATTTATAGATAAGAATATGGAGTTCTCCAAAAGGTTAAAAAGAAAAAAAAAAAACACTGTGGTATTTCATATTGACTATCAGCCTTTCAATACTGACATAGATAGAATCAGTGGGAAAACGGGCCTCTGGGTGCATCTGTGGGACTTTATCAAGGCTAAATTAATTGAGACGTTTTGATCCTCACTAAGTGTAGGCTGCATTATTCCCCGGGCAGACATCCTCAACTAAGTACAAAGTGAGCTAAGCACAGCATCTCATTGTCTCTGCTTTCTGATTGCAGATGTGACCAGTTGCCTCAAGATGCTGCTGCTGTGGCCTCCCAGCCATGATGGGCTGCTATACCCTCAAACCACGAGCCAAAGTAAACCCTTGCATCCTTAGCTTGCTGGGGTCAAGAATTTTAGTCACAGCAATGAGAAGATATAGTCACAAGGTTAGTATAAGAGAGAGATTAGTTTAATGGATTTTTATTATCATCATCCACAATATATATGCTTTAATGCTATATAATTGATATTTATTTGAATTAGGAGTTCCCAATTATATGCAAGTGAAGTGCCTAGATAAACCACAGAAAATAATCAAAAAGAAGACAGCTTATTTTCTAAAAGTTCTAATGCTAAGATGTCCCTATGGATGCAAATATGTCCTACATGCCAAACCTTTAAATTGACTAAATCAGTCCAGATAAACCATGTGTAAGAGTCACAACAACAGGTATAATTCAGTGCGTAAAATAAGTCATCCTTAACAAACAGGTCAACAATTATTGAGAGGTACTTCAGTGTGATGAGAAGCCAAAGAAAACCCTACACAAACCAATTCAGTTGTTAATGAAGCACACACCAGCTCAGTTGTTAATGATGCACAGACATGGAAATGTTTCCTTTTCCTTGTAACCCTGTCTCTCACCAACAGAATGGAGATCTGAGAATCCATGTGGCAGGATGTCCCTAGGATTAGTAGATAGATGCACAGGTCTTTATGATGTGATCAGGTTCTGAGGAGGTTTGAATATGGTTCTCCCAGGGAGTGTAACTATTTAGAGGTGGTGCCTTGTTGGAATAGGTGTGGTCTTGTTGGAGGAAGTGTGTTACTGTGGTCATGGGCTTTAAGACCCTCATCCTAGCTGCCTGGAAGCCAGTCTTCTCCTAGTGTCTTTCAGATTAAGTAGTAGAACTCTCAGCTTGTCTTGTGCCATGCCTGCTTGGATGCTGCCATGCTCCCTCCTTGATGATAATGGACTGAACTGCTGAATTGGTAAGCCAGCTCCCATTAAATGTCCTTATAAGAGTTGCCATGGTCATGGTGTCTGTTCATAGCAGTAAAACCTTAACTAAAACAAGCTCCTGCAATCCAGAATCATCATGTTGTTTTCTAAGATGAATTATATAAAACAATAGTGTTATTAAAATTTTTATTGTGAATTTCTATTTTAAGTAAAGAACAACTGATGACACCAACAAATTTGAAAAAGAATTAGAAAACACAGAATACATGCCATCAAAAATCTTTTAAAATGAAGTGAGAAATGGTTAAAGTCTACACTGTTGTACTATTCTGGGAATAAACTAAAATAATGGAGGTAAGGGCCTTTGCACACTACCTGAGCATATTTAGCAGTTACCATATGTCACCCACGGTTATCACCATGGCGACTGTTAAAACGATTTCATGCTCGAAATGTAAACCATTCTTAGACTCTTAATTCATAGAGACTTATAATTCATGGAGAACTGATATTCAAAACATGAACATAGGTGAAAAGATAAGGAGGGGGAAAGAACTCAAAGGTATCTCAATGGAGGTTTTTTTGGTTGGTTGGTTGGTTGATTGGTTGGTTTTTGTTTGGTTTGGTTTTTTTTTTTTTATCATAATACCCTCACCTTAACCAGTATGTATTTCTTTGCTATCTTATTAATATATACTCCTATAATATTGAGTCAATATCATTAGCTTGAACTTGGAGTTAAATCCTAGATAACACTTCCTAAACATATGGTCCCATCACCGAGCATTTGTTATCCTACTGTACTTGAGGCTGACTGCTGGGATTCCAACACACCCTTCTGTTCCCTCCTCTCTGATGACCTCATCTACCCCTGTCACTCTACTCTTTAAGATGGTTCATAGGTGAAAATGCCCTTACTTTATGTGTATTTGCCATTTTAGAATGAAAAAAGAAGGTGTAACACCATGCCATATAAACGGAAGTAGTTTTACAGCACCTTCAAATTGCTCTTCAAATAACACCATGATTCCAATTGCCTCTTACATACATGAAAGCAGGTAAAAACAGCATGTAGAAAATTGAATTTTTCTTTTATTCTCTTCTTTCTTTCCCTTCCTTCTTTCTGCTTTCTTTTTGACATAATAAAGCAAATTAAGCTTAAAACAAGAAATTTAACCAGTTTTTTCAAACTATTAGTACTTGAAAAAAACCAAACATATGATAATAATATAAAACTGATTCAAAATTATAGGTATAACAATTTTTATTTTATCTTCACATATATGTATAAATACAATCTCACTTTAAAGGTTTCTAAGACTTCTGTGTCCATAGAATTGAGTGTCTAAAGATGCTATCTACATTAAAAACTCAAATATTTCACATTTAGATCCACAAACTCTTAAAAATCATTGATAATAAATTACTGATTAATAATCCATAATAAAACTATAACTAAATTTTTCTTTTTATAATTTCAAATATTAATTATCAAACTACAGTATTTTGTCAGTTTTAGAGGAGATAAAATTTATATTTTGGGTGTGAGTCTTTCATGGCTCAGCCATCTAAAGATAATTCCAATAGGCTAGTCTTTACAGAAATCAACTTGTTTCCATTTAATAAGGTTTTGTGTTACCACTTTAAAAAGTACACACCTATAAATGCTATATCATTTTAAATTGTACTGAGTAGGATAATAATTGTATCTAACTCCTAGAACTATTCTGGGAATAAACTAAAATAATGGAGGTGAGGGCCTTTGCATAGTACCTGAGCATATTTAGCAGTCACCATATGTCATCCATTATTATCACCATGGCGACTGTTAAGATGATTTCATGCTAGAAATATAAACTATTCTTAGACTCTCAGGAAGCACACCAAAGAAAGAAAAGTAAGCCATTTAAAGCAAAATAAATTTTAAAAGAAATTTATATAGTTAAACATATGAGTAAATCAATTTAAAATAATGCATATCAAATCAATATTTCATTTGAAAGCAAATTAGTATTTTAAATATTTATTATATTATATTTTTACATTGTGTGTGTGCACATGTGCACACACATGTGTGAGTGCTCTTGTGCATCTCATGTATGTAGAAGTGGCTGCAAATAACAGAAGAGTACATCAGATACACTGGGACTAGAGTCATAGGCAGCAAGAGTCTCTGGAACCAAACTTTGTTGTGCTAGGAAAGCTCTTCATGAACCTTTCATGCCTTCAAAACTAGTACCACTTGGGTGGCTCTTGCACATTACCAAATACAGTTGCCGCATGAGGTACAACCTTGGCTATGTCTGGAACACAGTGTCTTTGTGCTCTCAGAAAAGACTTCCTAGAAGATTTCACCTCAATGATGCTGGTCTCTTCTTAATCACTTAATTTCTTAGCTCCAGCTAACTAGCATCAATTGTCCCAGTAGTCTCTTCTATTTTTCACTCTAAAGCCAGAGCCACATGGCTGAAGCTGTCATGTTCTGCTCCTTGCTGGGGCTGGAACATGCCCCCAAACACTCCCACTCCCACCTTATTTTATTACCAGCTTTCTGTCTTCTGATTCCCTCTCTTCCTAAGCTTGGCTTTCCTGGAACTTGCCCTGTAGATTGACCTTGAACTCAGAGATCAGCATGGCCCTGTCTCCTGCAATTCAGTGATTAAAGGCACATACCACTATGCCTGGATTTAAGCTTTTCTTCACCTAGAATCTACTTTGTCCCAGGTTGGACTGAAGGCAGAGGTCTATTAGATTTTGTCTCCTGGAATTAAAGGTGTGTACCACCATCCCTGGATCTAAACTTAGCTGGGTAGGATCTTGCCCCCAAATCCCTCAATCCCTAGGGTTCAGTTCCATTTCACTGCCTGGTACCCCTTTAATACTTGAACCATATATTTTATCTTTTCCCCTTTCTAAGCTTGCTACACTTGTTCAAAACATTATAAGGCATAACCAGAGAACAAAGTCTCTGCTAGGTTTTTTTTTTTTTGGGGGGGGGGCTTCCTTTGTCAATTCAATTAATACAAATCTCTTTACCTTAGACTCAGGTAGACTCTTCAGACTAGGGCAAAAAGCAGCTACATTCTTCACAAAACACTCTCTAAGCCACATTCTGAAATTTGTCTCCAATGAAATCTCTTAGGGTAGCTAGGTCTGCACAGTTCAAATCATACTCAGCAACATTCTTCCATAATCCTATTCAGATAGCCCATTAAGCCCAACTTAAAGCATTCTACTGCTTTCCAAACCAAAGTCCCCAAATCCACATTCTTCTAAACAATAGCAACAATACCCAACTTCTGGTACCAACATCTGCCTTAGTTAGGGTTTTACTGCTGTGAACAGACACCATGACCAAGGCAAGTCTTGTAAAAGACAACATATATTTGAGGCTGACTTATAGGTTCAGAGGTTCATTTCATTATCATCAAGGTGGAACCATGGCAGCTTCTAGGCAGACATGCTGCAGGCAAAACTGAGAGTTCTACATCTTCATCTGAAGGCTGCTAGTAGAAGACTGACTTCCAGCTAGGGTGAGGACCATAGTGACACACCTACACCAACAAGGTGTAGTGCCACTCCCTGGGCCAAACATATACAATGCATCACAGGCCCATAGTCAAACTTTAACTGGAGCTTGGGGAATCCATGGGAAGAGGGAGAGGAAATATTAAAGGAGCCAGAAGGGTCAAGGACACCACACATAACAAACCTACAGAATCAACTAATCTGGGCTCATAGGGGCTCCTGGAGACTGGACTGCCAACCAGAGAGCATTCATGGGACAGACCTATGCCCTCTGCAGTAAGTTACAAATTCAAAAAACAAAAAGAAAACCCAACAACAACCAAAGAGAATGTTCCCAATTGAAAACCAGCAATAAAAACTTGAACATAATTGCCGGGCAATTCTTACATTAAATGAAGTAGAACAACAACCTGGCACTATGCAGTCATCCTGCATTTCACACATGTCAGTTGCTACAATGTTTCAAACAAGTATTATTTAAGACTACAAAATAATAATAAAAAAAAACAGAATAAGGCAGTAAAAAATTAAGTATAGATAAAATTTGTTAAATTTTTCATTTTATGACATTTGGAATAGAACAACTATAATTTTTAGGCAAATAAAAGGTAAGGTTTTAGGGTAAAAATAAACAAAACCAACTAATTCATATCTGAAATTTATAACAAAGGGAACAATGCGACAGAGATTGACTTTGGAAGTTTTGAGTTTGTACCTACAGCAGAGGCATGATGTTGAGAGCAACGGTAGTACGATGATATAATACTTTGACGTCGCACAGAAAATAATGTAGGATAGATTTTGTAAACCTTTCTCTCTCTCTCTGTTTATTTGCATTCTATAACTACATGCCAAACCAAGCATATCATAGGTGTTCTGGCACTGTCATGCTTCATCCAAGGACATTCCAAGTAAAGAAAATTTGCAAACTGATGGCAAGTGTCTACAGCTGAGCACACTCTCATCTCTCTCCATGAGCCTCTGATTACCCACTTAACTAATTCATTAATTACTCAATGAATTGTGCACATATGTTCAAAGGAACACTAGAAAGACTGTTCACTGTAGCATTCCTTAGATTAAAAAAAAAAAGATAGTAGCAACCTATGTGGTCCTCAATAGGAAAATAAAAATGTTGATTTATTTACCAAATTGTAGAATATTGTAATTAAAATGAAACAGCAGAGTCCTCATGTTTTGGTATGGGTATATCTCAAGACTGGTTGGAGTCCAAGAGTTGGCAATAAAGTTTGGGCGAAGCATGAGTACATTTGTGTGAAAAATAAATGTATAAAACACACAATGAATACTTAGAATCTGAATAAGAAAGAATAAGCTGGAAGCAAATAAGGAAGACACTAAAGGAAGTAATCAAGACCAAAGCAGCTCTGTGCCTGAGAAAGAGATGGAGAGAAACAGAGAGAAATAAAGACAGAGATAGATAGATAGATGGTAGATAGATGATGGATACATACATACATACATACATACATACATACACAGACAGACAGACAGACATTTTCTAAGGTTAACAGTAGTCCTATATAGGAAATAATCAGGAAATGAGGCAGGCTGGATAGTAAGTAGAATATGAAATAACATGATGGCTAGGCTTCAGAAACTGAGCCTTGCCATTAAAACTGGAGACTCAGAATACTGAATTCATAAGAGAATAGAATGATCAAATCAATGGCTTAGAAAGATAAATGTCAGATGGAGAGGCCAGTAATCATTTTAAAAGCTTGCTACAATAAGTGAAAAAAAAATTAAATGTCTCAGAGAGGAGCAAAGTGGCACATATTCAAAAACAATTGTGTATGGCAAATTCACTGGGATTGATGGTCAGTAGAATCGAAGAGTTGGAAAAGAAGAAATAAAAGATGACATCAAGGTTTTAAATTAGAAATACTGGTGGGAGAGTGAATGGGTGTAATGGGAGATTCAGGGTGCTATCATTAATTGATTTTTAAGGAGCAGATCACAATAAAAGATTTCAAAATAAGTTGCTCAAAAGAATTCTTAAAATTGTATCTAGATTTTCCAGTTTAGTTGAGTATAGGCTTTTGTAGTAGGATGTGATTATTTTTTTGATTTCCTCAGTTTCTTCTGTCATGTCTCCCTGTTCATTTCTGATTGTATTAAGTTGGATACTGTCTCTGTGCTCTCTGGTTAGTTTGGCTAAGGGTTTTTCTATCTTGTTGATTGTCTTAAAGAACCAGCTCCTAGTTTGTTAATTCTTTGTATAGTTCTCTTTGCTTCTATTTGGTTGATTTCAGTCCCGAGTTTGATTATTTGCTGCTGTCTACTCCTCTTGGGTGTGTTTGCTTGTTTTTGTTCTACCTGTGCTGTTAAGCTGCTAGTTTAGGATCTCTCCCATTTCTTTATAAAGGTACTCAGAGCTATGAGTTTTCCTCTTAGCACAACTTTCATTGTGTCCCATAACTTTGGATATGTTCTGCCTTCATTTTAAAATTTGAAAAGTCTTTAATGTCTATCTTTATTTCTTCCCTGACCAAGTTATATTTTATAAATATGGCTACTCAGCTATTAAAAAGAATGAATTTATGGAATTCCTAGCCAAATGGATGGACCTGGAGGGCATCATCCTGAGCGAGGTAACACAATCACAAAAGAACTCACACAATATGTACTCACTGATAAGTGGATATTAGCCCAAAACTTAGGATACCCAAGATATAAGATACAATTTGCTAAACACATGAAACTCAAGAAGAATGAAGACCAAAGTGTGGACACTGTGCACCTTCTTAGAATTGGGAACAAAACACCCATGGAAGGAGTTACAGAGACAAAATTTGGAGCTGTGACAAAAGGATGGACCATCTAGAGACTGCCATATCCAGGGATCCACCCCATAATCAGCTTCCAAACGCTGACACCATTGCACACACTAGCAAAATTTTGCTGAAAGGACCCAGATATAGCTGTCTCTTGTGAGACTATGCCGGGGCCTAGCAAACACAGAAGTGGATGCTCACAGTCAGCTATTGGATGGATCACAGGGCTCCCAATGGAGGAGCTAGAGAAAGCACCCAAGGAGCTAAAGGGATCTGCAACCCTATAGGTGGAACAACATTATGAACTAACCAGTACCCCAGAGCTCTTGACTCTAGCTGCATATGTATCAAAAGATGGCCTAGTCGGCCATCACTGGAAAGAGAGGCCCATTGGACTTGCAAACTTTATATGTCCCAGTACAGGGGAACGCCAGGGCCAAAAGAATGGGAATGGGTGGGTAGGGAAGTGGTGGGGGGGAGGTATGGTGGACTTCTGGGAATAGCATTGGAAATGTAATGAGGAAAATATGTAATAAAAAATATTAAAAAAAAAAAAAACAAATATGGGTGCCCTTGCATTTGGGCCACAGAAGTTCAGAAGAGTCAATCTTGGTGGATTTTTCCTTTCGTGAGTATGAAGTGTCCTTCCCCATCTTTTTTGATAAATTTTGGTTGAATGTCAATTTTATTCGATATTAGAATGGCGACTCCAGCTTGTTTCTTGGGACCAACAGCTTGAAAAGTAATTTTCTATCCTTTTACTTTCACATAGAAATAGTATTGTCTTAGTTGGTTTTCTCTTGCTGTGATGAAACACCATGACCTTTTGGGGTCATGTGCAACTTGGAGACGGAAGGGCTTAATTGGCTTACACATCCATCCATCCATAGCATAGTCCACCGCTAAAAGAAGTGAGGACAGGAACTAAAGCAGAGCAGGAGCCTGGAGGCAATGGCTAATGCAGAAGATAAGAAGGGATGCTGCTTACTGGCTTGCTTCTCCATGGCTTGCTAAGTCTGCTTTCTAAAAGAATTCAGAATCACCAGTCCTGGGGTGTCCCTATCCACAATGTTTTTAGCCCTTCCCCATAATCGCTAATAAAAAAAAATGCCCTACAGCTTAATCTAATGGGGAATAGTTTCTCAATGGAGGTTTCTTATAAATCGCCCTCACTTGTGTCAAGTTGGTATAAGCTAGCCCGCAGAGGTATCTACTCAAACAATTTAAAGCCCTTATTCACCAAATTCCTCTAGACATTGTTGGGAACATTTTTGGATTAGCAATAAAATTCCCACCTTTAAGATTCATATTAAAATTTTTTCAACATTTATTGATTATAATGGTACAGATATTTTACCAATTTCTTATCGTGATTTTATTAATAAATTCCCAAATTAATAATACTGATAAATTAGTACTTATAAACCTAAATATTTGATTAAACCAAATATATTCCAGTAGCTCCTGAAAGATTCAATAATCTTGAAGCAATTATTAAAATAGAATTAAGAATGGTTAGTCAAGATTTGGACACCTAGCAGATGTCATTAAGAACTTGTCTTAATTAATTTATCCAAATGATCTGTTTAGTGCATTTCTTGAGAACTCCTAATCCCAAAACTGCAGCTTGGAAAGGCGAATGAGTAAAAGATGAGCTTTAGACTGCAGAGCATTCTGGTACAGCAGACTGGGAGCTCCAATTACACTATTTTCTCTTAGTCTGATAAATTTATTCTTGACCTTGCCTATTATTACGTAAGAGATTGCTGCTGAGAATTGCAGTTAACACAGCTATGAAACTTTAATACCATCTTCCCTTTTTACAAGTGGTGTGATTCCCTGTCATTGCTGTGATAGCTTGGATTGAGACATGAGCAGATGTAGTGACACACTGGCTAGCCATGCAGTGGATCTCGGACACAGGGTAGCTTCAGAGGAGGGGAAAGAAGCCTCACAACAGGTCCCATGTCGTGTCATCAATTATGGACCTGTCACACTAATGACTGAGGAAATGCAAGGAGCGGCGACAATGGGAACATTCATCTTCCTCTTCTCTGGCAACACTGCACCTGGATCCCCCTGCACTCTGTCTTCGGCTGCCTCCCGCCTACCTGACTTTTGTTCTCCATGACAGTGAACGTGAGCCTGAAGATGCAGCCTATCTATCATCCTTTCTTCCTGAAAGGCACCTTGACTGCAGTTAATGGCTTTAATAAGACCAAACAATAGACACTTTACCTTGCATCTTATGTTCACATTTCCTAAAAGTGGATCCAATTATGACAAAATAAAATCAAGAGATTGCCATAAGAAAGGTGAATAATATTTTGGACCATTTCAAATATTTTGCTCTACCAGCTTATGTCATGAATATGAACTATACTTTGGAGAGAGATGTGAATCAAAACTAATGGAACCGATTTTCTCACAAGTGAATTGCACAAGCAAAAGCAATAAATAGTAAGTGTAGAACATGCTTATGAGCTCCATACATGGGCTTTGTAGTTTTAGATGAAGTTTTACACAGTCAAGGCTTCTTCTTAGGAAAGCAGCAGTGCTTTTGAGCAAGCATCTACATGTCTGACACTAGTCTTCTATTCTTTGCAAGATAAATTTATAAAATGTGTTCATGTAGAAAGACTATTAAAAGTATAATTTTACATCGTATGAAGAACACCATGAAATAAATAATTTTTGTTGAGCATTGTTTTGTTTTCAAGACAGTTTTGAAGGCTAATTTGGAGCACATTATGTGGTCATCCAAGTTGGATTTAAATTGTGACAATCCTACTTTGGACTCTGGATTGCTATGATCAGAGCAGTGACCTACTGTCTGGCTAACAGTTATTTTTGAGTATCTATTAGGTGGCATGTGGCCTTCACATGAATCAGACTACATAATGCAAAATCTATGTTTTGTCACTACACGAACTTAAACTCTGTATTTCAGCATCTATATCTTTTTAAGAGCCTCTTCTGCTAGCTTCCACCTCTTAAGGTTGTTGCTAGGAGCAACTTGACTAGTAATAATGTATAAGGAAAACTCTAAATAGCAGTTTTAAAATATTGCTATGTCTTTAAACTCTAAAACTGGAAAAACTTTTTTCTGCAATGTTAAATATAAAAACTAAGCTGAGCATGGTGTCACGTGTTTATAATCCTAGCACTTAGGAGGTAGAGACAGCAGGACATTGTATTCATGATTAGCCTGGGCTGAATAGGAACCCTGCTTCAAAAAGGCTAGTGCTGGATGGATGGATGGATGGATGGATGGATGGATAGATAGATAGATAGATAGATAGATAGATAGATAGATAGATAGATAGATAGATACAGAGAGACAGACAGACAGACAGGTAGAGGTCTAGTTTACAATGGATTTTATTTATTTTTATTAAATTTTATTTGCTGGCACTACATTACACACCAGACACTGAAGGCACTTTCAATAATTTTGATTACCATAAAACACTTGAATGGTAGATTGTTATTATTTCCATTTTGCACAGTAAGAAATCCTTAAGAGTTAAATTATTTGCTAGGGATTTTCAGCATTTATTCAACATTTTGAAAATAGAAGATGCAAAAATAAACACAACCTATTTTTTTCACCAATTAAATCCTTCAAGATAAAATAAACAAGCAATCTAAACCATATCTACAAGTATTTATGACATAAGATCATAATATAAAGTATCCCACACCCACAATAATTGAGACAAGTAGTGTCTGTAATGTCACGGGCACTTTGGCACAAGAGGAAGGGTTTGGGACAGTTTGCATGTGTTTAATGAGAAACCTGGAGTATAGGACCCAAGTCTAACAGCAAGTTTGTCATGTTCCATATATACTTTATATACACGTCACACAAGCAATTTCAAACAGTATTTTTGGACTATCACTGGTCACATGAGGAGAGGTATAAAATTTTGCCTGTGTATCACTATCTGAACATTTTTCAAACTTGCAGAATATCATGAATGCTGAAGAAGAAATGCTTAAGTAATAGTCATTTCAGAGTGGTATAGAGATAGAGAAGACCAAAGCGAAGGATAAAGCTAAAAAGAGCATGACTGTTTTTGCTAAGGAGGTCAGGATGCATGTGTCTACCTGGACCGGACAGTTATGCTCTCAGGACACACCCAGGCATGGGACAGCAGAGTACCCAGATGACACACCCAGGCATGTGACAACAGAGTACACAGATAATAAAAACTTTAAGGCTCAGGTTAAAATTCATGACTGAGACAAAGAAACTGGAGTCAAAGGCCACTTCTCAGTGTATTCCACATGCTGGTTCTAAGAGCAGGAGATCTCTCAATATCTTTTTCACATTCGCAACACAATTCCAGTGTTGGAATTTCTGAACGGGGACCTGAATGATAGCCTATACTGCTACAATATACTTTATCATCTGAGGAAAACTCACACCAGTCATACTTTCCAAATATCAATCCAATAAAGTCATTTGTTTTATGATAAACAAGCTTACAGTAAGAAACCCAGAAGTCTACCTGAAAAGCATTCTCATACTACATACTAAAACAAACATGTGAAAAAGCATAAATGATATGTCTATTGTTGATGTAAGTGTGGTTGACACAGGCAGCATCTGAAATAGAATATAGAATATACAGACACACCCCTTAAATTTAAACATTTAGTCTTATAAAATGAATATTTTGATTTATAGGCATAAACCAATAATTACTGGAACTTTAAAACTGTTTCAATACTATTGGAAATATCTTTCTCCTTCTTGGTAAATATATTCAAATACAAAATACCTGAATAAAAAATCAACCTATGATAACTAGTATATAAAATTTTTGTATAAACTTGCTGTTGTTATGATAACTAACTCAAGATTTGTTTTCCCAGTGCATATAGGTGCACATTTGTTTAAATCTTCATTAAACTATCAAACATACATGACTTTTCTGTCACTTTGGAATACACCTATATTCAGAAGTTAAATATATATTTCAATAATTAGTTTATTGGATGTACCAGGAGCCAAAATTTTCAACAATATTTGAAGCATCTTTTGTGTTAAAATACTTTCTGACAGACCCAACAAGATAGCTCAGAAGGCAAGGGACAGATATCAATAATAATAAAATAAGACAAAATAAAGTTTTTTAAATTATTTTTTTGTCCCAAAAGATAGTTTGCTACAAAAGCAATCGCAGCCATGCTGATGAACCATGGTAGAGCATCCTACCAGGGAGGCATTGCAGCAATGCTGATGAAGTATGCTATCTTAGTTTTGTATAATAAAAATATTTTAAGGCTTACATTTTTCAAATACATAAAGGAGTTTATGAACGAGCTGTGGAAACATGGGAAGAAGAGAGAGAAGAGAAAAGGAGAGAGAATGTGCTGAATTAGCAACAGTGACTCTCTCACCCTGGTTTCAGCACTGTCACCAGCTCGTCAGTGTGACCTTGCTAAATGTCGTAAGTGATGGCATTAGCAGATACATTTTCAAACGTTTCTACAAGCATAGGAATTAAATGTTGGACAGTTAACTGCACGGAAATCTCTAGCTGTGTAGCCACGCCCAGAACAGACAAGAGCATGCACCTGCTCACTTCACTCGCATGAACATGTTAAATAGCCACCACAGTTTAAGCCCTTAGCAGGTTAGTATTGGTAGGATTGCAGATTTTAATTTTTCCTAAATTAGAGCTTTGAGATAAAGTGCATTTCTCCTGAATCCAATGCTGGGGCATCTCACCAGCATGAACACTGTCAGCAACTCCAAATCAGAAATGCTCCCGGCAGCCAGGGACTGCGCTGGCTCAGAGAAAAGGTTTTAAGGAAGAGGAGAGTAGTTTGATGTATCAAGCCACTGAGTAATATGACAGAGCTGTCTGTCTTTTACTTTAATAACCTACCACTTTCTTAGTAGATGAGCCAGAACCAATTACAGCTATTACAATAATTGAATCATGACAAACAATTGACAAATGGGTTGTAATAGTCAGACCAATTGCCACAACTTAAAAGTCAGCCTTCACAGCTGTCCTTCATGTTCTTCAGTGTGTGCCTACGTTCTTCAAAAGGTGTGCAGCGGACTCTAGTAAATGACCTTACTGTCCTTAACCTTAACTATGCTCCTTACAGGGAGAGATGGCTAGTCCTGGTTACTCACAAGGAAAGAAAATTATTACCAAATTGCAAACTTGGTTTTTACAGTGAGTTTGGGGTGGTGTCTTTCAAAGAGAAGGAAATATGGTTTGGATCATTCCTTCCTAGACATGGAATGTGAGAGCTATGTATGCACTAGGCCTCTGGAGCTACAAGGCCAGCTTGGTTATGTTAGTTGGCAGAAGCCCATGACCTGGTAAATTCAAAGATGCCCCATGAGTCTTCCCTGGATTTCTAAGCTGCCAAGTTCTTCTGTATGAGAAAGGAAGAAATTTCCATATTTATTTGTTTTATTTTACATATAGCTGAGACTAGTCTTTTTTAATTTTTAATATTTTTTATTACATATTTTCCGCAATTACATTTCTAATGCTATCCCAAAAGTCCCCCATACCCTCCCCCCCCCCCCACTTCCCTACCCACCCATTCCAATTTTTTTGGCCCTGGCGTTCCCTTGTACTGGGGCATATAAAGTTTGTGTGCCCAATGGGCCTCTCTTTCCAGTGATGGCCAACTAGGCCATCTTTTGATACATATGCAGCTAGAGTCAAGAGCTCCGGGGTACTGGTTAGTTTATAATGTTGTTCCACCTATAGGGTTGCAGTTCCCTTTAGCTCCTTGGGTACTTTCTCTAGCTCCTCCATTGGGGGCCCTGTGATCCATCCAATAGCTGACTGTGAGTATCCACTTCTGTGTTTGCTAGGCCCCGGCATAGTCTCACAAGAGACAGCTATATTTGGGTCCTTTCAGCAAAATCTTGCTAGTGTATGCAATGGTGTCACCATTTGGAAGCTGATTATGGGGTAGATCCCTGGATATGGCAGTCTCTAGATGGTCCATCCTTTCGTCACAGCTTCAAACTTTGTCTCTGTAACTCCTTCCATGTGTGTTTTGTTCCCAATTTTAAGAAGGGGCACAGTGTCCACACTTTGGTCTTCATTCTTCTTGAGTTTCATGCTAGTCTTAATCGATGGGTTTTTGAAGATTGGGAAATTGATTTAGTTCTCATTAAAAGTATGAACATATAATTTTCTTTACAAAAATCATGAAAAATACACATGTGTGATACTTATGCCATCAGATATTGTTCTTCAAGGAAATGTTACAGAACTACTTGTTCAAATGCTTTGTATATGTGAACACCATTAGCTAGAAATTCTAAATGGAATGCTAGACACTGAAAAGCAGTATCTCAATAACAATATGTAAAATTCATTTTCACTGATACATATTTTAAAAGTAATTTTAAACTTATATTTAGAGTGATTTCCACTTTCAGTTTTCTAATTGGAGCCATTAAGAAGCCATGCTGTTCATTAAGCATATATAGCTAATAAGTGCATCCTAAAAATGGTGTCTTATAGAGAGAGGTATGCCTGTAGCCATTAGGTTATGCCCTCAACGAAGACTACAAATCAAACATGTAGAGAGTTTGTGGCATTTCTTGTATCTTCTTCTCCCACTCAGCTAATACTAAGGTAGTCACCATAATCACAATTATAAACGGAATTTTGCCTTAATAAATTGATCATACAAAGACTTGTTTTCTTTCAAAATCATTGATAGTGCTATGTTTTGTTCAGTCAGATTATTTGTGACTTACATTCATTGTTAAGTTGTTGACATTGGGTTTCAGGTTAAGCTGCCCATGTGATAACTGGGAATACAGCAACTATTATAACTTTGTTTCTTGGAGGAAATAAAGGCACAAGAAGGGAAACATCAGGACTGGTTACAGCCAAAAGAAAGTAAAGAGGCCTAGAACTGGACAATGTTTAAAATGTGGAGTTGAGTGCGCACAGGGACCCCTGAGGTAAGTAGGTTCTGTGATTAAGCCGCTTTCCTGACCTTCATCACTTCCCATCTTCCTTTGAGAAGTCTGCACAGGATTAAAGCAGGATGGCAGGGTGCTATCCAGACACAGCGAGGTGCAGTGACGAACTTGTTCTTCCAGCTCCTATCACTCACATATCATATTCTCCTATGCACGTTTTTCATGCTGCTTTCTCACTGTCAAGACTATCTGCTTCTACCATTCTATGTTTCTTTAAAACTTAGGTGTCTGTTACATAACAGCAAAAAAAAAAAAAAACGATTTTAAAATGTATACCATAAAGCAGCAATGCCTTAGGAGGTGTTTTGTTGACTGTATCTACCTGGACTATTATTAAGCTAATTACTATAAAATTGTTGTCATCAGAAAAAGTACCTACACTGTGACTAACATCTTGCTCTTCGTTGTTTTGAAAAATACGCCTCACACTTCCTTGTTTTAACAAACTTTTTTTTCCTCCTTTCTTTTTTTTTAACCTCTTTTTTTTAATTTTTAATATTTTTTATTACATATTTTCCTCAATTACATTTCCCAATGCTATCCCAAAAGTCCCCCATAGCGCCCCCCACTTCCCTACCCACCCATTCCCATTCTTTTGGCCCTGGCATTCCCCTATATTGGGGCATATAAAGTTTGCAAGTCCAATGGGCCTCTCTTTCCATTGATGGCCGACTAGGCCATCTTTCGATACATATGCAGCTAGAGACAAGAGCTCCGGGGTACTGGTTAGTTCATCATGTTGTTCCAACTATAGGGTTGCAGATCCCTTTAGCTCCTTGGGTACTTTCTCTAGCTTCTCCATTGGGAGCCCTGTGATACATCCAATAGCTGACTGTGAGCATCCACTCCTGTGTTTGCTAGGCCCCTGCATAGTCTCACAAGAGACAGCTATATTTGGGTCCTTTCAGCAAAATCTTGCTAGTGTATGCAATGGTGTCTGCGTTTAGAAGCTGATTATTGGATGGATCCCTGGATACGGTAGTCTCTAGATGGTCCATCCTTTCATCACAGCTCCAAACTTTTATATTTTATGATAACAGTATATACTCTGTACCTAACGATATTCTCCCAGTTCACTGAATTTTAATAACTCTAAGGAATGTGCTATCGCATCCCTCAGCATAGAGTTAAAGGAAACAGCGACTGTAGCAACTCCTACAGCAAACTGCCTGGAGGCATACAAATAGGGTTTTGTAGAAAAACTAAGGTTTGAATTCAGGCATCTAATTTTGAATCATTGATGTTAACCACTATTCTATACACCTGTTAATTTTTCAATTAAACAAAACAAAACATTAAATTATAAAAATAACCCAACTGACTGTGGCACCCAGCAGGAGCAACAACAAAGGGGCAGTTAAAGGATTCTTAAAAGAATAGGCTTTTTGCAGACTAGCCACAGCATCACTCAGAAAGAAGCAAAAATACCATTTCATTGACTCTTTCTTACTTTTTCTGAATATTTTATTTATTTACATTTCAAATGTTATCCTCTTCTGGTTTACCCTCTGCAAATATCCTATCCCATCCCCCTCTTCCTGCTTTTATGAGGGTGCTCCCCCATGCACCCACCCACCCACTCCAACCACACTGCCCTGGCATTCCCTTACACTGAGTGATCAAGTCTCTGCAGGACCAAGGGCCTCCCTCCCACTGATGGCAGATAAGATCATCCTCTGCTACATATGTATCTGGAGCCGAGTCCTCACTGGTTGGGGGTTTAGTTCCTGTGAGCTCTAGGGGGTACTGGTTGGTTCATATTGTTCTTCCTCCTATAGAGCTGAAAAACCTCTTCTATCCTATCTCTAATTTCTCCATTGAGGACCTTGTGCTCAGGCCAATGGTTGGCTGAGAGCATCCACCTCAGTATTTGTCAGGCACTGGCAGAGCCTCTTAGGACACAGCTATATCAGCCTCCTGTCAACAAGCTCTTATTGGCATCCACAATAGTATCTGGGTTTGGTGGCTGCATATGGGATGGATCCCCAGGTGGAGCAGTCTCTGGGTGGCCTTTTCTTCAGTCTCTGCTCTATTCTTTGTCCATGTATTTCCTTTAGAGAGGAGCAATTCTGGGTTAAAATTTTGGAGATGAGCTGGTAGCCCCATTCCTCAACTAGGGACCTTCCCTAACTTCTGGATATGGTCTCTACAGGTTTTCTCTCTCCTTTGTTGGGCATTTCAGCCAATGTCATCCCCACTGGGTCCTGGGAGCCTATTGCTTTCATGGCGTCGGAAATTTCTGGTGGCTACCCCACAGTTCTCAATCCCACATTGCTACACACCTCTGTTTGATTTCCTGACCCTCTGTATATCACTCCAATCTTCTCCCATACCTGATCCTGCCCCCTGCTTTTCCCCTCCCCCTCTTCTCTTCTACCCAAGTCCCTCTCACCCTCTACCTCCCTTGAGTATTTTGTTCCCCCTTCTTTTATTTTTTTATCATTCCATAGGTTTACAGCTCAAATGATATCCCACTTCCCAGTTACCCCTCCACTTGTTCCCCTTATATGAAGTACTGAAGTATCCACACTTTGGTCTTCCTTCTTCTTGAGCTTAATATGGTGTGTGAGTGGTATCGTGGGTTTTCTGAGCTTTTTGCCTAATATCCAAATGTCAGTGAGTACATACCATATGTGTTCTTTTCTGAGTGGGTTACCTCACTCAGGAGGATATTTTATAGTTCCATCCATTTGCCTAAGAATTTCATGAAGTTATTCTTTTTAATTGCTAAGTAATAATCCATTGTGTAAATGTACCACATTTTCTGTATCCATTCCTCTGTAGAAGGACATCTGAGATCTTTCCAGCTTCTGGATATTATAAATAAGGCTGCTATGAACATAGTGGAGCATGTGTCCTTGTTATATGTTGGAGCATCTTTTGGGTATATGCCCAGGAGTGGTATAGCTGGGTCCTCAGGTAATGCCATGTCCACTTTTCTGAGGAACTGCCAGATTGATTTCCAGAGTGGTTTTACCAACATGCAATCCCACCAAAAATGGAGGAGTGTGCCTCTTTATCCACATTCTTGCCAGCATCTGCTGTCTCCTGAGTTGTTGATCTTAGCCATTCTGACTATTGTGAGGTGGAACCACAGGGTCATTTTGATTTGCATTTCCCTGATGACTAAGGATGTTGAACATTTCTTTATGTGCTTCTTGGCCATTTGATATTCCTCAGTTGAGAATTCCTTGGTTAGCTCTGTACCCCATTTTAATAGGGTTATTTGTTTCTCTGGAGTCTAACTTCTTGAGTTCTTTGTATATATTGGATATTAGCCCTCTCTCAGATGTAGTATTGGTAAAGATCTTTTCCCAATCTGTTGGTTGCCATTTTGTCATATTGACAGTGTCCTTTGCCTTAGAGAAGCTTTGCAATTTTATGAGGTCCTGTTTGTCAATTCTTGATCTTGGAACATAAGGCATTGGTGTCCTGATCAGAAAAAATTCCCCTGTGCCCATTTGTTCAAAGCTATTCCCCAATTTCTCTTCTATTAGATTCAGTATATCTGGTTTTATGTGGAGGTTCTTGATCCACTTGGACTTGAACTTTGTACAAAGAGATAATAATGTATCAATTTGCACTCTTCTGCATGCTGACATCCAGTTGAACCAGCACCATTTGTTGAAAATGCTGTCTTTTTTCTACTGGATGGTTTTAGTTCCTTTGTCAAAGATCAAGTGACCATAAGTTTGGGGTCCATTTTTGGATCTTCAATTCTATTCCATTGATCTACCTGTCTGTCACTGTACCAGTACCATACAGTTTTTATCACTATTGCTCTGGAGTACAGCTTGAGGTCAGGCATGGTGATTCCACCAGAAGTTCTTTTATTGTTGAGAATAGTTTTAGCTATCCTGGGTTTTCTGTTATTCCAAATGAATTTGCAAATTGCTCTTTCTAACTCTATGCAGAATTGAGTTTAAATTTTGATGGGGTTGCATTGAATATGTAGATTGCTTTCAGCAAGATGGCCATTTTTACTATATTAATCCTGCCAATCCATGAGGATGGGAGATCTTTCCATCTTCTGAGATCTTCTTCAATTTCTTTCTTCAGAGATATGAAGATCTTGTTATACAGCTCTTTTACTTGCTAGGTTAGAGTCACACCAAGATATTTTATATTATTTCTGACTATTGTGAAAGGTGTCGTTTCCTTAATTTCTTTTTCAGCCTGTTTATCCTTTGAGTAGAGGAAGGCTACTGATTTGATTGAGTTAATTTTATATCCAGCCACTTTGCTGAAGTTGTTTATCAGATTTAGGAGTTCTCTGGTGGAATTTTTGGGGTCACTTAAGTATACTATCATATCTGGAAACAGTGATAGTTTGACTTCTTCCTTTCCAATTTGACCCTTTGACCTCCTTTTGTTGTCTAATTGCTCTAGCTAGGACTTCGAATACTATATGGAATAGGTAGGGAAGAGACTGGGCAGCCTTGTCTAGTCCCTGATTTTAGTGGGATTGCTTCAAGTTTCTCTCCATTTAGTTTTATGTTGGCTACTGGTTTGCTGTATATTGCTTTTATTATGTTAGGTATGGGCCTTGAATTTGTGATCTTTTCAAGAATTTTATCATGAAGGGCTGTTGGATTTTGTCAGATGTTTTCTCAGCATCTAATGAAATGATCATGTGATTTTTTTTCTTTGAGTTTGTTTATATAGGGGAAGACGTTGATGAATTTTCATTTATTGAACCATTCCTGCATCCCTGAGATGACATCTACTTGATTATGGTGAATGGTATTTTTAATGCGTTCTTGGATTCAGTTTGTGAGAATTTATTGAGTATATTTCTGTCGATCTTCATAAGCGACATTGAATTGAAATTCTCTTTTCTTGTTTAGCCTTTGTGTAGTTTAGATATCAGAGAAACTGTGCCTTATAGAATAAATTAGGCAGTGTTCCTTCTCTTTCTTTTTTTGTGGAATTGTATGAGGAGTTTTTAGTTTTAGCTCTTCTTTTAAAATCTGGTAGAATTCTGTATAAAAAAAATAAAATCTGGCCCTGGGCATTTTTTTGTTTGGGTGATTTTTGATGACTACTTCTATTTAAAATGTTATTAAACAATTTTTGCACAGATTAACACATATATTTTGGGAAACATTCTTGGAACTATGCTTTATTTGATATCAAAATCATGTGTGGATGCATGTATGTGTGCTCTCTATTACTATTTATTTGAAATTTATCAGAAAGCTATTGAAGAGAGCCATTTTAATTAAGAATTAAATTTTAGTTTAGTTTAATTCATATTACCATAACTCTCAGCATTTTCTAATATCTAATAACAAATTGAACTCAGAAATCTTCAGTGTCTATAATTCAGAGAAGAGACAAACAGTATTTGAACTTTCACATCCTTATGCACATACAAGTTCAAATTCATTTTATTTAAATACAAAGGAAAACAATAGCTTGCCAAGAATTTTCTCTATTTTGGTGATTCATTGAATTTGTATACAGTGTTTTATTTTTCTCTGTCAATTTTAGCTTATCTAAAAAGAAATCTCCCATAACATTTTCATAATTTATAAAAATATATTGTAGAGTATTTTATTGATTCCTTTTGTCTGACTTCCTTACTCAACACATCTTTGCATGCCTCATCTATTCACAAAACTCCAAATATCTTTTTATGATTAAACATTCACATATTTTACCAGATTGCTATAGCACCCAAGGAACATATTTTATGGTTTTGGGTTTAGATTTCCAGAGGCTAGATTAAACAGAGTGAATACTTATAAGGTAGGAATGAACTGGTATACCCATAAGATAAAAGTAATAATAATAAAATAATAATGGTAACTTATCGGCCCTCCTATAGTCAAGTCCTACAACAAATACCTCTTGCATTTATAGTTGTGATAGTATTTATCTTTTTTGCAGATTAAGTTAATTAATTTAATTAAGATTTATTGTCAGTTTTCTTATAATGCAATAAAACTAACTTTTCCATACATTTAACTTTAAATTTTTCTCTTCCATCTTTAAGCAGTGAACCTCATTTTATAATATAATTGTATACTAACATACATATTTCTAATTTTATAATATGTTTACTAACATACATAATTCTAAACATGGAAAATGGAGCAGGTTTACCTAGAGCAGCAGTGTAGACATGCACTGAATATCTCCTTACTTCTTCAAAGTGATACTTTGAAACTAATACAGACTCTCAAGCTATCTAGAAAATTAATTTTCCATAGCTCTAATTTTAAGCAACCTCAGCCCACTGCACTGTCAAGTTATATGTTGAAATTTTAACCTCAGGGAGAAAATTAGGGAATGGGTTATATGGCAGGTGACTAGTCTTGAGACATAATCCTTATGAATGAATGACATACAAGAAACTAATAAAGAAATTCTTATGAGATACCATTGAGTAAATATTTTCATTTCTAATGATACAAAAAGAAAGGAAAGGAACAGAATTAGGAAATCAATTTAATTAAATAATAATAGAAAATTGCTCAAACAATGGGAAAAATATAGGCATGTGAGTTCACAAAGCACAAACAATCTTAATTACATTCAGACAACAGGTCATCTTGTAGGTACAGTATACACAGAAGCTGTAAATCCATGACAAAGAGAAAAGCATCAAGTCACACTTAGAGAAATATCAAACAAACTAAGCAAGTTCTCACCAGGCAGGAGCAGAAAGCATGACATACTTGAGGTCTTAAGGAAATGAAACACAGTCTCCTCTTAAAGAAAATCAAACAAGTGAGCTTAGCGTTCAGAAATGGATAGATAAATCAAAAGCATAAAGACCATATCACCAAAACAGGAGCCTTACACATAAAATAGCAAACAAGAAAAAAACAACCCCCCCAAAACAAAACAACAACAACAAAATACCTTAAAGAAGCCCTACATTAGAAAGAAAAAAAAGGGTAAAAATTAACATCATGTATCACAGAGTGGCCTCAAAATCCAGATCCTCCTGCCTCTGCCTCCTTCAGCAAATCCTCCTGGCCTGTGCCACTGCGGGTAGCCACCAGAAAGTCCCATAGGCCAGGAAAGGAAGAGGCTCCCAGGACCCAACAGGATGACATTAGCTGAAATACCAAACAAAGGGGAGAGAAAACCTGTAGAGACCATAGCCAGAGGTTAGGCAAGGTTGAGGGATGGGGCCACCCACCCTTCTCCAAAATTTTAACCAAGAACTGCTCAAGGAAACATAAAAACAAAGAAAAGAGAAGAGACTGAAGGAAAGGCCATCCAGAGACTGCCACCTAGGAATTCATCCCATATACAGATACCAAACCCAGACACTATCGCTGATGCCAACAAGTACTTGCTGATAGGAGCCTGATATAACTGTCTCCTGAGAGGCTCTGCTAGAGCCTGACAAATACAAAGGTGGATGCTTGCAGCCAACCATTGGACTGAGGACTGGGACCCAAATGGAAGAACTAGGCAAAGGACTGAAGGAGCTGAAGAGGATTGCAACACCATAAGAAGAACAACAATATCAGCCAATCATATCCCCCAGAGCTCCCAGGGACTAAACCACCAATGAAACAGTACACATGGAGGGACATGTGGCTCCAGCCACGTATGTAGCAGAGCCATATCTGGCATCAGTGGGAGGGAGGCCCTTGGTCCTGGGAAGGTTCGATGCCCCAGTGTAGGGGAATGCTAGGGCAGTGAGGCAGGAGTGGATTGGTGGGTGGGGAAGCATCCTCATAGAAGCAGGTGGAGGGGCTGAGATGAAGGGTGTGGAGAAGAAACCAAGAAAGTGGATAACATTTGAAATGTGAATAAATAAAATATTCAATAAAAATTTAACATCATTAAAACATAGAAAGTGCAGACATGCGGTGGTGGTGCATGCGTTTAATCCCAGCACTTGGGAAGCAGAGGCAGGTGAATCTTTGTGAGTTCAAGGCCAGCCTTGTCTACATAGCATGTTCCAGGACAAGGAAAAACCCTATTCCAAAAAAAAATAAATGTGTGTGTGTGTGTGTGTGTGTGTGTATACACTGCAAAAGTCACTATTACAGTGGACCAAAGAGAATATGAATAGAATAAGAAGTCACGGTGTATTATGATTAACCCAAAATACCAAAGAGCAGAGCAGAGGAAGAAAGGCGCAAAGGAAATGTCAAGTATCCCGGAAAAGCTTATAAATACAAGAAAAAGGACTTACCTGTCAAGTAATGTGATATTAAACACTCTCAATAAAATATTTATAAACTGGACATAAATGTTAGCTGAAAGGATTTACTCCCTGCAAGAACATCATTTTGATTTAAAAAAAAAAAAAAAAAAAAGACCCAGGAAGGATCAAGTGTGACTCATTGCCACTAAAACTGGAGCACAAAGTCAGAGGGAGTGTTTGTGTTTGGGTTGCAACAAAGCCTATAGGAGCTACTGAATTCATTCCACTAGAAAAAAGACTTTGAATGAAGCACAAGAGGATCCCATACCAAACCCATGAATAACTAATGCTAGTGCTTGTGGGGAATTATGGAGTTGGTCTGGTCTAGCTACCTGGAGAGACAGAGCCCATGGCTCCTGGGGCAGTGTGCCATTCAGTTCCAGAGATACCAAGGCACTCCTTCAGGCAGCAAAGCATTCATGCCACCTTTTGATTCTTCATGTTCCCCAGAAACCAACAAACCACACAGAAGCTCAATCCTGTATACCCAGCATAGCTTGAAAAACATCATTGTATCTTGGCAATCACGATTATACTTTGTTTCTGGTAAGGGTATAAAAAGTCTGATTGCTTGCAGTAAAGTTGTCTCAGCCTCAGTCTTGCTAACACCTCTCCATCCAAGCCTTGTTAAGATTCATTTACCATCAGCCATATCAGGAAGCCTTAAGCCACTTAATATGTACTGGAACTTACAAGTGCTCATCAAATATCCTACAAAATACACTCAAAATATTGTAAAGACCTAATATGAGCACAATAACCACTATTTTATACAGACTTAAGCCATAATATCAGAAAGCCTCATTTTGGAAGACTTATGAAGGCAAATGACATATATTAAAATATTAAATATATAAATATACATTTTTAAAAGTAGAAAACATCCAAATACTTTTTTATAATTCTTCAATAGTTTTTCTTTAAATGTCAAAATACAACTTCAAAAGTATCTTACTCAAGTAAGATTTATTTATCATAATAATTTATCAATAATATCAATAAACGAGTAAGAAGAACTCAATGTACATATGCTCTGTACTTTCTAGAAATAAATCAGTTCATGTCATGGCTGAGAGAAAAGTTTGACAAACCTCATATGTCGTAGGGCCCGGAGAAAACTCGTCATGAAACTCTTGAAAACGCTTTGGTCCTTTAACGAATGAGATTATGGCACCAGACTTCATTAAAACAGGACTGTATGTTGCAGGTCCTAAGAGAAAAGAATCATAAATTTAAAGTAGATTTAAACTTACTGGCTTTAGTTAGTTATCTATTACCCTTAGGTTTTTGTTCATAACTTAGAAAATAAGAAACATGTGTTCTGTAGTTTATCTAAAAAGTTAAGGACTTTGAACCATGAAAAGCATAAAATGATGTCTACTTGTTCAGTTTTTAAGTGCATTATAAAAACAATTTCCAAAAAGAAGACAAAACTACTTCCTCAAGATAGACATCATAAAAAATATACTTCACCATTTATTTCCCAAATATTGATTTCTATTCAGTGAGGGGTCATGGCAGCTTATTTAGAAGGATTAAGAAGGTTCAAAGAAACAGACAATAGGTTATGCCTGTAATTCCAACTCCAGGGAATCTAATCTTCTGGCTTCTACCAGAATACACAAAAAGAAGAAAGAAAAAAAGTAAGGAAGGAAGGGAGGGAGGGAGGGAGGGAGGGAGGGAGGGAGGGAGGGAGGGAGGGAGGGAGGGAGGGAGGGAGGATCTTTTTTCAATGGAGAAAACAAAAAGATATAGGGAATCTATGAAAATAGTAATCTTACCCCCCCCCCCAAATGACCAAAACAAGGAAAGCATGGAAGGAAGACAGTAAAGAGGAATATAATGAGTTTACTAAAAATGAGTTATGCATGAACGGTGTAAATGTATCCACGTAATAATATCAAAAAGACAAAGTTCAGTAGGACACTGATGTGGAGGCCAAGAATCCAGTGAATCACGTAGGAGAAATGCATGAGAAGAAAGGTTAAGAGACCAACAGAAGAAAAGAAGAGTGAAGAGAAAGACAAAGAGAATCATGTGCACAGATTGTGATAAAATTTATATGACTTTATTTGTTTATTTATTTATTTATATCCCCCAAACTGCCCCTACTCCCAGCTCCTGCTTCACAGAGTCCCTAACCCCATTTCCCATCCCCTTCTCCTCTGAGAGGGTGGAGACCACCTATGTAGGCACATACTCTCTGCCTGATTGGGCACATACTCTCCCACAGAGGCCAGACAAGACAGCCCTGTGGAGGAACTTAAACCACAGACAGACTACAGTTTTAGGGAAAGCCTCCACTCCAGTTGTTGGGGGAC
Organism: Mus caroli; assembly: GCF_978045245.1. Lineage (NCBI taxonomy): Eukaryota > Metazoa > Chordata > Mammalia > Rodentia > Muridae > Mus > Mus caroli. The sequence continues at coordinate 20,456,945 of NW_028227258.1, forward strand.
CCACATGGAAACTGAGTTGCATTTGCTATGTATTTGCTGTAGGCCTAATTCCAGCCAGTGTATGTTCTTTGGTTGTTGGCTCAGGCTTTGACAGCTCTCAAGGGTCCAGATTACTTGACTATGTTGGTCTTCCTATGGGATTCCCATCGCTTTCAGGACCTTCAATCCTTCCCCCAACTTTTCCATGAAAGTCTCTGACTTCTGTCCAATGTTTTGTGGTGGGTATCTGCATCTGTTCTAGTCAGCTAAAGGGTAGAGCCTCTCAGAGGACAGTTATGCTAGACTCCTGTCTCCAAGCATAAAAATATCATTAATAATGTCAGGGATTGGTGCTTTCCGATGAGATGGGTTTCAAGTTGGGCCAGTTCTTGGTTGGCTATTCCTTTAGTCTCTGCTCCATCTTGGTTCCTGCATTTCTTTTAGATAGGACAAATTTTGGGTCAAAAGTCTTGTGGGTGGGTTGGTAATCCTATCCCTCCACTGGAGGTCCTGCCTGGCTACAGGGGGTAACCTCTTCACATTCCATGCCACCACCGTTAGGCAGTTTGGCTAAGGTCACCTGCATTGAGTACCGGGAGCCTCCCCCATCCCAAGTCTCTGGAACTACTTAACTTCATTCTCCTGGCACTCTGGACCTCTAGTCTCTTCTCCAGAAATTCTTTTATTGTTCAGCATTATATTGGTTATCCTGGGTGTTTTTTGGTTTGGTTTGGTTTGGTTTTTGTTTCTCCATATGAATTTGAGAATTGCTTTTAAAGGTCTGTAAAATTTGTATTGGAATTTTGATGAGGATTGCATTGCACCTGTACATTGCTTTTGGTAAGATGGCGAATTTTCACTATGTTAATCCTACCATGACATGAGCCTGGGAGATCTATCCATCTTCTGATACCTTCCATTTCTTTCTTCAAGGCCTTGAAGTTCTTCTAACATAGATCTTTCTCTTGCTTTGTTAGAGTTTCACCAAGATATTTTATATTTATTATTTGTGGATATTGTGAAGGGTGTTGTTTTCCTAATTTTTTTCTCTGCCCATTTATCATTTGTATAAATTGAGATAATTATTATCTAGCCATTTTGCTGAAGTTGTTTATCAGCTGTAGGAGCTATCTGGTAAAACTCTGAAGATAGCTTATATATACTATCATATCATTAGCAAATACATACCTCAACTTCCCCCTTTCTAATTGTATCCCCTTGGTCTCCTTTTGCTCTCCTATTGCTCTAGTACTATATTGAATAGATAGGGAGTGATTGGGCAGCCTGGTCTTGTTCCTGAAGCAGCTGGGATTGTTCAAATTTCTCTCCACTTAATTTGATATTGGCTATTGGCTTGCTACACATTGTTTTTGTTATGTTTGAGTATGTGCCTTGCATCCTTGATCTCTCCGTGACTTTTAACATTGAATTCTGTTGAAGACTTTTTCAGCATTACTAAGATGATCATGTGATTTCTTTTCTTTCAGTTTGTTTGGGGAGGCAGAATTTTTGTTTATTGAACCACTCCTGCATCCCTGAGATTAAACCTACTTGACTATGGTGAATGGTGTTTTTGATGTGTTCCTGGATTCAGTTTGCAATAATTCATTGAGTATTTTTGCATTGATCTTCATAGGTGAAATTGGATTTAAGTTCTCTTGTTGAGCCTTTGGGTAGTTTAGATATCAGGCCTTATAGAATAAATCAAGTAGTGTTCCTTTTGTTTCTATTTTGTGGAATTGTTTGAGAAGCTTTGGTATTAGCTAAATAATTTCTAAGACTTCTTAGAAAGTCTGGTAGAATTCTGCACTAAAACCATCTGGCCCTGGGTGGTTTTGTTTGGGAGATTTTTAATGAGTACTTCTATTTCCTTGGGTTTATGGGACTGTTTAGATAGTTTACCTTATCTTGATCTAACTTTGGTGAGTGATGTATATTTCTAAAAATAAAATCAATTTCATTTAGATTTTCCTGTTTTGTAGATTATAGGCTGTTGAAGTAAGATGTAATTCTCCTCAGTTTCTGTTGTTATGTCTTTCTTTTTATTTCTGATTTTATTAATTTAGATACTATCTCTGAGTTTACTGAGTTCAGATTTTGTCAAAGAACCAGCTCTTGGTTTTGTTGACCCTTTCTATTGTGCTCTTTCTTTCTAATTGATTGATTGCAGACCTGAGTTTGATTATTTCCTGTCATCTAATCCTCTTGGGTTTGTTCACATCTTTTTGTTCTAGAGCTTCCTAGCATGCTGTTAAGTTGCTAGTATGAGATTTCTTCAAAATTTGTATGAAGGTACTTACTGCTATGAACTTTCCACAAGGCACTGCTTTCATTGTGTCCCATAAGTTTGGATATGTTGGGCTTTCATTTTCATTGAATTTTAGAAAGTCTTTATTTATTTCTTCCCTGACTAAGTTATTGAGTAGAGAGTTATTCAGTTTCCATAAGTATGTGGGCTTTCTGATGTTTCTGTTGTTGAAGTCTAGCCTTAATCTGTGGTGATCTGATAGAATGCACAGCATTATTTGAATCTTCTTGTACCTATAGGGCTTCCTGTGTGCCCAATTATATAGTCAATTTTGGAGAAGGTTCTGTGAGGTGCTGAGAAGAAGGTGTATTGTTTGCGGCGGGGTGTGTGTGTGTGTGTGTGTGTGTGTGTGAAAAGTTCTGAAGGTATCTGTTATATACATTTCATTCCAAGCATCTGTTTGCTAAATTCTCCCACTATTATCATGTGGGGATGGATTAAGGTGTGATTTGAGAGTTAGTAAAGTTTCTTTTACAAATGTGTGTATCCTTGCATTTGGTGCATAGATGTTCAGAAAAATCATTTTGTGGACTTTGCCTTTGATGAATATGAAGTCTCTTTCCCCATCTCTTTTGATAACTTTTGGTTGAAAGTTTATTTTACTAGATATTAGAATGGCTACTCCAGCTTGTTTCTTGGATCCATTTGCTTGGAAAGCCTTTTTATAGCCCTTTACTCTGATCTACTGTCTATCTGTGTTTCTTGTATGCAGCAGAATGATAGAGTCCATTTGTGTATCCAATCTGTTAGCCTATGTCTTTTTATTAGGGAATTGAGTCCACTGATATTGAGAAATATTAATGACCAATGATTGTGATTTCAATGTTAGAGGTGTTACTGTGTGTGTGTGTGTGTGTGTGTGTGAGAGAGAGAGAGAGAGAGAGAGAGAGAGAGAGAGAGAGAGAGAGAGAGAGAGAGAGAGAGAGTCAGAGTCTCTTGTAAGTTTTACTGTGAGATGATTAATTTCTTGTTTTATCTTGGGTGTAGTTATTCACCTTGTGTTGGAGTTTTCCTTCTAGTATTCTCTGTAGGGCTGGATTAGTAGAAATATTTTGTTTAAATTTGGTTTTGTTGCAGCATATCTTAGTTTCTCCAGCTATGGTGAGTGAGAGTTTTGCTGGATATATTGGTCTGGGCTGGCATCTGTGGTATCTTAGGATCTGCTCAACAACTGTTCAGGATCTTCTGGCATTTAGAGTTTCTTTTGAGAATTCAGGTGTAATTCTGATACATTTGCCTTTATATGTTACTTGGCCTTCTTCCCTTGCAACTTTATTATTCTTTCTTTATTCTGTACACTTAGTATTTTGATATTATGTGGTAGCAGGATTTTCTTTCCTGGTCCAATCTATTTGGTGTTCTGTAAACTTCTTTTACATGTAAAACTATCTATTTCTTTGGGTTAGGCAAGTTTTCTTCCGTGATTTTGTTGAAGATGTTTTCTAGTCCTTTGAACTGGGAATCCTCTCCTATTCCTAACTTTTTAGGTTTGGTATTTTCATAGTCCCAAATTTCCTGGGTGTTTTGAGTTAGGAACATTTTATATTTGGCATTTTCTTTGACTGATATATCTGTTATTCTGTAATATCTTCTACATCTGAGATTCTCTCTTCCATCTTTTGTATTCTGTTAGTAATGTTTAGATCTGTATTTCCTGTTCTCTCCTAGGTTTTCCATCTCCAGGGTTGTCTCCATTTATGTTTTCTTTATTGCTTCTATTTCCATTTTTAGTTATTGGACTGTTTTATTCATTTCCTTTGCCTATTTGATTTTATTTTCCTGTTTTTCTTTAAGGAATTTATTTGTTTACTATTTGAGGGATGTTTGGTTGTGTTTTCTTGTGTTTCTTTAAGGGAATTATTTATATTCTCTTTAAAGGCCTCTATAATCTTCATGAGATGAGATTTAAGGCCAGAATTTTGCTCTTCAGATATGTTAGGATATCAAACGCTTGTTGTAGTAAGACAGTTGGGTTCTGATGGTACCATGTTGCATTGGCTTCTGTTAATTCTTGCACTTGCCTTTTGCAACCTGGTTGTCTATGGTGTTAGTTGATCTGGGTGTCCCAGGTTGGAGCAGGCATCCCAGGAGACAGGTGGAGCTGTGGGGTGGGGAGTAGCTCACTGATCAGTGACTTAGGTGCTGATTGGAAGGAGGATGGAGCTTCTTCCAATGGACATGGCAGGGCAGAGTCCACACTGCTGCTGTGCTTGCTGGGGTCCCAACAGCAGTGGGATTGGGGTGGGGGTGAGGTCTCACTTGTGTATCTCAGGTTAAAGCAGACCTCCTGGGAGGGAGGCAGAGCTGTGGAGTGAAGTACAGAACACATATCTGTGACAGTGTCTCTGGGGTTATCTGCAGTAGAAGTTCAGAGCACTACAGCCCATCCTACAGATTGATACAACTTAATAGTGTAACTATAGACGGGTCAATTTGCTCCACTCATAGTCCATTATTAGCCAATATTCAAAATGTCTGCCCCATGCCAAGTCCTGTGTTTCAAGAAAGAGTTCTATGAAGTCAAACACTTCAAGAGGACAGACTTAATGGAACACTTCCTTGCCATACATGTGAGAAATATTTCAGGACAGTAGTGATGACTGAAATTACAACAGGGAAATTCAAGAGACACTTCAGAAATATAAAATAATTCAGGGCTTAGAATATGCTCAGTGAACATATGCAGTGATATAGTAAAGTAAATACAAAGACATTAGTGAAATATAAATGTAATAATGCCTCTGTATCTCTAGCCAACATTCTTTCAAAATTATATATTTGTGAGCAAGCAATCCTTATTCTTTCAAGTCTAGAAGCTTTTATAATTAATGCATTCATATGAATCATTTTAATCTTTTTTTTCATTGTAATACAACATTTCAAAATTTGGAGAAGACATCCAGGCTCTAGTTCAAACACTCCATATCAACTGAATTAACAGTTATCAAAACATCATTGTAGAAAGCTAATGGATAATAACCTACTAAGGCACATGTATTTTAACATATCTCTTCTTACTATAGAGTAATAGTATAATTGACTCTAGAATAATATAATTTGTATGGAACTAAAATGAAGTAGAATAACAAATATATATTTAAACAAAATTTCTTGTGACAGGGTTTCATATACAAATTCAACTATACATAGAAAAATGCATGTATTGCTGCAGGAACCAGAGAAGAACTGCCATTGAAAACTGTTTAATTCCAGTTGGTTGATTGACGATTGCAACTGTATTGACCTTGATTGACAAAGGTTAATGCAACAGGTAAGACTATTATCTTCAACAAAATCACAGAAGAAAACTTGCCTAACCCAAAAAAATAGATAGTTGTACATGTAAAAGAAGTTTACAGAACACCAAATAGATTGGACCAGGAAAGAAAATCCTGCTACCACGTAATTAAAACATTATTTTATTGAGACATTTTATTTCCAGTTATGAAGGAACTTAGTCTATCTTCAGCACTTACTACTATGCTACAACAATAGATAAGCATGTTTGCTAATTGCTATACAGAGTCTTTATATATTCTGCACATATATGGATGCATTCTGTATACATGCATACATACAGATACACAGAATAAATTCTTCAAGTATAATTCAGTAGATTATTTTCTTTTGTTGGAATTTCTTTGAGGAACGTTAAGTAACAAAAATATTTCATTATTCATTTTCTTGCATTTAAGCTACAGAGTATTAAAAAGGTTTATTCCACTTAGTCTTAAAATGTATTTCCAGTTCTGTAGACTTTGGCTCATATGATACAGGTCAAAGACTTACATCATTACACCAGCTCTGATTCACAGCTGGATTATGCAGAATCCATCTCCTATTTATATACCAAAATGCCACATTTTAATCACAGGTTTTAGAAGAGGAAAACTTCTCATCCAACACCTATGAAAAGTCTGCCTGAATCCTGACTGGTATATAATAGGAAATTCCATAGCAGGTGATTCTTATAATTACATATTTTCCAGCCCTCTGCCAATTCAGTCTCTATGAAATGTCACCCAATGCCACGGGGCAAAAACAGAAGGAACAGAAACACTGAGTAATCTAAAATAAAATCTGTGCTCACAGCCCTTCAGTGTGGCCATTTCAGAACATAAGAGTGGACTCTAAAATAACCACTTCTATATAAAGCTGCAAATCATTGATTTAAAAAATGGCTGTCTCCATACTGAGTCAAAATTTAGAAATCATGAAATCATTCTTACGAATAATGAACTCCTTGTCCTGTAAAATGACAGAAACTCACTTAAAAGTAAAGATTCCATGTATGGACACAGTTTTATGAATTTAAAAAAAATGAGAAAATTGCTTATTTGAGTAGCATGGCTTTAAAATACCAATTACAGAGTTCATATTTTATACACCTTAGTTTCTCACAGTGACTTCATTATTTGGTTTTACAAATGAAAGAATATTAAAGACAAAATGATGAGGCCACCAAGCACACCATCAGTACTTGGGACATGTTTGATTGGCCGTTTTTTTACTGTATCTAAGCTTCAATTTGATTCAATGGCACTTCAGATTGTGAACTGTGGTATCATATTAAACTGAACTTGCAGATACTGAAAAAAAAATGCAGTCTACATCTACATATATTTTAAGTAAATTTCTTATGTCTTTGTTTACTATCTCATTAACTTCTCTGTCCAAACTCAAACTAACGTTGCACGCATATTCTGTTGGTTGCAGGTTTCAAACTTTAATGAATAAGACATGTCTCCTGCTCAGAACTGTTACATATTCAAAGACAGAAGGCATAAAGATAATGATTCTTTAAATACTTCCTTAAATATTGAATATTTACATCTTTTTTTTGTTTGTTTTGTTTTTTTTGTTTTTTTGTTTTTCGAGACAGGGTTTCTCTGTATAGCCCTGGCTGTCCTGGAACTCACTTTGTAGACCAGGCTGGCCTCGAACTCAGAAATCCGCCTGCCTCTGCCTCCCGAGTGCTGGGAGTGCGCCACAGTTTAAAGTTATTACAGAGCATCAGGAAATCCCTTTCAAAGGTCTTTAAGATATGGAATATTATAGTATACTCCAAACTAAACAGATTACAGAATTAGTATACCTAAACCATGCTCCTGTTAAACACTGTTCTTCAAATTGATTAAGCAATAGAGTTGTCACTGCTCTGATATATAAACATACAATCATGTGGATTTAGCTTCGTTGACATAAAGCTTCAGTCAGCAATGGCTGTCTATTTGTATGTCTTTACAGTGTACACTTATCAAAATGTGCATCTATCAGCCCTGTAAAATATCTTTTTAAACTGCTTCTAAAATAAGGATTTTTCTTATTTTCTGGTAATATAAGTACTTTGTTTTCAAATTTCATTAGACTCCAGGATATAAGCATTACAACCCAGCATTCCATTATGAATTATAGGAAACCAATGGAAGGAAAAACATCTTTGATTTAAAACCCACTGTGTGGCAGTCCATAAATATGCAAATTATGAATGGTTTTGATTAATAAGTGAACAATTTGATCAAATTTCACAAATTTCAAGCATTAAAATTTTCCTCAAGGTAAATAGAAGACCCAACTGAGCAAATTTTGGGTTTATATTCAATTGCTCATTTTTTAAATTCATAGGCAAAATTAAATTTGCAGTCAAGAAAATTATCTAATGAAAAATAAAATAAGTCTCAACATGATCACAGTGTTCTTGGATCACTATCACATCAATACTCGCTCAGTTCGGTCTCAGTTAGCAAAGCTTAGTTTTCAATAATGTTTTCATCTCTGAGAATGTTATATATAAAGGTCAAAGTAATACTTTCCATCCTTGTGAGACATATCATGTCAGAGATCAGGCAAATTCTATTCTTTAAAGGGAAATACCAGCTTTAATCTTAGAATAATGGAAATATTAGATTAAGCTAATTAAACCATTTAAAATATCATACATGAGTTATGATTTAAAACAAACACAAAAGAAAATGAGAGAGTTTTCCATTGTAACTATAATTTTCTCAGCTCTGCATAAAGCTAGACACGCTGCTGAGAGGGAAAGGGAAACTTATTGAATGGCAATTAAGCAAATGTAAAAACTTAATTTGTTGCATAAATTAAAAAAAAAACTTGCATAGAAAGCAAAAAAATTATAAATTAAAAAAAGATACAATAACCTTTGTGCTTTGATGTCATCTATTTTTTTTTAATGAATATGGTGGTACATGCCTATCATCAAAAGAATCATTGAGTTTGAGTCTGGCCTGACCTATAGGTGTAATCAAGCACATGGTTAACTTAGGATTTTCAAGTATCTCAGTAAGCTTTGTGCTCCTTTTTGGTCAAAACCTATGTGCAGCTTTAGGTATGAATAAGACCTTTTCTTCACAGAACAGTGCTCTGCACTGACTGTGATTCCCTGAGCATGCTGAAATGGAATAAAGGGCCACAGTCCACTGTTATAGTAAAGAACAGAATCTACAGGTAGGTGGAACAGGCCTTTGTCTCCTTCTGGTTAAGAGTTAGTCATTTGCACTAGAGACACAAGTTCTGGGGGTACTGGTTAGTTCATATTGTTGTTCCTCCTATAGGGCTGCAGACCCCTTCAGCTCCTTGGGTACTTTCTCTAGTTCCTTCATTGGGGACCCTGTGTTCCATCCAATAGATGACTGTGAACATCCACTTCTATATTTGCCTGGCACTGGCATAGCCTCACAAGAGACAGCTATATCAGGCTCCTGTCAACAAAATCTTGTTGGCATATACAATGTAGCAGAGGATGGCCATCAATGGGAGGAGAGACCCTTGGTCTTGCAAAAATTCTATGCCCAAGTACAGAGGAATGCCAGGGCCAGGAAGCAGGAGTGGGTGGATTGGGGTGCAGGGGGAGGGTATAGGGGATTTTTCAGAGAGGAAACTAGAAAAGGGGATAGCATTTGTAATGTAAATGAAGAAAATATCTAATAAAAAACAGAAATTGCTTCTGATGTCCTACAGGAATCTTATGAAGGACATACAAGAGACTTAATAAAATTAAGCACATGTAAATGTGCATAGAATTTACTTTAAAAGTTAAAATGGGGCTTCTTCTCCATTTGGGAACTTTATTTCTAAACCCAATATTATTTGCAAAAATTAAAGAGCTTTGGGAACATAACTAACTAAATATTGTTTTCAATGTACCCTAAAAGTATTTTTCAAATAAAAGAAACATATCAAAACCTGAAGGAAAAAAAAAAAAAAGAATTAGTCACTATACAAGGGGCCGTGAGAGTTGGCTGGATCCACCAAGGGTATAATAATTCCTTTTTCTTTTCTTATTTTTCTTTCAGATGATTGCAAAAGCCAAAATTGTCTTTAAATCAGGCAAGGGTTTGGGCTTCCTTATCCCTTCTCTAATGCCACATCCCCACATGTAGCAGTATTCCTTCTCTAATGCCACATCCCCACGTGTAGCAGTATTCCTCCATGCAGGAATTTCTCAAATAGCAAAGCTTCCTTCCTTCTCTTCTCCATGTTCCCACCCCACACCCCACCCCTGGCAACAGTTCCCAGATGGACTGCTTACTTTCCCAGGAGTTTTTCTTTGAAATACTAACAAATTGTCTGTCCTTGGGCTTCCATTTGAGTCTTTTTAATTATTTTCATTAATGATATCAAGCACTTCAAGATGGATACCTAAAAGGTTTTTATGTTATCATATATAACCCTCCCCAAGATTCCTGGTAATACCTCTCTCATGCCTTTCTTTATTTGGTTCAGAATGAAAATCCCTCCCTATAACTATCATGAGAATTCCATAAATGTTCTTCCAAGGTTTCTTCTCAAATTCTACAGGTTTGGATCAACCAACACTAACAGCAGTAGGATTTTTATTTCATATTTTCTTTCAAATAGTTAAAGAGTTTCTTATTGTGCATCATACCCTTAGTCCACGGACTTATATATTACAAACACTCATATACCTGAACTTACTTCATAGCATTAAATGTCAGGTATTGAAAATGAAGGTATTCATATTTTGCCTTATGCATTTTAACCTAGCTCTCTTAAAACATAGTTCATAAACCACAAGCATCAGAATTGCCCAAATATGGTTTTGTGTTTGTTTTGCAGTGTTTCTCAACATCTTACTCTGACCCCAGTTGGCCTCAACCTAGAGATCCTGCTGCTTTAGCTTCAGGAAGCTTGGGTTATAGGTGTGAGCAATCACAAAGCTGTGTCCAAGTTAATCTTCATATACAGGTTCTTTTGACCATCCACCTCACTAGAACAAATTATGTTTTATGCAAAACAGACCAAGAAAATAGAATTTCACTGAAAATCTTTGTTTTAGACCTCTAGCCTATGGCTTAGATTTTTTTATCTCTAAAATATATTAGGTATCAAAAACTTTCCTCCTCAAATAATCAAAAGAAATGGTGATGCTGAGATGCTATCTTCTGAGAACACAGATGACTACATAATTGCTTCTAGAAAGCTAACTCAGTTGCACCCACACATGACATACCAGAATCATGGAAGGGAGGGATCAGGGAGAGTCCCTTTGATCTATTCATAAGAATTTAAGGTGTTTTACCTTCTTTTTAGTAGCTGTTTAGAGCAGAAACTACTCAAATCATTTTTTTTTCTTTTTCTTTTCCTGAGACAGGGTTTCTCTGTGTACTCCTGGCTATCCTGAAACTCACTCTGTAGACCAGGCTGGCCTTGAATTCAGAAATCCACATGCCTCTGCCTCCCAAGTGCTGGGCTTAAAGGCGTGCGCCACCACTGCCAGACCTTATTTCTATATCAAATGTTAAGATCATATTCAGATTGTTCTCTACATGTGACTTTGTAAGTACTGTAAGGACAACTGTTTTAAAGACAGAAGAAGTGATAGACTGGTTGTAGAAACAGGAATGGGCCTCGCATTGAGCAATGTTTTTGACAGTTCTGAATTTTTCAGACATGTCCTTCTACCTCAATCTTGGGACAATTTTGTAAACATATTTTATAATCCTTTGAGCTTTAATCTTTTCGAGAATGGCTGTATTTTTCCCTCCATTATTTTAACCTGGTGTTTTCTAAGATAGTCTTAAATCTGAACTCCAGCTCAATCTTTCTCCTTACTTGTCATGTGACCTTGGTAAATCCTCTAAACTTGTTAAGTTTTAGTTTGCTCCTTTGTGAAGGAGGGGTAAAATGGCCCCGAGAAGCTAAGCATTTCTCAGAGGATGAGCACAAGTCTAAGCTGATTCATCCTTAGAGTACCACTGAGCAGAAAGAAGGAAGACATCGCTTCGAGGCTACAGGAAACTGAGTTCGAAGGCTACGCTGTGACCTGCCTCGTTTTGTGCCTTTCCCTTCAGGGTTGCTAGCACCTTTGCAAACACCACAGTTGCCAGAGGAATGTCAAATGACCTAAGTGAAAATGCCCTGATCCCCCTGAATGCGGTATGTTCCTAATAGGTGAATGGTTATAATAAGCTGGAGTAAAACTGACAAATTATTGAATTGTGCCACTGGGTATACTTTCCATTTTATACCTATATTTTTAAAGTTCAAAGTATAAACACACCTAAAGAAAACAAAAATTGCCACAGTTCTAAAACCCTTTTAAACTGCCACAGTGCCTGATATCTGGGCTGCTACATGGGACTTCTTTCTAATCTCATTCAACTGACAATGATTAAAAAACCGAGGGGTAAGTGCTGTTCTCCCTGAATCCAACCCTGTGCTCCATTTGATGGGGAAGGCTGCCTCTCTGTGGCAGAATATGATCGTGTCATGTTTTCTGAGGGACAATTTTATATCTCACTACTCTTTAAACATCTAAAAATCTGTATAATACTCGAAAGCACAAGGATTTAAATACTGGTTTTGACCATAATCATATTTTAACCTCACGTTTAAAATTGTCTTTGAACCATATAAAGTAGCCTTACTCACCTAGGAAAGATGGAAATAGCATTTGTACAAGTAACAGATACCCGCTGAAATAGGCTTGCTCAAATAGAATGGTCACATTAGCTGTCTCTTTTGAAAATAGAAGTCATTATTCACTTTACACTGAGTGACCTCTACTGGTCAGAAAGACACATTAATAGACATCATATCCACCAGAAAGCAGCTGGTATCTTAATTTTGCCAACAACTGACTCATATATACTGTGTCATGCATGTTGCCTGCTAGTCACTTACAATAAAATCATACTGAGATGTACCATAGCTCAGATACTGAAGCCAAGCACATAGATCAAGTAAATATACTTTAAAATCCTGGTTTCTTGTTCTTCCTCATGGTGATCATTTTTACTTGAAAGGAAAGTATGCATAAAAGGTCTTACTGTATATGATACTTAGGTAAGAAACATACTCTATAACAAAAGGGGTTTCAATATTTTGATATTGTTAACTATACAACAGCTGAAAGACAAACTGTTTCTCTCCATCATAAACATATGCTTCATTACTCTTCAGAAATAAAGGGTTTATTTAATTAAGAATAAAGACACAGAATTAACATCTACGGCTCTAAAACAGATTTTTATTGTTCTTTCAGAAACAAAGAAACTTTGAGACAATAATGAGAAAGCTGCAGTAAATCTTTCCCTAAGAGGTCCATCACCAGTGTCACACAAACACCAGTACGGAAACAGCAGGTTATTTCCTTGTGTATTTAACAGAGGTCAAAACGTGAAGTGTACCAACAGAAACAAAAAGAGGGTTGCCTGCAAAAAAGTTTTAATGAAGAATATTGTTATAAATCTTGACTGCTAATTATTATAAAATCTCCTTCCCTTCTTTATTTTTTCTCTTTTTAACGATGTCCAGGGGGTGGGGAGAAACAATTTGGTTTCTGCTTCAGCTGAAATCTATTTATATGCAAATAACTTATCCATTATTACTGTGAGAAGAGACTTGTGCATAAAGAGAGAAATAAATTATCACCAGAAGCCATTAATGAAATCTATTTCAAAACAACATTTTACAAGAGCCCTCACTCATGTAATATTTGTTTAAGCCTCGAGGGGAAATGGTGGAATTCTGCACATAGATGAAACCTGATACTACAGTATTTCCCATGTCAATTTGCTTTATATAATGCATTTATCCTTTGCTTAGAAATGATAAATGGAACTCCAGGACATCGCTTCAGAGAACTTCATCAATGAAATCAAAGTCAGTGTGTTTATCATATAATTGCCAGACTTTGGAGTTTTCTCTGTTGTGACTGTTACTGCTCTCCTGGGTTTAAAACATTAATGTTCTTTTTATACTGCAATAGTAGCAATGTGCAATTAGACGAGTTTAAGAAGAACAACTTGAGTTTCAGGAGAAGAATAGGATAATGATAAGAGGCCTAGAATGTAATTTGATACATCCTGTCTCTTTCCTGTTTGGATTTCTTTGTCTTTTAGTTTATAATTTCCTTTTTTGTTGAAAAGTGTCCCTCTATTAAAGTTGCCACTATATCTTTCTTCTGGCATCCTCTTAATTCTGCATAAGATGTCCAAATTGGGACTGAAACCCTTCATCTTGATGTAAGTTCATGCTTTCTTAAGCATTTCACTTTTGAGCTTTTTTTATTGCAACATTATTCTCTGATAGTTTCTTCTAATGTTTTCTACATTTTTTATCTTCCATCTTTGAACATGGTAGTTTGTAAGGCCCTAATCTTATTTTCTTCAGTAAGAGTGTCACAGTAAACACTATGTCCTACGTAAAAGGTTGTCTTTAACCCTTGGGTGGTGTAACATCTGTACATTTAAGTGTCTTCATATGTGTGAGTATGAGGATTTCTACTTTGTAATTGATTTCTCTTGATTTTATGTGAAAACCATGTTTTATTAATATACATTTGTCATATGTGATACAGTGAATACTGTAATTCTTCATGTTTTCTTTCCTTAGCTTTTTCTGTACCTTTATTTTTACATATATTCTAGTACATTTATCAATTTCTTTTTAAAAGAACTCCAACAGATAACATAAATCATTGCACTCACTAAGTGATAGCTTTATGATATGATGCAATCCCACATAAAACTGAGAGCACCTGTTGCTCTTACACAGGGCCCAGGTTCAATTTTCAGTAACCACATGGTGGATCACAACCATCTGTAATTCCAGTTCCAGGGGATCTTTCTGGTCTCAGGAAATAGGCACTCATATGTGCATGCATACAAAACAATTACACACATAAATAAAAGTAAATATAAATAGCTGTAAGGTACTATAACCTTTATATTAAAGCACCTTATCTTTTCTTCAAAGGTTTCTCTTCCTTGTGTGGTTCTATCTGACTTTGTCAAGAAGACAGTATAAATGATTATCTTTATGGCAAAACTGAGTTGAACAGAGAACTCATTAAAAACGGAAAAACCTACCTGGCTACAGATGTTATAAACCATACATTGTAGAAAAGACATTTCTCTTTGAGAAATGATTCTGGGAAACCTAGATATCCATACGATGAAGAATAAACTAGATCCATATATTCGCTCACCCTATACAAGATTCCATTAAAATGAATCCAGGACTTTGACATAAGACTTGAAACTCTGAAACTGCCAGGAAAAAAAAATAGGCAAAATACTTCAAGATACCAGTATGGGAAGGGATTTATGAGGAGGACTACAATAGTCCAGGAAATAATAGTCCACACTGACAAATGGAGTTACATGAAATTAAACAGTTTCTACACAGCAAGGAAACCAACTGCATGAGGAAGTCTGTAGAACAGTAGGAAAACCTTGCCTTCTGTACTTTTGATTGAAGATAAAACATAGAATTTATAAGGAACTCAAATGCTCATCTCAAAAGAAGCAAACAACCCATTCAGTAAACAGGTCAATGAATTAAATAGACAGCTCCCAAATTAAGAAATACAAATGGCCACTGGTATTTGAAAAAGTGTTCATCTTTAGCCACAAGAGAACACAAATTCAAACTGTTCTCTTTCCCAGTGAGAATGGCTGCCAGAAGAGAAACAAGGGGTTTGTCTGCATGAAAACATAACTTGTAATGAGAATAAAGGATAGTTTATTCTTTATGAGTGGCCATGGCCCACTTGATAGCCCTCCAAACATAATTCCATACCCTCTTTTCTCTGTGGACTCTCTTTGGCATGGCCATGTGAGGCATGGTGATTGTGACATGCAGGGCAATGTTGCCTCATGGATTGCCCAGGTGCCCAAGGGCAGAACTAAGACATTAGGACTTGGCAGGAAGAGTTTCGGTGGCAGTGTATTTTAGAGAATTTTTTTTTTGTGCTGTACTCTTTGAAGAGGTAATCCAATAGTGGATAACTGGTACATTTTCTAAAGAGATAAAGTTACCTTTAACTGCAGAATACAGAAATGGTGTGCATATACAGCTAATTGAACGTAGCAAAAATCTAACCAGCTAGTTTCTGTTAGTAAGAAAACCAAATGGTTTTTGGTAATTTTGGTTTTGTTTCCTTTTTTCCTATAATGAACCTAAAGATCACGACTTTTAAGTCACAGAGAAAAATAAAACAGCCTGTGTTCATTCAGCCTCATCACTGAGGGAATTTTGGCTCGTAGTGTTTGAAAGGCTGAAGCAGAAATCTTCAGTTTTTCAGTAAAAGCTCTCTGTAGAATTTTGTTTGGTGTCGTTCTATGTACATTATATATATATATATATATATATATATATATACATACATACAGTGACTACATAGAGAACTATACATATACTACATCAGTGTTACACGATGCCCTGAATCCATCTCTTATGAGGTTTCCTAAGCTTGACAGTAAGGGTTAAAAGAAAATGCACAGAGTATGAATTATCAGCTATACTATATACTCATCTCTGTGGCCCGTGTTTCTAAATCTCTGCCCTACAGAGAGATGGTGAGTTTTGAAAAGATGTTATGATAAGTGAAATGCTATGCACAGGCTTGGGTGTCGGAAAATTGGTCCCTAGCCTGCAGTGCTATTTTGGGAATTGCCCAAAATTTGAGAACCATGGTCAGGTTTGGAAAATAGGTCACTGGGTGTGATCCTGGAAGGTGATACATGTTGCTATCTCTAGCATAAGCTTCCTCATCTGGGCAGATGTGACAAGGAGTGACACGGCTCATTCCAACACAAACTGAGCCATTCCACCCATCAAACTGCAGCCATGAGGAATCCCGTGGCAAATAAACCTCCCCCTCTTTTAGATTCCTTCTCTCAGGCATTCTGTCACAGAGGTGGAAAAGTAACATACAGTTATGTGCAGGTGAATTTTAATTCCAAAGTTATAGGAAAGAATGAACATGAGGCATGGCCATTTACAATCTGTTTTATATAGTAGAATAATACTAAAAAATAAAATTGTATAACAAATGCATTATACATATAGCAATATCTATAGCGTTTTAACTTTATTGTAAAATAATTGTAAATAAAAGCATCATATTATAGTGTTATATAATAATCTGCCATCTGATGATCTCATGTTAGTTTAATATTTGTTATATTATCAGTCACATTCCTTAAGAATATTAACTTAAAATTTAAATATACTACCTACTATCTATTCTCAATTACCCAGTGAGAGTTTTGCTGTCTCAGTGAAAGAATGACAGGTTTGCTGTGTGAATAGGCTAGAGTCAGCTGAGGATGACAGGATCTATTTTATCACTGATCCGACACATACACACAAAAGCTGAAACTACTTTTTCTAAGCATTAGACATCCCCTTGGGTTTCTTCTGCAGAGGGAGCAATTGCATATGAAGTTAATAGCTATCACTTTGAATTCTGTTATCAAATAAATCTGAGGAAACTCAGAACAAACAAACTTCTGTTTATGTAAATTACATTAGCAACTTTCTATTTCAGAATAGCTGTAGCAATTCTTCAATTGCGAGTATTATTTCCAAGTTGTGATAGAAGTCATCTTTGATGCTGTTAGTAGTGAAACAATGCACAGTTTCTGAGCAGGACTTTTCTTTCCATAACTGTCCTAAAAAAACTTACTTACTTTCTCTTTTGTGACATCATATTGATTTGTTCTATAGCCTGTTAAAACATTATTTAACAAAGAAAAATGACAATTTCAATTCTGACTGTATCTATTCAAGCTGCTGACATAAGCTAAGGAATACTTTATATATTTAAATATCAATTTGGAGTTGTATAGACTATTTGAAAACTTGAACATACCCCTCAGTAGGTCTATATTCACCTACAACACTAATATAAAAAATACATAAGTACATTCAAGACCAAAGTGTGGGCACTTTGCCCCTTCTTAGAACTGGGAACAAAACACCCATGGAATGAGTTACAGAGACAAAGTTTGGAGCTGAGACGAAAGGATGGACCATCTAGAGACTGCCACACCCGGGGATCCATCCCATAATCATCCCCCAAACGCTGACACCATTGCATACGCCAGCAATATTTTGCTTAGAGGACCCTGATATAGGTGTCTCTTGTGAGGCTATGCCGGGGCCTAGCAAACACAGAAGTGGATGCTCATAGTCAGCTATTGGATGGATCACAGAGCCCCCAATGGAGGAGCTAGAGAAGGTAACCAAGAGGCTAAAGGGGTCTGCAACCCTATAGGTGGAACAACAATATGAACTAACCAGTACCCCCGGAGCCCGTGTCTCTAGCTGCATATGTAGCAGAAGATGGCCTAGTCAGCCATCATTGAGAAGAGAGGCCTGTTGGTCTTGAAAACTTTATATGCCTCAGTACAGGGTAACGCCAGGGCCAAAAAGTGGGATTGGGTGGGTTAGGGGAGTGGGGGGAGGATATGGGTGACTTTTGGGATAGCATTTGAAATGCAAATGAAGAAAATACCTAATAAAAAAGAAAGTAAAAAGACAAGCATAAACTGGAAAATGAATAATAAACTGGAGAAAATATTTGCAAAAGTAAAAAGAAGAAGAAGAAGTACATTCAATAGCAGATGAAGAAAACCATAATTTAAATCAGTAAAAGGACCTAAGTCTGAATGATTTTTTTCTCAAATAAGGTTGTGCAAACAATAATTGCATAAAAATATCCAGTGTTAGCAATCATTAGAAAACTCAGAAGCACAATAAACAGAATTATGCACTTGTTGGGATGTGCATTTTCAAACAATTAATGGTGATTAATGTCCAGAAATTTGTGGAAGAAAACAACTCATTTATACTATAGGTGGGATGAGAATTGGCATAGTCATTGTAGAAAACGCATCCGTGATTCCTCAATGTTTAAAATGAAACTACTCTATGACCCAGCAATCTGTCTTCTAAGAATATACCCAAAGGGAAAAAATCACTTCCACATAGAGATGACTATACATGTCTATTCATTTACATATTATTTATACTAAATTTTATATGATAATCTCCCTAGTGTCCATACAGAGATAGTAAGTAAATTGTTATATAAATATATAGTCATGCACAGAGAGGGGATTATTATTGTAAATTGTTATATAAATATACAGACATGCACAGTGAGGGGATTATTATTCACCCTGGAAAATGGAAATCCTGACAATTGGCAACAATGTGGATGAATCAAAAAAATCTCTACCATAAATATTATATAATCTGTGTTATACAGTACTAGTTTAAAGCTTTTTGGTGCTAAAGAGAAAACAAAGAGGAAAAAAATAAATCAAGTGCTACCTTAAGAAAATTCTACTGGATAGATAAACAAAATTAGACCATAAGTAAGGTAACAATACAAAACTGAATATTATTAGTACCATTATTTTTCATAAGTTCCAAATAATCAAGAAAGTTGATCTGATTTTAAAAGGTCTCATAAGAGAGGGCAGTTTAGATTGACATGCCTAAAACTGTGAATAATATTTTGCTAATTAAGTTCAAGGTACTCACAAGTAAAAGAAATAAGTTGGAATTCAGACAGAGCAAAAACATATTTTGAAAACTGAAATGTCTAATTTAATCATATGATATAATGGAAAACTTGATGTAGGGCGAATGAAGAATGGAGAAGCCAGAGCAGGCAGGGAAAGTTCAGGCCATCAAGGCTCAGCTGAAGGCCATGTATTTACATAACAACAGCAAGCCAGTAAATACGTCTGAGAAAATATGAATGGCATACTCAGAACTGTGTGCTAAGACCTTTGAGCCACTTGTCTTCCCACACGCAGAATAACAAGCAATGGCTTCTAAGATTACGGTATTCTTCTTGCCTTCAGTAATGTTTCTTATAGCTTAAATTTAACAGTTTTACATTTATTGAGGACAGCATTTTGAGTAATTCATGATGATAAGCTATGACAGAAAAAGCCACAAGGCAATTATTACCAGGTATCCTCTTGAGGTCACATGATTCTTTAACTATTGGTAAGGAACAGAGAAGAGCTGCAGAATACTATACAGAGGCATGTCCATCATATTGAGCATTCCCCAAAAGAGGTGCTTCTAATAATAGTTTAACTCGCTGAGTTAGTTATTTATGATATATTTCTATTACCAGAGTCAGATTTAGATCAAATTATAAAGTTCAAGGGGAAGACAGCAGTAAATCCCTTCTTCTTTATCATCTAACAGTGTTAACTTCGTTACGGGAGGATTTTCCTTTCTGGGTAATGCTGGGAGGTATTTCCAGAAAACCCTCCTTATAAAACTGCCTGTCCAGTCAATCTATAAACAGGCTACCAGGGATTCAGGTATAATTTATGAACTTCTACTAATGGTTCAAATATGGGCCTAAATCAGATGTTAGTTTGGTGAAACTTAAGTTTAAATGGAGATCATCATTCAAAACTATAACTGTACAGAAAATGTCCCTAACTGATCCAATCAAGTCAAACACACCAGGAAAAAGCTACTATGATCGTATCTAATCCCATTTCATTTTAAATAAGCCCATTAAATTCTATGTTAATTTCTGTACAAAAGGAATTTTTAAACTAAAAATGTTTTTCTTCATTTCCCTCTTAGTCTATTGATTTCATGAGAAATCAATATTAATAGGGTTTTTTTAAGCTTTGTTATAATAAAATGTTATGGTCTGATATATCTAATTAAAATAAACATTTTGCCATGTGATATCATCAGTAAAATTAATAATGCCATGACTGAAATGTCAGGGAATCTGACATAGATGAGAAAGCATGCTTCGAATTTAGCAAGCCCTTACCTGAGAAATGTTCTTATATGCCAGCTTACACAGGGCTTTACTGCCCAGTGAATCTACAAAAAAATTCCAAGTAAGAAACCTGAGGAAAGTTCACATGATTTGATGTTCATAAAGCATCTATCTGAGTCATTTAAGTATGTATCAAAATGGAGGTCTCCCAAATCTCACTTACTGATAACCACTACTGGGAAAGTACAGAGATAGTGTTAACATCTGTATTCTAATCACCCAAATAAGACATAGGAGCAGAAAAAGGCAGTCATTAGAGTCAATTTCTCTCTAAGACTTAAGCATCTCCTCACTAGCTCTGCCCTTCTTTGCATGATCCAGTAACTGCTTGTGTAACACAATAGCCACTGCACAGCATTTGCTCCATACACCTGAAAATTCTCAATGACGTGGATAAGTAAACTTTATATGCCCTAGTACAGGGGAACACCGGGGCCAAAAAATGGGAATGGGTGGGTAGGGAAGTGGGGGGGAGGGTATGGGGGACTTTTGGGATAGCATTGAAAATGTAATTGAGGAAAATACGTGATAAAAAAATATTAAAAAAAAAGTTATGAAGCCAACATACTATGGGAGTTTGATGCTCACAGCAAACTCACACGGTACAACATCATTACCTTTGTCTTCAAGGCATTACACATGGTACTCCTGCTACAGTATGCTCGTGTGACTTTTCAGTCTCATGGTTAAACTTCTGTTGGCAAAATTATTAGCAAAAATTGAAGAAGGAAAAAAAGGTCTCCATAAAGTGAAACACAGAGAAGCAGCTTGAATTGCGCAGTAGAAGACAAGAAAATGCTCAATTCTTGGGTTGTGGTTGGAAAGATAAAACTGCAAAACTGAAATGCAGCCCAAATATAGGCAGGTAAACATCTTTTTATTTCGGAATGTGTGTTTATGTATATGTGGGTATGCCTGTTCATGTTTGTAAACATGCACATGGAACCCAGAGTTGACAAAGTGTTCCCCGCTCCATTATTCTACTTTACATCTTGAGGCAGAGTCTGGCTGAACCTGGAGCTGGCTGGTTCTGCTGGCTTGAATATCTACCTTGCCCTGGGATTCTTGTTTCTGCCTCCAAAGTGCTGGGATTACAGGTAGCTGTTGTGCTTGCCTGGTTCTTTAGTGGGATCAGGGGATGCAGACTCTCATCATGATTGCAGGGTAAGCAATTTCTCTATCATAATCTTTCCAACCCTAGTTAACCAAAATATAAGTATCAATCACTAGCAGAGAATAAGAAGGAGAATAGAGAGGCTCAACCTTGCCAAACTCTAAGATATCCCACCTAGTTATATAGAAATGAAGACTCTCAAATGTCCTTCAACACATTTTCTAGTAACTGGATCTATGGCATGGGTTCTGACTTAGGGGTTCTCTACAAATGTGTGAAAGGACAGAAACTTTGATGAGTGAAGAAAATTGAGGTAGAACAGCATGAATGATCTCTCTTGCTCAGAAGTGACTGTACAGAAATCAAAACAGACACTGACATTCACGCGTGTGCATGTGCGCGCGCGCACACACACACACACACACACACACACACTACACAAATGCTCCTAAAGTCTTCTCTTTAGTCATAGAGCTAAGCAGGGTTATGCAATCAGTCCTTTAGAGAAAAGGACACAGAAAGAATCATTTAGCTTTACCTCCTCCATAGTTGAGAAAGCACAAGATAAGACGCATTACAGAGGCCAAGTCTGAAGTATTACCGCTAAGTAGAAAGATAAACCCTTCATACATGCACCTCATAGAGTTAATGTGAATGCTATTATTTTGTCATTGTTTGACTTAGTGAAAATGGAATCTTATTAAAGTACACAGTGGATGCCAGATAATAGAAAGACAAGTTAGAAAGCACAGAAAGGCTACTGCTTTGAAAGGAAATTGAATTGCTACTTGACTAACCAAAAGAGTTCTGACAAGGATAATTTCACTTCTGATTTGAGAATGTTTCTAATTACAGAAGGTATAGAGCAACGGGGTAGAAACAAAGTATGATATTTCCCAGTGATTGCACCAGGGTCAAGCTGACATTTCTGCACTAGCCCAGAGAGTACATCTTTTAAGTTGTGGTCAGTATAAGACAAGGCAGTATAAAGTAATCACAGGTAATGTGTAGATGAACAGGCATGACTGTATTCCAATAAAAGTTTCTATGTATCAACATTAACGTTGGAATCCCGAGTAGGTCAGTTTATAACTGTGTTCTTATTTTGTTCTTTTTGAGACATCTTAAATTTACAGGTTGTACAAATACAACCAAGTTTGGTTTAGAAGCCTTAGCTTGACAGCTTCTGACATGAGTAAGAGTTTTCAAAATTGACATACTTATATCTAGATCTCTGGTACAGTGAAAAGAATTCTAACTCACATCCCATTAGATTTCAAGGTCTGTTTTGCTCTGTGGGAAGGAGTCTTGCATAAAGAAGTTGTTCTCAATCAGTTTCTATAAAATTCACTACAAGGAAATGCAATGTGTTAGATCAAGTCAATGGATAAAGGAGACATATCTGCATGGTTACGTGGGAAGAAAAGTCAGGTTGGTACCTGCAATTTATGTTGCTTTAATCAAACATGGAGGATCCCATCCACGCTAGAACAAGAGAGGCAAGTATCATTTCCCTCTGTGTATCACCTGCTAGACAGATTGAAAAATATGGATGCCTGCTACATTTTATGATTTAATATTACTGTCAGTGACTTCAACCCATCCATTATTCACCATCTTATTATATATTTGAGTAGATAATTATCTTACGAGAAATATCAAATGCTTAAAAGCAAGATGATGAAAACTTATGGCTTAGATCAGGAAACAGCTCAATCTGAATCAATGAATTTACAAATTAAATGGAATAATTTAGTGAACATTTTATTGATGTGTAAGGACTCTGAATAAAAAAATGTATGTAGGACCTGTTGTACACAGGATGACCCTACCTGGCAGTGGGCCTAAACTAGATATGAAGTAAAATTCCTGTCTTGTGTGATTACAGATGGGTTGCCACACTGAAAGGACATCAGTGTGGAAAATAGTCTGCTTGATGCTGGAAGCAGGTGAGCTTCCTTAGAAAGTAACATTTCTCAGTTTCTCATTGATAGTCAAAGAGAATTACCAGGAACTACAGGGGCCCCACTGGGGAAAACACTTGTACCTTGTATCTCTTTTCTCTTGCTATACCTCACGAACATGTTTGTATTTTAAATCTGTTTTTCTTTTTTTTTTATTAGATATTTTCTTTATTTACATTTCAAATGTTATCCCCTTTCCTATTTTCCCCTCTGAGAATCCCCTATCTCCTCCCTTCTCCCCCTGCTCACCAACCCACCCACTCCCAGTTCCTGGCTCAGGCATTCCCCTGTACTGGGGCATAGAACCTTCACAGGCCTCTCCTCCCACTAATGACTGACTAGGCCATCTTCTGCTACATATGGAGCTAGATCCATGAGTCCCTCCGTGTGTTTCAGTTGGTTGGTGGTTTAGTCCCAGGGAGCTCTGGGGTTACTGGTTAGTTCATATTGTTGTTCCTCCTAGGGGGCTGTAAACCCCTTCTGCTCCTTGAGTCCTTTCTCTAGCTCCTTCATTGGGGACCCTGTGCTCCACCTAATGGATGACTGTGAGCATCCACTTCTGTATTTGTCAGGCACTGGCAAAGCCTCTCAGGAGACAGCTATATCAGGCTCCAGTCAGCAAGCTCTTGTTGGCATCTGCAATAGTGTCTGGGTTTGGTGGTTGTTTATGGGATGGATCCCCAGGTGGGGCAGTTTCTGGATGGTTATTCCTTCAGTCTCTTCTCTACACTTTGTCTCAGTAACTCCATCTATGGGTATTTTGTTCCCCCTTCTAAGAAGGATCGAAGTATCCACACTTTGGTCTTCCTTCTTCTTGAGGTCATGTGTTTTGCAAATTGTATCTTGGTTATTCTGAGCTTCTGGGCTAATATCCACTTATCAGTGAGTGCATATCATGTGTGTTCTTTTACCCAGAAGATGCTGCAACTTGTAATAAGGACACATGCTCCACTATGTTCATAGTAGCCTTATTTATAATAGCAAGAAGCTGGAAAGAACCCAGATGTCCCTCAGCAGAGGAATGGATACAAAAAATGGTTGTACATTTACACAATGGAGTACTACTCAGATATTAAAAACAATGAAATCATGAAATTCTTAGACAAATGGATATATCTGGAAGATATCATCCTAAGTGATGTATTTAAATCTTAATCTGTAGTCTTTCCTAAAATAATCATTGAGTGTGTGGTTACTAGGGTTTGGGAGTCCTGGGACCTGTATAATGAATAATCAGCCTTGAGTGGTCTTCAGGTCTCTTCACACAAGTACAAGAGTCCTGTATGTCCTGAGGTTACAGTGGCAATACAAATCATCTTACAGATAGTCAGGGTTTGTTTGTTTGTTTGTTTGTTTGTTTGTTTGTGAAATAGGTACTACTTATTACTACAATGCAATACAGGAAAGAAATTGGAAGTCAAATTGAATATATTTCTACTAAGGAATTGCTGCCACAATCGATAAGGACAAAATAATTTGGATGTATGTGGGCATCTTAAGAAATGAGCCAAAAGGTTATAACAGTGATGTGGAGAGATTCCACTGGCTGCCAGCTAGCACTCAAAGCCACCTTATGAGGTTTGTTCCATGAATGTACATGGCTAAGAATTCCTTCTCAGAAAAGAACTAAGAGAAGAAACATAGTCCCAAAAGGGATGTCTGATTCTATTCTCTGACTCAACCTTCTGGTTGCTCCATCTTCTGCCATACCCCTCTCTCCACATACATCACTCTCCTCCTTCTTTTAAGGCCTCAACTTGGCTTGTCAGGAATAATTTTGCAGAATTATAGAAGATCAAATTCTATTCAACAAGAAAATGCTTTGTAATTTATAAATACTTATTTTTATTTATAGTGTATAAATAGCACATGGCAATTATATTTAGAAAGTATTAAAATATATATAAAGTAGAAATCACTTCTTTATAAAATTCCTAATTTTATTTATATTCTCTAAGGTTCAATAACATTCACTATTATGCACATTTTAACTATATGCATTTTCAGCAGGATAATATTCTACAGAAATTCTTATAATTTTTTTTTCTGTAGCTAATATTTTAGTATAGCATCCCTAAATATAGGTTAATATGTCTTCTAATTGGCTTGGTAATTTTTCATTATGACAAAACAAATGATTCCTTCATTTCATAAATGATAAACTGAAGATCAGAAAGGTTATGTAAGTCTGTTAGTCATGTTAAGACTAGATAAAGAAGTGCTTCTTTAGCTTTCTTACGTGGTATTGCTGACCTGGATTTAGTCTACCCTGTGTCATGCTGCTCATTGGTTGGTCCTGGAGTAATGAATGCAGCACAACATCTCTCTGCTCTATTTAAAGCACTGATTCCCAAGCCCACAGAGGGAAACACCCACTCTTCACAGGAGCGTACAAGACCCTTAAAAAGTTTTTCCCAGAGTGCTCTAATGCTCAGGCACTTCACATCAGCACTTGCTCAGAATGATCCCTGGGAGCTAGCGGGCTAGCTGAAGAACTAATACTTATGTGCCTGTTTCCCTTGCCAAGGTTTAATTTCCTCTTCTTTTATGTGTAGAAATGCTGAAATCTTTTAGGGCTCTGTTCAGATCTTGTATCCTTCATAAAGCCTTTTCAATCACAATAACCCCACTCTAATCTTTTTCATTCTCTGAATTCATAATGCTCTTTTCAAATGAATACAAAGTATCTTCCCATTAGAGGTAAACTATCTCAATTATTCACTCCCATGTCAATTTCCCTGCAATGCAAAGAAATGACTGTACTGACTGCCCTCATTTCAAAGTCATGAATGTAAATGCTGTACTTTTTCCTGTGGTTAAATAAATACCATAATCCTGCCATTTGAAAATGTACTTTCAGATGGCATTAAATTAGTTTGAAATGTATTTATCATACTGTTATGATAACTTTTTTAATGCAACGTATTTTATCATAACTGTTTTAAATTTTCATTAGTAATAACTCTCTTTCCCCCACTTGATTCAGCCGCTGGTAACTTCTATTTTCTGACTGTGCAATTGTTTATTCCAAATACCTGAAGATATCTCATGTTAGGGACTCTAGTAATAGCTGTTCATTTGTGTCTAACTTATTTCACTAAACATGGCATTTTAGAGGTCTATCCATGTAATAACATATAACCAAATTTCACTTTCTTTCATAGATTAGTAATGTGCTACAGGAGGTAAAATGCTCTGTTGATCCATTCCTTTCTTGATGAACAAAGGTTTGCTGCACTACTCTTTTTTTTTTTTTTTTTTTTTTTGCAATGGACAACAACAGTATACAAATTTCTATTCACATTTCCAACTTCAATTATTTTTGATTTCCAGAGTTGAAATGTTAAGATATATGACAGTTTGATATTTATTTTATTTTTTCCATTTTTATTAGGTATTTTCCTCATTTACATTTCCAATGCTATCCAAAAAGTCCCCAATACACTTCCCCCCCACTCCCCTCCCCACCCACTCCCACTTTTTGGCCCTGGTGTTCCCCTGTACTGGGGCATATAAAGTTTGCAAGTCCAATGGGCCTCTCTTTCCAGTGATGGCCAACTAGGCCATCTTTTGATACATATGCAGCTAGAGTCAAGAGCTCTGGGGTACTGGTTAGTTCATAATGTTGTTCCACCTATAAGGTTGCAGATCCCTTTAGCTCCTTGAGTACTTTCTCTAGCTCCTCCATTGGGGGACCTGTGATCCATCCAATAGCTGACTGTAAGCATCCACTTCTGTGTTTGCTAGGCCCCGGCATTGTCTCACAAGAGACAGCTATATCTGGGTCCTTTCAGCAAAATCTTGCTAGTGAATGCAATGGTGTCAGCGTTTGGAAGCTGACTATGGGATGGATCCCTGGATATGGCAGTCTTTAGATGGTCCATCCTTTTGTCACAGCTCCAAACTTTATCTCTGTAACTCTTTCCATGGGTGTTTTGTTCCAAATTCTAAGAAGGGGCACAATGTCCACACTTTGATCTTCGTTCTTCTTGAGTTTCATGTGTTTAACAAATTGTATCTTATATCTTGGGTATCCTAAGTTTTTAGTCTAATATCCACTTATCAGTGAGTACATATCATTTGAGTTCTTTTGTGATTGTGTTACCTCACTCAGGATGATGCCCTCCAGGTCCATCCATTTGCCTAGGAATTTCATAAATTCATTCCTTTTAATAGCTGAGTAGTACTCCATTGTGTAAATGTACCACATTTTCTGTATCCATTCCTCTGTTGAGGGGCATCTGGGTTCTTTCCAGCTTCTGGCTATTATAAATAAGGCTGCTATGAACATAGTGGAGCATGTGTCCTTCTTACCGGTTAGAACATCTTCTGGATATATGCCCAGGAGAGGTATTGCTGGATCCTCTGGTAGTATTATGTCCAATTTTCTGAGGAACCGCCAGACTGATTTCCAGAGTGGTTGTACAAGCTTGCAATCCCACCAACAATGAAGGAGTGTTCCTCTTTCTCCACATCCTCGCCAGCATCTGCTGTCACCTGAATTTTTGATCTTAGCCATTCTGACTGGTGTGAGGTGGAATCTCAGGGTTGTTTTGAGTTGCATTTCCCTGATGATTAAGGATGTTGAACATTTTTTCAGGTGCTTCTCTGCCATTTGGTATTCCTCAGGTGAGAATTCTTTGTTCAGTTCTGAGCCCCATATTTTAATGGGGTTATTTGATTTTCTGGAGTTCACCTTCTTGAGTTCTTTATATATATTGGATATTAGTCCCCTATCTGATTTAGGATAGGTAAAGATCCTTTCCCAATTTGTTGGTGGTCTTTTTGTCTTATTGACAGTGTCTTTTACCTTGCAGAAGCTTTGCAACTTTATGAGGTCCCATTTATTGATTCTTGATCTTACAGCACAAGCCTTTGCTGTTCTATTCAGGAATTTTTCCCCTGTACCCATATCTTCCAGGCTTTTCCCTACTTTCTCCTCTATAAGTTTCAGTGTCTCTGGTTTTATGTGGAGTTCCTTACTCCACTTAGATTTGACCTTAGTACAAGGAGATAGGAATGGATCAATTCGCATTCTTCTATAACAGCCAGTTGTTCCAGCACCATTTGTTGAAAATGCTGTCTTTTTTCCACTGGATGGTTTTTGCTCCCTTGTCAAAGATCAAGTGACCATATGTGTGTGGGTTCATCTCAGGGTCTTCAATCTTATAAAACAATAAGACTTCCCCACATTTTACATACCACTTTATCATGAATTAGGATTGTCCAAAAGTCCCCTTTCTCCAAACTACAGGGTTTGTACTGGGTGACATTGATGACATCCTATCTGGAAGTGTGACAAGTACCCTCGCACCATGAATACTGGTCACCATGTGTGATGCTTCCTGTTAGTCATGTACAGCTTGACTTCTCTGATCGAAGACAGAAGTCAATGCTGTCTTTAGCCATAGGGATTTACTCTCAGGTGGTGGGAGGCGATCAACAGCCTTGGCAAGAGTCTGTGATGTGCTGTGTTCATGGGAACACACCGACCAATGATTCAACAGGATGTAACACATTCTTGACACTGGACATTTTATTTAGTGGCTTGTCTCACCTACTATTTAGTGACTTCCTTTAGCTTTTTTTCACAGATATGTACATTTAAGGATGCTTCTAGCATAGTAGATTTCCATGTAATTTTTCTAATGGCCTTAGTATTAGTCATTCCCCTCATATTCCCTCCTTTATCTTTCTTACTCACCCCCTTACTATTTAACATTCCTATTGTGGTCTCCCCTCTATCTCTCCATAACACTGGATTCAATTTCTAATTCCCTATGAGAGCCTCTCATCCTTCCTCTTTCCATTATGGTCAACAGATTAAATACTATTTGTCATGCTAAACTATCTTGTTCTGTCTTTGCTTAACATGTTTTTGAAACAACACTCGGTAAATAGCTAATTAAGATAAATGAAGTAAATTAAGAAAAAAACAAGTTAACATCAAAGTTTCTGTTTATCGTCAGACTTTCTAAAATGCTTTAATTGTGATATTTTTAATGAAAAATAACATACTTCTAATCTAATTAATCTATTAGACTAATTTTATTAATCTAGTTTATTAATCTAATAAAATGAATAAGTGTAAAGTGTTTTTAAATCTAACAGAGAATGACAATTGTACTTAGAAGTAATTCAAGCATAGCTTGAGCAAGGTAGTTATAACTTGAGAATCTAATACACAAAATCCTGGCAAATATTGCACCTCAGTTATTGGATGACAGGAAGCAACAGTGCTCACGTTGCATGTTCCAGTTCTCGGTTGAAGGCCATAGTACTGTGCTCTCAACCTATTCTGACATATGCCTATTTCCCACACATACGTCCTACATTTTCTTATTCCTCGTAGTATGAATTGTCAATTTATTTAAGAAAAATAAAACATTTTTATTCCTTTCATTTATATCTGTCTATTTTAAACGTTTATAAAATATTTATCTCTCAGAAACTATCAGTGTGCAGCTAGATTCAACTCATACTAGATGAGCTAAAACCTTCGCTAAGTGATGTTTATTTATACCCCAGACATGCTCCAGCGAGGATGGGCTCCATGTATTAGCAAACGATCCACACTTCTACAGGTGCTCAATCAAAAGTTAAACACACAGATGCAATTATTCAAAGGGTACACATATGAGAGTACGCAAGTGGCATCTGACTCCCAGGAGCAACTCAGAGGCTGTCCTGACAGGATCTCAGAGCACAGGTGATAGAATGGGGAGAATGCTGAGGTTGAAAAGGTTTAAGCAAGCATGGGAACTGGGGAATGGGAGAAATTAAAAGGAGAGGACAAAGGGTTAACCAAAATGAAGAAAGTATGAAAAAGCCATATAGAAGCCTATATGGCAATTACAATTTAAAACCATAAATTTAAAAACTAAAAGCTAAAAGGGAGATATCCTTCATGACTCCGCAATACTTACTCTAGACACCATTGTTTATTAGACAAAATTCTACTGAGAGGTGTGGACCTCTTTTTGGATTGTTGGTCAGGGAGAACCCAGAGGTCTCCCACATGATACAGGGTCCTTCTAGTCCTCTTGGTTGCTTGCCAGAACCAGATAACAAAGACCCTAATGCTTAACATAATATACATTTTTTTTTTTTTTTTGGTTTTTCAAGACAGGGTTTCTCTGTAGAACCCTGGCTGTCCTGGAACTCACTTTGTAGACCAGGCTGGCCTTGAACTCAGAAATTCGCCTGCCTCTGCCTCCCAAGTGCTGGGATTAAAGGCATGTGCCACCATGCCTGGCCATATCATACGTCTTGGTTGCAAGACATAATAAGATCTAACTCAAACTGCGTCTGAATTTTCCTTCCTGGTAGCTTGATTTCACAATGTTGGAAAATGCTATGAAGGCTCCTAGGGCATAAGTCTAAGCCAGCTATGACCTCAACAAACTACAATGCCATCCTCTAGGTCAAGGTGTGGCCACTGGTGTGACAATGACATGACTAATATAAGAGATTAGTGAGGCTTTTTATGGCTGTGATAAAACTATAACCAAAAACGATTTGTGGAGGAAAGGCTTTATTCAACTTACACTTCCATAGTGCATCATTGAAGAGACTTAGGGCAGGAATTCAGGGCTAGAACATGCAGCAGGAACTACGAAAGAAGCCACAAGTAAGGCCTCTTACTGCTTGCCTTTTGTGACTTGCTCAGCATACTTTCTTATAGCAACAAGTGCCACCTTCCCAGGACTGGCACTGCCCACAATTGGTTGGACCCTCCACCAGCAACTAGCAAGTTTTACAAAATGCCACCTAAGACTTTCTAAAAGGCAAACTGAAAGAGGTATTTTCTCAAATGAGCTTGATATTCTCAGATAATTCTAACATGTATAAAGCTGACCAAAAAAAAAAAAAAAAAAGAAAACAGGGGTAACCAGCTAACCTCAGATTAGGTCTGAGACCCATTGACACTACATATGATTGGGGCTATACTACAAGACTATGAAGTCACCACTCCTATGGCTAATTCACTATTTTTAGACAAATTGGCATGGCTCTGGGCTGCATTCTAAATATTTTTATTAATATTTTTATTTACATTTCAAATGTATCCCCTTTCCTCATTTCTCCTCTGAAACCCCCCATCCCATCCCCCACACCCACCAACTCCTGCCTCCCTGTCCTGGCATTCCCCTACACTGGGGCATAGAGCCTTCACAATACCAAGGGCCTCTCCTCACATTGATGTCCCACAAGCCATGGGTCCCTCCTTGTATACCCTTTAATTGGTGGTTTAGTCCCTGGGAGTTCTAGGGGTACTGGTTAGTTCATATTGTTGTTCCTCCTATGGGGCTGCAAACCCCTTCAGCTCCTTGGGTCCTTTCTCTAGCTCCTCAATTGGGGACCATGCTCAGTCCAATGGATGGCTGTGAGCATCCACTTCTGTATTTGTCAGGCACTGGCAGAGAGGCTCTGCATTCTAAATATTAATATTTATACCTGTAAGTAAATGCTACTCTCACCATTCAGAGAAGCTTTTCTTTGCAAAGAGAAGCAGTTGTAGCTTGTGTCTGCTCAAGGTACAGAGAAAAGGTGATGAGAAAGCATTCAGCACCGAACAAGGCATTTATTTATCCCACCCAGTGTAAGGCTTAGGGAATAGAAGGAATGCAATAGCCAGGAGAAGCAGAAGAGACGTGACCTGCTGTCTTCTACATGACATAACCACTGAGAACGAATTCCCACAGCAGCTGCAGCTACATGAACAAGAGCTTCCAAAGACTGAGCTTGTTAAGAGCCCGTCATGAATCCAGGAGGCATTTATGGGAACCTAGTCTTCCCTGAGGAACAGCCCCACCTACTGATGGATTCTGGGGTAATAACAGTAATCACTTTTCATTGTGAACCCAATAATAAGCCTAACAGACTTCAATAAATAGTTCAAGTCCTGTGGTTACATAGCCAGTCCTTGTTTAAAAAAATCAGTGTGTTACAAACAAAATGGTATGAATGTGGAACATACATGAGGGGAGGATGCCTTAAGTTTGTATGCAAAGATGGCAAGACAGATTAAATTGAATTTTTAAAAAGATCCTCTTCTGAAGATATACTAATTTAATTGTATTTTAAGAATTCATATCTTTGTTCAGTGTTTCATTTTGAATTTTCAATAAGCATGCTCAAAAGTTAGACACCTGGCTAGGATTCACATGATGGAAAGTACTGCTATGGCATGAACTAGCCTTTCAAATCTGGAATTTCTCCTGGGTTTCCATGTGGCTGTTTCTATTCTGGATATATTTTCTCATTCACATTTTCTCCCCAGCCTGACTCTTTCCTAAAATTTCCACTTTTTTAAAGTGTTAAATACTCTTTATTTGATATCATACATAAACCACAGTAAGTGTCTTTCAGTGGTAAAAGGCAGAATCCTTGATATAGGGAATTCTAATTAAAACAACACTGTCAAGAATAGACAGCTGCTTCCTGGTGTTTGTCTGTAAGAGGCCAGTGAACACAAAATAAAACACAGGTGAGTCTTCTTGTTTCTGAGTCACTGATAGAATTTCCCCAGTATTTACATGTACTCATATACCCAGCTATATAAATCTACGCAGGAAACTATTTAATGGGTTTCAGGTGACACCACCACTTTTATGGGGAGTGAAACATTCCTAATTACATCCAATCTTATCTTGAAAAAGAGAGAGCAATGGTAGCATGCATACAACTGGAACTGTTGCTTTAAAAAAAATCATATCCACTTTACGACAAGTCAGTTTTACTTAAATCAGGACTGTCCAACAAACACATTGTTAGCGATTCATGATCTGAATTTCATGTATTAATTAAATTGTGGTATACATTAAAATCCATAAGACATGTTTTGTAATAAATAAGGCAGTGGAATTACTCTTTTTTTTTTTCAGATTGGTTGATGTCCTTTTCTTTTTTTTTTAAGGTATGTCCTTTATTTGCATTTCAAATGTTATCCCCTTTCCTCATTTCTCCTCTGAAAACCCTCCTATCCCATTCCCCCTCCACCTGCTCACTAACCCACCAACTCCTACTTTCCTGTCCTGGCATTCCCCTACACTGGGACATAGAGCCTTCACAAGACCAAGGGCTTCTCTCATTGATGTCCCACCAGGCCATCCTCTGCTACATATGTGGCTGGAGCCATGGGTCCCTCCATGTGTACTCTTTGGTTGGTGGTTTAGCCCCTGGGAGTTCTAGGAATACTGGTTGGTTAATATTGTTGTTCCTCCTATGGTGTGCAAACCCCCTTCAGCTCCTTTGGTCCTTTCTCTAGCTCCTCCATTGGGGACCCTGTGCTCAGTCCAATGGATGGCTGTAAGCATCCATTTCTGTATTTGTCAGGCACAGGCAGAGCATCTCAGGAGAGAGATATATCAGGCTCCTGCCAGCATGCACTTATTGGCATCCACAATAGTATCTGGGTTTGGAACTGTATATGGGATGGATTCCCCAGGTGGGACAGTCACTGGATGGCCTTTCCTTCAGTCCCAACTTTGTCTTTGTATCTCCTCCCATGGGTATTTGGATACCCCATCTAAGAAGGACAGAAGTACCCACACTGTAGTCATCCTTCTTCTTGAGCTCGATGTGGTCTGTGAATTATATCTTGGGTATTCTGAACTTCTGGGCTAATATCCTCTTATCAGTGAGTGCAGCCTTTTTAAGATATGCTATTAGGTCTGCCCTTTCTCCCTTCTTAATTTCAGCAAAGATCCAAATACTCCATCAGGGTATCTTCTCTCCAGGTGATGCCTTTGCTCTTGTTGGCATCTGTACAAGAGAATCCAGCAGCCTGGCCTGGATATTTGGTCCAGTCTTATGCTTGCCTCCACAATGTGGCCCTGGTCACACTTCTGAACAAAAATCTTGCCCTTTTCAACATCACCCATTTTTAATTCTCTCCTGGCTGATCAACACCAAAAATGTTTCAACCAGAAGACAGACACCCCACTTTCTAAATTTCCACTTTTTATACCTTCATTTCTCTGTAAAAAATATTTCAAACCCTTCTACTTTTTAAGGGGCATAAATGAATCAATTATGTCATATTGTTATGTTTTACTGACAAATCATTTAAAAACTAAAAGTACAAAAGAGATTTGACTTGAAATGTTGATTGTGGTAATTCTCTATACATAAATAATTTTACCACCGTTTCATGGAGAAATCAGTGCTCAGAGCAGATGTTCAATCAAGTTCTTGGGTGTATTCCTTCCTCTCATTCAAGAACCACATAAACATTTCTTCAACTTTTTATTTTTCCTTATAAATTCAGTGGAATAAAACAGTTACATATCACCAGCAGAGAAGTTTAAACATTTAACATTAAACAGAAAACTTGGAAGCTAAAGTGGGATCACCCAATGTTGGGAAGAAAAGAGCTGCACATTTTCCCTCATGTTCTGATCCTAGCCAATAGTGTATTTATGTATATACATATATATAAGGAGTCAGAAAAACAATCTTTCCCATTCAGTAGGGAACTGACCATGTTCTATGCTTTATAGGAGATTTTCAGTTTCATGAAATCCCATTTATCAATTGTTGATCTTAGTTCCTGATGCATATGTTGGAGGAACTTGGCCAAGCAGGCCCAGCTGCAGTGCTAGAACATGGACCTCTGATACTGCCTCCCTACCCACCCTCCGGCTAACCTAGAATCTGCTGGCATGGCTAGAGACTACTGACACTGTATCAGGTGATAGAGGGAGCCAATGAGAAAGAGACAGCTCCACATCTGGCTACTTGAGAGCCAATGAAATGCTAAGAGATGTATAAAGGCTGCCCAGTTCCCGCAATAAAGGAAAGGGGTTTTGCCACTTGCCTGGCGCCCTAACTCTGAGTTGTTGCCTTGGTGCCTTCTTACGACCACCCCCAGGGGTCGTAAGCAAGTAGGGAATCCGTGTTCTGTTTAGAAAATCATCTCCTGTGCCGATGTGGTCAAGGCCATTCCCCAATTTCTCTTCTGCTAGGTTCAGTGTATTTGCTTTTATGTTGATGTCTTTAATATATTTGGACTTAAGTTTTGTTCAGGGAGATAATTATGGATCTATGTGAATTCTTCTAAACATAGACATCCAGTTAGGCCAGCACCACCTTTTGATGATGTTTTCATTTTCCAGTATGTATTTATGGCTTCTTAATTAAAAGAAAAAAAACAGGTGTCCATAGGTGTGTGTATTTATAACAGATTCTTCAATTCCATCGATCAACATGTCTGTTTTATGACAACACAATGTGGTTTATATAATTATAGTTTTGTACTACAGCCTGAGATCAGGAATGGTGAGACCTTCAGCAGTTCTTTTATTGCTCAGGATTATTTTAGCTCACCAAAGTTTTTCATATGAAATTGAGAATTGTTCTTTCAAGGTTATAAACAAGGCTGCCTACTCTCTCCCTATTTATTCAATATAGTACTCAAAGTTCTAGCCAGAGCAATTAGACAACAAAAGGAGGTCAAAGAATACAAATTGTAAAGGAAGAAGTCTAGGTATCACTATATGCAGATGATAAGATAGTATATTTAAGTGGCCCCAAAACTCTACCAAAGAACTCCTACAGCTGATAAACACTTCAGCCAAGTGGCTGGATATAAAATTAACTCAAAAAAAATCAGTAGCCTTCCTCAAAAAACAAAAGTGGGCTGAGGAAGAAATTAGGGAAATGACACCCTTCATAATAGTCACAAATAATATAAAATATCTTGGTGTAACTCTAGCTAAGTAAGTGGGAGATCTTTATCATGAAAACTTCAAATCCCTGAAGAAAGAAATCGAAGAAAACTTCAGAAGATGTAAAGAACTCTGCAATTTTTTTAATGTAGGCGCCTAGTGGTACAAACTTTCCTTGTGTGTCATTGTGCTTTCATTATGTATCATAAATTTGGGGAGTCTGTTTATTCATTTTCATTAAACTATAGAAAGTCTTTTTCCTCTCTCTTAGTCTGTGCACTGACTCATTTTTCATCAGTAGAAAGCTGTTACGTTTCCGTGACTTTGTAACCATTTTGTTGTTTCCTTTTTCTTTGGCGTGGTTAAATTCTTCAGGTTGGAATTTTTCTATAGACATGTATTTTTAGATAAGTAGTGCTTAAATTTGATTTTATCATAAACGTTTCTCTCTGTGTGTCTCTGTTCTCTCTGTATCGTGGTTCAAAGTTTCTTTCTAGGGATAGTAGTCTAGGCTGCTATCTGTGGTCTCGTAGAGTCAATAGCACCTTTGTTCTGGCCCTTCTGACTTTTAGAGTTTCTACTGAGAAGTCAGAAGTAATTCTAATAGGTCTACCTTTATTTTATTTGGGTTTTTTCCCCTTGCAGCCTTTAATATTCTTTCTTTTTCTGTATATTTGATGTTTTGATTATAATGTGGCTCAACATATTGTGTGTTCTGTATGTTTCTTATATCTTTACAGGTATATCCTACTTTAGGTCAGGAAATTTCCTTCTATGGTTTTGTTGAATATATTTTCTAGACCTCCTCTATTCTTCTAATACTTAGGTTTGGTCTTTCATGGTGTCCCATGTTTCCTGGATATTTTGTGTCAGTAATATTGTATATTTAATCAACATTTTCTTTGACTGAGGTATCCATTTCTTCTATTGTATTTTCAATGCCTGAGAGTCTCTCTTCCATCTCTTCTATTCTGTTATGGAAGCTTGACTCTGTGGTTCCTGTTTGAATTCCTAAACTTTTGATTTCCAGATTTCCCTCAAGTTGTGTTTCTTTTATTTCCATTTTCAGGTCTTGACAGTTTTATTTGTTTCTTTCAACACTTTGTTTCTATTTTCATAGATTTCTTTATGAGATTTATTTATTTATTTCCTCTTAAAGGGACTCTACCATCTTCATACAGTTCTTTTTAAAGTCCTTTTCTTGACCTACAACTACATTGGAATATTCATGTCCTGCTATGGTAAAATAGCTTAATTCTAGTAGAGTCTCATTGTCCTGGACATTAGTAATTTCATTCTTAAAATGGCCTCTAGGCATCTGGGTTTGAAATTATTTTAGGTCTAGGTGCTGATTTCTGGGTTTGTCTTTTTTGGGTGGATATTTTGTTCCTTGGTTTCTGTTTCCAGTCTGGGTTTTTGGAAAGTGTGATTGATGGCTGCATGTTGCCTGTTTTCCTGGCCTATCTGATGGTGTTGGAGCCTGGGATTCAGAGAGGAGCTGGGGGAGTAGATAAGCAGGGAAGAGCTTGTCCACGTAGGCAACAACAGTATTCGGGGTCCACAGGGGATGCGGGCATGGGTAATGGATGCCAAGGCTGGTGATCTGTTGCAGTGCTAGAGATTGGGTCTGGGGTAACAAAGAGACAGGAGGTCTATGGGTAGCCTACCTGGTTTTCTGGCACTTGTGACTTAGTTAAACTCCCATGTCACTAAAAATATATTCTTTTGTTATCAGAAAGTGGCAGAGAATGATGAAGTCAGCAAGCTACTATAGTAGATTCTACCTAATCAATACTTTCATATGAGTCACTACCAGTTTTTACCTAGCCATTTTACAGTCCTTGAACTTTTCTCCAGGCAGTAAAACCAAATCTTCAAGTGAAATACATTAGAAGATATGAATAAATACACATGCTACGTACCACCCGCAGCCTGTCACAGGCAGGGTGTACATCCCCCACTTATAATGGAAGTCTCTTCCTCACCATCCCACTCTGTCAGCTTTTCCTCATCAGCAGCTCCTCCCCACAAATAAAGTGAATTAGATCACAAGCCGCTCATCTACTAATTGAGCTTTACTTACACCACAAACGCCTTGTCAGTCTTTATTAGGATGAGGTGCTCTGGTTGGTAATCAGACGAGTGCTCTGCCCTATTTGATAGACTCTTAGAAGCTAGAACCAAGGAGGGAAGATCACCCTTCCAGAGCAGAGCCGGGTGACTTCCGGTGTCTCCACTGGGGACTTCACTACAGAAGTGAGTGACAAGTTTCTATTGAATGAAACAATTGTTGCTGCAGTGCTGGCAGATTAGCACACATGAAGCACAGTGGCTTCCCAGGTTATGAAATTAAGGACATTGGCATCTTAAAGAGAATATTATTCTGCTAACCAGTCAATAGGAAAATGGGGGAAAATAAAACAGAAGCTATCTGTCCCATAATTTAATAAGAACAAGATGAATCATGTCTGGAAGAGAGGAAAGTTATTCTTCTACCATGGAGCATCTTGAGGCTTTTATCTTCCATGAAGCCTTCTTGGTCACTGAAATGCTGTACTCCACTTGGATTTGCTTTTTTGTTTTTGTTTTATTTGGGGGGTGGGGCATTGGTGGTGGTGGTTTGTTTGCTCATTGGTTTTTTTGTTTGCTCATCTGAGTATTAGATAAATCCAGTGCATTCCTATATGTAATTCCTACATCTATGTGTGGTTTAGGTATGCATCATTCAAACAGCAAACCCATGGGTGACAAATGCCACTCACCAAGGCAGAGGGAGATGAAGAGGAGAGCAAAACTGACACAGCCTAACCTAGTTGTGTTGGAAAAGCAAAGACAATAGTTTCTAGCTTCAATTTTGAGGGGTTAAAGGATGTATTTAAATCCAAATTTACAGGTGGAAGAATTACTTTCTATCCATTTTGGAAGAAATATATATTTCCAAAGTGGTTTTAACCCTACAGAAGCAGAATTACTCACTTTTAATATTCTGTTCTGTTCAATTTATCATTTTTCTTACTTATAGGGGAATATGACACATATGTCTTTTGAGACAAGGCATGTTATCTGCTGTCCAGTGAGCAGTCTTTACAGAACATTCCACCCAATATTGGGTGTTTCTTATCACTATGGTTTTGAGCCTTGAATTCCAAACTTTGGAGCTGAGACAGAAAGAAGGTAGAAAAAACAGGACATTGGGATGCATCCCTACGACCCCATTACGGAGGAGGCTGAAGTATGAGGATTTGGAATTCAATTTGAAGCCATCCCATACTAAATGTTGAGTCCTTGTCTCAAAAGAAAAATGGGGTGAGCAGGAAGGAAGTCTCCCAGTAAAAGAAACAGAAAAGCAAATTTTCTCACAACACAAATATTTGTGTGCTCAAAACCATAGTGATAAGAAATTAAAGTCTTTTGAAAAAGTCACACGTGCCTATCATTTTTGTACGTAGAGTTGTTTCTGTGAGGGCTATTGCCCACCCAATAAAAGTTAACAGATACACCAGTTCAGAAGTCAGGAGGTGGGGAGAGAACTCTGTGACTAAGCAGGGCAACTGAGGAGTGCAGCGTGGATGGTAGGATCCTAATGTCCAGCGCCAGCTTTGGTTTTGAGGTCAGTGCTTTACCTGACTTTGGAAAAGTGCGTGCACTGAATGCTGGCAGCATTTGTGGTCCTGAGAATGAATGATACTGTCACCAGATCTTATCAACTATGATCAACCACGTGATGGGATCAAACTGTACTGTTGGGGTTGCTACTGTACAGCAGTCGAACGAAGGCAACGCCCTCAACATATAACCCAATGAACTATATTTGAAAATAATAAATAAAATCTATAATTAATTTACTTGTTCTGAATTCAGGCAACAGTGCTGACATGACACAGCAGATGGTAAACTGCTCTGTACTGTGCACATGGAGAACAACATTTCGGCTTCACATGTAAAGCTACACAAATCTGAAGGACCTAGCACAGAGCCTATAAGTCATCTTAGTAAGAACTCTTCCTTACAATAAAGGAATTATAAGTTAAACAATTTGGATTCCAAGGTAAGAGAACTTTTAAAATCAAAAGTAAATAAAATAGTCGGAACAATTTTACATAAGATTAAGCAGGACCATAAGAACAACTTAGATTTGGATCTTTGGGATTTTTTTTTTTTTTTTTTTTTGGTACTTGCTTTTATCAATCAAATAAATTTAGTTACATCTCATTTTTGTTTGTTTTGTTTTTGTTATTTATTTATTTATTTTTATTAGATATTTTCTTTATTTACATTTCAAATGCTATCCCGAAAGTTCCCTATACCCTCCCCCCGCCCTGCTCCCCTAACCATCCACTCCCACTTCTTAGCCCTGGCATTCCCCTGTACTCGGGCATATAAAGTTTGCAAGACCAAGGGGCCTCTCTTCCCAATGATGGCCAAGAGACACGAGGTCTGGGGGGGTACTGCTTAGTTGATATTGTTGTTCCACCTATAGGGTTGCAGACCCCTTCAGCCCTTTGGTACTTTCTCTAGCTCCTCCAATGGGGGCCCTGTGATCCATGCTATAGATGACTGTGAGCATCCACTTCTGTATTTGCCAGGCACTGGCATAGCCTCACTTGAGACAGCTATAGCAGGGACCTTTAAGCAAAATCTTTCTGGAATATGCAATAGTATCTGGGTTTGGTGGCTGATTATGGGATGGACCCCTGAGTTGGGTAGTCTCTGGATGGTCCATCCTTTCGTCTAAGCTCCAAAATTTGTCTCTGTAACTCCTTCCATGAGTGTTTTGTTCCCTATTCTAAGGAGGAATGACATATCCACACTTTGGTCTAGATCTTCTTGATTTTCTTGTGTTTTGCAAATTGTATCTTGGATATTCTAAGTTTCTCGGCTAATATCCACTTATCAGTGAGTGCATACCAAGTGGCTTATTTTGTGATTGGGTTACCTCACTAAGCATGATATTATCCAGATAAATCCTTTTGCCCAAGACTTTCATAAATTCATTATTTTTGATAGCTGAGCAGTACTCCATTGTGTAAAGGTTCCACATTTTCTGTATCCATTCCTCTGTTGAGGGACATCTGGGTTCTTTCCAGCTTCTGGCTATTATAAATAAGGCTTCTATGAACATAGTGGAGCATGTATCCTTATTACCAGTTGGAACATCTTCTGGGTATATGCCCAGGAGAGGTATTGCTGGATCTTCTGGTAGTACTAAGTCCAATTTTCTGAGGAACGGCCAGACTGATTTCCAGAGTGGTTGTACCAGCTTGCAAACCCACCAGCAATGGAGGAGTGTTCCTCTTTCTCCATATCCTCGCCAGCATCTGCTGTCACCTGAATTTTTGATCTTATCCATTCTGACTGGAGTGAGGTAGAATCTCAAGTTTGCTTTGATTTGCATTTCCCTGATGATTAAGGATGGTGAACATTTTTTTTTCAGGTGCTTCTCAGCCCTTCAGTATTCCTCAGTTGAGAATTCTTTGTTTAGCTCTGTACTCCATTTTTAATGGGGTTATTTGAATTTTTGGAGTCCAGCTTCTTGAGCTCTTTGTATATATTGGATATTAGTCCCCTATCAGATTTAGGATTGATAAAAAGCCTTTCCCAATTTGTTGGTGGCCTTTTTGTCTTATTGACAGTGTCTTTTGACTTACAGAAGCTTTGCAATTTCATGAGGTCCCATTTGTCAGTTCTTGATCTTACAGCACAAGCCATTGCTGTTCTGTTTAGGAATTTTTCCCCAGTGCCCATATCTTCGAGGCTTTCCCCCACTTTCTCCTCTATAAATTTCAGTATCTCTGTTTATATGTGGAGTTCTTTTATCCACTTAAACTTGAGCTTTGTACAAGAAGGTAAGAATGGATTAAATAGCATTCTTCTACATAATAATCCCCAATTAAGCCAGCACCATTTGTTGTAAATGCTGTCTTTTTTCCACTGGATGGTTTTAGCTCCCTTGTCAAAGATCAAGTGACCATAGGTGTGTGGGTTCATTTCTGGGTCTTCAATTCTATTTCATTGATCTACCTGTCTGTCACTGTACCAGTACAATGCAGTTTTTATCACAATTGCTCTGTAGTACAGCTTGATGTCAGGTGTGGTGATTCCCCCCATAGGTTCTCTTATTGTTGAGAATAGTTTTTGCTATCCTAGGTTTTCATTATTCCAGATGAATTTGCAAATTGCCCTTTCTAACTCAGTGAAGAATTGAGTTGGAATTTTGATGGTGATTGCATTGAATTTGTAGACTGTTTTCGGCAGGATAGCCATGTTTACTATATTAATCCTGCCAATCCATGAACATGGGAGATCTTTCCATCTTCTGAGATCTTCAATTTCTTTCTTCAAAGACTTGAAGTT
The DNA here is from genome assembly GCF_978045245.1 of Mus caroli. Classification (NCBI taxonomy): domain Eukaryota; kingdom Metazoa; phylum Chordata; class Mammalia; order Rodentia; family Muridae; genus Mus; species Mus caroli. The sequence continues at coordinate 20,499,441 of NW_028227258.1, forward strand.
CTTATCATACAGATCTTTCACTTCCTTAGTTAGAGTCACACCAAGGTATTTTATATTATTTGTGACTATTGTGAAGGGTGTTGTTTCCCTAATTTCTTTCTCAGCACATTTATCCTTTCTGTAGAGAAAGGCCATTGATTTGTTTGAGTTAATTTTGTTTCCACCTACTGCACTGAAGCTGTTTATCGGGTTTAGGAGTTCTCTGGTTGAATTTTTAGGGTAACTTATATATACTATCATCTAATCTGCAAATAGTGATATTTTGACTTATTCCTTTCCAATTTGTATCCCCTTGATCTCCTTTTGTTGTCGAATTGCTCTGGCTAGGACTTCAAGTACTATATTGAATAGGTAGGGGGAAAGTGGGCAGCCTTGCCTAGTCCCTGATTTTAGTGGGATTGCTTAGAGTTTCTCTCCATTTAGTTTGATGTTGATTACTGGTTTGCTGTAGATTGCTTTTATTATATTTAGGTATGGGCCTTGAATTCCTGACCTTTTCAAGACTTTTATTATGAATGGGTGTTGGATTTGTGAAATGCTTTCTCAGCATCTAACTAGATGATCATGTGGTTTTTGTCTTTGAGGTTTTTTTATATAGTGAATTACGTTGATGGATTTCAGTATATTGAACCATCCTTGCATCCTGGGGATGAAGCCTACTTGGTCATGATGGATAATCATTTTGATGTGTTCTTGGATTCAGTTTGTGAGGATTTTATTAAGTATTTTTGCATGGATATTTATAAGGGAAATTGGTCTGAAGTTCTCTTTCTTTGTTGGATCTTTGTGTGGTTTAGGTATCAGAGTAATTTTGGCTTCATAGAATGAATTGGGTAGAGTACCTTCTGCTTCTATTTTGTGGAATAGTTTGAGGAGAGATGGAATTAGGTCTTCTTTGATGGTCTGATAGAACTCTGCACTAAACCCATCTACTCCTGGGCTTCTTTGGTTGGGAGGTTATTAATGACTGCTTCTATCTCTTTAAGGGAGATGGGACTGTTAAGATCATTAATCTGATCCCAATTTAACTTTGGTACCTGCTATCTAACTAGGAAGTTGTCTATTTCATCCAGGTTTTCCAGTTTTGTTGAGTTTAGCCTTTTGTAGTAGGATCTGATGATGGTTTGGATTTCCTCAGGATCTGTTGTTATGTTTCATTTCTGATTTTGTAAATTAGGATACTGTCGCTTTGCCTTCTAGTTAGTCTGGCTAAGGGTTTATCTATCTTGTTGATTTTCTCAAAGAACCAGCTCCTGGTTTGGTTGATTCTTTGAATAGTTCTTTTTGTTTCCACTTGGTTGATTTCAGCCCTAAGTTTGATTATTTCCTGACGTCTACTCCTCTTGGGTGAATTTGGTTCCTTTCGTTCTACTGCTTCTAGGTGTGCTGTCAGACTGCTAGTGTATGCTCTCTCTAGTTTCTTTTTGGAGGTACTCGGGGCTATGAGTTTTCCTCTTAGGACTGCTTTCATTGTGTCCCATAAGTTTGGGTATATTGTGGCTTCATTTTCTTTAAACTCTAAAAAGTCTTTAATTTCTTTCATTATTTATTCCTTGACCAAAGTATTATTGAATAGAGTGTTGTTCAGTTTCCATGTGAATGTTGGCTTTCTATTTTTTATGCTGTTATTGAAGATCAGCCTTAGTCCGTGGTGATTTGATAGGATACAAGGGACAATTTCAATATTTTTCTATCTGCTGAGGCGTGTTTTGTGACCGATTATGTGGTCAATTTTGGAGGAAGTACCCTGTGGTACTGAGAAGAAGTTATATCCTTTTGCTTTAGGATAAAATGTTCTGTAGATGTCTATTAAATTCATTTGTTTCATAACTTCTGTTAGTGTCCATGTGTCTCTGTTTAGTTTATGTTTCCAGGATCTGTCCATTGGTGAGGGTGGGGTGTTGAAGTCTCCCACTATTATTGTGTGAGGTGCAATGTGTGCTTTGAGCTTTACTAAAGTTTCTTCAATGAATGTGGCTTCCCTTGTATTTGGAGCATAGATATTCATAATTGAGAGTTCATCTTGGTAGATTTTACGTTTGATGAGTATGAAGTGCCTCTCCTTCTCTTTTTTGATAACTTTGCATTGAAAGTCAATTTTATTCGATATTAGAATGGCTACTCCGGCCTGTTTTTTTCAGAACATTTGCTTGAAAAATTGTTTCCAGCCTTTAACTCTGAGGTAGTGTTTGTCTTTTTCCCTGAGGTGGGTTTCATTTAAGCAGCAAAATGTTGGGACTGTTTGTGTAGCCAGTCTATTAGTCTATGTCTTTTTATTGGGGAATTGAGGCCATTGATGTTAAGAGAAATTAAAGAAAAGTAATTGTTGCTTCCTGTTATTTTTGTTTTTAAAGTTGGAATTCTGTTTTGCAGCTGTCTTCTTTTAGGTTTGTTGATGGATTACTTTCTTGCTTTTTCTAGGGTGTAGTTTCCATCCTTGTGTTGGTGTTTTCCCTTTATTATCCTTTGAAGGGCTGGATTCGTGGAAAGAAATTGTGTGAATTTGGTTTTGTCATGGAATACTTTGGTTTCTCCATCTATGGTAATTGAGAGTTTTGCTGGGTATAGTATTTTGGGCTGGCATTTGTGTTCTCTTAGGGTCTATATAACATCCGTTCAGAATCTTCTGGCTTTCATAGTCTCTGGTGAGAAGTCTGGTGTAATTCTAATAGGCCTGCCTTTATATGATACTTGACCATTTTCCCTTATTGCTTATAATATTCTATCTTTATTTCGTGCATTTGTTGTTCTGATTATTATGTGTCAGGAGGAATTTCTTTCCTGGTCCAGTCTATTTAGAGTTCTGTAGGCTTCTTGTATGTTCATGGGCATCTCTTTCTTTAGGTTTAGGAAGTTTTCTTCTATAATTTTGCTGAAGATATTTGATGGCCCTTTTTTAAGTTTAAAATCTTCATTCCCATCTATTCCTGTTATCCATAGGTTTTGTCTTCTCATTGTGTCCTTGATTTCCTCGATGTTTTGAGTTAGGATCTTTTTGCATTTTGCATTTTCTTTGATTTTTGTGCCCATATTCTCTATGGAATCTTCTGCACCTGAGATTCTCTCTTTGATCTCCTGTAGTCTTTTGCTGATGCTTGCTTCCCTTTTTATGTCTTGGGTGTTTTTGTTCAATTCCATCACCTGTTTGATTTTGTTTTCCTGTAATTCTTTAAGGGATTTTTGTGTTTCCTCTTTAAGGACTTTTACCTGTTTAGCAGTGTTTTCCTGTGATTCTTTAAGAACATCTACCTGTTTAGCAGTGTTCTCCTGTATTTCTTTAAGTGAGTTATTAATGCCCTTCTTAAGGTCCTCTACCAGCATCATGAGATATAATTTTGAATCTGAATCCTGCTTTTCGGGTGTGTTGCAGTATACAGGACTGGCTGTGGTGGGAGTACTTGGTTCTGATGATGGTGAGCAGTCTTGGTTTCTGTTAGTAAGATTCTTATGTTTGCCTTTCTCCATCTGGTAATCTCTGGTGTTAGTTGCTATAGTTGTCTCTGGCTGGAGCCTGTTCCTCCTGTGATTCTGTTAGCTTCTGTCAGCTGTCCTGGGTGTCCAGGTCACTTCTGAGTGTCAGTGGTCAGAGTACTCTCTTCAGACAAGCTCTCCTTTTGCAAGAAAGGTGCACAGAGGTCTGGTGTTCAAAACTGCCTACTGGCTGAAGATGACTGCCGGAAACAGGGCCAGTCTCAGAAGATGGGGTGCCTCTGCAGTGTGCGCGCTCACCTGCACAGACTGGTTTCCAAGGTACCCAAGACACATGATGGTTCCCTCACCTGCTCTGGAGGTAAGAGCTCTCCCAAGTGGTCACCTCTTCTCTAGCAGGGAAGGTGCCTGGATGTCTGCAGCTCAAAACAGGGGTCTGTCCCAGAAGCTGTGTTGCTTCTGCAGTCAGCTTGCTTACCCTCTGCAGTCCCTGTCCATGAGCTAACTTGTGCAGACTGGTCTCAGAGGAACCCAAGAGACAAGATGGCTCCCTCACCTGCTCTAGGGGTCAGAGCCCTCCGGGGTGGCCACCTCTCCTCTGGTGGGGAAGGTGCCTGGATGTCTGCAGCCCAAAACAGGGCCTGTCCCAGAAGCTGTGTCGCTTCTGCAGTCTGCTTGCTCACCCTCCACAGTCCGTGAGCTGATCTGTGCATACTGGTCTCACAGGGACCTGAGAGACAACAACATCTCATTTTTAAGTGACCAAAAATTATAAACATCAGTTGCTAACTTTGTTATATTCAATTTTAATTTATTGTGCATTACAATTTCTCCCATATTTCGTAAACTGCAATAATATAATTAAATATAATTAAATCATAATTGTATTAAATATAATTAATTAATGGGAAAATGAACATGATCATCTAAATTTTCGAAATGTTAAGCATAGGTAACTAAATTTCTGAAATTCATGAAAAATATAGTCTCAGATTTATATGTTTGGTGATTTTATAATGGAAAAGGCAATTAAACTCAGTTGTTGACAACCTGAGATACACTTTATAATGTTTATTACATTTCTACAAAAGTGATGGGCAGTGTGCTTGCCTTTCACAGGGGTTTTTGTCCATGCTTACATCAAAGGCATGGAAGAGTAAAGCAACTGATACAGAGTACAGTTACTGATGCAGAGCATAGCGACTGATGCAGAGTACAGCGACTGATGCAGAGTACAGTAACTGATGCAGAGTACAGTGACTGATGCAGCATACAGTGACTAATGCAGAGTACAGTGCCTGGGAATATTTGAGCCAATGCTTCGTCTTCCTAACTGATGTTTTAAGGTTTTGCCATTTATTTTAATAAAGACATTTCACTGAGTAGGAAAAATTACTTTAATATGTTAAAATGGATCTTTCTAACAATTAAATGTGACAGCATTTTTAACAATCATAAACTAGCTTCTCTTAGAGTTTTGATTTTACAATACTTATATACTTAATTACAAATTAAAGGGAATAAATACATGATTTATATTTCTGTTTAGTTATCATAGCATATATAAGAATGCAATTTGAAAGGATTTCTTCATAAAAGTTATATTTTGTATAAAGCAATAAGTATATACTAATTCTAAAAGTAAACTCTATCACCTAAATTTGGGGTTCAGAATTGGGTTGTTGACTCCTCACTGAAGAGGCTCAAGAAAAGAAATATTGAGTTCAAAACCAGCCTGAACAGAAGAGAAAAACTGTCAGATCGATAATAATAACATTGAGAAACTACAGTTTAGAATATTTTAAATTCAGTGTAGTGGATGAAAAACAGTCCTGCTGGTTGTTCCATCCAGAGATGACCAGCACTTGCCTACAAAATGAAGAGGAACCTTCTATAGTGGAAAAAAATGACAAGATACTTAAGTGGGCTAGAGACCCATTCAGGCAGGCATAGTACAGTGGAGACAACCCGGATGAGAGAGCACATGGGCCATGAGGATGCAATAGAAAGCACAGAGAACATAGTGCCCCCCCCCAGCAACCCCTGTGACTCACTGAGAATGAAGGCATGCCAAAAGAACATAAGGTTGGAGCATTGAGTGTTGGGGCTTGCACTTGTAGAGAAAACAAGAGTCAAGAAAATGAAAAAAAAAAAAAAAGACTTGAAGCACAAAGTGTCCATCTTGTAAATCAATGAGAAATCAACAGGGCAGAGACAAGAAAATATAGGATGCTTCCAGTGTGGGTCAGTAGGGTTTGACTCTTGTTGAAAAAGTCACAGGTGGACAGATGTGTCACTCTTGCACGACTGACAGGCCTTAATCAACTGGAAGACTACTAAACATCCCCACAATGACATCTGCTGAGAAGGCTCTGCATCATACTCAGTGCAAAAAGGAAGGCTAACAGGAACTGGTCCATTTCAAAATCATGTACTGAGAGATGAATGTGGGAGCTGAGAGACACTGAATTGATAACAACCATCATGTGTTGAAGTCATGACAATAAGCAAGCATCCCTTAAATAATCCCATATATATATATATGTGTGTGTGTGTGTCTGTGTGTGTGTATATATGTGTGTGTGTATATGTGTATATATATGTATATATATGGATGTATATATATATATGTGTATGTGTGTATGTATATATATATATGGATGTATATATATATATGTGTATGTGTGTGTGTGTGTATATATATATATATATACATATATATATATGGTTGATTTCTATCCTTCAACCAAAATGTAATTATGTAATTGGTACTTGTTACAAGGCTAAAAGCTGATATTTATACAGTTTATCACAATGTACAAAACAACTATTTGAAACTGTCAAATATTTAAACAGTGAACACTTTGATAGTCCAAAGTATATGTAGCAAAAATATTTTTTGATAGATAAAATTTAAAAATGCTTTTTAACAAGAAATGTATATAGAAATTTAACTAATTTAAAATTTCCATTTTTTTTGGTTATTTTATTTATTTACATTTCAAATTTTATATGCCTTCCCAGATTCCCCTCCAAAAGCCCCCTATCTCTTCCTCCCTCCCCCTGACTCTATGAGGTTGCTCCCCCACCTACCCACTCACTCCTGCCTCAACAATCTAGCATTCCCCTATCCTGGTTAATCAAGCCCCCATAGAACCAAGGGCCTCCCTTCTCAGTGGTGCTAGATAAGGAAATACTCTGCTACATATCCAGCTAGAGCCATGAGTCCCTCCATGTGTACTCGTTGGTTGGTGGTTTAGTCCCTGGAGCTGGTTGCTTGATGATGTTGTTCTTAAAAGCTGCAAACCCCTTCAGCTCCTACAGTCCTTGCCCTAACTCCTCCATTGAGGTTCCTGTGCTCAGTCTGATGGTTGGCTTTGAGCATCTGCATCTGTATTGGTCAGGCTCTGGCAGAGCCTCTCAGGGAACAGCAATACCAGGCTCCTGTCAGTAAGCCCTTCTTGGCATCAGCAATAGTGTCAGGGTTTGGTGTCAGCAGATGGGATGGATCTCTAGGTGGGGCAGTCTTTTGATGACCTTTTCTTCAGTTTTTGCTCCAGTCTTTGCCCCTGTATTTCCTTTTGACAGGAGGAATTCTGAATTAATATTTTTGAGGTGGGAGGGTGGACTGATTCCTCAACTGGGGACCCTGTCTATCCATTGGATATGGTGTCTACAGGTTTTATCTCCCCTTTGTTGGATATTTCAGCTAATGTCTTCCCTGTTGGGTCCCAGGAACCTCTTGGGTCCCTAGCATCTGAGACTTTCTAGTAACTACCCACAGTTACTTCTCCCCCACTGCTATATGCCTACTTTCAAATTCCTGACCCTCTGTACTTCTCCCCATCTCCTTCGATATCTGAACTGGCCCCTCTTTTTCCCTCCCCCTCCACTCTTCCTCGCAGATCCCTCTTTCCCTCTACTTCCCAGAGATTATTTTCTTTGCCCTACTGAGTAGTACTGTAGTAACCACACTTTGGTGTGATCTTTTTTCTTCTTAGGTTTCATGTGGTCTGTGAGTTGTATTGCAGCTAATATCCACTTAGCTGTGAGTACATAACATGTGTATTCTTTTGTGACTGGATTACCTCATTCAGGATGATATTGTCAAGTTCTATCAATTTGCTTGAGAATTTCATGAAATCACTGTTTTTAGTAGCTGAGTAGTACTCCATTGCGTAAATGCATCACATTTTCTGTATCCATTCCTCTGTTGAGGAACATCTGAGTTGTTTCCAGCTTCTGGCTATTTTAAATAAGGCTCCTATGAACATAGTAGAGTATGTGTCCTTGTTATATGTTGGAGCATCTTTTGGGTATATGCCCAGGAGTGGTATAACTGGGTCCTCAGGTAGAACTATTTCTGAAGTTCTGACGAATCTCCAGACAGATTTCCAGAGTGGTTTTAACAGTTTGCAATCCCACCAGCAATGGAGGAGTGTTCCTCTTTTTCTACATCCTTGCCAGCATCTGCTGTCACCTGAGTTTTTGATCTTAGCCATTCTGACTGGTGTGAGGTGAAATCTCAGGGTTGTTTTGATTTGCTTTCCCTGGTTACTAGTGATGTTGAACATTTCTCTAAGTTCTTCTCAGCCATTTGAGATTCCTCAGTTGAGAATTGACTATTTAGCTCTGTACCCCAGTTTTAATAGGATTATTTGATTCTCTGAAGTCTAACTTCTTGATTCTTTTTATATTTTGGATATTAGCCCTCTATCGGATGTAGGGTTAGTAAAGATCTTTTCCTAATCTGTTGGTTGCCGCTTTATCCTATACACAGTGTCCTTTGCCTTACAGAAGCTTTGCAATTTTATGAGGTCCCATTTGTCAATTCTTGATCTTAGAACATAAGCCAATGGTTTTCTGTTCAGGAGATTTTCCCCTGTGCCAATATGTTCAAGGCTCTTTCCCACTTTCTGTTCTATTAGATTTATCTTATCTGGTTTTAAGTGGAGGTCCTTGATCCACTTGGACTTTAGCTTTGTACAAGGTGATAAAATGGGTCAATTTTCATTCTTCTACAAGATGACTGCCAGTTGAACCAGTACCATTTGTTGAAAATGATGTCTCTTCCACTGTATGGTTTTAGCTTCTTGGTCAAAGATCAAGTGACCATGGGAGTGTAAGTTCATTTCTGGGTCTTCAATTCTATTTCATTGATCTATGTGCCTGTCTCTATACCAATACCATGCAGTTTTTATCACTATTGTTCTATAATACAGCTTGATGTCAGGAATGGTGATTCCCCCAGAAGTTCTTTTATTGTTGAGATTGAACTTTGTTATTCCAGATAAATTTGAGAATTGCTCTTTCTATCTCTATGAAGAACTGTTTTGGGATTTTGATGGGAATTTCAATGAATCTGTAGATTGCTTTAGGTGAGATGGCCATTTTTACTATGTTAATCCTGCCAATTCATGAGCATGGGAGATCTTTCCATCATCTGAAATCTTCTTCGATTTCTTTCTTCAGAGACTTGAAGTTCTTGTCATACAGATCTTTCATTGGCTTGGAAGCATCACACCAAGATATTTCATATTATTTGTAACGATTGTAAAGAATGTCATTTCCCTAATTTCTTTCTCAGCACATTTATCCTTTGAGTAGAGGAAAGCTACTGATTTGTTTGGCTTAATTTTGTATCCAGCCACTTTGGTGAAGTTGTTTATCAGGTTTAGGAGTTCTCTGGTGGAATTTTTTGGGTCATTTAAATATACTGTTATATCATCTGCAAATAGTGATATCTTGACTTCCTCCTCTCCAAATTGTATCCCCTTGATCTCCTTTTGTTGTCGAATTGCTCCAGCTAGAACTCAAGTACTATATTGAATAGATAGGGGGAAAGTGGGCAACCTTGTCTAGTCCCTGATTTTAGTGGGATTGCTTCAAGTTTCTCTCCATTTAGTTTGATGTTTACTATTGGCTTGTTGTATATTGTTTTTATTATATTTATAGGTATGAAGAAATTTAACTGACTTTAAAAGTACTTAGATATTAGCTTATATAATACTTAAAATTCAAAAAAATGTTCAGCACATTAACTTTATACATTAAGGAATTCTAAGTAACATAGATACACTTAAAAGCCATTTAATTTGATTGAGGTTATAAATAATTTTTGGTAAGGGAGTGGTAAAACAGAGTCTCATATTGTAGCCAATGCTGGTCAGGAACATCCTACTTATGTAAGGCTTGCATCGAGCTTCGAGCTATCCTGATTCATCCCCAAGGGCTGAGATCACAGGCACACATGATGACATGTAATTGATAGGTCATTATTCTTGAAGTGCTGCTATTTGGGAATTTATCTCAAAAGTGTGTGGGAATGATCCCATGCATAGCAGAAGAGCTATGTGTACATGACAGATGCTGGCAGAGGGAGGGTTAGTTGTCTTTAATGTGTGGCATCTGGTGGACTGACTATGCTTCCAATGATGGTCACACAAACAAGGGTATATAAGCAGCAGGGGAAAATGTCCAATTGCCTTTTTTAAAAAAATTAAGGATACAAATCTGGATGAATAGGGAATTAGGGGTGGATATTGGAAGATTTGAGGGAGGAAGAATATAATCAAACTACAATGTATGAATTAATAAAATATTTTTAAATTATATATACATATATGTGTATATATATATATATATATAGGCAGAATACTAACTTTGTGTGTATATATGTATATATATGTGTGTGTGTATAAATATATATATATATACAGAGAGAGAGAGAGAGAGAGAGAGAGGCAGAATACTAACTAACTAACTTTGCTACTCTGATAGCAAAGACCTATCAATTACCTGTGATCACACATGCCTACCCTCCATTCAAGAAGAGAAAACTGCCAACAATAAAAACATTTCCAACTATCTTCAAAAGATAACCTGGGCCATAAACATATAAAGACAAGATGTAATAGATATAAGTGAGACTTTGCAGACTAGTTGTTGTTTGAGAGGCCTGCCCCAATGCTATGATTTTCAATTACTACTAGAGAAGTGACTAGTTTGCTCCCAAGAGGTCATGCAGTGCAGCAGGTGTACACAGATGGGGCTGTGCTAGGCTGTCCTAGGAAACACCATGGTACCGACGCTGTATTATCATCAAAATTTACACATAAAGTCAACAAGTATGTATGTGCCTTCTCTGTGCTACATCTTTATCTCAAACTCACTTTTAATTTCCTCTCTGAAACTTCCCTACATTCTGTTTTAGAAAGCACAGTACTGATTTCCATGATTGAAAGGAGGGTGTTTTCAATCGCATACTTATTTGATTTGACAAGACAATTGCAGCTGATGCTATTTCTAACAATGACATTGAAATAGCTGTATTGTCATTGTATGAGGTAGTGCAGTATTTAAAAGCCATCTTTATAAATAAAAATGTTCGCATGATGACAGGAACTTAGGACTTGGGAGATAAAAGCACTCTGTGGTCAGCATAACCTTTAATGCAAACACCCTTCCAATCACACGGATCCAAAGCAACAAAGTGAAACAGACTTACTTATACCATTTTTTTTAATCACTGAACACATTGTAAAAGCAAATCAAGCTGTCACTGCCATTCATATGCCACAAAACGCAAAATTCATTAAACCATGTATTTTATACCGCAATTGGGACACTGAAAATTTAATATAACAAGTCCATATTCCATTGGATAATTATTTCGATTTTCTGCATTTTCTAAAAGAATTAAAACAATATGTTTGTCCTGGAGGAGGAGGATTTCAAATCAGTTATATGTCAGGGACCTCTAGCTCTATGACTGAGGTCAGCAATAGGAACTTCCCTTCCCTTCTCGGGAAGCCCAGTCCCCAAAAGATACATCGACAATACAACCCCTGCATGTAAAGTCAAGGATCACTGCAGAATGTGTGGGGGAGGGCAGAGAGTCTAAGAACCAGAGAGAGGATCAGCGAGTGTTCTGTGAGACGGTGTCCGAAGCTGCACCTAAAATGTCTCACCAACATGGCCACATAAGCACCAGAGGAAGAGAAACGCACGGACAGGCATGCTAGCACAGATGCGAGGGAACCGTGAGATGTGAGGAAACCGTGAGATCTCACCGACTTAGCCACATAAGCACCAGAGGAAGAGAAACGCCCTGACAGGCATGCTAGCACAGATGCAAGGAAACCGTGAGATCTCAACCCCAACCCCAGGCCCGTAAGACCTCCCAACATGGCTTCTCAAATGTGAGCTGAATGAGGACACACAGACTAGCTGGGCGAGCACACAAGTCTTCAGCCACACACAGAGAATTGCAGATGACTGAGCAAAGCCGAGAGTGTGCGAGGTGGCCTTCCCCAACCACACCCTGCCATAGTAAGAACTAAGGACACGTAAACAACTTCTCTGAATTGATGTCTATCCTCACTAAGGAAAAACTGAAGAATAATCAGTCACTTCTCTCTATCATATTACAATAGATCACCTCAAACATATACAAAAGATGTAAAGTTTTAATAGAAAATATATGAGGTTATTGAGAATATTAAAAAAAAAACATAAAGAAAAATAGGCAGTATCTTTGGGGAATGACACTGCGACAAGAAAGCCATTGGGAGATAAATTAAGAGTAGAAGATAAAAAACAAGAAGCATTTATTTAGCTAGTATTTAGAGACACATATCTGCCTCATGGAACCCATATTCTAATATGCTGAGGGTGTTAACACGCAGTGGCTCTACAAAGTTACCTAGGAAACTAGCCACAGAGTAAAATGGCTCACAATATTTTATTACCTATAATTAAGCAAAATCAATCTTCAAAGTATTGTCAGAGCCTTAATAAAGGAAGGACTATTTAAACTGTTTTTTTTTTATTTTTATAGGTTATTTTATTTATTTACATTTCAAATATTATCTCCCTTTCTGGCTTCCCCTCTGCAAGCCCCCTATCCCATTCCCCCGCCCCCGCTTCTATGAAGATACTTTCACACACACACACACACACACTCCCTCTTCACCGTCCTCCATTCCCCTATGCTGGGGCATCAAGCTTTCACAGGACCAAGTGCTTCCCCTCCCATTTATACCAGATAAGGTCATCCTCTGCTACATATTGTTAAGGAATGTAATTAGATATAGTAAAGAAATAAGCATTGTCATTTTAAATAATACAAAATATCATTGATAAATTTTGATGCTTAGAACATTGTTTTCATATCTTATTTCAATTAAAAGATAAAGATTTTAATTTTATAAATGTGTGTATGTATGTAGATTAATAAAAATATAAGTACATTTATATGAAAATTTACAAGTAATCTTATTTTCATTTAACCCTATAACATTGGTTATAATATTAGGATTATCCCACTTCACAAGTGAGAAAACTGAGTTACAAGGTTTTGTGCTATAACCTGAAAATGGTCATATGGCCCGCAAAGTGATTCAGTTCTGGGAGGCCATTCCAGGGTCTATGCTCTCAGCCAGCTCACTATGCTTCTCTGCACCCATTACTCCATCTTAACTGTGCTTTCCATTCTCATTATCTGAAGTTTGCTACTACTAAATCTTCCTTAACATCAGCAATGGTAAAATGGCTATTCTCTAAAGAAAATACTAAAGAGACATCAATGAATTAGGGAAATGAGAAAAACAAAGTTCTATTTGCCAAGATCTGCCAAATGTTTGTAGGAGGCAGTATATAATAATTTTGGAGTGATCCATGAGGTTCCCATAGGAAATGCAGCCTATAGAGAAAATGAATAGTTTTAAAAGTATTAAGGTCGTTAATATCCACCGCATTAATATAATTAAATAGATCAATCAAGCATATGAAATCCCTGGAAAATCTCCTAGAGATAAATCCTCTTTATTATCACTGTTGACAGTTTTTCAGTGTAATGGGATCTACAGAAGTAACACTGAAGCTGAACTGCACTGCACTGAGGGCCAAGGCTCCTACAGCATAAGTGCACTGCAGTAGAAGCCATGGGCCATACAGCATAACTGTACTGCAGTGGCAACCAAGGGTCCTACAGCATAAATGCACTTCACTGAGATCCAAGGCTCATACAACATAAGTGCACTGCACTGAGAGCCAAGAGTCCTTCAGTTGTTCTGTTCCTTCTAATGTTAGGAATGGTGAGAAAATTATTCTCTGTCTATGCTGCCATTCTCACAATCTTTTTAAAATACAAGAAAACTGCTCACTACATGTAAGGTTGGACTGCAATAATACATTGCTGCCATTTTACTGGAGCTTGGTAAATAAAGGCAAGAATAGATCTGTGGCCCTTCCAAGAATAACTCTTCAAAATGTGATAATGGGTATTCGTATTTAAAGGAAATTGGTGAACCCTCAAATGAACCTTATATTTAAACTGCACTAGCAAAAGCCTCTATAGGATTGCAGACATTTCCTCACAGTTAATTTCTTTCCAGAAAGTCCAAGTGATAATCCTCTGTATTGTCCATAACTTAAAGACCTCCTTGAGATCTCACTGTAAAGAAAATTTACACAAATGATAATGCCAAACAGATGAAATTGAGGGAAAATTGCAAATCCTATCATAGGTCCCATTTACAGATTCTATTCTGTAAGAAAACAGTGCGCTTTCTTGGACCAGGCCATATTGCTTGACCAGATGTAGTTACACCCAAGGATGAGAGAAAGAATTTCAGGGCTGATGGAAAAAAATGCTTCTTCCCTTTTTCTGCATAAAAAGACTGGTGCTTTGCAGTCATTATATACGATTAGATATATAATCATAACTTTTGTTAGACAATCAGATGTGCCTTTTGTTGACTACCTTTTATTATTTTAGAATAAATACTTTAGTCTCAAATACTTGGTCTAAAAAAAGTGGAAATGATCTGAATGCCTATACCTCACTATAAATGCATCCACACTACCACAGGACCTTAACTAGACCCACTCTGCTATCTCCACCCACCCCACAGCCTGCCTAAAGAACACCTGACCTATCTGCCTACAGGTGCCCATCCCTGCACACCCACTTCAGGGAGGCAGGCCCAACTCAGGCCTCTAACCCTACTCACCACTGCCAAGGCTCCTTACTTCTTAAGAGGATGTCCTCCTCCCTATGCAGAAAACTCAAAACGACCAAGTCTGTTCCACCCTTTCCTGCTACATTTCTCTGGGAAGAAACCAGACTCAACCCAATACAACCGTCCTCACAACCTAGGACAAGCCGCCTCCAGAGAGGGCAGCTAGACTTATATCAACAACTATAATCACCCCACAAATGCATCATACGCCTGCCGGCTTATTGGAGATGCTGTCTTTTCTCCATCTGAAATACTGACTTCTTGGTCAAAGTAGATAGCTACATGTAGAGCAATAAAACTCAATCTTCATTCACGACCCTGCATTAAACAAGAATTTCAACATAAGACCGAGTACCCTAAATCTGAGATAGGAAATACACTAGAAACCAATGACAAAGGAATATATTTTTAAAGAAGACACAGATAACACAGGCATTTGAGTCAACAACTAATAAATGTTATTTCATAAAAGTAAAGTTTCTATATAGCATGGGATTATATCACTCAAGAAAAAAGGTGGCCAACATTATGGGGGAGAAATCTTTATCAAGTATATGTCTAACAAAGAATTGTAAATGAATAGATGGATGGATGGATGGATGGATGGATGGATGGATGGATGGATGGATGGATGAATAGATGGATGGATGGATAGATTAAAATGTGGTTCATGGGAATAAGACTTCTCAAAAGATAAAATACAAGTGACTGAGAAACTACTTTCTCTTTGGGGTAAAGTCCCTTTATTCTGTTGGTTTTTTTTTCTCTTATTTTGCCTCTCCTTCAGTGGATCACACTGAGGCCACCCCTTGTTTACCATTTTACCTGTAAGATTTTCTATTATATAATATTCCTGAGTGACAAATTATAGGGATGCAGAACCCATTATTGATTTCTAGGGTTCCAGAGCTGGTTTTCATGTAAATGTGTCAACACAGAACAAAACATGTGATCTTATTTTTTTAATTTAATTAAATTTTTTTCTCATTCATTCTATATCCTTCTCACTGCCCCCTCCTGGCCACTGCCTTCCACAACCCATTCCCTAACACCCCCACCCCTCTCCACAGAGCCAGTCCCTCTGGGTATTCTCCCTACCCTGGCACTTCAGGTCTCTACAAGACTAGGCATTTCCTCTCCCACTGAGTCCACACAGGACAGCCTAGCTAGTAGAACGTACCCCTTATACAGGCAGCAGTTTTTTGGATAGTCCCTGTTCCAGTTGTTCAGGACCCACATGAAGACCAAGCTGCATATCTGCTACACATGTGTGTGGATGTCTAGGTCCAGCCAGTGTATACTCTTTGCTTGGTGCTTCAGACTCTGAGAGCCCCCCTTGGGGTCCAGGTTAGCTGACTCTGTTGGTCTTCCTGTGGAGTTCCTATCTCCTTCGGGGCCTGCAATCCTTCTTCCTATCTTTCCTTAAGAGTCCCCAAGCTCCATCCACTGTTTGGCTGTGGGTATCTGTATCTGTCTGAGTCAGATGCTAGGTGGAGCCTCTCAGAGGACAACATGCCCCAAGACAGGTGAACATTATGATAGCCTCTCTCAAGTGAAAAAAAAGTCAGCATTGTGTGTATGGTGTCATATTATAATTTTGTAAGATGTTGTCCTAGGGTAAGTTGGGAAAAGGTAGATGGGTCTTCTTTGCATTATTCATTAAATTTCATGTGATTTTACAGAATAAAAAGTGGAATATAAAAATTGTTGTTATTGAACCATCAAGGAAGAATAAAAGAGAAAAAAATTGAGTTTGAGTCCTACTACTGTTAAAAGTTTGTTGCAGTTGGTATCTGAAACCATATCAATAACTTTTTTCGTGCATTACCACATTAAAATCTATTGGTTTATCCCTCCCCCCACCAAAAAAAAGAAAACAGTTCATCAGTTCAGGGAAATGAAAATGAAAACTTATTTGAGATTTTATCTTACCCAGCTAAAGTTGCTAAGGTCAAAAAAGTAAAGGAAAACAAATATTGGTGTGAATGTAAGAAAGGAGAACACTCCTTCAGTGCTGGTTGAAATGCAAACCAGTGTAGACACTGTGAAAGTCAGTGTGGAGGCTCCTGGAAAGCCTACAAATAAATAGCCCACTCAATCCAGCTACATGCGTCTTGGATATACATGAAGGACTCTGTCTTACTCTAGAAATACCTGCTCACCCATAATTATTGTTTTTCTATTCACTATGGTCAAGAAATAGAAACAGACTGGATATCTACTGACTTATTGAATAGTAAAACTGCAGTATATTTATACAAGGTAATATTATTCAGCTATAAATAAAAATTAAGAGAACTGGATAGAGCTGGAAACAACCATTCTGAATAAGGTAACCCCAACCCAAATAGGTACGCCACGCATGGATCTTTTCATTGATGGATGTCAATTTCAATCTTCAGACATGTTTTCTTAATTTGAAGTATCTAGAAGGATCGTGAAGAGCATCTTTCAATTAAGGAGCAAGTGGATGCACTGGTATAGTGTTAAGTGTGACTAATGGGTCGGGAGGGGTTACAGTACACTGGGGAGTAAAAGACCAAGGAGGAAGCATAGAGCCAGAACACTAGAGACCTTTCAAAAACATAAAGAAAGCTACTAATGCAGAAACTTCCCTGGTGTGCATGTGTGTGTGTGTTTCATTGTGTGTGTGTGTGAGTGTGTGTGTGTGTGTGTGTGTGTGTGTGTGTGTTCAGCTAAAATAAAGTTCTCCTATCAAAGGGGGGGGGCAATGCCCCTACTAACAACTAAGGCTAATATAAAGCAGTGTAAAGGATGGGTCACTTCTTTTGAAAATACTGACCAGTGAGTTCCCATAGAACCCCAAACATATCAGGACACTGTAATTGCTTTTGGTTACCCTCCAGAATGTGACTGTAAGACTCTGAAGACACCACATACTCAAGTCTTAGAACATGGAGAAATCATGGCAGTAAGGACCCGACAGCTTCCTGTCCAATGGCTACCTTCCATGGTTCTAGATAATGCTATTCAAGATACCAGAGAAAAGTAATCACCAGTCATACTCAGCTATGAGACATGTGAGAGACAATGTCTGGCCTAGGAAGATGTGCACACTGGTACAATAGGAACATAAGCATAAAAGGAATAACTCATTACTTAAGTCCAGCCACACAAGGTGAATCCTATCCATGACACCATTATCTGATTCAGAACATATGAGGAAAATCCACTACTATTATTCTACTAAAGGAACATAAATAGTATCAAACTAAATCCTATTGACTTGACATGATCACCATACATCGAAAAATCTCTCAAACCTTACCAGGCAAGTTTCTACTTGCAGTGGATGGTTATTAACATGGTGATCCACAGCTGGCCAAGGAGGGGAAAAAAGGGGACTACAGAGTTTTCAGTCCTAAAAGGAACATATGTAACACACACCCCCTCCCAAGGCTCGGGGGTCATTGTGGATGAGCATGAGAGCCTGACTGGGGGATGGCTACTAGGAAGCTTCTTCACCTTCTGCAGGTGGCAGGGGAGCATCTGACTCAGACAGATACAGATACCCACAGCCAAACAGTGGATGGAGCTTGGGGACATCAAGTTTAAATATACAGCATGTACAAAGCTGTGTGAGCCCAATCTATGCCAAGTCACAGCACGGGCAGGGTGGTTGGGCACACACTGCCACCCCTAGGCAAGGAGTTATTGGCAATTGTCTGGCAAGAGAGACAAAGCATTTTCTGTAAGAGTGTAACCTCTGATGAGGTGACCACTGGCTGTTCTGTGGAGGTCCACATATCCAAGAATACTTGGGCAGAACAAATTGAGCTTGAAGGATTTGACATAAAGACCACGAAGCTGGATGGGTAGGAAAGGCAGAGCTCAATCAGGGATGAGTGCGTGTAAGAGATAAATGTGATCAAGACACATCTATAAAACTCTCAATATATCTAATTTTAAAATGTCTATTCAGAAATAACTATCCAATTTAAGAAAACATGCCTACTTAGTTGTTTAGCTCATATTGAATTAAATGTTCCCAATTATTTCTCTTGCAATGTCTCTGATAGTCACTCTAAGATATTAAATTATTACCTATTAAATTACTGCTTTAGAAGCTATCAGCAAAATGTGAGGCACACATGTTCTATCTGTGGCCTACTTTTTTGTTTGTGAAATTAAATTCTAATTGCTTAAAATTAGAACAAACAGTAAACTAGGTCTATGATTTGGCGAACTTTCAAATGATCAGGAATTCCATTCTTACTAATGGACTATTTACTTGTTCTCCTGATCTAAATTTTCTCAATTTGCTGTTAAATTGCCTCTGCCAAATATGTACGATAATAAATTTCACTATTAGTTTTTTAAATAATGATTTTCTTGTTTCTGTTCTAATGTTTCTAGAGTGAACATTTTTAAAAATTTAAATCATTAGGACCAGAAACAAAATGCATTGGTAATAAAGTTTGAATCTATATATATTTTACACAGATTTAAACAAGTATACAATGTACTAAGGAACAGAATAAGGAAAAAAGGGGAAGAAAGAAAGAGAGAAAGAGGAAGGAAGGAAGGAAGGAAGGAAGGAAGGAAGGAAGGAAGGAAGGAAGGAGGAAGAGAGGGAAAGAAATTTGTATACACTGGAACAGAAAGACAATGACGGACCTTGACATTTGAACTTCTTTCCTTGTAATCCAATGATTCATGCTGTAAAAACTTATAACATTACTACATATAAACTAAACGTTACTTCTAAACTTTTTTCTAGTTCAAATAATGTGGACCTCACTAATTGGCATTGATTAGAGAAAAATACAGAATGAGATAATGGATGATCTTTTAATGAGTTCTTAATGATTGTTCTGTGGACATATTTATTGAACAATATTTCCTTAGTATATAAGATATGAATGGTTATATATTATTATGTAGTGTATACCTAATATAATATACCTGTTTATAATGAAAGCAAATTTATATAGCACAATAACATGTAAATATATATTACATATAATGAGTTATGCATTATATGAACATATACATGTATGTAAAATTTCCCTTAGAAAGGCAAAAGGCCATGAGACTAGGTATTACTGACCTCCAGTTTCAGTCCTGACTCTCTGCCACAATCTGTATGGCAGTTTGTACAATCCCTACCTGTATCCTTTTACTCTTACACTTCTATAAATAAGAGGAGATTGCATCCTCTCTACCTGGGGAAAGTGCATCCTGGCTACCTGAAGCAAGCTACAGTTCTATGCAATTCAATTTAGAGATGCCAAAAGCTTTTATGTCATTTATATAAAATTCGCGAGTTATCTCTCGATTTCTTTCACTTTGATCAAAGATGACTAAAGCTGATCAAAACAATTTGTCCAATTTGTCATTGTGACAAGGCTTTCCACCAACTCTGACCCAGATGTGTATCAAATACAACTTCTGATTTAACAGCCCACCAGTTACATGTGAACCACTATAAAGTGTTCATGAATGAAATTTTTATTCTAGTTGAATCCACTCAATCCTGATTATAGATTTCCTTCCAGCAATGCATGTAGCCATAGCAAAACTGGGCTACCACACAACAAACTATTCTTATACATACTTACAATGATATAATCAAAGAAATATATACAACCAATCTTCTATCCAAATTTACGAAAAGGCTCTTTTCTAAAGATGAGTGGTAAACATGTTCCCTAAACTCTAACAGCTAAACTTAACTATGAAGCACAGAAAACAATTGACATAGCTCACAATGTTTTTTTTTTATAATACTTGTCTTACTAAATAGGAGGAAAAAGAGAGAAAAGATAGGGAAATTGTGGTTTATTTTTATTCTGTCAGTTCTTAAAATCTGTTTCAAAAACTACTAAAGCATAAAAAGAACATTATGATGGAAATAATGTTATTTTTTTTAAATCATAAATATCATTACTGAACGAAAAAGATGAAGTACATAAAAAGTCTTCTGTGAATTGCATCTGTAAGTTCTGACAAAATGTATTCCAATTTAATCTTTCTGTAATTTCTGAAAAAGAAAATTCAACTACAAAAATATGCTTTAAAGAAATCTGAGATACTTCTGAGTCTTCTTATCATAGATAAAAGAAAATGTTTGCATGAGGGAAAAAGACAGAGGCACCACGGGGTTCCTACAATTGATTTTATTTGCCTGAATTATTAAAAAAAAAAAAACAGGCACAGACATACTACAACTACATTAGACACATCTTTTTAGAAGAGTTTAACTATGGTAAATTGTTCCAAGAAGGAATTGTTTTATTAATATAAATTAGATTAATCTGGCATGTATTCAAACTACTCATGAAGAAGCATATAGCGCCCTGAGAGGACAAGACAGTGAAAACAGTAACAGTCTCTGGCATCATTCTTAAAATCTGAGATGCATCAGAACACTGCATGAGTGAACAGTCCATCCACTGAGAGGATTTCACCTTAGAGAGCACCACCACAGATCACGCCTACCATCGTGAAAAGAATGATTGTCAACACAGCAATGAAAGCAGGTTTCTTACTGTGCCAGGGGATACTATAATTTACACTAAGCTATAATTGCCATGGGTTTTCATGTATGCAGCCGGATGAATGGTTTATCTCTGAAAAGTGCTTCAGTAAATGTAGCTGAAGATTCACAGGCAGGTTATCATTTAGGTTTCTAACTTTTAGTTTACAGATCCGATTTTAATAATTTTAATATAGTTAAACATATCATTTCACACATCTTATTAAATTTACACGTCATAGTCAAGGTATAGGGTCACATCTACCAAAAGCATCCTTAGATGACTTTCTATCCAATCACCCTCCTCTCCACATGTTCACAATGGTCAGCTTGAAGTCAATCTGGCTGGTACTCAGTTGTTCTGAATTTGTCAGATAACTTTCATTTTAACAGTATTACCTTTTCTGATGTATAGGCATGATGTGTCTATTTCCTTCTTTATTTATATGGTAGTAATGCTTTCTGAGCTTCTACTATTCAAATGTCAAGAATAAAATTAGAGAATACTTAACAGTCTCTAAATATTATACATCACTATGCAATTATAAATCATATTTTCACATCGACCTTCAATTTTTGTATTGCTAATTATTATATTTTATCTTACCTCCTGTGAACATGCACGTGGGTCTGTGTGCACAGATATGAGTATGTGGAGGTTTGAGATTAGCTATCATATCTTTCCTCCATCATTTTCCACCTTATTCTCTAAGGTGGGGTGTTAAATGAACCCAGCGTTAGTCTGCCTGGCAAGCGTGACCTAAGGATCCCCTCTGTCTGCATTCTAAGCTCTATACAGACCACTAACCCACCACCATGTACCTCCTGAAACTCCCTTAAATTTTTTACTAAAATTACTTCCAAAAATATTCTACTTTCCTTCAAACCATGTGACTATGGTCTTTATTACTAGAAAAAATACGGAACCAAATTCCAGTCTTCATGCTTACTGCTGTTGGGCAAGGCCTTTGATTACTGAGTTGTCTCTCCAACTCAAATTTTTTAATTTCTTAAATTAGAGAATGCTTGAAATTATCTAAGTATTGCACACCATAATGCAATTATAAACCATATTTTCCATTTTGATCTTCAACTTTTGTGTTGCTAATTAATTATATATCATTTTGATTTTTATTCTGTGACCTTCTCCATTGACATATTATTTTTGTAGGGTTTTTAGATCATTTACCATGTATTAGAGAATAAACAAGATCATGTGCCATCCAAACATATGATTTAGTTATCCTATATGAACTATAGTTTTCCTCAAATTTCTAAACTGTAATTTTACATAAAATCATCTGTAAAAAATGAAGAAGGGGCCATTCTTGTAATATTCCACTTGGGAGACATAGCATAATATCTTTCAGCACTGACTGTGTTAGTAGGGGTGTGATTTCCATAGTTTCCATCCATTGCATTGAGAAAGATGATTTCTAATTCTACTTTGCTGAAATTTTTATTTTTAATTTTTCATTATTTTACATTACTTTTAAATTCTTCATAGATAGACAGATACAGATAATTTGAAAGCATGAATGTTTGTCCTTCTGAAACTAGCTTAATTTTCTTTTTTTATTATATATTTTCCTCAATTACATTTCCAATGCTATCCCAAAAGTCCCCCATACCCTCCCCCCCCCCCCGACAAGACCCTACCCACCCACTCCCACATTTTGGCCCTGGCATTCCCCTGTACTGGGGCATATAAAGTTTGTCCAATGGGTCTCTCTTTCCAGTGATGGCCGACTAGGCCATCTTTTGATACATATGCAGCTAGAGACAAGAGCTCCAGGATACTGGTTAGTTCATAATGTTGTTGCACCTACAGGATTGCAGATCTCTTTAGCTCCTTAGATACTTTCTCTAGCTCCGTCATTGGGGGCACTGTGATCCATCCAATAGCTGACTGTGAGCATCCACTTAAGTGTTTGCTAGGCCCCGGCCTAGTCTCACAAGAGACAGCAATATCAGGGTCCTTTCAGCAAACGCTTGCTAGTGTATGCAATGGTGTCATCGTTTGGAGACTATTTATGGGATGGATCCCTGGATATGGCAGTCTCTAGATGGTCCATCCTTTTGTCTCAGCTCCAAACTTTGTCTCTGTAACTCCTTCCATGGGTGATTGTTCCCAATTCTAAGAAGGGACAAAGTGTCCACACTTTGGTCTTTGTTCTTCTTCAGTTTCATGTGTTTTACAGATTGTCTCTTATATCTCGGGTATACTAAGTTTCTGGGCTAATATCCACTTATCAGTGAGTGCATATTGTGTGAGTTCTTTTGTGATTGGGTTACCTCAC
This sequence comes from Mus caroli, assembly GCF_978045245.1. NCBI lineage: Eukaryota > Metazoa > Chordata > Mammalia > Rodentia > Muridae > Mus > Mus caroli. The sequence continues at coordinate 20,522,693 of NW_028227258.1, forward strand.
TCAGGATGATGCCCTCCAGGTCCAACCATTTGCCTAGGAATTTCATAAATTCATTCTTTTTAATAGCTGAGTAGTACTCCATTGTGTAAATGTACCACATTTTCTGTATCCATTCCTCTGTTGAGGGGCATCTGGGTTCTTTCCAGATTCTGGCTATTATAAATAAGGCTGCTATGAACATAGTGGAGCATGTGTCACTATACTTACTTCTTGTTCTATCCCATTTTCCTTCAAACAATGTAACTATGGTACATGGCTGTAACTATGGTAATGTAACTATGGTACATGGCTGAGAAAGATCTATTATGTGTGTATGCCACATTCTCCTAGTACATCCGTCTGTGGATGGACACCAATGTTGGCTCTGTATCTTAGCACAATTGACATGTAAGTTTCTCTGTGACTTGTTGACTTGAAGTCCTTTAGATACACATTGAGACTGATTCCATTGGGCTATACTTTAGATCTGGTTTTGGTTTTTAATAAATCTCCACACTGACTTCCAAGTTCTGAATGAATATGCATTCCCAGGAGCAGCAGATAAGGGTTCCCTTCTGTCCAAATGCTCAACAACAGATGTGGTTATTTTCTGAATGACTGCCATTATGACTGGCTGAGAGGAAATCATTATGTATTTTTTCTTTTTTTTCCATTTTTTATTAGGTATTTAGCTCATTTACATTTCCAATGCTATACCACAAGCCCCCATACTCAACCCCCCCACTCCCCTACCCACCCACTCCCCATTTTTGGGCCTGGCGTTCCCCTGTACTGGGCCATATAAAGTTTGCAACTCCAATGGGCCTCTCTTTCCACTGATTGCCAACAAGGCCATCTTCTGATACATATGCAGCTAGAGACACAAACTCTGGTGGGGAAGTACTGGTTAGTTCATATTGTTGTCCACCTATAGGGTTGCAGATCCCCGACAGCTCCCTGGGTTCTTCCTCCAGCTCCTCCATTGGGGGCCCTGTGATCCATCCAATAGCTGACTGTGAGCATCCACTTCTGTGTTTGCTAGGCCCCGGCATCGTCTCACAAGAGACAGCTATATCTGGGTCCTTTCAGCAAAATCTTGCTAGTGTATGCAATGGTGTCAGCATTTGGAAGCTGATCATGGGATGGATCTCTGGATATGGCAATCACTAGATGGTCCATCCTTTCCAACAGCTCCAAATTTTGTCTCTGTAACTCCTTCCATGGGTGTTTTGTTCCCAATTCTAAGAAGGGGCAAAGTGTCCACACTTTGGTCTTCTTTCTCTTGAGTTTAATGTGTTTAGCAAATTGTATCTTATATCTTGGGTATCCTAAGTTTCTGGGCTAATATCCACTTATCAGTGAGTACAAATTGTGAGAGTTCCTTTGTGATTGGGTTACCTCACTCAGGATGACCCTCCAGGTCCATCCATTTGGCTAGGAATTTCATAAATTCATTCTTTTGAATAGCTGGGTAGTACTCCATTGTGTAAATGTACCACTTTTCTATATCCATTCCTCTGTTGAGGGACATCTGGGTTATTTCCAGCTTCTGGCTATTATAAATAAGGCTGCTATGAACATAGTGGAGCATGTGCCCTTCTTACCGGTTGGGACATCTTCTGGATATATGCCCAGGAGAGGTATTGCTGGATCCTCCGGTAGTACTATGTCCAATTTTCTGAGGAACTGCCAGACTGATTTCCAGAGTGGTTGTACAAGCTTGCAATCCCACCAACAATGGAGGAGCGTTCCTCCATCTTCACATGCTCACCAGCATCTGCTTTCACCTGAATTTTTCATCTTAGCCATTCTGACTGGTGTGAAGTGGAATCTCAGGGTTGTTTTGATTTGCATTTCCCTGATGATTAAGGATGTTGAACATTTTTTCAGGTGCTTCTCTGCCATTCGGTATTCCTCAGGTGAGAATTCTTTGTTCAGTTCTGAGCCCCATTTTTTAACGGGGTTATTTGATTTTCTGGAGTCCACCTTCTTGAGTTCTTTATATATATTGGATATTAGTCCCCTATCTGATGTAGGATAGGTAAAGATCCTTTCCCAATCTGTTGGTGGTCATTTTGTCTTATTGACTGTGTCTTTTGCCTTGGAGAAACTTTGCAAGTTTATGAGGTCCCATTTATCGATTCTTGATCTTACAGCACAAGCCATTGCTGTTATATTCAGGAATTTTTCCCCTGTACCAATATCTTTAAGGCTCTTCCCTACTTTCTCCTCTATAAGTTTCAGTGTCTCTGGTTTTATGTGGAGTTTCTTGATCCACTTAGATTTTACCTTAGTACAAGGAGATAGGAATGGATCCATTCACAAACTTCTACATGATAACAGCCAGTTGTTCCAGCACCATTTGTTGAAAATGCTGTCTTTTTTCCACTGGATGGTTTTAGCTCCCTTTACAAAGATCAAGTGACCATAGGTGTTTGGGTCCATCTCTGGGTCTTAAATTCTGTTCCATTGGTCTACTTGTCTATCACTATACCAGTACCATGCAGTTTTTATCACTATTGCTGTGTAGTACAGCTTTAGATCGGGCATGGTGATTCCAAAAGAGGTTCTTTTATCCTTGAGAAGAATTTTTGCTATCCTAGGTTTTTTGTTATTCCTGATGAATATGCCGATTGTCCTATCTAATTCGTTGAAGAATTGAGTTGGAATTTTGATGGGAATTACATTGAATCTGTAGATTGCTTTTGGAAAAATAGCCATTTTTACAATGTTGATCCTGCCAATCCATGAGCATGGGAGATCTTTCTGTCTTCTGAGATCTTCTTTAATTTCTTTCTTCAGAGACATGAAGTTCTTTTCATACAGATCTTTGACTTCCTTAGTTAGAGTCACGCCTAGGTATTTTATATTATTTGTGACTATTGAGAAGGGTGTTGTTTCCCTAATTTCTTTCTCAGCCTGTTTGTCCTTTGTGTAGAGAAAGGCCATTGACTTGTTTGAGTTAATTTTATATCCAGTTACTTCACTGAATCTGTTTATCAGGCTTAGGAGTTCTCTGGTGGAATTTTTAGGGTCTCGTATATATACTATCATATCATCTGCAAAAAGTGATATTTTGACTTCTTCCTTTCCAATTTGTATCCCCTTGATCTCCTTTTGTTGTCAAATTGCTCTGGCTAGGACTTCAGGTACAATGTTGAATAGGTAGGGAGAGAGTGGACAGCCTTGTCTAGTCCCTGATTTAAGTGTGATTGCTTCAAGCTTCTCACCATTTACTTTGATGTTAGCTACTGGTTTGCTGTAGATTGCTTTTATCATGTTTAGGTATGGGCCTTGAATTCCTGATCTTTCCAAGACTTTTTTCATGAATGGGTGTTGGATTCTGTCCAATGCTTTCTCTGTATCTAACGAGATGATCATGTGGTTTTTGTCCTTGAGTTTGTTTATATACTGGATTACGTTAATGGATTTCCATATATTGAACCATCCCTGCATCACTGGGATGAAACCTACTTGGTCAGGATGGATGATTGTTTTCATGTGTTCTTGGATTCGGTTAGCAAGAATTTTATTAAGGATTTTTGCATCAATATTCATAAGGGATATTGGTCTGAAGTTCTCTGTCTTTGTGGGGTCTTTTTGTGGTTTAGGTATCAGAGTAATTGTGGCTTCATAGAATGAGTTGGGTAGAGTACCTTCTGTTTCTATTTTGTGGAATAGTTTGTGAAGAACTGTGATTAGATCTTCTTTGAAGATAGAACTCTGCACTAAACCCATCTGGTCCTGGGCTTTTTTTTTCGGTTGGGAGACTATTAATGACTGCTTCTATATCTTTGGGGGATATAGGGCTGTTTAGATCATTAACCTGATCATGATTCAATGTTGGAACCTGGTATCTGTCTAGAAACTTCTCCATTTCATCCAGGATCTCCAGTTTTGTTGAGTATAGCCTTTTGTAGAAGGATCTGATGGTGTTTTGGATTTCTTCAGGATCTGTTGTTATGTCTCCCTTTTCATTTCTGATTTTGTTAATTAGAATGCTTTCCCTGTGCCCACTACTGTGTCTGGCTAAGGGTTTGAATATCTTGTTGATTTTCTCAAAGAACCAGCTCCCTGATTGGTTGATTCTTTGAACAGTTCTTTTTGTTTCCACTTGGTTGATTTCGCCCCTGAGTTTGATTATTTCCTGCAGTCTACTCCTCTTGGGTGAATTTGCTAACTTTTGTTCTAGAGTTTTTAGGTGTGTTGTCAAGCTGCTAATGTGTGCTCTCTCTAGTTTCTTCTTGGAGGCACTCAGAGCTATGAGTTTTCCTCTTAGAAATGCTTTCATTGTGTCCCATAAGTTTGGGTATGTTGTGGCTTCATTTTCATTAACCTCTAAAAAATCTTTAATTTCTTTCTTTATTCCTTTCTTGACCAAGGTATCATTGAGAAGAGTGTTGTTCAGTTTCCACATAAATGTTGGCTTTCTATTATCTATTTTGTTATTGAAGATCAGCCTTAGTCCATGGTCATCTGAAAGGATGCTTGGGACAATTCCAATATTTTTGTATATGTTGAGGCTTGTTTTGTGACCAATTATGTGATCAATTTTGGAGAAGGTACCATGAGGTGCTGAGAAGAAGGTATATCCTTTTGTTTTAGGATAAATTGTTCTGTAGATATCCGTTAGATCCATTTGTTTCATAACTTCTGTTAGTTTCACTGTGTCCCTGTTTAGTTACTGTTTCCATGATCTGTCCATTGATGAAAGTGGTGTGTTGAAGTCTCCCACTATTATTGTGTGAGGTGCAATGTGTGCTTTGAGCTTTACTAAAGTTTCTTTAATGAATGTGGCTGCCCTTGTATTTGGAGCATATATATTCAGAATTGATAGTTCCTCTTGGAGGATTTTACCTTTGATGCGTATGAAGTGTCCCTCCTTGTCTTTTTTGATACTTTGGGTTGGAAGTCAATCTTATCAGATATTAGAATGGCTACTCCAGCTTGTTTCTTCATACCATTTGCTTGGAAAATTGTTTTCCAGCCTTTCATTCTGAGGTAGTGTCTATCTTTTTTTCTGAGATGAGTTTCCTGTAAGCAGCAAAATGTTGGGTCTTGTTTGTGTAGCCAGTCTGTTAGTCTATGTCTTTTTATTGGGGAGTTGAGACCATTGATATTAAGAGATATTAAGGAAAAGTAATTGTTGTTTCCTGTTATTTTTGTTGTTAAAGTTGGCATTCTGTTCTCGTGGCTGTCTTCTTTTAGGTTTGTTGAGGGATTACCTTCTTGTTTTTTCTAGGGGGTGGTTCCCGTCCTTGTATTGTTTTTTTTTTCTGTTATTATCCTTTGAAGGGCTGGATTCCCTGAAAGGTAATGTGTGAATTTGGTTTTGTTGTGGAATACTTTGGTTTCTCCATCTATGGTAATTGAGAGTTTGGCTGGGTATTGTAGCCTGGGCTAGAATCTGTGTTCTCTTAGTGTCTGTATAACATCTGTCCAGGCTCTTCTGGCTTTCATAGTCTCTGGTGGAAAATCTGATGTAATTCTTATAGGCTTGCCTTTATATGTTACTTGACCTTTTTCTCTTACTGCTTTTAGTATTCTATCTTTATTTAGTGCATTTGTTGTTATGATTATTATGTGTTGGGAGGAATTTCTTTTCTGGTCCAGTCTATTTGGAGTTCTGTAGGCTTCTTGTATGTTCATGGGCATCTCTTTCTTTAGGATTGGGAAGTTTTCTTCTATAATTTTGTTGAAGATATTTGGTGGTCCTTTGAGTTGAAAATCTTCATTCTCATCCACTCCTATTATCTGTAGGTTTGGTCTTCTCATTGTGTCCTGATTTCCTGGATGTTTTGAGTTAGGATCTTTTTGCATTTTCCATTTTCTTTGATTGTCGTGCCGATGTTCTCTATGGAGTCTTCTGCATCTGAGATTCTCTCTTCCATCTCTTGTATTCTGTTGCTGATGCTCGCATCTATGGTTCCAGATTTCTTTCCTAGGGTTTCTATCTCCAGCGTTGCCTCACTTTGAGTTTTCTATATTGTGTCTACTTCCCTTTTTAGGTCTAATATGGTTTTGTTCATTTCCATCACCTGTTTGGATGTGTTTTCCTGTTTTTCTTTAAGGACTTTTAACTCTTTAGCAATGTGCTCCTGTATTTCTTTAAGTGAGTTATTAAAGTCCTTCTTGATGTCCTCTACCATCATCATGAGATATGCTTTTAAATCCAGGTCTAGCTTTTCAGGTGTGTTGGGGTGCGTGGACTGGACGAAGTGGGATTGCTGGGTTCTGATGATGGTGAGTGGTCTTGGTTCCTGTTAGTAAGATTCTTATGTTTACCTTTTGCCATCTGGTAATAATCTCTGGAGTTATTTGTTATAGTTGACTCTGTTTAGAGATTGTTCTTCTGGTGATTCTGTTACTGTCTATCAGCAGACCTGGGAGACAGGCTCTCTCCTCTGAGTTTCAGTGGTCAGAGCACTCTCTGCTGGCAAGCTCCCCTCTTACAGGGAAGGTCCACAGATATCTTGCATTTGGACCTCCTCCTGGCCGAAGAAGAAGGCCCAAAACAGGACCTTTCCCAGAAGCTGTGTTGCTTTGGCAGGTCACAGAAGCTGTCAGCTCCTGTGGTGCACACTCTCACCTCTGCAGACTAGGTTCCTAAGTTCAGCAGAGTCCGGGAACCAAGATGGCTTCTGCCAATCCTGAGGTAAAGGGCTCCCAAGCGGGACGGACTCCTGTCCTCCGGCCGGTAGGGTGGCCCGCTGTCTGAGGCCTAAAGCTGAGGGTGCTGCCTCAGCGGCTCTGTGGCTCCCGCCTGTCCCTGAAGCTGTCAGCTTCTCTGGTGCACACTCTCACCTGTGCAGACTAAGTTCCTAAGTTCAGCGAAGTCATGGAACCAAGATGGTGCCCACCGCTCCTGAGGCAGAGGGCTCCCGAGCCGGACAGACACCTGTCCTCTGGCCTGGTGGGTGGCCGGATATCTGTGGCCCCAAAAGGGTGCTGCCTCAGAGGCTCTGTGGCTCCCGCCTGTCCCAGAAGTTGTCTGCTTCTGTGGTGCACACTCTCACCTGTGCAGACTAAGTTCCTCTCATTATGTTTTTTGTTTGTTTGTTTGTTTGTTTTTTTTGGTTTTTCATGATGTATTTTTAATTGTCATTTCTCTGATTGCTAGTGATAGTGAACATTTTATGTTTACTGGCAATTAAGTTTCATCTTCTGGACACTGGGTTCACTCAGGAATCCATGTATTGGTTGTGTTCTTTTGTTACTTGGCTTCATGAGTTGATTGCATATTCAAGATATAATAGATGTATAGATAGCAAGGATTCTGCTCCCAGCCTATTGGCCATCTCTTCAGTAAACTAACTGGGTTCTTTGCTGTGCAGAATTACCTAGAATATTCTTTCTATTTTTGAGATTTATTTAAATTTTATTATTTCTTTTATTTTGAGCAAACATGATGACCCTCTGGACCTTACAGTCATTGTTCCCCTTTTTCTTGCAATGATCACTGAACATTAGATGTGGAAGTTGTTTTATAGATGCATCCATTGGAGCTGTGCTCCACAACTCGGCATTCTGATTGGTTGTGGTTTTCTGTAATGGTCTCCATCTGTTGCAAAGAGATATTTCCTCAATGAGAGTGAGGACTACAGACATCTGTGATATAAACTGGCTAAGTAAAGTAGTGGATGTAGGTTTTTCTCCAAAACATCTACTTCACTAGTTCTGGATTTTTCTAGGTTTCCAGGATCAGGAATGCCTTCTCTCTTACTGAGTAGACAGTAAATCTGGGTTAGGAATTTTGAGATGGGTGGGTGGCCCCATCTCTCCACTAAGGGCCATGACTATCTATGGATTAGGTTCTATCTCCCTGCTGTTGGGTATTTTGGCTAATGTCATCCACACTGGATCCTGGGAGCCTCTTGCATCCCTGATGTCTTGGACTTTCTAGTGATTCTCCCCTGCCCCTGTTCCCTACCACCCTCTGCTACATATTTCTATTCATTCTCCTGGCCCTCTCCTTTCTATTCCATATGTACTTCTGTCCTGCCCCCTTTTTTCCTCCCCCTCACCTCTCCCACCCAGGTCCCTACCTCCCTCTGCCTCCCATGATTATTTTCTTACCCCTGTAAGTGGGTTTGAAACTGCCACACTTTGGCCTTCCTTCCTGTTAAATATCATAAGGTCTGTGTATTGTGGGTATTCTGAGATTTAGGGCTAATATCCACTTCTCAGTGAGTACATACCATGCATGTCCCTTGGGGCTTGGGATACCTCACTCAGAATGATATTTTCTAGTTCCATCCATTTGCCTGCAAAGTTTGTGTTCTCATTTTCAATAGCTGAGTAGTATTCCATTCTGTAAATGAACCACATTTTCTGTAGCCATTCTTCCATTGAGGCACATCTGGGTTGTTTCCAGCTTCTCACTATTATAAACAATGCTTTTATGAACAGAGTGGAGCGTATGTCCTTGTAATATGGTAAAATATCTTTTGGGTATATGCCCAAGAGTAATATAGCTGGGTCTTTTATTTCCAGCTTTCCGAGGAACTTCCAGATTAATTTCCAGAGTGCTCATACCAGTTTGCAATCCCACAAGCAATGGGAGAGTGTTCCTCTTTTTCTGCATCCTCACCAGCATCTGCTGTCACCTGAGGTTTTTATCTTAGCCATTCTGATTGGTGTAATCTCATTTCCCTGTCACTGTCTATAGGAAATGCAGGGACAAAAATGGAGCAGAGGTTGAAGGAAAGGCCATTCAGAGACTGCCCCACCATGTGATCCATTCCATCTGCAGACACCAAACCCTGACACTATTGCTGATGCCAAGATGTGTTTGCAGACAGGAGCCTGGCATGGCTGTCCTTTAGAGGCTCTGCCAGCAACTAAGACAGATGCAGATACTCACAGCCGACCATTGGACTTAACCCTGGGGACTCCAATGGAAGAGTTAAAGGAAGGGCTGAAGGACCTGAAGGGGTTTGCAAACCCATAGGAAGAACAACAATATCATCTAACCGCACCGTCAGAGCTCCCAGGGACTAAACCACCAAGAATATACATGGGCCAGTCTATGGCTCCCTCTATATATGTAGCAGAGCACTGCCTTATCTGGCATCGGTGGGAGAGGAGGTGCTTGGTCCTGTGGAGGCTGGATGTCCCAGAGAAAGGGGATGCTTGAGGGTTAAGGCAGGAATGGGTGAATGGGTAGGTGAATACCTTCTTAGAGGCAAATGGTGGGAAACAGAGGGAATTCAAGGAGGGCAGACTGGGAAGGGGGATAACATTTGAAATGTAAACAAATAAAATTATTAATAAAAAATTTTAAAGCAAAAACAAAATAAAACAAAAAATAGGCAGTAAATCCATGTAAAAGAGCTGTTAGTTACCACTAATGCATTTGTGCCACTACTGCACCATACAAGGATATTATGTCATGTTGGTCTTTGTTGTGGTTCACAGCCATCATAGATGAGCAGGGCAGTTTTTGCTTCCTTCTGTTGGAAGTTTGCATGGCACCTTCTGCTACCACAAAAGCTAGTCTTCAGGGAAGTGGCATCAGGTCAGATCCAGCTCAAGAGCCCTGGATTGCTCCTTCTGATTCCTTTTTTCTTTTTTCTTTTTTCTTTTCTTTTCTTTTCTTTTTTTCTTTTTTCCAAATTAAGAAGGATTGGGTTCCCATACTTTTTGAATGTCTGGCAGAATTCTGCAGTGAATCCATCTGACCCTGGACTTCTTTTCTTTTCTTTTTAAGCAGGAAGGCTTTTTATTACTATTTAAATCTTATTTGATATGTGTTCGTTGAGGTTGTTTTTGATCTTAATAGATTACAGGATTTTAAAATATTACAATATTCTGAATTTTTTTAGTGTCTGTTTTAATGTTTTGGGTTTTCTTGGTTTTGGTTTTGGTTTTTTTGTTATTTGGATCAAAAGTCTCTCAATCTCATTGATTTTCTGAAAGAACCAGCTTTTACATGCATTGATTCTTTGTTTCTATTTCATTGATTTCAGCTCTGTTCCTTATTTCTTGCCATTGACTAAGTTTGAGGTTAGTTTGTTCTTTTTCCCAGATATTTTGGCTATCTCATTAAGTCATTTATTTGATGCCTTTTCTGATCATTTATGTAGGCACTCGGGATACATTTCCCTTTTAACACTGCTTTCAATGTGTCCCAGGAGCTTTGCCGTGCTCTGGCTCATTTTCATTTAGTTACCATATTTTCCTTAAGTTTGGTTAGTTGGACATAAAAATTTTAAGGTGTTTATATCATGAAAAGGCGTATTTTCTCCTATAATTATGGTGGAATAGTTTTGCTGAGTATACTCCTCTGGTCTAGCTGTCATGGTCTTCAAGGACTTGGCATGAACTGTTCTAGATTCTTCTGATTTTCAAAGTTTCCACTGAGAAACCAGCTATTCTAAGGGCTTCTCCTTTCTCTGTGTCTCATCCTTTTTTCCTGCTGCCTTCAGTACTCTTCTCTGTTCCGTATGCTTATGTTATAAGTATGATGTGCCATGGGTGTCCTTTCGTGGTCTTGCCTAGTGGGATCTGTAGGTGCTTCTGTTTGTGAATCTTGGGGTGTGTATCCTCCCCTGGTTTGAGAATATTTTCTTCTATAAGCCAAGTGGAAAATTTGGTCTATGACATTGACTTTAGATCCCTCCTGCCCATCTATGCCTGTAATTCAAAGATTTGTTTTCTTTTGTTCTGTTTTCCATGATGTGCTAGATTTCCTGTATGTTCCTTTTCTATGTTTTCTCCATATTCCTTGCTCATTTGCTCTAGGTTCTCTAACTGTAGCTTTAAGTACTGATAAATTATATTCTGCTCCATCATTCGACTTTTAAGGCTTCCCATGGAGTTTCCTAGTTGAGTGGCTGGGTTTTTCAACTCCATCATTATTTCACCTTGCATCCTCACCAATGTTTCTGTCCCCTTATTGAATTTGGTTCTCAGGCCCTGGATTTTCTTCATTATCATCAGTCTTATGTTGCTTTTTGCTTGGGCATCACTCAGGCATTTATTCTCCTTACATTACTTTTCCTTAACATCATTAAGCTGTTTCTTTGTTTCTTCTTTAAATTCCTTATATTCTTTGGTAAAATTTATCATAGTCCTTTTAAATTCTGTGTCCTGGAATTCATCTAAATAATTCTCACTGGCAAACAGTACTACAGCACTGGTAGGTTTGGAGAGGAGATACTGGCTTGTCTTTCACACTATTTGTACTTTTGTGATTAGATCTGGGAGTGTGAACTTCTTTGGCTATTTTAATGTCTAAAATGAACAGATCAGTTGAGACATAAAGAGGATTTGCAAGAACTTTAGGCCTAGAAGTTGAAAATAGCTTGGAAGGAAAGAAGTCAGGTGGACAGAGAGTCTAAAACAACTTACGGGATGTGTTTCCTCATCCAAACCTGCAGTGTAGGAATAGATCTAGGCTGGATGTGATGTGGGAGGGGCCTGTGGGTTGAATGATAGGAAGGGTGATCTTCCTTGGGCTTTGCTGGTGCTGATCTTCTCTGATAACTCTGTTGCATTGGTTTGCCTTGCCTCCTTTGCTGATCAGCACTTTGTCATGACTTTGTAGAGAGAAATATGCCAAAAAACTTCTGGTAGTGCTCCAGCAGATTCTGCTGCTTCTGCAATCTTGGGCCAATTGGCAGAGCCTTGTGATTTCTTCTGGATCAAACTGCTATTGATGATTTGTGAACATTGTTCGCCAGTGTATTCTGCTACCACTGCTGATTCGTGTGAACTGAACTGCTGCTATCCTGACAATGAAGACTGGAATAACTTAAAGAACTATTTCTAAACAGGTTCACATCCTCTTTTGCCCTATTAACCTTTCCTTTCCACAACCTCTGGTGAGTGGTGGGATAGAAGGTTAAAGCATATAAGTGCCCTTATTAAATTAGGTTTTTAAAAATACAAGTCTACAAGGGACAATCACCAATTTCAAAGTTATGGTAGAATTAGGTACTAAACTTGGTATTGTATTTTTATTAATCCATTTTTCCTTTCAATAAGTGAAAGAAATATTGATTACCACATAAATTAACTGGATTATTAAAATGGAAAGCAGCTCCAAGTTACTTATTTGGATTATGAGATTAAGCAAAAGATATGCTATTTAAAACCAAAGTAAGGATCAATTCATATGATGAAGATATAGTTAAGGAAAATCACAATTCCAATAACAATACTGCATCTAATTTTTCATTAAGTATATAAAATATTTAAGTGCAATACAAATATATTAAAGCCAATCTCTGTATCCTTTCACAACTACTTGATGTATATTAACTACAAAAGTCATCAATTGCAATTCTCAACTGAGGAATACAGAATGGCTGAGAAGCACCTGAAAAAAATGTTCAACATCCTTAATCATCGGGGAAGTCCAAATCAAAACAACCCTGAGATTCCACCTCACACCAGTCAGAATGGCTAAGATCAAATATTCAGGTGACAGCAGATGCTGGTGAAGATGTGGAGAAAGAGAAACACTCCTCCATTGTTGGTGGGATTGCAAGCTTGTACAACCACCCTGAAAATCAGTCTGGCGCTTCCTCAGAAAATTGAACATAGTACTACCGGAGGATCCCACAATACCTCTCCTGGGCATATATCCAGAAGATGTCCCAACCAGTAATAAGGACACATGCTCCCTATGTTCATAGCAGCCTTATTTATAATAGCCAGAAGCTGGAAAGAACCCAGATGTCCCTCAACAGAGGAATGGATACAGAAAATGTGGTACATTTACACATTGGAGTACTACTCAGCTATTAAAAAGAATGAATTTATGAAATTCCTAGGCAAATGGATGGACCTGGAGGGCATCATCCTGAATGACGTAATCCAATCACAAAAGAAGTCACTTGATATGTACTCACTGATAAGTAGATATTAGCCCAGAAACTTAGAATACCCAAGATACAATTTGCAAAACAAATGAAACTCAAAAACGAAGACCAAAATGTGGACACTTCGCCCCTTCTTAGAACTGGAAACAAAACACCCATGGAAGGAGTTATAGAGACAAAGTTTGGAGCTGAGATGAAAGGATGGACCATCCAGAGACTGCTGCACTTGGGGCTCCATCCCATAATCAGCCACCAAATGCAGGCACTATTGCATACACCAGCAATTTTGCTTAAAGGACCCTGATATAGCTGTCTCTTGTGAGGCTATGCCAGTGCCTGGCAAACACAGAAGTGGATGCTCACAGTGAGCTATTGGGTGGAACACAGGGCCCCCAATGGAGGAGCTAGAGAAAGTATCCAAGGAGCTAAAGGGGTCTGCAACCCTATAGGTGGAACAACAATATGAACTAACCAGTACCCCCCCAGAGCTCGTATCTCTGGCTGCATAGTAGCAGAAGATGGCCTAGTCGGCCATCATTGGGAAGAGAGGCCCTCTGGTCTTGCAAACTTTATATGTCCCAGTACAGGGGAACACCAGGGCCAAGAAGTGGGAGTGGATGGGTAGGGGAGTGGTGGGGGGGAGGGTAATGGGGGACGTTCAGGATAGCATTTGAAATGTAAATAAAGAAAATACCTAATGAAAAATTAAAAAAAGAAAAAAAAATTCCAAGTTCTCAAAGTATAGATTATATAAGAACTACTTATGACTAAAATTAATTTTCTATTATGTGATTTCTATTATACTGCTTTTATGTGATTAAAAAATACAGTTTTGAGGGATTTTTTGTTTGTTTTGTTGTTGTTGTTGTTTAGTTTTTGGAGACAAGGTCTTTTATGTAGCCTTGTATCGTTGGCTGTCTTAGAACTTACTATGGAGTTCAAGCTGGCCTTCAGTTCACAGAGATCCACCTGCTTCTGTCTCCCAAGTTCTGGTATTAAAGGTGAATGTCACTTCACCCCGCTTTTGGGAGGACTTTTAAATGCCATGTTTCCCTAATGTGTTTCTCATCTAAGTGCTCCCAATAAACATTAATGTGGGAACATTAGGCACTCTATGCCTGTCTGGACATCAGGCTGAGCATCTACTCACTGCCTCGAATGATGACTTCCTAAAGATGGTTGTTTCTCTGTTTCTTTTCTTTCAAATTTTCCTTCTTTTTTCCTTCTTATCCCTAAAACTGTAAAATCTCAAGGCAATCAAAGAAGTCATTAATTTCCCTCTTAGGTGGAAAGCACCTTAACCAATAAGAAGGAGCACATCAAACCATTTAAAAAATGTTTTTACAACGTTCACAAATCTTATAATAACTGATTCTGCATATATTCCTTTGTTTATTCATTGTCTGTTGTCCAACCAGAGTGTTTACTCTACATACTTGGATGTTTGTTCTGGAATTAATACCTAGAACCCCACAGACTATACCTGAAACTATTTGCAGTGCAATATTTCCTGTCTGTGATATAAATATTAACTGTCAACATGATAGATCAAGTTTAACCACTAGGTTAATGAAAATGGAAAAGTTCCCACTGACTACCAAGCTGATTATAGAGCTAAGAATTAGCATCCATTACACTCTGCTTCCTCACTGTGTATGTGTCCTGTCCTGCTGCCTCAAGGTCCTGCCAGTAAGACTTCTTTGCTATGGTAGATGGCACTCTTGAACTATGAGCCAAATAATTCCTTTCTCCTTAAATTGCTTTTATTTTATCAAAGCCAAGTGGAAATAACTAAGATGTTTGACTTATTTGCATGGTGAGATTTCAGCCCTCTTCAGGAGACTCTTATTTTCAAACAATACTTGCTAACAACTATTTCAGTTCTTCATACTATTTAACAAGTTACCACATTTTTGATGATTAAAACAGATAAGTTAACCCATAATTATTAGGGTGAGAAACTTGCAAGGCTCAGCCTGTTTCTCAGAAGACTCTCAGGGGACTCTGATCTTTCATAAGGGTTCCAGAGGAATAGTCACTTCAAGACTCCCTCAGATATTTTTTTTCTTATATTTGGGTTCTTGAATAGGACCCAGTTTCCCTCCTTACTGGTTCTGAGGGTCATTCTTCTCTCAATGATTTATTTCTGTCCCCTTCTTCTGGCCTCAACAGCCACAAACTCACACAACTCCCTCAGTTCTGGTTTCTTTGTCTCTGCCTGCCACTTCTACTGCATACCTCATGTTAATGCTACCCCCTCTCTCATTTTAAGGAGAATGTGATTAAATGGGACCACCTGAATAACCCATGTAGCCATCACTGTTTGAATAGGAGAAGACTGCAAGCCTTCAATTCACTCTGTAAAATCCCTTCACCAGGTAAAACTTGGCATATTCAGTTTCAGAAATAAATCAATGGATATTAGAGAGGAGGCCATTTTTTGTCCCCATAAACCAGTGGTCTGAAGTAATCAGTCACTAAATTTTTATAACATTATAAATATATAATACAGCACCAGATCCTCAGATTTGGTCAAACTTTGTCAAGTTCTCTAAGAATCCTACAAGCATACTTTCTGGACCTCTGAAAACAGCAAAACAGACATCTGAAGGTGTGCTTTCATTATTTGTTACTGACACAGGTTCACTTCAATTTATATTTAATAAAACCTTATGGCTGCAGTCTGAGAACTGTTCAGAAAAGGTGCAATGAGATGGAAAACTGTCTTTCTGAACTTTATCTCACACTAGGAAAGGAAAAAATCACTGTATAGTTCAAATAGATAGGAATTGTTACAACCTCTGAAAGAATGTACCCTGCAATGAATTTAATTTAATCTTTACAAAGTAACTTGAGTGGAAAACATAGTTCAGAAGGCCATGCTGAACAATGAATTTCATTTATACTAAAATAAAATG
This sequence comes from Mus caroli, assembly GCF_978045245.1. NCBI lineage: Eukaryota > Metazoa > Chordata > Mammalia > Rodentia > Muridae > Mus > Mus caroli. The sequence continues at coordinate 20,538,417 of NW_028227258.1, forward strand.
GCTAAGAGAACAACTATAATCTCACTTCATACACTGTACTGATGTTTGATTTTATGTAACACCATTTTTCTGCCAAGCAGTGAATGCAATTTTAAAGTTGTCAAAGTCAAAAACAGTTCAGAATACAAATAATCTCTGTGAATTTAATTTATGTTATATCACAATAAGATCTCAAACTGTATCATTTCAATTTGTTCCAAGTTGTGGATCTTCTTTTTTCTTGTTGTATTCTATTTCAGGCAACAAAGATTAGGCAAACAACACCACCATGTTAACCAAGATTATTAATCACATAGTAGAAGTATTAAAATAGAAGTATGTAGAGATAACAACCATATAAAAAGTTTCATTTGCAGTTAATCTCAATATAGAGGAGCCCAGTTTTCCTGCATATATACACACCACATTTACTTACATTTCATAAGTAAATCTATAATTTGTGATTTTTAATGATTTGGCCTGTAACATCAAATTTGCAACTGAATCGATACTTATTCTTAAAAGTAAAACAATTCCCCGTATAGAGTATACTTATACAAAAAGGATTAGTTTGCTAATCAGGATATATTTGAGAGAAGTAGAGGATAGATGATTGATAAGTAAATGTGTGATAGCTTGATTGATAGATTGATAGAAACATATATTATATAATATACTCTATACTATAAAATTCAACTAGTCTAAATGTATTGTAGGAAGAATGAACAGGTCCCAGGCCTCTTACAGCACATGGGGTACTGATGGGGTTGCCATACAGCGACATATATCCCTTAAACCACAGACACAGTGAATCCAGTGAGTGACAATTTTAAGGTACAAGTCCTACAAATTAAAATCTTTATTATGTAGATGTTCAGTATACATTTTACCCAATATATTTTTAATTTTTGAATAGCTATTTATAAGAACAAAGCAGAAAGTACATAATAAGCTCAGTGCATGCAAAGCCCCTGAGAGATTGAGAATAGACAAGAGGGATAAGGAGACCCTCACTTAGTTGAGCACATGCAGGGAAGAAGAAAGACAACCATGAAAGACAGGCCTAAGGGGCAACGTGAACTCATTCAATCCCTCTCCTGAGAAGAGTTCTGTGCTGAGGTGGGCACACCTCTCCAGACACAGCGAATCCTTTCCCTCTTCCTGATTTAACCTTTCCAGCTTCTCACCTGTGTCTTGACCTATCTAGAACTTACGGAGTTGATGCTCCCTTGCTCCTGAGCTCCTCGGTTTCCTCAACTTTCTTTCTTGCTCGGATTCAGAAATCCCTTCCCTTGTGTGGTGATCACTATCTCCCCTACCGAAAAATGTTTACTTTTTGCTTCATTTCTTTTCTGATAATTTATAAGTAGCACATGCTTTGGTATATATTTTATACTCTATATTATTTGTTGATTATGACATGTACTAGAATTTTAGTTCCTCAAAACAGAAAAAGTTTATACAGTTATGATACATATTACATATGCTCTGCAGACAATATATACTGATTTGGATGAACAGCTGAGATTGCTGGACAAAAAGTGTCTCTTACTAGGGGATTTCTTCTCTTACTAGGGAATTTCTAAAAGATTCCTAAGGTTCATTAAAGGTATTTTGGTTTTGGTTTTTTGGGTTGTTTTTTTTTATTCAATAAAAATATAAATGACTCTGGAACAATTGACCTATACACAAAATAAAGAAAAGAATTCATGAAAAAGTAACAAATAAAAATAATCCAAGTTAACGTATTTTTTACTTTTTTATTGGTTATTTTATTTATTTACATTTTAAATGTTATCCCCCTTCCCAGTTTCCCCTCCACAAAGTTACAGAGAAGCATAGCTCAGAAGGAGCAAATATTTTCATGCTACGTAAACTTTATCTATAACAAACCCAAGTTATTTAGTAAAATGAGAAGCCAGACTATTTGCCTACATTGTCCCAACTAGGAAACAAATGAAATAGGGGTGAAAGAGTAGGTGTGGAGAGGCTGAAGAAAACAGTGGAGGGAAACAGAAAACAGAGTGTTCAATCAGCTTACAAAAATAAACTATCTCCCAAAGATGATAATAAAAAGATCCCAATTTAAAAGTCAGATAATAGTTTGCAATAAAAAAGCATGATATACTGAGTTCTCACCTTCTCATCAGCAAAAGCGAAAAATAAAGTCAGAGGAAGGAAATTTTAATATGATAAAAGATTTACTTCCCCAGAAGGCTATAAATTGCAGTCAACTAATATTATTGATTCCAAAATCATTAATCAAAAGTTAAATAGAAGCGAAAGAGTAATGATAAATTATATCACTAAAGAGTGCGTTTTTAAGACTCACTCAAAGTAATTAATGTATTACACAAGATACAAAAATATGAAAAAATAATAAGCTTACTTTAAAAACATTACAGAACTTTGTGTCCAACTACCTGCAAATACTCATCATTTTCAACAAGAGTAGAGCACTTTCCAAAATGCTGAGCTTTTAACTGAAGATTAAATAAGACACATTCTCAAAAATGGATATTTCTATTACCAAAAAGTAATTACTTTACTAATCAGCTATGGAAAGACTATATACTTTAGGATGATAACATAAGGTTATCTCAGTTGGCCAGTTTCTTTCCTGACATGCACAGCATCAATTCCCAGCACCACCAAGAGCAGGTACTAGGGAAGTTAAAGCAAGTCCAAGGGCATCCAGAACTATAGAGCAAGCTCAAGGACAGTTTGGCTCACAAGAAATCCTGTCTAAAAATTATATAAATATAATAATTTTTGAAGACTACAAACATAAAAAGGTTAAATATAATTTTAGAGGGAGAGATGATATAGTAAATTAGAATATTTAGAGACACTAAATGAATATTCCTGAAACACTAAACAAAGAGGAAATAGTGGAAGTACTTAGATAATAACTGTTGTTATTTGAAGTTAGTGAGGCTTTAAATTTGTCCTGAAACTTTCTCAATCAGTACAACATATAGTTAAAAATGTTTCCCTGTTTTACTCTTTTTTTTTGTTTTGTTTTGTTTTTTTATTTTTTTATATTTTTATTACATATTTTCCTCAATTACATTTCCAATACTATCCCAAAAGTCCCGCATAGCGCCCCCCACCTCCCTACCCACCCATTCCCATTCTTTTGGCCCTGGCATTCCCCTATATTGGGGCATATAAAGTTTGCAAGTCCAATGGGCCTTTCTTTCCATTGATGGCCGACTAGGCCATCTTTCGATACATATGCAGCTAGAGACAAGAGCTCCAGGGTTCTGGTTAGTACATCATGTTGTTCCAACAATAGGGTTGCAGATCCCTTTAGCTCCTTGGGTACTTTCTCTAGCTTCTCCATTGGGAGCCCTGTGATACATCCAATAGCTGACTGTGAACATCCACTCCTGTGTTTGCTAGGCCCCGGCATCGTCTCACAAGAGACAGCTATATTTGGGTCATTTCAGCAAAATCTTGCTAGTGTATGCAATGGTGTCAGCATTTGGAAGCTGATTATGGGACGGATCCCTGGATACGGCAGTCTCTAAATGGTCCATCCTTTCATCACAGCTACGAACTTTGTCTCTCCTTCCCTGGGTGTTTTGTTCCCAATTCTAAGAAGGTGCACAGTGTCCACACTTTGGTCTTCATTCTTCTTGAGTTTCATGCGTTTATCAAATTGTATCTTATATCTTGGGTATCCTAAGTTTTGGGCTAATATCCACTTATCAATGAATACATATTGTGTGAGTTCTTTTGTGATTGTGTTACTTCACTCAAGATGATGCCCTCCAGGTCCATCCATTTGGCTAGGAATTTCATAAATTCATTCTTTTTAATAGCTGAGTAGTACTCCATTGTGTAAATGTACCATAATTTCTGTATCCATTCCTCTGTTGAGGGACATCTGGGTTCTTTCTAGCTTCTGGCTATTATAAATAGGGCTGCTATGAACATAGTGGAGCATGTGTCCTTTTTACCAGTTGGGACATCTTCTGGATATATGCCCAGGAGAGGTATTGCTGGATCCTCCGGTAGTACTATGTCCAATTTTCTGAGGAACCGCCAGACTGATTTCCAGAGTGGTTGTACAAGCTTGCAATCCCACCAACAATGGAGGAGTGTTCCTCTTTCTCCACATCCTCGTCAGCATCTGCTGTCACCTGAATTTTTGATCTTAGCCATTCTGACTGGTGTGAGGTGGAATCTCAGGGTTGTTTTGATTTGCATTTCCCTGATGATTAAGGATGTTGAACATTTTTTCAGGTGCTTCTCTGCCATTCGGTATTCCTCAGGTGAGAATTCTTTGTTCAATTCTGAGCCCCATTTTTTCATGGGGTTATTTGACTTTCTGGAGTCCACCTTCTTGAGTTCTTTATATATATTGGATATTAGTCCCTTATCTGATTTAGGATAGGTGAAGATCCTTTCCCAATCTGTTGGTGGTTTTTTTGGCTTATTGATGGTGTCTTTAGCCTTGCAGAAGCTTTGTAGTTTCATGAGGTCCCACTTGTCAATTCTCGATCTTACAGCACAAGCCATTACTGTTCTATTCAGGAATTTTTCCCCTGTGCCCATATCTTCAAGGCTTTTCCCCACTTTCTCCTCTATAAGTTTCAGTGTCTCTGGTTTTATGTGAAGTTCCTTGATCCACTTAGACTTGACCTTAGCACAAGGAGATAGGAATGGATCGATTCGCATTCTTCTACATGTTAACAACCAGTTGTGCCAGCACCATTTGTTGAAAATGCTGTCTTTCTTCCACTGGATGTTTTTAGCTCCCTTGTCGAATATCAAGTGACCGTAGGTGTGTGGGTTCATTTCTGGGTCTTCAATTCTATTCCATTGGTCTATTTGTCTGTCACTATACCAGTACCATGCAGTTTTTATCACAATTGCTCTGTAGTAGAGCTTTAGGTCCGGCATGGTGATTCCACCAGAGGTTCTTTTATCCTTGAGAAGAGTTTTTGCTATCCTAGGTTTTTTGTTATTCCAGATGAATTTGCAGATTGCACTTTCTAATTCGTTGAAGAATTGATTTGGAATTTTGATGGGGATTGCATTGAGTCTGTAGATTGCTTTTGGCAAGATAGCCATTTTTACAATGTTGATCCTGCCAATCCATGAGCATGGGAGATCTTTCCATCTTCTGAGATCTTCTATAATTTCTTTCTTCAGAGACTTGAAGTTTTTATTATACAGATCTTTCACTTCCTTAGTTAGAGTCACGCCAAGATATTTTATATTATTTGTGACTATTGAGAAGGGTGTTGTTTCCCTAATTTCTTTCTCAGCCTGTTTATTCTTTGTGTAGAGAAAGGCCATTGATTTGTTTGAGTTAATTTTATATCCAGCTACTTCACCGAAGCTGTTTATCAGGCTTAGGAGTTCTCTGGTGGAATTTTTAGGGTCACTTATATATACTATCATATCATCTGCAAAAAGTGATATTTTGACTTCATCTTTTCCAATTTGTATCCCTTTGATCTCCTTTTGTTGTCGAATTGCTCTGGCTAGGACTTCAAGTACAATGTTGAATAGGTATGGAGAAAGTGGACAGCCTTGTCTAGTCCCTGATTTTAGAGGGATGGCTTCCAGCTTCTCACCATTTACTTTGATGTTGGCTACTGGTTTGCTGTAGATTGCTTTTATCATGTTTAGGTATGGGCCTTGAATTCCTGATCTTTCCAAGACTTTTATCATGAATGGGTGTTGGATCTTGTCAAATGCTTTTTCCGCATCTAAGGAGATGACCATGTGGTTTTTGTCTTTGAGTTTGTTTATATACTGGATTACGTTGATGGATTTCTGTATATTGAACCATCCCTGCATCCCTGGGATGAAACCTACTTGGTCAGGATGGATGATTGTTTTGATGTGTTCTTGGATTCGGTTAGCAAGAACTTTATTGAGGATTTTTGCATCAATATTCATAAGGGATATTGGTCTGAAGTTTTCTATCTTTGTTGGGTCTTTTTGTGGTTTAGGTATCAGAGTAATTGTGGCTTCATAGAATGAGTTGGGTAGAGTACCTTCTGTTTCTATTTTGTGGAATAGTTTGTGAAGAACTGGGATTAGATCTTCTTTGAAGGTCTGATAGAACTCTGCACTAAACCCATCTGGTCCTGGGCTTTTTTTAGTTGGGAGACTATTAATGACTGCTTCTATTTCTTTGGGGGATATAGGGCTGTTTAGATCATTAACCTGATCTTGATTCAACTTTGGTACCTGGTATCTGTCTAGGAACTTCTCCATTTCATCCAGGTTCTCCAGTTTTGTTGAGTATAGCCTTTGGTAGAAGGATCTGATGGTGTTTTGGATGTCTTCAGGATCTGTTGTTATGTCTCCTTTTTCATTTCTGATTTTGTTAATTAGGATGCTTTCCCTGTGCCCTCTAGTGAGTCTGGCTAAGGGTTTATCTATCTTGTTGATTTTCTCAAAGAACCAGCTCCTTGATTGGTTGATTCTTTGAATAGTTTTTCTTGTTTCCACTTGGTTGATTTCACCCCTGAGTTTGATTATTTCCTGCCGTCTACTCCTCTTGGGTGAATTTGCTTCCTTTTGTTCTAGTGCTTTTAGGTGTGTTGTCAAGCTGCTAATGTGTGCTCTCTCTAGTTTCCTTTTGGAGGCACTCAGAGCTATGAGTTTTCCTCTTAGAAATGCTTTCATTGTGTCCCATAAGTTTGGGTATGTTGTGGCTTCATTTTCATTGAACTCTAAAAAGTCCTTAATTTCTTTCTTTATTCCTTCCTTGACCAAGGTATCATTGAGAAGAGTGTTGTTCAGTTTCCACGTGAAGGTTGGCTTTCTATTATTTATTTTGTTATTGAAGATCAGCCTTAGTCCATGGTGATCTGATAGGATGCATGGGACAATTTCAATATTTTTATATCTGTTGAGGCCTGCTTTGTGACCAATTATGTGGTCAATTTTGGAGAAGGTACCATGAGGTGCTGAGAAGAAGGTATATCCTTTTGTTTTAGGATAGAATGTTCTGTAGATATCTGCCAGATCCATTTGATTCATAATTTCTCTTAGTTTCACTGTGTCCCTGTTTAGTTTCTGTTTCCATGATCTGTCCATTGGTGAAAGTGGTGTGTTGAAGTCTCCCACTATTATTGTATGAGGTGCAATGTGTGCTTTGAGATTTACTAAAGTTTCTTTAATGAATGTGGCTGCCTTTGTATTTGGAGCATAGATATTCAGGATTGATAGTTCCTCTTGGAGGATTTTACCTTTGATGAGTATGAAGTGTCCCTCCCTGTCTTTTTTAATGACTTTGGGTTGGAAGTCAATCTTATCAGATATTAGAATGGCTACTCCAGCTTGTTTCTTCATGCCATTTGCTTGGAAAATTGTTTTCCAGCCTTTCATTCTGAGGTAGTGTCTATCCTTTTCTCTGAGATGAGTTTCCTGTAAGCAGCAAAATGTTGGGTCTTGTTTGTGTAGCCAGTTTGTTAGTCTATGTCTTTTTATCGGGGAGTTGAGTCCATTGATATTAAGAGATATTAAGGAAAAGTAATTGTTGTTTCCTGTTATTTTTGTTGTTAAAGTTGGCATTTTGTTCTTGTGGCTGTCTTCTTTTAGGTTTGTTGAGGGATTACCTTCTTGTTGTTTCTAGGGCGTGGTTCCTGTCCTTGTATTGGTTTTTTTCTGTTATTATCCTTTGAAGGGCTGGATTCGTGGAGAGATAATGTGTGAATTTGGTTTTGTCGTGGAATACTTTGGTTTCTCCATCTATGTTAATTGAGAGTTTGGCTGGGTACAGTAGCCTGGGCTGGAATTTGTGTTCTTTTAGTGTCTGTATAACATCCGTCCAGGATCTTCTGGCTTTCATAGTCTCTGGTGAAAAATCTGGTGTAATTCTGATAGGCTTGCCTTTATATGTTACTTGGCCTTTTTCTCTTACTGCTTTTAGTATTCTATCTTTATTTAGAGCATTTGTTGCTCTGATTATTATGTGTCGGGAGGTATTTCTTTTCTGGTCCATTTTATTTGGAGTTCTGTAGGCTTCTTGTATGTTCATGGGCATCTCTTTCTTTAGATTTGGGAAGTTTTCTTCTATAATTTTGTTGAAGATGTTTGCTGGTCCTTTGAGTTGAAAATCTTCATTCTCATCCACTCCTATTATCCGTAGGTTTGGTCTTCTCATTGTGTCCTGTATTTCTTGGATGTTTTGAGTTAGGATCTTTTTGCATTTTACATTTTCCTTGATTGTTGTGCCGATGTTCTCTATGGAATCTTCTGCACCTGAGATTCTCTCTTCCATCTCTTGTATTCTGTTGCTGATGCTCGTATCTATGGTTCCAGATTTCTTTCCTAGGGTTTCTATCTCCAGTGTTGCCTCATTTTGGGTTTTCTTTATTGTGTCTACTTCCCTTTTTAGGTCTAGTATGGTTTTGTTCATTTCCATCATCTGTTTGGATGTGTTTTCCTGTTTTTCTGTAAGGACTTCTACCTGTTTGATTATGTTATCGTGTTTTTCTTTAAGGATTTGTAACTCTTTAGCAGTGTTCTCCTGCAATTCTTTAAGGGATTTTTGTGCTTTCTCTTTATTGTCTTCTGCCTGTTTAGCAGTGTTCTCCTGCATTTCTTTAAGTGTGTTATTAAAGTCCTTCTTGAAGTTCTCTATCATCATCAGGAGATATGCTTTTAAATCCGTGTCTAGCTTTTCCGGTGTGTTGGGGTGCCCTGGACTGGGCGAAGTGGGGGTGCTGGGTTCTGATGATGGTGAGTGGTCTTGGTTTCTGTTAGTAAGATTATTACGTTTACCTTTCGCCATCTGGTAATCTCTGGGGTTAGTTGTTATCGTTGTCACTGTTTAAAGATTGGAGCAGAAGCTGTGTTCCACTCACCAGCAGTCTCTAAATCCTGCGGCGGGGGTCGTGGGTAGCTGACGGTACCCCGGTGCTGGTCCAGCCGGAAGAGGCCTGTGGTCCTACACAGGCCGTTTTTCTGCTTCCCTAACTAATGCAGTCTCTGGTCCCGCGTGCAATTGGATTGGAGCAGAAGCTGTGTTCCACTCTCCAGAAGTCTTAAGATCCTGTGGTGGGTGTTGTGGGTAGCTGGTGAGTGTCAGCCGACCCTGCGCCCCAGCTGCCCCGGTGCTTTTCTGACCGGAAGAGGGTTGTGGCCCTATGTAGGCCGGATTTCTCTCTCCCCAACCAGAGCAGTCTCAGGTCCCGCGTGATTGGACTGGAACAGAAGCTGTGTTCCACTCACCAGCAGTTTCAAAATCCTGCGGCGGGGGTCGTGGGTAGCTGGCGGGTGTCAGGCAACCCTGCGCTCCCGCTACCCTGGCGCTGATCCGGCCGGATGAGGCCTGTGGCCCTACTCAGGCCGGTTTCTGCTTCCCTAACTAATGCAGTCTCAGGTCCCGCGCAATTGGATTGGAGCAGAAGCTGTGTTCCACTCACCAGCAGTCCCAAAATCCTGCGGCGGGGGTCGTGGGTAGCTGGCGGGTGTCAGGCAACCCCGGCGCTGATCCAGCCGGATGAGGCCTGTGTTCCTACTCAGGCCGGTTTCTGCTTCCCTAACTAATGCAGTCTCAGGTCCCGCGCAATTGGATTGGAGCAGAAGCTGTGCTCCACTCTCCAGAAGTCTTAAGATCCTGTGGCGGGTGTTGTGGGTAGCTGGCGAGTGTCAGCAGACCCTGCGCCCCAGCTGCCCCGGTGCTTTTCTGACCAGAAGAGGGTTGTGGCCCTATGTAGGCCGGATTTCTCTCTCCCCAACCAGAGCAGTCTCAGGTCCCGCGTGATTGGACTGGAACAGAAGCTGTGTTCCACTCACCAGCAGTTTCAAAATCCTGCGGCGGGGGTCGTGGGTAGCTGGCGGGTGTCAGGCAACCCTGCGCTCCCGCTACCCTGGCGCTGATCCGGCCGGATGAGGCCTGTGGCCCTACTCAGGCCGGTTTCTGCTTCCCTAACTAATGCAGTCTCAGGTCCCGCGCAATTGGATTGGAGCAGAAGCTGTGTTCCACTCACCAGCAGTCCCAAAATCCTGAGGCGGGGGTCGTGGGTAGCTGGCGGGTGTCAGGCAACCCTGCGCTCCCGCTACCCCGGCGCTGATCCGGCCGGATGAGCCCTGTTTTACTCTTAAAGCCAAACAGGAACCATCAAAATATGATAGCCAAGTCTTCCAGGGACATACCACAAGAGGACCATAAGCCAACCTCACATGCAATGTTTGGGTGAGGGAATGGGAGACAGCTGTGTTGGTGAAGTGCCTGAAGCAGAATGTGACTCACATTCTCATGTTCGTTTGGATCACCAGCTCCCACACTGAAATGTAGGTGTGGTCACTGTAGGATGAGGAAGACACCTTGGATCTCCATAGCTCACTGGCCAGCCATTTAGACAGTGGGTGCATACCTAGTCAGAAACCCTGTCAAATGGTGAAGACCAATCAAGGAAGGTATCAAACATCAACCCCAGGCTTCTACACACATGTGCATATATACCTCTACACACATGCATACAAATACACACAGGCTACATACACATGAGATTATAAACAAATATGTGAATGGCATCCATGTGAAAATATTATGAATTCCAAAACAATAAAGCTTGTATTAAAAGTATTTTTAAACTTTGAAAGATATTTAAAATGTTAGAATATAAAAGATTAATAAATGTGATCACAATAAATGAAAATGTTAAGGTATTCAGGAATATTAAGAAACTGAATGGAGTCATAGAGAAGGCACTTTTACAATGTGTGTATAACTACAGATATGAGCATAATGCAATGCCATTGAGGTGGCTCAGGGGATAAAGGTGCCTGATGCCAAGCCTAGTGATGTGAGGTCATACTTGGAACCTACATGGTGGAAGGGCAGAACTGATTCTTGCAAGTTGTCTTCTAATTTCCACACACATACTACGGCACAATCATGGGTACTTACATACACTTACATACATACATACACATACACACACACACCACACATATTAGTAAATAAATAAATGTGATGTAAATTTTTAGAATCATAACATATAAAGAATAATATTAATCAGTAATAAAAGTAATCTAATAAGTAGTTAACTGATTTGAATAATTAGTTTGCAATAAAATATTAAATTAAATGGTATACAGAAATTAAACTTTGCTACTCATAAGAAAGATACACATGACAACCTTAAGGAAATACTTCTAAGTCAGAAGAGACAAGTGAAAGTGACTAACAATACTGTACTTTGATAAATCCTGGAACAACTGCAAACCTCCTATACTGCTGGTGGAAAGATAATCACTAGATTCATTTGGGAAAAAATACATTAAGCAAGATGAGTTAAATGAAACATACACAAAGATTATGATTCAGAAATTCCATCCCAAGTAGTGTAATGAAAGGAAATCTATACTTATTTATTGTATGAAATATATGTATATATATATTTCATATATATATGAATTCATATATATACATATATATGCATATATATATATATATACATATATGAATGATCACCATAACACTAACAAGCACCAAAGAAAGTAAATTTCCACCTGCAGTAAAATGAATAAAGAAACTGAAATACATTATTCTACTTAGGGTGAACTAAGTATCGTTGGTGTTTCCTGAAACAGCATGAATTACAGCCTGCAAATTTCCAGTGTAAGGGAAAGAAAGCAGACAAAGAATAATCCAAGCTTCACTATTCAACATACACATACACTGGAAAGCAGCCAAAGAAAATCAGTGTGGACAGAGACAAAACAGTGCCTACTTTGAGGCAGTGGCAATGACAACATGAAAGATACGGGAGAGGCTGGACCCAGGGGCCTACGGTGTGATGCTCCTTCATCTTGACAGTGGTGACAAGGGTGGTTCACTAAAAGAAATAGATATGTACGGTGAGGATTCTTATGCTTCTCTACGCATGCTTTATGTGAAAACTTGTATGTTTGGTGTGTTTTGTGTGTAGGCACATTAGAACATGCATGAGTGCATGAGTGTGTACACCCATGCACATACCTTTGGAAGTCAGAGCAGAACTTTGAGTATCTTCCTCTATTGCTCAGGTCTCTCAGAGAACTGGAAGCTTTGGCTGAACTGGCTGCCATGGGAGTTCACAGAGGACTATCTGCCCCGCCCCATGCTGGAAATATAAGCCACATACAACTTGAAATGTTTATTTTAGATTATGGATGGTTTGGAGGTTATGGGTTATAACTAATAAGTAATGACACAAAGATATCTAGTAATATAAATTATGACTTCAACTAATTGTTTTGTAACATATTTATGATAAAATATTACATACAAAATATGGTCCCCAAGTGATACCATTTGGTAAGATAGATAAATTGAACTTAGGTTAGTATAATTTAGTTTTATGTGTGGAAAGAATACTTTTAAAATACATTTTTCGGTCTCAATATTTCTGCATCTCATTACACTTCCCTAAATGTACATCTTTCTTAATAAAGACTAAACCGCTTTTCTATTCTCAACTTGGGGCAGTGAACACTTGTAACAACATAGTGGCATTTTAAGTTATAGGTACTCTAATGTGTTCAGGTAACCAGTGCTGACTCTACAAAGTATCTACCAAAATCAATTTTTATCACTCAAAATCTATTGCAATTAGAGAGCTATGCCAAGGCACTGACACACTAATGGGTCTCAAAATATTTCAAAAAGAATAAGGGAATCGCAACATGTGTTAATTGAAATGCAGCTGTGATGAGGATAACAAAGTGGATGGTCTAGCTTCCACACGGCTAGCATACAAACTAGCATTCCAGAGGCCACTGAGTTTTAAAAAGCACTGGCATTGTATAGCTGCTTTTTGTATTATAATTGCCATACATTGAACCTATTTTAATCTTTACAATATCTTTTAATGAAACAGGAGTTGTTTGTCCATTCCAAGTATTTGATTTTTTAATTTTATTTTAGAACAAGAGTGTAGCATTTCCAAAAATGATCCAGTCTATGAAACTGGACTTGCTTGAAGGGACTATCATATCTGACCTGGCTGAAACAGCCTTGTGTGTTCTTCCACAACAGCAAATTACATGAAAATGATTAAAATAGAATTAGAAGCCAGTTTTCTAACTCCTGGAGTGTTAAATTAACAAGGCAAAAATGATCATCTTGCAGGAAAAGTTGCTATGATTGTGTATAAAAAGTAGAAGCGCTGCAAGAGCATCACAAGCCTGGGTTTCCTATCTGCCCCTATTCCCTTAACTATTTCTTGTCATTTAATAAGTGTCCTAATATCAATAATTATGTTTCCTGGACTTAGAAGGAACACTCTTACTTCCTCCAAATGCACACACTTCTTCAATTTTCAATTACTCAACTAGTTCAAAATGCATCATCTTCCTTTGCTTCCAACTTGTCCTTCCCTCATTCTTATTCTCAGCTCAACTCTGCTTCTACTGTTAATAGGAACCAGTGAAAGTCCTGACATCTGGGAGCGGTGTGCACATGTTACAGCAACCTGAATCCTTTGAACAATCACCACAGAAGCTGTGATGAATGTGCCAGTCAGACACAAGCACAGTTTAGCGCTTGGCCAACAGCACGGACATGCTCCTTTCGTAACTAGAAGTAAAGGAATGTGCATCAAAACTCTAGAACAAACACATAAATGGATGCTCACAGTCAGCTATTGGATGGATCACAGGGCCCCCAATGGAGGAGCTAGAGAAAGTACCCAAGGAGCTAAAGGGATCTGCAACCCTATAGGTGGAACAACAATATAAACTAACCAGTACCCCGCCTGGAGCTCGTGTCTCTAGCTGCATATATATCAAAAGATGGCCTAGTCGGCCATCACTGGAAAGAGAGGCCCATTGGACATGCAAACTTTATATGCCCCAGTACAGGGGAATGACAGGGCCAAAAAGTGGGAGTGGGTGGTTAGGGGTGTGGAGGGGGGAGAGTATGAGGGACTTTTGGGATAGCCTTGGAAATGTAAATGAGGAAAATACCTAATAAAAAATATTAAAAAAAAAACTCTAGAACAGTCTGTGTCTTCCTTCTCTGGACTATAAATGGCTGTAGGGCTGTGTCAGCTTCTTTCCTGCTTTCTGGCTGATGTAACAAACATGTGTTCACAACAGCCTCTTGTCCATTCTCACTTTTATAGTTTCTCCTCCATATCTGCTTAACTTTCTCGGCCTGCCTCTTCATGCTTTGTAAAGCCATCAGTAAACACTGAACTAATGATTCAAACTTTAATAAGGCGTTGATAAGTAAAGGACATTCAATGTGGAAAGAAGAATATGTTAGCTCTAGGTCAAGAACAGTAACCCTTAGTCAGCAGTTCTCAAGCATGTACACAAGTCAGGTGCACAGGCAGGGCTTCTTAGTGCATACACAGTATGGTCTCAATGTCTCACTAAATGACTCAGGTTAAGGCAGAAAGTATGCTGATACTGCTACTCCAGTAACTGCATGGACAAACAACATTCCTAATTTTGTGGGAAAGCTACCTAAACTGGCATGAGACAGGGATGCCTCCCCACTGCACCTGATCCAAGCTGCCTGTGAGAGAATACTCCTTTCACCTATTTCTACAAAAAAGGAAATTACCACACCAGTCAAGGAAGCAGAAACACACCCTGTTTGGTCCCCAGGAGATGCACCTGACAAGATCTCAGAAGCATTACCTACCAGGAAACCCACAGCTACCTCACTCTCCTAAAAGCCAAGAAGAGTGACAAAAACCAAGGAACAAAACAACCACCCAGCAAAGACAAATACATCCATACATATCCTCCATAGATCAGACTCTGGAATACAAGTACAACCTGAATTATCCCCTGCATACAAGAAGTCAGCAGTGCCTGACACAGAACACTATTGAATAATACTTTGTTGAATTATGAATTCTAAGTGAAGTATAACATAAAAGCCTATGTGTGCCTTATGAAAACCTAGTGAGAAATGCCACAATTTAATTATTGTGGCATTGCCCTACATTTAAATAAAATGTTCCAGGAAACTATTTTTATTAAAAATTATCACCACAGAAATGGGAAAGTATTTGTATGCTTTTCAAAATACAATTCCAAATTAGACTTAGGAGAAGGAGGTGGGTGGGCTGGGGGAATGAAATTTTCAAAAGAGGTCAAGAATTGCAGAGGAATTAGTCATGAATTCTAGAAAAGGTAGGAGAAAAAGTTGGAGAAGGAGGGGAAGGGAAAGAAATAAAGTAACTATAGGGTGCTCATATATGAAATTCTCAAGAATAAATTAATAAAAACCAAGTTCTTAAAAACAGGCTTTTTGGCCTGAGCATCGGCGGGAGACATCTTGGTTCCAGGGCTCTGCCAAGCGTAGTCTGCACAGGTGAAAGTGTGGACTACAGAAGATAACCCCTTCTGGGACAGGCAGGAGCCACAGAGCTTCTAAGGCAGCCCCCTTTGCAGGCTCCAGACATCCGGGCACCTTCCAGAGGAGAGGTGTCTGCCCGGCCTGGGAGGGCTTTGCCTGAGCATCAGCAGCAGACATCTTGGTTCCGGGACTCTGCCAAGAGTAATCTACACAGGTGAGAGTGTGCACTACAGAAGCTAACAGCTTCTGTGACAGACCAAAGCAACATAGTTTCCGGGACAGGTCCTGTTTTGGGCCTTCATCTTCGGCCAGGAGGGAGGTCTGAACTCCAGATATCTGAGCACCTTCCCTGGAAAAGGAGAGCTTGCCTGCAGAGAGTGCTCTGACCACTGAAACTCAGAGGAGAGAGCTAGTCTCCCAGGTCTGCAGATAGAGGCTAACAGAATCACAAGAGGAACAATCTCTAACCAGAGACAACTAAATCAACTAACTCCAGAGATTACCAGATGGCAAAAGGTAAAGGTTAGAATCTTACTAACAGAAACCAAGACCACTCCCCATCATCAGAACCCAGCACTCCCACCTCGCCCAGTCGAGGGCACCCCAACACACCCGAAAAGCTAGACCCGGATTTAAAAGCATATCTCATGATGATGGTAGAGGACATCAAGAAGGACTTTGATAACTCACTGAAAGAAATACAGGAGAACACTGCTAAATAGGTAGAAGACCTTAAGAAGGAAGCACAAAAATCCCTTAAAGAATTGCAGGAAAACACGACCAAACAGGTGATGGAATTGAATAAAACCATCCAAGACCTAAAAAGGGAAGTAGACACAATAAAGAAAACACAAAGTGAGGCAACTCTGGAGATAGAATTCCTAAGAAAGAATTCTGGAACCATAGATCAGCAACAGAATACAAGAGATAGAGGAGATAATCTCAGGTGCAGGAGATTCTATAGAGAACATCGGCACAACAATCAAAGAAAATGGAAAATGCAAAAAGATCCTAACTCAAAACATCCACGAAATCCAGGACACAATGAGAAGACCAAACCTACCGATAATAGGAGTAGATGAGATTGAAGATTTTCAACTCAAAGGGCCAGGAAATATCTTCAACAAAATTATAGAAGAAAACTTCCCAAACGTAAAGAAAGAGATGCCCATGAACATACAAGAAGCCTACAGAACTCCAAATAGACTGGACCAGAAAAGAAATTCCTCCCGGCACATAATAATCAGAACAACAAATGCACTAAATAAAGATAGAATATTAAAAGCAGTAAAGGAAAAAGGTCAAGTAACAAATAAAGGCAGGCCTATCAGAATTACACCAGACTTTTCACCAGACACTATGAAAGCCAGAAGAGCCTGGACAGATGTTATACAGACACTAAGATAACACAAATGCCAACCCAGGCTACCATACCCAGCCAAACTTTCAATTACCTTAGATGGAGAAACGAAAGTATTCATAACAGAACCAAATTCACACATTATCTTTCCACAAATCCAGCCCTTCAAAGGATAATAACAGAAAAAAAAAAAAAAACCAATACAAGGACTGAAACCATGTCCTAGGAAAAGCAATAAAGTAATCCCTCAACAAACTTAAAAGAAGACAGTCACGGGGGAGAGAGAAATCCGGCCTACATAGGGCCACAACCCTCTTCCGGTCAGAAAAGCACCGGGGCAGCTGGGGCGCAGGGTCTGCTGACACTCGCCAGCGACCCACAACACCCGCCACAGGATCTTAAGACTTCTGGTGAGTGGAGCACAGCTTCTGCTCCAATCCAATTGCGCGGGACCTGAGACTGCATTAGTTAGGGAAGCAGAAACCGGCCTGAGTAGGGCCACAGGCCTCATCCGGCCGGATCAGCGCCAGGGTAGCGGGAGCGCAGGGTTGCCTGACACCCGCCAGCTACCCACGACCCCCGCCGCAGGATTTTGGGACTGCTGGTGAGTGGAACACAGCTTCTGTTCCAGTCCAATCACGCGGGACCTGAGACTGCTCTGGTTGGGGAGAGAGAAATCCGGCCTACATAGGGCCACAACCCTCTTCCGGTCAGAAAAGCACCGGGGCAGCTGGGGCGCAGGGTCGGCTGACACTCACCAGCTACCCACAACACCCACCACAGGATCTTAAGACTTCTGGAGAGTGGAACACAGCTTCTGCTCCAATCCAATTGCACGCGGGACCAGAGACTGCATTAGTTAGGGAAGCAGAAAAACGGCCTGTGTAGGACCACAGGCCTCTTCCGGCTGGACCAGCACCGGGGTACCGTCAGCTACCCACGACCCCCGCCGCAGGATTTAGAGACTGCTGGTGAGTGGAACACAGCTTCTGCTCCAATCTTTAAACAGTGACAACGATAACAACTAACCCCAGAGATTACCAGATGGCGAAAGGTAAACGTAATAATCTTACTAACAGAAACCAAGACCACTCACCATCATCAGAACCCAGCACCCCCACTTCGCCCAGTCCAGGGCACCCCAACACACCGGAAAAGCTAGACACGGATTTAAAAGCATATCTCCTGATGATGATAGAGAACTTCAAGAAGGACTTTAATAACACACTTAAAGAAATGCAGGAGAACACTGCTAAACAGGCAGAAGACAATAAAGAGAAAGCACAAAAATCCCTTAAAGAATTGCAGGAGAACACTGCTAAAGAGTTACAAATCCTTAAAGAAAAACACGATAACATAATCAAACAGGTAGAAGTCCTTACAGAAAAACAGGAAAACACATCCAAACAGATGATGGAAATGAACAAAACCATACTAGACCTAAAAAGGGAAGTAGACACAATAAAGAAAACCCAAAATGAGGCAACACTGGAGATAGAAACCCTAGGAAAGAAATCTGGAACCATAGATACGAGCATCAGCAACAGAATACAAGAGATGGAAGAGAGAATCTCAGGTGCAGAAGATTCCATAGAGAACATCGGCACAACAATCAAGGAAAATGTAAAATGCAAAAAGATCCTAACTCAAAACATCCAAGAAATACAGGACGCAATGAGAAGACCAAACCTACGGATAATAGGAGTGGATGAGAATGAAGATTTTCAACTCAAAGGACCAGCAAACATCTTCAACAAAATTATAGAAGAAAACTTCCCAAATCTAAAGAAAGAGATGCCCATGAACATACAAGAAGCCTACAGAACTCCAAATAGACTGGACCAGAAAAGAAATACCTCCCAACACATAATAATCAGAGCAACAAATGCTCTAAATAAAGATAGAATACTAAAAGCAGTAAGAGAAAAAGGCCAAGTAACATATAAAGGCAAGCCTATCAGAATTACACCAGATTTTTCACCAGAGACTATGAAAGCCAGAAGATCCTGGACGGATGTTATACAGACACTAAAAGAACACAAATTCCAGCCCAGGCTACTATACCCAGCCAAACTCTCAATTAACATAGATGGAGAAACCAAAGTATTCCACGACAAAACCAAATTCACACATTATCTCTCCACGAATCCAGCCCTTCAAAGGATAATAACAGAAAAAAACCAATACAAGGACAGGAACCACGCCCTAGAAACAACAAGAAGGTAATCCCTCAACAAACCTAAAAGAAGACAGCCACAAGAACAAAATGCCAACTTTAACAACAAAAATAACAGGAAACAACAATTACTTTCCTTAATATCTCTTAATATCAATGGACTCAACTCCCCAATAAAAAGACATAGACTAACAAACTGGCTACACAAACAAGACCCAACATTTTGCTGCTTACAGGAAACTCATCTCAGAAAAAAGGATAGACACTACCTCAGAATGAAAGGCTGGAAAACAATTTTCCAAGCAAATGGCATGAAGAAACAAGCTGGAGTAGCCATTCTAATATCTGATAAGATTGACTTCCAACCCAAAGTCATTAAAAAAGACAGGGAGGGACACTTCATACTCATCAAAGGTAAAATCCTCCAAGAGGAACTATCAATCCTGAATATCTATGCTCCAAATACAAAGGCAGCCACATTCATTAAAGAAACTTTAGTAAAGCTCAAAGCACACATTGCACCTCATACAATAATAGTGGGAGACTTCAACACACCACTTTCACCAATGGACAGATCATGGAAACAGAAACTAAACAGGGACACAGTGAAACTAAGAGAAATTATGAATCAAATGGATCTGGCAGATATCTACAGAACATTCTATCCTAAAACAAAAGGATATACCTTCTTCTCAGCACCTCATGGTACCTTCTCCAAAATTGACCACATAATTGGTCACAAAGCAGGCCTCAACAGATACAAAAATATTGAAATTGTCCCATGCATCCTATCAGATCACCATGGACTAAGGCTGATCTTCAATAACAAAATAAATAATAGAAAGCCAACCTTCACGTGGAAACTGAACAACACTCTTCTCAATGATACCTTGGTCAAGGAAGGAATAAAGAAAGAAATTAAGGACTTTTTAGAGTTCAATGAAAATGAAGCCACAACATACCCAAACTTATGGGACGCAATGAAAGCATTTCTGAGAGGAAAACTCATAGCTCTGAGTGCCTCCAAAAGGAAACTAGAGAGAGCACACATTAGCAGCTTGACAACACACCCAAAAGCACTAGAACAAAAGGAAGCAAATTCACCCAAGAGGAGTAGACGGCAGGAAATAATCAAACTCAGGGGTGAAATCAACCAAGTGGAAACAAGAAAAACTATTCAAAGAATCAACCAATCAAGGAGCTGGTTCTTTGAGAAAATCAACAAGATAGATAAACCCTTAGCCAGACTCACTAGAGGGCACAGGGAAAGCATCCTAATTAACAAAATCAGAAATGAAAAAGGAGACATAACAACAGATCCTGAAGACATCCAAAACACCATCAGATCCTTCTACCAAAGGCTATACTCAACAAAACTGGAGAACCTGGATGAAATGGAGAAGTTCCTAGACAGATACCAGGTACCAAAGTTGAATCAAGATCAGGTTAATGATCTAAACAGCCCTATATCCCCCAAAGAAATAGAAGCAGTCATTAATAGTCTCCCAACTAAAAAAAGCCCAGGACCAGATGGGTTTAGTGCAGAGTTCTATCAGGCCTTCAAAGAAGATCTAATCCCAGTTCTTCACAAACTATTCCACAAAATAGAAACAGAAGGTACTCTACCCAATTCATTCTATGAAGCCACAATTACTCTGATACCTAAACCACAAAAAGACCCAACAAAGATAGAAAACTTCAGACCAATATCCCTTATGAATATTGATGCAAAAATCCTCAATAAAGTTCTTGCTAACCGAATCCAAGAACACATCAAAACAATCATCCATCCTGACCAAGTAGGTTTCATCCCAGGGATGCAGGGATGGTTCAATATACGGAAATCCATCAACGTAATCCAGTATATAAACAAACTCAAAGACAAAAACCACATGGTCATCTCGTTAGATGTGGAAAAAGCATTTGAAAAGATCCAACACCCATTCATGATAAAAGTCTTGGAAAGATCAGGAATTCAAGGCCCATACCTAAACATGATAAAAGCAATCTACAGCAAACCAGTAGCCAACATCAAAGTAAATGGTGAGAAGCTGGAAGCCATCCCTCTAAAATCAGGGACTAGACAAGGCTGTCCACTTTCTCCATACCTATTCAACATTGTACTTGAAGTCCTAGCCAGAGCAATTCGACAACAAAAGGAGATCAAAGGGATACAAATTGGAAAAGATGAAGTCAAAATATCACTTTTTGCAGATGATATGATAGTATATATAAGTGACCCTAAAAATTCCACCAGAGAACTCCTAAGCCTGATAAACAGCTTCGGTGAAGTAGCTGGATATAAAATTAACTCAAACAAATCAATGGCCTTTCTCTACACAAAGAATAAACAGGCTGAGAAAGAAATTAGGGAAACAACACCCTTCTCAATAGTCACAAATAATATAAAATATCTTGGCGTGACTCTAACTAAGGAAGTGAAAGATCTGTATAATAAAAACTTCAAGTCTCTGAAGAAAGAAATTATAGAAGATCTCAGAAGATGGAAAGATCTCCCATGCTCATGGATTGGCAGGATCAACATTGTAAAAATGGCTATCTTGCCAAAAGCAATCTACAGATTCAATGCAATCTCCATCAAAATTCCAAATCAATTCTTCAACGAATTAGAAAGTGCAATCTGCAAATTCATCTGGAATAACAAAAAACCTAGGATAGCAAAAACTCTTCTCAAGGATAAAAGAACCTCTGGTGGAATCACCATGCCAGACCTAAAGCTCTACTACAGAGCAATTGTGATAAAAACTGCATGGTACTGGTATAGTGACAGACAAATAGACCAATGGAATAGAATTGAAGACCCAGAAATGAACCCACACACCTATGGTCACTTGATCTTCGACAAGGGAGCTAAAAACATCCAGTGGAAGAAAGACAGCATTTTCAACAAATGGTGCTGGCACAACTGGTTGTTAACATGTAGAAGAATGCGAATCGATCCATTCCTATCTCCTTGTACTAAGGTCAAGTCTAAGTGGATCAAGGAACTTCACATAAAACCAGAGACACTGAAACTTATAGAGGAGAAAGTGGGGAAAAGCCTTGAAGATATGGGCACAGGGGAAAAATTCCTGAATAGAACAGTAATGGCTTGTGCTGTAAGATCGAGAATTGACAAGTGGGACCTCATGAAACTACAAAGCTTCTGCAAGGCTAAAAACACCATCAATAAGACAAAAAATCCACCAACAGATTGGGAAAGGATCTTCACCTATCCTAAATCAGATAAAGGACTAATATCCAATATATATAAAGAACTCAAGAAGGTGGACTCCAGAAAGTCAAATAACCCCATTAAAAAATGGGGCTCAGAACTGAACAAAGAATTCTCACCTGAGGAATACCGAATGGCAGAGAAGCACCTGAAAAAATGTTCAACATCCTTAATCATCAGGGAAATGCAAATCAAAACAACCCTGAGATTCCACCTCACACCAGTCAGAATGGCTAAGATCAAAAATTCAGGTGACAGCAGATGCTGGCGAGGATGTGGAGAAAGAGGAACACTCCTCCATTGTTGGTGGGATTGCAAGCTTGTACAACCACTCTGGAAATCAGTCTGGCGGTTCCTCAGAAAATTGGACATAGTACTACCGGAGGATCCAGCAATACCTCTCCTGGGAATATATCCAGAAGATGTCCCAACCGGTAAAAAGGACACATGCTCCACTATGTTCATAGCAGCCCTATTTATAATAGCCAGAAGCTGGAAAGAACCCAGATGTCCCTCAACAGAGGAATGGATACAGAAATTATGGTACATTTACACAATGGAGTACTACTCAGCTATTAAAAAGAATGAATTTATGAAATTCCTAGCCAAATGGATGGACCTGGAGGGCATCATCTTGAGTGAAGTAACACAATCACAAAAGAACTCACACAATATGTATTCATTGATAAGTGGATATTAGCCCAAAACTTAGGATACCCAAGATATAAGATACAATTTGATAAACGCATGAAACTCAAGAAGAATGAAGACCAAAGTGTGGACACTGTGCACCTTCTTAGAATTGGGAACAAAACACCCAGGGAAGGAGTTACAGAGACAAAGTTCGTAGCTGTGATGAAAGGATGGACCATTTAGAGACTGCTGTATCCAGGGATCCGTCCCATAATCAGCTTCTAAACGCTGACACCATTGCATACACTAGCAAGATTTTGCTGAAAGGACCCAAATATAGCTGTCTCTTGTGAGACGATGCCGGGGCCTAGCAAACACAGGAGTGGATGTTCACAGTCAGCTATTGGATGTATCACAGGGCTCCCAATGTAGAAGCTAGAGAAAGTACCCAAGGAACTAAAGGGATCTGCAACCCTATTGTTGGAACAACATGATGTACTAACCAGAACCCTGGAGCTCTTGTCTCTAGCTGCATATGTATCGAAAGATGGCCTAGTCGGCCATCAATGGAAAGAGAGGCCCATTGGACTTGCAAACTTTATATGCCCCAATATAGGGGAATGCCAGGGCCAAAAGAATGGGAATGGGTGGGTAGGGAAGTGGGGGGGCGCTATGGGGGACTTTTGGGATAGTATTGGAAATGTAATTGAGGAAAATATGTAATAAAAAAAAAAAAAAGAAGACAGTCACAAAAACAGAATGCCAACTTTAACAACAAAAATAATAGGAAGCAACAATTACTTTTCCTTAATAACTCTTAATATCAATGGAATCAACTCCCCAATAAAAAGACATAGACTAACAAACTGGCTACACAAACAGGACCCAACATTTTGCTGCTTACAGGAAACACATCTCAGAGAAAAAGATAGATACTACCTCAGAATGAAAGGCTGGAAAACAATTTTCCAAGCAAATGGTCTGAAGAAACAAGCAGGGATAGCAATTCTAAGATCTAATAAAATCGACTTCCAACCCAAAGTCATCAAAAAAACAAGGAGGGGCACTTCATAGTCATCAAAGGTAAAATCTTCCAAGAGGAACTCTCAATTCTGAATATGCTCCAAATGCAAGGACAGTAGCATTCATGAAAGAAACTTTAGTAAAGCTCAAAGCACACATTGTACCTCACACAATAATAGTGAGAGACTTCAACACACCTCTTTCATCAGTGGACAGATCATGTAAACAGAAACTAAACAGGGACACAGTAAAACTAACAGAATTTATAAAACAAATGGATCTAACAGATATCTACAGAACATTTTATCCTAAAACAAAAGGATATACCTTCTTATCAACAGCTCATGGTACCTTCTCCAAAATTGACCACATAATTGGTCAAAAAACAAGCCTCAACATATACAAAAATATTGAAATTGTCCCATGCATCCTATCAGACCACCATGGACGAAGGCTGATCTTCAATAACAAAATAGATAATAGAAAGCCAACATTCACGTGGAAACTGAACAACACTCTTCTCAATTATACCTAGGTCAAGGAAGGAATAAAGAAATTAAGGACTTTTTGAAGTTTAATGAAAATGAAGCCACAACATACCCAAACTTATGATACACAATGAAAGGATTTCTAAGAGGAAAACTCATAGCTCTGAGAGCCTCCAAAAAGAAACTAGAGAGAGCACACATTAGCAGCTTGACAACACACCAAAAAGCTCTAGAACAAAATTAAGAAAATTCACCCAAAAGGAGTAGACAGCAGGAAATAATCAAACTCATGGGCGAAATCAAGCAAGTGGAAACAAGAAGAACTATTCAAAGAATCAACCAAATGAGGACCTGGTTCTCTGAGAAAATCAACAAGATAGATAAACACTTAGCTAAACTCATTAGAGGGCACAGGGAAAACATCCTAACTAACAAACTCAGAAATGAAAAGAGAGACATAACAACAGAACCTGAAGAAATCCAAAACACCATCAGGTCCTTCTACAAAAGGCTATACTCAACAAAACTGGAAAACCTGGATAAAATGGACAAGTTTCTAGACAGATACCAGGTACCAAAGCTAAATCAAGATCAGGTTAATGATCTAAACAGTCCTATATCCCCTAAAGAAATAGAAGCAGTCATTAATAGTCTCCCAACCAAAAAAAGCCCAGGACCAGATGGGTTTAGTGCAGAGTTCTATCAGACCTTCAAAGAAGACCTAATTCCAGTTCGTCACAAACTATTCCACAAAATAGAAACAGAAGGTACTCTACCCAACTCATTCTATGAAGCCACAATTACTCTGATACCTAAACCACAAAAAGACCCCACAAAGAGAAATTCAGACCAATTTCCCTTATGAATATCGATGCAAAAATCCTCAATAAAGTTCTCGCTAACCGAAATCCAAGATCACATCAAAACAATCATCCATCCTGACCAAGTAGGTTTCATCCCAGGGATGCAGGGATGGTTCAATATATGGAAAGCAATCAATATAATCAAGTATATAAACAAACTCAAAGACAAAAACCACATTATTATCTCGTTAGATGCGGAGAAAGCATTGGACAGAATCCAACACCCATTCATGAAAAAAGTCTTGGAAAGATCAGGAATTCAAGGCCCATACCTAAACATGATAAAAGCAATCTACAGCAAACCAGTAGCCAACATCAAAGTAAATGGTGAAAAGCTGGAAGCAATCCCACTAAAATCAGGAAGTAGACAAGGCTGCCCACTTTATCCCTACATATTCAACATTGTACTTGAAGTCCTAGCCAGAGCAATTTGACAACAAAAGGAGATCAAGGGGATACAAATTGTTTCCAATTTGAAGAAGTCAAAATATCAATTTCCAATTGAAGAAGTCAAAATATCACTTTTTGAGATTAGATGATAGTATATATAAGTGACCCTAAAAAATCCACCAGAGAACTCCTAAGCCTGATAAACAGCTTCAATGAAGTACCTGGATGTAAAATTAACTCAAACAAGTCAATGGCCTTTCTGTACACAAAGGATAAATAGGCTGAAAAAGAAATTATGGAAACAACACCCTTCTCAATAGTCACAAATAATATAATGATAAGTGGATATTAGCCCAGAAACTTAGGATACCCAAGATATAAGTTACAATTTTCAAAACACTTGAAAGTCAAGAAGAATGAAGACCAAAGTGTGGACACTTTGCCCCTTCATAGAATTGGGAATAAAGCACCCATGGAAGGAGTTACAGAGACAAGTTTGGAGCTGAGACAAAAGGAGGGACCATCTAGAGACTGCCATATCCAGGGATCCATCCCATAATCAGCCTCCAAATGCTGACAACATTGCATACACTAGCAAGATTGTGATGATAGGACCCTGATATAGCAGTCTCAAGTGAGACTACCCCGGGGCTTAGAAAACACATAAGTGGAAGCTCACGGTCAGCTATTGGATGGATCACAGGGCCCCCAATGGAGGAGCTAGAGAAAATACCCAAGGAGCTAAAGGGATCTGCAACCCTATAGGTGGAACAACATTATGAACTAACCAGTACCCCAGAGCTCTTGAATCTAGCTGCATATGTATCAAAAGTTGGCCTACTCGGCCATCACTGGAAAGAGAGGCCCATTGGACTTGCAAACTTTATATGCCCCAGCACAGGGGAACGCCAGGGCCAAAAAGTGGGAATGGGTGGGTAGGGAAGTGGGGGGAAGGGTATGGAGGACTTTTGGGATAGCAATGGAAATGTAATTGAGGAAAATACATAATAAAAAAATATTTTTAAAATAATGGCTATCTTTCCAAAAGCAATCTACAGATTATATGCAAGCCCCATCAAAATTCCAACTCAATTCTTCAACAAATTTGAAAAGGCAATCTGCAAATTCATCTGGAATAACAAAAAATCTAGGATAGCAAAAACTCTTCTCAAGGATAAAAGAACCTCCAGTGGAATCACCATGCCTGATCTAAAGCTGTAATACAGAGCAATTGTGATAAAAAAAAAAAAAACTGCATGGTACTGGTATAGTGACAGAAAAGTAGACCAATGGAATAGTATTGAAGACCCAGAAATGAACCCACACACCTATGGTCACTTGTTCATCGACAAGGGAGCTAAAACCATCCAGTCGAAGAAAGACAGCATTTTCAACAAATGGTGCTGGCCCAACGGGTTGTTATCCTGTAGAAGAATGGGAATTGATCCATTCCTATCTCCTTGTACTAAGGTCAAATCTAAGTGGATTAAGGAACTCCACATAAAACCAGAGACACTGAAACTTATAGAGGAGAAAGTAAGGAAAAACCTCGAAGATATGGGTACAGGGGAAAAATTCCTGAATAGAACAGCAATCGCTTGTGCTGTAAGTTCAAGAATTCACAAATGGGACCTCATAAAATTGCAAAGCTTCTGTAAGGCAAAAGACACCGTCAATAAGACAAAAAGGCCACCAACAGATTGGGAAAGGATCTTTACGTATCCTAAATCAGATAGAGGACTAATATCCAATATATATAAAGAACTCAAGAAGGTGGACTCCAGAAAAGCAAATAACCCCATTAAAAATGGGGCTCAGAGCTAAACAAAGAATTCTCACCCTAGGAATACCGAATGGCTGAGAAGCACCTGAAAAAAATGTTCAACATCCTTAATCATCAGGGAAATGTAAATCAAAACAACCCTGAGATTCCACCTCACACCAGTCAGAATGGCTAAGATCTAATATTCAGGTGACAGCAGATGCTGGCGAGGATGTGGAGGAAGAGGAACACTCCTCCATTGTTGGTGGGATTGCAACTTGTACAACCACTCTGGAAATCAGTCTGGCAGTTCCTCAGAAAATTGAACATAGTACTACCAGAGGATCCTGCAATACCTCTCCTCGGCATATATCCAGAAGATGTTCCAACTTGTAATAAGGACACATGCTCCACGTTGTTCATAGCAGCCTTATTTATAACAGCCAGAAGCTGGAAAGAACCCAGATGCCCCTCAACAGAGGAATGGATACAGAAAATACTGTACATTTACACAATGGAGTACTACTCAGCTATTAAAAATAATGAATTTATGAAATCCCTAGGCAAATGGATGGACCTGGAGGGCATCATCCTGAGTGAGGTAACCCAATCACAATAGAACTCGCACAATATGTACTCACTGATAAGTGGATATTAGCCCAGAAACTTAGAATACCCAAGATATAAGATACAATTTGCTAAACGCGTGAAACTCAAGAAGAATGAAGACCAAAGTGTGGACACTTTGCCCCTTCTTAGAATTGGGAACAAAACAATCAGGGAAGGAGTTACAGAGACAAAGTTTGGAGCTGAGATGAAAGGATGGACCATCTAGAGACTGCCATATCTGGGGATCCATCCCATAATCAGCTTCCAAATGCTGACACCATTGCATACACTAGCAAGATTTTGCTGTCTCTTGTGAGACTATGCCGGGGCCTGGCAAACACAGAAGTTGATGCTCACAGTCAGCTATTGAATGGAATACAGGGCCCCCAATGGAGGAGCTAGAGAAAGTACCCAAGGAGCTGAAGGGATCTGCAATCCTATAGGTGGAACAACAATATGAACTAACCAATACCACCCTAGAGCTCATGTCTCTAGCTGCATATGAATCATAAGATGGCCTAGTTGGCCATCAGTGGAAAAAGAGGCCCATTGGTCATGCAAACTTTATATGCCTCAGTACCGGGGAATGCCAGGGCCAAGAAGTGGGAGTGGGAGGGTGGGGGAGTTGGTGGGGGAGCGTGTGGGGGACTTTTGGAATAGCATTGGAAATGTAAATGAAATAAATACCCAATTAAAAAAAAAACAGGTTTTTTATTCACTTGTCTTCTGAAACAGCATGTTTTTTAGCAACCAACAGAAGTAAAAGTTATTAAACAGCGAATACAATCAAATTTGAAGAAATGCTGCAGTCCTTTATAGCTACATTCAGTGTGGAAAGATAAGAATAAATTCTGGACCATCCTTTGTACATGGTTTTACTTCCTCATGGGCATGGGCTTATCTAATGGCTTTAGGTGCAACTCACCACGGTTTATTATTTAGAATCATTACATGAAATCCTTTTATTCTCTCTTAGATATTTGATGCCAGATTATTAATGGATTTAAGACTAATCTTTAATGTTCTATAATTTACAGAAATGTTATTTTAAATTATATGTATCTGTTCCATGCATATTTCTAAAATTGTGGATTCAAAAGTAATTTTCATTCATTATGTCTAACATGTTCCTCTTAATTATTTTCTATAATGACTTGGATAAATAATTTGCATAAGTATTACTATTGTGATTTCCAGTTCACTGAAACATCAGTTGGCTTGATTTTGACAGCTTAAAATTCTAAGTGGAACATACACACAACAAATACAAGTCTAGTCTATATTTGTCCTCTTGTGTTGTATTGTCTACATGACCATCTGAAAAACACAAAAGTCTGGGTGTTTAGTCTTAAGCTCCTTTCCTTGTGATAAATATAATCTTCTTGGATTACTTAAAATCTCAAGGATTTAATAATACCCATATTTAATCATCCCCTTTTTTATATTCAACCAGAAAACTCTCTGAGCCTTGTATGATATATAGATACATTCCAAAGTCAAATAGGAGGACTGAAGAGATGTATCAACAGTTAAGAGTACATGGTGTTCTTGCATAAGACCTGAGTTCCATTCCCAAAACCCTCATTGGACAGCTTATAACTCCTAGTAAAACTAGCTCCAGGGTAATCCAACACACATACCCATACCCAAACACAAACATCGATGCAATTAAAATAAATCTTCTTCTAAAGCCATACAATCTTGCATTTAATACATATTTCCCACAGTTATGCAGGCTTTTCTTGCATCTCTTCTACATAATTTACTTACTTCCATGTCCCTCTGAACCATTTCATGGATCTCTCTTCCACTAGCTCACTAGCTCCCTCTCAAACTCAAGACCTCTTTTTATTTAATTGCTAATATATATATATATATATACACATATACATACATATATGTATATACACCATGCACTGCAGGCACAGGATGTGGGTGATCCAAACTGGATATGATCTGAAAGTCTACTCCTTAAATCCTAGCATTCATAGTACCAGAAAGATAAACATAACACACAGATAGCGAAGATCAGAATGAGTAATGCCTTAAGCACCCAGGCTTTCGCATCTTTCAGATGGTTGCAGGAACAATACAACACAAGAGGACTAATCTGAACTAGACATGGATACTTAAAATACATTAAGGACTCCACTAGAAAAAAGATGTATCTAATAAACTCAGTAAAGTTGCAGGATATAAAATCAACAAACGAAATCATGGTTTCTTTATATTCCAATAATAAGTTTCTGAGAAATTAGAAAAATAGCATAAAATAACATAAATAATAAACCAATAAAGTGGTAGAAGGTAAATATTTACAGCATTAACAGCAATAATTAAAGAAGATACAAGATGTTGGAAAGATCTCCCATATTTCCAGATTGGCAGGACTAACACTGTAAAAGTGACTACATTATCAAAAGTAATCCACGTGCTCAATACAATTCCAATTAACATCCCATTAGCATTCTTCATATAACTAAAAAGTAATAACCCTGAAACTCAAAAGGAAACGCAAAAGGCCAGACATAGGCAAAAATCCTACGTAAAAACAACACTGTCAGAGCCATCACAATTATTAAGATCAAACTACATAACAAAGTTACAATGGAAAATGCAGTGCAGTGATAGTGATGGCAGGAAGTAGACATGTGCACCCATATAATACACTAGAGGACCATGAAATAAGCCCACAAGTTATGGACAATGGTGACACAGTTTGGGCAATGGTGACAAAAAAAAAAAATAAAAAAAGGTACAATGACAAGAGGATGATCCACTCAGCAAATGATGCTAGGAAGGTGAGATCTGCCTGCAGAGGAGTGAACGTAAGGGAAACATTTCAAACTACAGGCATAGGTAAGAACAGTCTGAAAAGGACTCCTGTAACACAGAACATAAACACAAGAACTGTAAAGAAGTTTGTAGAGAGGTCTAAACTTTGGGTTTAACTAATATTAATGTGTTATTGGTTTTAATTTGCAAGGTTTTCCATACAATAAAAATAGATCACCTATAAGACCCAGTTATATCATTCCTGGGCATCTATCCAAAAGATTCTATATCCTACTTTGGCATCTATGAACATTGATGCCCTTTACAAAATAACAAGAAATTGAAACCAACCCATATTTCCATCAATATATAAATGGATAACATATTCCAGTTGTATACATATAAGCAATGAAATTTATTTCAGACACAGAGAAAAAATAAATTTAGGGGAACTATAGAATTGAGTGTAGATCTAAAAAATCATTATATTAAGAATGGTATATCAGGTTCCGAATGACAAACACTACATATTCCCTCTCATTTGTAGACATGACAGCTTCTAGATTTCACATATGTGCATATTACATACATCCTTTTATATGTTCAGCCTACATGCAGTTATAGGCCATGAAACTAGGGAGAGGCTGAAGTGCAAAGAGGCTTTACATGAGGAAAAAGGGGTGACATAGTTAGTACAAATATCATAAAATGGAAAGAGGACTACTGAGGGTATCAGGTAAACGTATGGGGGTTGGAGAAAATACCAAGGGAGAAGGAGGAGTCAACATAAAGTATGTATGACAATGCCATAATGAAACCTGTTATTTTATATCTAATTGAACAAAAAAAACTTAAATGAAAATAAAATAATTCACAAGCGATAAAAGGTCTCTACATGGTGTGTACACCTACATTTGTGATTACATAGTGGGACTATACCACAAGAGAGAACAAGGTAGACATCATGATCTGAAATATATATACCATAAGTGATGTACAGCATCCATGAAACCAGCTGATAAATATTCCAGACAAGAGCAGTTCCACTAAGATACACTGATAAAATACCAAAACAGAGGCTGAGTGATGTCAAGTCAGGGATAGAAATGACAACACTTTCAGATTGCCCATGATGTTCAGGGAAACCAAAAGTCAAGATTACAAGTTTGTTGAGAACAAACTTGTATTCTCTGTTGGGACTTACACAGGTGTTACAACAGTAAGCATATGCTGCATGAATATAAAGGAAAAGGAAGTCTTCAATGTGCACATACATTAAAAAGTTAGTATAGTATCTTCCAGCTCTATGAACTTTAGTCAATAGGGGCAAGGCTTTTAGTTGAGCACCAGGTCAATTCACCTATGTCTAATAGGTTTGTCTATAAGTTTGTTGGGTGGTGAGCAGCAGGGTCTTACTGTCAGACTGTGACAAGTAACCAATAATACTGGCAATAGTCATAATGCCACAGGGAATCTATACTGTTTAGCCAATGACTCAAAAAGATACAACTTAGTCCTGGTGCTCAGGGTAGCTGGGGTACTGTCTCTGCTTTTACTTGGTGACTCCATTTAAGTTCCTTTCATATATGTATTTGCTTTAGGAAGCTTCTATATCAGGAGGTTTCCATGTGACTTTCAAAGAGCCTTTGGTGTTAGTTGCCCCTCACTATTTTCCCTCCTTAGCTTGCCCTCCCGTCAGCCTCTCCATTTACTCCTTCTATTCTAATTTCCCCATTATATGGGTATAACACTATATTCTATTTTCTTTTCCTTGGAGATTTTACATTCTATCCCTTAGTAGCTTTTAACCTTCATAGATATTCTGATTGAAACAAATATACATATCTTAAGTGTAAAAGCTAGCATACAAATATAGAAGACAATATATGTTTATCTTGTGAGGGTTTGGGTTACCTCACTCAAGATGACTGTTTCTAGCTCCATTTATTTTCTTAACTGGTGAATAATATTCCATTGTATAAATGTACTATATCTTCATTATCCACTCATCTAGTCTGTTTCCAATTTCTGGTACTATTATGATAGAACAGCAACAACCATGGATGAGCAATTATCTCTTTAGTAGAATGTAGAATCCTTTATGCCCAAAAGTGTTATAGCTGGATGTTTTGTTATTATGTCTAAAGTTATTTTTATTAGTTCTTCACTCAACTGATACATCAACTTAAAGAAAACTGCAATCATATCAATATCACAACCCTAATTTTACATTTGTCTTTTACAGTAGAATTGAATTTTTTCTTGCATATTCACTTTACATCCAGCTCACTGCCTCCTTCTTGTCACCCCCTCCCACAATCCTTTTCTACATTTCCCCCTCCCCTTATCCTTTGGGCGAGTATGGTACAGAGTTGGTGCCATTAAAGACGAGACTCCCCACCCAAAATAGCTGGATCTTATGATAGATCCATTTTCAGATTTCAGAGTACCCTCACACTTGTCAATAGCTGTGCCAGTTCAGACTTCCACTAGCAATGAACATATCCTACTGGAGAAGGAAAGCAATCAGCAGTCTCACCTACCTAAGAACTCCGTGGCTGCAATGGTGGCACTGCATGATGTACCCACTGGGGCGAAAATCGCACAAATTTCACAAGAGTACCAAATACTTTTTAATTTGATTTACAGCATATTCCATGAGATGGGACTCATACCTGACCCTGTGACTGAAGCAATACACCTGGGACTAGTCTATGGGTCCTAGAGGAAATACACTGTTATTATTCTGCTAAGTGAACATAACAATAAATAAGCCTCCTAGTGACATAGTGCTACACCCATCAGAAAAACTTCTTCCAGCAGTAGACAAGGATTAGCATGGAGACAGACAACTGGACAATGTGCAGAGAGTGTGTGACTTTGAGGCACTCAGGCAATATGGGATATCTATCATAGTTTCCTCAAGACTCAGGGACCTAACCTGAAGAAGTGGAAAAATAGTAAGAGCCAGACATGACTCTAAGAAGACAGTGTCTACCAGATACAACAGGACTGATGCACAAGTGAACACACAGGGACTGTGACAGCATGCACAAATCCTCGACAGGCTCAAGCCAAATGCAGTCCCAATGTAGAGAAGGGGAAATGAGCACGAATACAATCTAACTGAAAAGCTGTCTGTAATCAATAGATTCTGGGAGAGGGACAATCAATTTTTTCAGTGGAATGACACTGAGTTTATCAACTACACTCTAGGACAGGCCTTGCTCTCAGGAGTAATTTGCCAACACAAAACAGACTCCATATTACTCTGTGTATACTTTTGGTTGGTTGGTTGGTTGGTTGGTTGGTTGGTTGGTTGGTTGGTTGGTTGGTTGGTTGCTTGGTTGGTTGGTTGCTTGGTTGGTTGGTTGCTTGGTTGCTTGGTTGGTTGGTTGGCTGGTTGGATGGATAGATGAATCATTGGTTGGTTGCTTTGTTGGGTTGGTTTGCTTTTAGTTTTTTAAGAGAAATAATATAAGATGGGTGGGTAGAAAGTGGGAAGAATCTTAGAGAAGTTGGGAGAGGGGAAAGAATATGATCAAAATATATCCACAAAATATTTAAAAAACTAGTAATCTGTATGTAATTAATATGTGGATAATTTTAACTATAATCTATGCTTAGTAAAAAAATCATTCTCAACTTGTGTATAATTAAGAAACATTTAAAATATGTTTTAGAGGATCTAAAAAAACAAACATTATTTGAGATTGAAAAGGTAGTGAAATTAGTTCATATTTTATAATAAAATAAACATATTATAAAAGTTGATCTTATTTTTTCTCTTGTCAGAATTACCATGCATTCAAGCAGCTCAGAAATATTTCTGGAAGCTATAGAGGGAAAAAAAGCACTCTATGTTTATAGCAATCTGTTAACAGCACTCAATGTGAGGAAGAGCTGCGTTTGGACAAGCTTTATGGTACTTTGGGAATGAGAATATTACAAGTCACTGAGAAAATAGAAGAAATAATTAGTTTTCACACTACAGTGATTTTTATATCAAAGGTATTACTTATGTTTATTAAAAGAGTAAAAAAAAACCAGCTTCGTGGAATATGTTCAATTAACTTCTAGGATAAATTATATTTGTTTCTTAAAATAATTTCCTTCGGGAATCCGATGCAGAAATGACAATGTTATCTTCCTGAGAAATGATCTATACTTGCACAGTAAAGTCAGTCAGTACCTGATTGGTTTATGCAATGAATATTATCTTACATGCATTGCACTGCTCTGATAACCACTCAGTCAAACAGTGGGTGTCTACTAATAAGTATACTTTAAATTTCAAGGTTTTTCATCATTCAAAAATTTGAGAATAAAACTGGCCAAGGGATGTTAATTCTCCCTCCTCTCTTTCAATTCCAATCCCCCAGTCTTATCCCCATCTCTATAGCAGACCACCTGCATAAATCTTCCCTTGCTCTTACCCCGCTCCATCCCCAAGGGATAATTTTCCTCCTATAGTCTTCCTCCATCACCCCATTCCTTTCTCTCAGGTACTAATTCCCAAAGGCAATTCTTGGAAATCCACTGACCACATCCACCAGGGGAATCTGGTAGGCCAAATTCACCCTCCTTCCGGTCCTCCAATTCCAATCCTCTCTGTAGCAGGAAATCTACTACAGAGAGGGGGCCTAGCAGATCCTGATTGCACACCCAACTTTCCTTTCTCCTGTGGGTCCTCTTAGCTGCTCCCCTGCTAAACCATTCCCATTCCTACCTGTCAACTCTTAATACCTAAAAACAAGATCTGCCTGAGACCCACATTGGCCAGAGTGAAAGAATCTCAGCATAAAAACACAATCAATAACAGTGAGGGCAATACATTTCCACTAGAGTAAGTCCTGAAAAATGCAGTCTAACTGAAACACAAGACCAGGACTTCAAAGGTCTTTAAAGATGATATGAAAAATTCATTAATGAAATATAAGAAAACTCAAACAGTGGAAGAAAATGGTTCAAGACATAAAAGTGGAAATATAATCAATAAAAAAACCCAAAGTGACCAAAAACTGAAAACTAAAATTATTTTACATATATTCTAATGGATATTAAGTGAATGTTAGCTGCTTAGTCTTCAATAACAAAGCTAGAGTCCATACAACTGAAGAAGTTAGGCATGGAATAAGGGTCTAGCAGGGAGGGATGGATAACACAAGGAAGGTAAAATAAGATAGGTGATGGTGGTACTGAAAAGAGATGCTCAGTGGGAAAGGACACTTGCCATCAAACCTGATGTCTTAGTTAGGGTTTTCCTGATGTGAAGAAACACCATGACGATGGCAACTCTTATAAAAGAAAACATTTAATTGGAGCTGGCTTACAGTTTCAGAGTGTCAGTCCATAGCAGGACTGAATGGCCAAAAGTGTGCCAGCATTCTGGCAGACATGGTGCTGGAGGCGCCAATAGTTCTACATCTTGATTCAAAAGCAGCCAAAAGACGATTTTCTGCTGGGCGGTGATGGTGCATACCTTTAATACCAGCACTTGGGAGGCAAAGGCAGGTGGATTTCTGAGTTCAAGGCCAGCCTGGTCTACAAAGTGAGTTCCAGGACAGCCAGGGCTACACAGAGAAACCCTGTCTGGGGGGGGGGGGGGACTATTTTCCACATTGGGCAGAGCCTGAGCATAAGAGAGTTCAAAACCTACCTACACAATGACACACTTCCTCCAACAAAGGCACACTCCAACAAGGCCACAGTTCCTAATAGTACAATTCGCTATGGTCAAGCAATCAAACCACCAGATTCCATACCCTGTCACCTATAGGCTTGCTCAAACACATGAGTTTATGGGGCCATACCTAGCCATAGGATAATGTAAGATACATTTAGTCCAACTTCAAAAGACCCCATAGTCTATAACAGTCTTAATGTTAAGCATCCAAAGTTCAAAGTCTCTTCTAAGATTCATGTAATCTCTTAACTGTAATGCCCTATAAAATCAAAATTAAAAAGCAGATCACATACTTCCAACATCACAGGATGTGCATTACCATTCCAAAATATAGTAAAAATATACTGAACCAAAGCAAGACCAAAAACCAACTAGGCAAACTCCAAACTCTGCATATCTATGTCTGATGTCCAACTCCTTTCAACTTCGCATCACAATTATTTCTCTTGGAGTAGTTCCACCCTCTGGTAGCAGTTTTCCTTCCAAGGTATCCCTATGCTCGGCATCTTCAACATTGTGGGGTATCCAAAGCAACTTCAATGTTACAGCTTCTTGTCCTAATGTCTTGGATCCACACATGATCTTCTGAGCTCCTCCAAAAGGCTTTGGTCACATCTCCAGCTCTGCCCTCTGTAGCACCCTAAGCTCTGGCTGACTCCATTCCACTGCTGTTCATGGTGATCATCTTATAATACTGGTATCTCTAATATGTCAGGGTCTTCCACTGCAATTGGGCTTCACCAATAGCCTCCCATAGGCTCCCTTCATGGTGCCAAGCTTCAACTCCTTTGCATGAACCCCTCAGTCCTGGGACATCAGCTGCAACTGAGACTGCACCATCACCAAAGGCCTTCCATGGCCTCTTACAATGCCAAACCTCCGCTGTTATTCCATGACCTTTTCATGCCTTCACAACCAATACAGCCTGGGTTATTCTTCCATATTATCAAGACCAGCTGCAGCACAAGGTAGATCCTTGGCTACCTCTGGAACACACTTCTTTATGCTCTCAAAAAACAACTTCCAGGAAAATTTACCTCATTGATGTTGATTTATTATTCTTAATCACTACTAATTTCTTAGCACCAGCTAATTAGCATCAATCATCCAAGTAACCCCTTCTTTTCTTGTCACATGGCCAAAGCTACTGAGTTCTGCAGCTTCCTGGGGCTAGAACATGGCCCCCTTTTCCTATTACATCGTCACCAGCTCTGTTTTCCAATTCATTCATTGCCTAAGCTTGGCTGTCCTAAAACTTGCTCTGTAGACTGACCTTGAACTCAGAGACCGACATGTCTCTGCCTTGAGAATGCTTGGATTAAAGGTTCATAGACCATGTCTGGAAGAGATCATTAAGTTCTGGATTGTAGTTCCTTCCAGATATAGTCGAGTTGACAAACAAGAATATCCATCACAATCCATCCCTTGTCAATGTGATGCATATCTCCTTATGTCCAAATGAAAGCAATAACCAGGTCACACTAGTGCTTAGGTATCACTATCCCTTGTTCAAATTCAAACACATAAACAATAAGCTTACTGGGTGGAATCTTGCACTGAGGTCACCACTACCTTAATCTGTGTATCTCCTTGAATACAGGATTGAGCTCCATTCCACTTCCTGATGCCCCTTTAATACTGCAACCATACATTGTATATTTAACCTTTCTCTTCTTGATTCTTTTCATCACAATGCTCTCCATAAGAGTTAACTTTAGCAACCACACAATAGAATTTATACCAGGCTGCTGTGAGACTTCCTTTGCTAATGCAATGGATCTAATTCTCCTCAACTTAGCCTTAGGCAGACTCTTTGGACAAGGGCAAAAAGCAGCCATATTCTTCACCAAAATAACCATAAAAACAGTCTCCATGCCACATACTAACATTCTTCTCTGAAACTTCTTGAGCCAGGCACCCATAGGTCAAATCACCCTCAGCACCAATGTCTTCCATATTCCTACTAGGATTGCCCATTAAGTCCCACTAAAAGTATTCCACTACTTTCCAGATCCAAACTTTCAAAGCCCACATCCCTCCAAACAAAATCATGGTTAGGCCTAGCAGAGCAATACCACAGTCCCTGGTACCAACTTCTGGCTTAGTTTGAGTTTTATTGCTGTGATGAGACACCATGACCAAGGCAACTCTTATAAAAGAAAGCATTTAATTGGGGCTGACTTATAGTTTCAGAGGTTCAGTTCATATTCATCACGGCAGAAAGCATGGCAGCATGCAGGCAGACATGGTGCTGGAGGAGCCAAGAATTCTACATCTCGATCCAAAGGCAACCATGAGAGACTCTCTCGCTCACTGGGTGGAACACAGGCATAGCACCTCAATGCCTACTCCTACAGTGGCATACTTCCTCCACCAAGGTCACAGCTATTCTAACAAGGTTACATTTCCTCCAATAGGATCACATTTCCTAATAGTGTCCTTCCCTATAGCCAAGCAGTCAAACAAACCACCACACCTGACAAACTGTATTCAATCCCAAGACTCAGTAGGTAGCAGAGAGAGGGACTCAAGCAAGCTGCCCTCTGATCTCCACAAGCACACTGTGGAATAAGCATGTGAAAGCACACAAACACACACACACACATGCACGCACACATCACATACACATACACATCAATTAAAATGTAATAAAAAGTCTTTTTTAAAAATTCAAATATTTCAGAGCATGATGACACATGCCTACAATTGTAGCACTGGGGCGACAAAAATATGAGCCTCTCTACTCCGTGGCAGCTTGGAATGACATAACAACAAAAAATAAT
This sequence comes from Mus caroli, assembly GCF_978045245.1. Taxonomy (NCBI): domain Eukaryota; kingdom Metazoa; phylum Chordata; class Mammalia; order Rodentia; family Muridae; genus Mus; species Mus caroli. Next base: position 20,577,459 of record NW_028227258.1, read on the forward strand.
ATCAAAACACAGAGATTACAGCTCATGTATGCTCTCTCAACCTCTCCAGCAGCTTGGCCAGATTTTTCCAATACCTCAAGCTGTTAATTTTTTTGTATTTTACTTTAAATCTAAGGTATTTAAATTTTTTCTCGAATTTTTAATTAAAAGCAAATATTTTACCTACTATAAAGTAATTATATTCCTAAAGAATGTGTCTTAATTCTATTCAGTGTGTGTGTGCATAATGTGAGTGTATGACCATGGTGCTCCAGCGTGAGAGTGGAGGTCAGAGGGTCCGAGGACAGCTGTGTGGAGTCAGCTCTCTCCTTCTGCCTTTACCTGGGCCCTGGAGACAGAACTCTGGGCACAGTCTTATTTGGCAAGTGCTTTTACCTGTTGAAACATCTTGCTGACCTGAGAAACTATTTTTAAGTTGATGAAGACAAAGAAAAACAAACGTTCTAACAAGCCTTACTTAGTCACTCAAAGGTTATTTTTCTCATAACATGATTCCATAGGACTCAGTTCCACTCTAAAGCCCTGATCCTCTTTCTGTCTTTGACCTTTCCCCCACAGCCTTTACAGCACATGCCTGTCTGCCTGCATCATCCTTTCCTGGCTGTCTCCTATTGCTCCATGTGCCTCACTCACTCAGTAGATGTATATTGCACCTGAAACTGCACACTGAGGAGCCAGGGTGCTTGTCTTTTGTTTGCTGCTATTCCAATGCCTAACACACACCCGCAAATAGAGTCTCTTAGAATGCAAATAAAATCAGTGAACAAATGAATTAAATCTATCTTTTTGATGAGATTTCCCAATTTTATAAAATATATAGCATTTCTACATTTTTGTAGAACTCTACTCAAGGTGACATTCAAATGAACTGAAACTCACATTTCATTTAGGAAATTAAACATTTTAAGTTCCATATGATGACTGTCATCAGCAATCCTGAAATTATGAGCACCCCATTTGGGTAACTTTAGAAATAGAATTTTGGGTCAGAGATCATATATATATTTGAAACACCTTTCCAACCTGTCATTTAGGAATGCATATAACAAGTTACACACCCACCTCTAAGCAGGAGTCTCTAACTTTCTACTCTCAACAATGTCTTCACTATCCACTTTCTGTTTAAAATTCTGAGCTTTCTCTCCACTAAATGTTCCAAAGCAGGCCAATACAAGAGGTAAAGCAATATTTAAGTACTTTTCCACTTAGCAATTTCACATTACCTGAGCTGGATCAATCACAAAATCATTTACATACCTATGAATTAAAACTTGGAGTAATAAAAGGAGATTGCTTTATAATGTGATACACCTCATTTAATAATTTCTTCATTAAATGATTCTAATGTGTTTTTATTGGTTACACAACATTTAATGGAATACAGCATACTGATTGCAAATATACTCTTTCCCTATTTAATTTGGACTAATGAGAGTGGGTTTTATCTTTCTTAAATATATGCACCCAAAGAAAGGGTTTCCTTTGTAATTAAGACAAAGTCCTTCCATATCTGTTAAAGCTCTAAAGCCATTTACAGTAAATACATGGCAATAAAATGCTGTTTCAACAACATGTTTTATAAATCTGTCAATCTTAGAAGATTATTCACGTTTGTCAACTTCTGTTCTTAATTTTTATCTATCCATATAAAAAGTCAAGAAATTAATTTTAAATTGAAATTTTATTAAAAAGTTAAAAAGATAATATATTTTCTTTAATTCTATAAAGCAACGCCCTCCAAGTAATATCATAACAGATAACAAACATGCTAACCTAAAACTCAAGTTGTCTTATACTTCATTTTTATTCATAGCACAGTACTACAAAATAATTTGATATATAATAAGTTTTAGATTTAACATGAAAAAGTCCTTTCTAAAGATGTTAAAGTAAAACAAGGGTCTAGGGAGGTGTCTCTGCAGTTAAGAGCATTTGTGGCTCTCGAAGAGGACCTGGGTTCAAGTCCCAGCACTCACATCCATTGGGTGACAACTGCGTGTAGCGCCAGCTCCAGGGAATCCAACGCCCTTCTCTGGCTTCTACAGGTACCAGGCACGTGCCAGCTGGACATACATGGGGGCACTTATGCGTATACATAAAATAAGAATAAATATTTCTAAACTAATAAAGAAAACTACCAAGGGCTAAATAGCAAGCAGAGTAAATTTTTTGCTGCTTTATTTTTAACAAGTGGGCGATGTGAAAGGACCCCATTCATAAGACAAGCACACACAGATGGAACTAGTCTCACTGAACTTCACTATAAAATAGTTATTCTTTCTTGAAAGGTATCAAACACATTTGTCTCTGGCAAAATATAGAACTATTAAGAACTGCAAGTAGAAATGAGGTATTCACCTCAGAAAACTCATGTTCTTGATGCTATCTATACACATATATGTGTGTATACATATATACATATATCAAAATAAACAAAGAATCTTTGGCCATTCTAATCAATTTGGAAGCACCACAACTCCTAGCTAAGATTTTTTTTTTCTTTTTGGTTTTTTTGAGAGGGTTTGTCTGTATAGCCCTGGCTGTCCTGGAACTCACTCTGTAGACCAGGCTGGTCTCGAACTCAGAAATCCGCCTGCCTCTGCCTCCCGAGTGCTGGGATTAAAGGCGTGTGCCAGCATGCCCGCCCTTCCAGCTAAGATTTTTAAGTTTGATTTAGACCTGAAAGTTGACAATGTAAGAGTAGCCCAATAGTTCAGAAAAGACGGGAGGGAGGGAAGGAAGGAGGGAAGGAGGGAGGGAGGGAGGGAGGGAGGGAGGGAGGGAGGGAGGGAGGGAGGGAGGGAGGGAGGGACAGAGACAGAGACAGAGACAGAGAACAGTTACATTTCAACTTAAAGTCTATCTGAAGCATTTTGTACCATGTTTGATAGTTTGTTGTCTCCTACCTTAGTTTCTCACTAAAAACTCTGGAAAAAGAAAGTTTCTTAAGTTGGCTTCACCGTTTTCCTTCGTGTTCTCCAAAGATCCAGTACAAACTGCGTACATCATGACAAATCATTTGCTGCTCTTCCTGTCATCTGTGTGGCTTTGCGCTCTCTCTCTCTCTCTCTCTCTCTCTCTCTCTCTCTCTCTCTCTCTCTCTGTGTGTGTGTGTGTGTGTGTGTGTGTGTGTGTGTGTGTGTGTGTGTGTGTGTGTCTGCATATATACTAACTTAGTGCTGACCAGTGATTTCTCTTGCTGCTCAGATCTAACCCTGACAAGAAGTAAGAAGGCTCCTTAGGCTCATGGATCAGAAGATGCAGCCCTCGAGGGCAGGGAAGGCATAGTTCGAAGACCACATCCTATTAAGTGCCCATGGTGACCCCGTGCTCTCCTCTCCGTGGACCCATACTCGGCTGGCATTCTCCTTTTCCATTTTCATTTATTCAATCACCTTGGTCCATCCAATGCCACCACCCTCATTCAGTGCTAGCCCCCTGCCTCAGTAATCCTGCCTGAGAACGCTCATGGGAAAGCCTCCACCTCCAATTCCCCAGTGCCTTGGCCATTTCACAATCCAGTAAACTGACAAAGCTGACCACTAGGGCCGTTCTCTTGATATCTGAAAAGATTCAAGTAGCTTACGTAATCGGGATATGTTTCTTCTACTGTACTGACTTCTCCAAATGAGGAGAAAGTACTTTTCTCCTTTATTGGCATTTAATGTGCTATGAGTTCTGAGGGATTTGTTTGTTTGGTTGGTTGGTTGCTTGCTTGCTTGCTTGGTTGGTTGCTTGGTTGCTTGCTTGGTTTGGTTTGGTTTGGTTTTGGTTTTTCGAGACGGGATTTCTCTGTATACCTCTGGCTGTCCTGGAACTCACTTTGTAGACGAGGCTGGCCTCGAACTCAGAAATCTACCTGCCTCTGCCTCCCGAGTGCTAGGATTAAAGGCGTGTGCCATCACGCCCGGCCAATTTCTGAGTTTTTCCCAAATAGAATGCCAGATGAATGTATTGTCTTAGGTAAAACCGATAAAATGTCTTTGGAACAATTAATTAGGAAACATAACACCTGAGACAAATTTTACATTGGGAAATGAAAAGTCTCCCACTTTTCCCTATCCCCTGTGTATCTACGCACTGTCTGACTATCACTGTGAAAGTGCTGACATCGTCTGCTCACAGGGAACATGTAACTTCCCACAGCCTCAGGGAGCAGTGAGCCTTACCTGGCCCGTCAGCGATTTTCCCCAGGCACCGAGGAGCTGCGCTCAGGAAAGAGGAATGCCTTTTTTTAGCCACTGAAGTACGAGGTGGCATGTACTTATGTTTAACTTGGGACATGTCATACGATTTCTGAACATCATAGCGGCCAGGAGCTGGAAGACGCTAGAAAAAAAAAATCAAAAAGAAAAGCATAAGTGTACTATATATAAAAGATATCCAACTACATATTGGATAAATGTCCACACTCAGAAAAGCACTCGTTAAAAATACATAAAGATAGTTAGAAACCAACATTGTAATGGAGATTCCACTAAGGTTATCTTTATAATACAATTATAATTCATCATCGAAAATTAAGGTAAACAGAATCAGAAAGAACAAGGTCTGGATATTTTAAAGAGTAGGCCTCACTACATTGGTGAGATGTTCATCTACAACTTTAATGATGAATACTGAAGTCTATACAGGGCTCTGAACAATGAGTGTGTGTTTTTATCAGCCGCAAAGCCATCCCTGCCTCACTGTTCTGACTTAGTCTACAAAATAAGGCTGATGCTTTCATTTTTAATAGGCCCCAATTAAGTTGGCAAGGCCCCGCTCTCGTCACTTACTGTTTCAAATGGTATGTAGCTACATTTGCATTTTAATCAACATGAGCCACATATTAATTATAAGAATAATTCTCCACTAAAATACAAATGTCATGTACTAGGTGCATAGTTAATGCTTTGAAATATTATCTAATTATCTCAATGAGAACTTTAAAAAAGAATTCTGCACAAATTATTTTACATGCTGTATTGTTTTGAAATCTAGTCACTTACCTTATTCATGAAAAAACAAACCATTTGGGGGCTGGAGAGATGGCTCGGTGGTTAAGAGCAACTGAAGCTCTGCCAGGGGACGCAAATTTAAGTCCCGGGACCTGCACGATGGCTCATAACCATCTGTAACTCCAGTTTGAGGGGATTCGAAACTGTCTTTTGGCCTTCCTAGGCAGTAGACATGTATGTGGTAAGCAGATATATAAAAGCAAACACCCATACACATAAAGACTAATGATGAATCACTTAAACATTCTACATTTTAATGATTTAGGGAGACAGAGGAGAGAGTTTTGGTTGAGTGTGGGGTTCAAGTGTCAGTTGCTTGCTTGCTGTGTGACCCTTCAATAACCACTCAATTTTTGTTATCCTCGGTCTATTTCAAGAAGTGGATGCTAATTATTTGTATCGTGAGATTAGTACAATTGCAAAACAGGTCTGTAAAGTAAAAAAAAAAAACATGAAAAGAAAACTGGTTCTTGACTATGAAAGCATGTGAATGTTATTCTTCTATAGAAACTAATTTCATTGCAAGTTAAAACACAAAGCTAACTAATCAGGGTTTGGACTATTAGGGAATTTTATCCCCGGTTTTTTTTTCTACAGAAGAAAAGAAGAACTAGCTATACTGCCCTGGAAACTTCCTCCCTGCTTGCTTATTAATCTTACTTACCTCATCCTATTTATGTTTAACTTACATTGTGTCTGAACAAGATTCGCTAAGTGACTTTCCCAAGATGATGATTACTGTAAGGTGGAACTCTGTGTAGTAGCAAGAATGGAAGTCATTCCAATACTTCCTGTCCTGAAAGGGCACTGTGGTGGGGAGGAAAGTGCACCGTAGACATGAGCACCCCCTGCTCCTGTAATCTTCTGTACTGCACAGGAGACGGGGAAGGAACATGAAGAATGGACAAAATGGATGTTCCTCGGGACTTTCAATTTTGTCCTGTCTCCAATGTCTTAGTGTCACTAATATTGTTGTGATAAAATACCCAGACCAAAAAAAAACCAAACACACACATAAACAACAACAACAACAAAAAAACTCCTTAAGGAGAAATAGTTTATTCAGAGTTCAGTTCCAGATAATTGTTGTCCTTGCAGGAAATATACCGTGGGAACCTGAGGCGACTAGTCACATACATCCACAGTCAAGAGGGGACACAATAAATGCATGCGTGGTTGTCAGTGCTCAGCTCACTCCCTCCTTTTGACTCAGTTCAGGGTCCAGCCCAGGACATGGTGCCAACTACAATAAGGGTGTGTCATCCTGCTTCTACTAACCCAGTTAAGAAATTCTGTCGTAGACATACAATAGGCAATACCAAATCAGACAATTCTTTATTGAGATTTCCTTCCCAAATGATTCCAGTTGTGTCAAATTGATAAAAACTCACCACCATAACCATAAGTATTTGAACTCTGTTCGTGTGTGTGTGTGTGTGTGTGTGTGTGTGTGTGTAGCAGAATCTTCTTTCCAACACAAAAGCTAAAAATATCTGATTCTCATTTTTCTGATCTCATTTTCTTTTAAAACTAGGACATGAATTTAGGTCATAGGCTTAAACGCTAGCTTTTCAAAGAAACAGAGAACATTAGCATATCTTTCTAGCTCAGGAGACCCGCAGAACTAGTGGGTACTCATCCCAGGAACAGACAGAAGCAGAAATGAGAGATCCACGAGGTCTGATGGAAGAAAGCATAGGTTCAAATGCAAGGCAAGGACCAATCAGAGCTGCCTGACTTCCTCATCCAGGAGACAAGGGCCCTATGCAACACTTATCCACTTGATGTCTGCAGAATTCTTAGTGCAGCATGCTAAGGTTAGTGACACATCTCCCATCACTGTCACAGTCTTCAGTGGATGGCCCTGTAGGACACCCTTAATGATACCCACACACTTTAGAAAAAAGATGCTGGCAGGACACTGATAGGAAAACCTTCTACTACACTAAACCCCAAACAAGCACAAAAGGAACCATTCGAGAGGAGTTAAGTTGTTCCGCTGCATCCCAGGCAGTTAAACTCCCTGGCTCCAATCACCTTGCAGGAGGGTGAGTCCACCTGTTCATACTGTACCCAGGTCATTTCATAAACTTTGTGATTTCATTCAGTACTCTCCAACTGAAAGCCTGTGGAAAATTCCTCATATTCAGAACCGTTAAATTTCTCACTTTACAACCTCAGGTGCCACTTCCTGCTGTCATCCAAAATCAGAATGTTCCAATTCCAGTGTTTGCTGTGACTCTGACAAATGAGATTCCCTGTCTGTTCTGGCCCCCGTGTCTGAAAGTGTACATGGGCTCTAATTTTCCAACACTGTCATTATCAACACTGACTTAACCTCAGCCCAGCTAACAAATCAAATGAGCATCTGACCCATGAGGCATTGTCCATGCCATGACAAATCAGAAGCAAAAGCACGACCTGATTTTTAGCAACAGAGTAATATATACATATATGTGTGTATATGTGTGTGTCTGTGTGTGTTCATGAATGTATTCATGTATGTATACCTGTGCTTGTGGACTACTCTGGTGATTTCTTCTGGTAGCTTTATAAAATTAGTTGATGAGGATAATCTCAAAAACTACACATGTGGAATCTTCATCAACCCAGTAAGAATTCAAGACCCGCGGAATCCCACAGTGACAATCCTCTCTCTCCTCTGAAATGGACTGAAATGACTTTGGACAAACTTAGCTGGCTAACACCAGAATGGAAAGGCATGCCCCGAGTTGCATACTGAGAAACTGGCCACCACAATGCACAGCAATACATCTTATGTTGCATAGCTTTTCTTGGCCCAGGATTGCAACCTTCAGGAATTTTCAGACTGGGTCAGGCACAGAGACCTGTGGATCCCAGAGATGTAGCATTACTGCCATCAGGGAACCCTCAGGGGAAATGCACCCCACAGGACTGCTTCTTTCTCCATAGCATCTGAATGTATTGTACCAGCCATTTCAGCCCATCTAAGGGCAGCTGCCAAACAGATAGGAACCTTTTCATGGCTGACATTTTTTCTTGGGATATTTGTTGTTTTCTCTTGAAACAGAGCACTACAAAATGGCCTATAAGATTCCAACTTCTAAACTGCACCTACCTAATTAGTTAAGTATAGTAAATGCTTCTTGACTTGTGAGTTTATTTTCTGATGTAGTTACCTCAATATTCACTTTACCTATGTGTGCAGCTGTGCATTTGCAAATAAAATTAGATTGTTCTGGTAAATTTAACCTTTGAAAAATACTGACAGAGACTATTTATTTCTGAATTGCTTTTCATCCCAACACTGTTACTTGTGTATCATCTTTTAAAATTGATAACATTTTAATCCTTGTTTAAGGTTATGGGGAGCTGCAAAGACGAGGGGGTTTTATGCACCAAACTCAAGAAGAGAAAGAGCACTTTCAGAGTGAGCCAAGACTTCAGGTTGTTTGCTTCCCTGTGGGCATTTACTGGGTTTCAGCAAAGGCCAGAGCGACTTTGTCAAGGATTAATCTAAGGGAAAGTGGAATTAACAGAGCTTTTCAAGGTCACATCGACAAAAATACAAGAATAAAACGCATGGGAGCTAAAACCACAGCTGATGCTCACTGCAGAGCACATGAAAATCCACAACAGGAAAAAGCAGAGAGTATTTCTCCTGCAGCTAAGTAGTTCTCGGGATTCACATTATAGCAAGAGTCAAATAGATACTTTGAAGCTTAGTTTTGTCTCAACTTGACATGATCTAGAGTCATTTAGAAAAAGGGACTCTCCCTTGAGAAAATGCCTCCATAAGACTGGTCAAGAAGTGAATCACTTAACTAGTGATTGATGTGTGAGTGTCCAGCCCATTGTGGTTCATGCTACCCCTTGGACAGTGGTCCTGGGTACTGCACAAAGGCAGACTGAACAAACCATAAGAGCAAGCAAGTAAGCAGCATTCATTGATGACCTCTGCTTCAGTTCCTGCCTCCAGGTTCCTGCGTCGAGCTCCTGCCCTGACTTTTAATGGTCAACAAGCTATAAGATGAAATAAACCCTTTCCTCTCCAGGTTGATTTTGGACATGTTCTTTCACAAGCATTGAAACGTCTATTAAGACAGATATTAACTTCTTCCTACTGTGGGATCAGAGTACTTTCTTAGGAGTTCTGGTGGTTTGAATAGGAATGGCCCCCATAAGCTCATACACCTAGTTTACACACCTAGGGAAGTGTGTAAATGGGTTTGGCTTTGGTGTTTCATATGCTCAAACCAGGTCCAGTATCTCTCCCTCCTCTGTTTCTGGTGATAGTTCTTATACATATCATATTTTAACCTTTAAATGTCAATCACTATGATCTACAATAAAACTAACTTTATGCTATTGTATTATGCATAATTCATTCAAGCTGCTCTTTCATGGCTAAGAGATTTATTAAAATAGTTTAAGATTTCAGCCTAAATGTCCCAAATACATAATTATAAAAGGCAATTAAAAAACTCTTTGACAAAAGTTTGTCATATTGTAAAGTGACTTAAAAAGACTTCCAGCTTTCAACGAAAGCTCTCAATCAAAATCTTTAGTCAAATATATACTGGGAAAACTGTGTAGGTCATAAATATCATGAAGTATGTTTGAATATGCAAAAAGCTTTGATTAAAGCAATTTACCAGTACACTTATCCACATTGCTTAATTGAGGCTTTATACAGAAGACATTCAGATGATAATCAGATCATCTTTGTTAAACACACTACAGATTGTAATTAAGAACATGTTGTCTTTGCTTTTTTCAGCATCTCTAATATTCATCATGGTAAACATACACCTGTGGAGATATATGAATTTAAAAGTAGCATATCTTACTTTAGAAGACAAGAACATTTAAAGACAGAAATGCAACTGTATTGTTAATGATAAACAATAGGCAAAAACAAGATCCTGGCTTCATTTTGCACATGAGATAATAGGTTATGTAATTATTCTGTGTTATTAAAGGAACTAGAACTATGTGCTATCACATGACACATAGGCCTGGGGATGGGAGGAACAACAAAAAGCACCATAGACAGAAATGGTATTACAAAAGCCATTGTTTCCCCCGCTGCTGCTCTCAGAGCCCTCTGGGCTAGGCCAAGCTGCCCTGAGCAGCCAACTGTCCCAGGGGCCTTCATTCTTCTACCACCTCCCCCTCACCACCTTCCTCAACATGCAGATCCTAAGCCATAGAGATAAGCTTCCCTTTGCCCCCCTGCTGCAGACCCTTTTTGGTCCCTGTCTGCATAGAATGAGTCTCTGGTTGCAGGTGGACAAGGAGTTGGCAAATGAATGACAAACAGAATCAACAGGAGAGATTGTGTAGAATCTGAATGTAATGTTTCAAGTCAAGCATCATACTTTTTATACAGAAGAGCGACAAGAAACAAGGTGAGATACATCCACTGAGTAAGAGTGACACAATACAAAGGAATGTATATATCAAAAGAAGGCAGGGACCAGGTCACTGCCACTAAGAAGGGAGCCAGGTGTAATGCTAGTCTATTGTTAAGCCCACCACCAGGGGTTCTTAGTAAATGCCTGATTATGCTCTTTCTTTGAGCCTAGTGAAGAAACCTGTCTCAGGGGGATTCCCTAATTCTTTCATGGTAAACCCACCTATTCTTTAAGCCATTGTGAATTCCCTTGTCTGGGTAAGACTGGCTATTGTCCCAAGTAAACACTCTGCAGACCAGCCATGAGCTATTCCAGCTCCGTTCTTTGTAATGCCTAATTAGTTTCACTTTCTCTACTAGAAGTAAATTTGAATGTTACTGAATAGGTAACCTTCTCACTGAATTCCTACTGAATTCCAAGTTTGTTGGCTTCAAGGATTTTCTAGGACGTTGGAACACTGGTGGAGGCTTACCTATGTCAGAATTCAATCTTTAAAGGCACTGATAGTAAAATAATACTAAAAGAGAGCACATGTATCCATACACCAGACTAATGAGGGGATAGGGTATGAGTATATGTGTTATGAGAATGCCTGGTTCCAGGAGGGTGAGTTTCCTTGAAACTCCCTGCCTCGTGAGTGCAGCCAGGCCTCTCGGCCTGCCAAGCAGACTTCACTGGAGTGTGCACAGCACCCTCCCATCTTCAAGGCTCACTGAACCCTCTTGGCCAATCCAAGCTACTCTGTGTAGCCTGCTATCCCAAGGTGGCCTCCATTCTCTTGAAACCTTTCCTCCAACCTTGATCAGAGCTGAGGATCCTGAAACATACAGGCTTGTGGGTCCTAGTCATACAGAACTTCAGGTCCTGAACTATACCCATCAGCGGCCTCCCATAACAGGACTATCAAGGTTCACCTACCTCCCAATACCTACAACCACAGAAAGTCCTGAGACCAAAACCATCAAGATGGCTAAAGGCCCTGGAAAGAACACAATCAACAAAACCCAGGACAATATATCACCTCCAGAGCACAGCTACCCCACCACAGCAAGCCCTGGATATCCTAACAGAATGGAAACACAAGAAAATGGCCTTAAATACAATCTTATAAAGATGATAGAGGCCTTTAAGTAGGAAATGACTAAATCCCTTAAGGGAATACAGGCAAATACAATCAAACAGATAGAGGTCTTTAAAGAGGAAATAAATAAGTCCCTTAAAGACATATAGGAAAATAAAATTAAATAGGTGAAAGAAAGAAATAAAATTGTTCAAAATCTGAAAGTGGAAATAGAAGCAATAAAGAAACCACAAACTGAGGTTATCTCAGAGGTGGAAAACCTAGGGAGGAGAAAGGAACAACAGGTGCAAACATCCCCAACAGAAGACAGGAGGTGGAGGAGAGAATCTCGGGTGTAAAAGATACAAGAGAAGAAATTCATACATCAGTCAAAGAAAATGTTAACTCTAAATTATTTCTGACACAAAACATCCAGGAAATCTGGGATACCATGAAAAGAACTAACCTAAGAATAATAGGAATAGAAGAAGGTGAAAGGTCCCAGCTCCAAGGCCCAGAAAATATTCTCAACAAGACTGTAGAAGAAAACTTTCCCAACCTAAATAAAGAGATGCCTATAAACACACAAGAACCTTATAGAACACCAATTAGACTGGACTAAAAAAGAAAATATTCCTACCATGTAATCAAAACTCAAAATCTACCAAACAAGGAAAGAATATTTAAAGCAGCAAGGGGAAAAGACCAGGTAATATACAAAGGCAGACAGATCAGAATTACACCTGACTTCATAACAGAGACTCCAAAATCTAGAAGAGCTTGCCTTCATAGGTTTTAGAGTTGCAATATCTTGGAATATCTAAAAAAAAAAACAAAAAGAAAAACAAAAACAAAAAAATAAACAAACAAACAAACAAACAACAAAAAAAAAAACAGGTGCCAACCTGAACTACTAACCACGGTTTTACTGTATCTTATTATCAGATCACCATGGATTAAGGCTGGACATCCACAACAACAGAAACACTGGAAAGCCTACACACTCAACTCAACAACTCTCTACTCAATGATCTCTGGCTCAGAGAAGAAATAAAGACAGAAATTAAAGACTTTCTAGAGTTCAATGAAGGCACAAAAAACCAAATTTACAAAACACAATGAAAGCAATGCTAAGAGGAAAGTTCATAGTTCTAAGTGCCTCCATAAAGAAATTAGGAAGTTCTCCTATCAGCAATTAAAAGTACACTGAAAACTCTAGAAAAAAAAAGAAGCAAACACACCGAAGAGGAGTAGAAGGCAGGAAATGATCAAAATCAGGGCTGAAAACAATGAGTGATAAACAAAGAAAGCAATATAAAATATCAACAAAACCAAGAGATAGACAGAGTCACATAGACAGACAGACAGACAGACAGACAGACAGACAGACAGAGAGGGGGAAGTAGGAGGAGAATGGAGGGCAACCTGATGTTATCAATATGTTAGAATAATTGGGATAAAGCTCTATCATTATCAATTGGCTCTGAAATTATTGTATTGGCATCTTGTAAATTGTGATATTATTGATACATAAATCTGATTGGTTAATCAAGCATTAAGAGTCATAATTCTACCGGGTTACTGGGTATTGTGATGTGATGGCTGACCATGGGGTGAGTGGAGCATTGTATGGTAGAGAGAGGAACTGAGGATGTGTGTGTGGGGACACCGGAGAGATTACTATTATTTATTATTTATACAGATGTATATACATAAAAATTACATTAAAGAAATATATTTATTTTAATACTTATTATTTTACTTGTCAGAATAAGGACAATGAAAAGATAAATTTCTGACTAGGATACAAAGTTTTCTCAAAAAACTCTTACATCTCTCTATGCTACAAGTGCACAGACTGATTACGGTTCTCGGTACTGGGAAGAGTGCGACTCCAAGGAGGGATCTCTAGCACCAGAGGCTCTACTGTCACTTAGCATCTTAGTTTTTCCAAGTTTCCCACATTTAGATTGTGATCCTCACACTCATAATCTCAAGACACTGCCCACAGCTCTTTTCACAGCAGTCTCATTTTAAAAAGGAAAAGGGAAAATGTCAAAGATATTTTACTAATAACTTCATGCACTGACATGGAATTCACTCGAACTTTTCTGGAGATCACATCTAGAAAAGTTTGCTTTCTTTGTTTAGATATATACCAAATAAGTGCAATGTGGCAGCAAGGGGAAGATGAGTGAAGTAGTTGTTTTACCTTGGTTGCTTGTTCTCATAAACACAGTCAGTTGTTTTCATAGCAATAAAAGAACAAATGTGGGCAGCATGACCTACAGCTATCAGAAAAGTTCTATGCCTTTAGGGCTATTAGAACTTCAAACCTCCACTTACTTCAGATACTGATCCGAATACTGAACTTCTTGGCAAAAACTTTTCACATAAGCCTGACTGACTATTCTCTACTTCTGTGTGTGCCTGGAGTGGGTGGAGATGGTATCCGTATGCACATGTGTGTGAAGGCCAGAGGTCTATGTCATTCTTCACAGAAAATTTTAATTTACTGAGCATGGAGTTCACCCATTTGATGAGACTGGTTGGCAATCCCTAGCAAGCCTCAGGGATTCTACTAAGCACTGAGATTACAAGTGCCTACCTGGTTTTCTACATGGTTTCTAGGATCCTGAACTTAGTAACCATACTTGTACACTCACACTCTCCCAATTCAGTCAGTTCCAGAGCCCCATTCTCTCATTCTTCTTCGTCATTTAGGTCTTAACTTTTATCTGTTGACTCCCTTCGGCTCTCTGTAAATATGCTCTCAGAAGTTGCAGCTCTCACATTTTTACTTGGAATAAATAACAAATTTATTTTGATACTTTTGTTTAATAAAACCTATCACATAGGTCTATAGCGACACTACACCCATATTTAACCTTGCTTCTGAGTCTCCTATGATGGCAGGCCACTAAGTCTTCAAAGCACTTACACACACACACACACACACACACACACACACACACAATGCATAAATGCCTTGTCTATAAGCAATCTCATATTGAATGTATGTTCAGTTGCTGGTTTCCCTAACAAGGTTCCTGTTTTCAGCACAGGTTAATGCGATGTTGACTTCAGCAGTTAAAGACAAGAATGGAGAGATCCAATCAGGCTTCACTCAGAGAGTCTCTAGGTAGTAAAATCTGATTAATAGTTGATGAGAGATCCATTTTTCTTCTCTTCAATATCACATGGTAGATTTTTATTTTTGATTATTGCGTTTTCATAACTGCCTTTTAATGTTGGTTTATGTAGAAAAGAATTAACAGCAGTGACCTATACAGTATTCTTCCTTTTATACACTAATCTTACTGAACAAAAACTGAAAGCAGCTATCACTAACTAGAGAAAAAGTTTTCTTTTAACTCAGAAGTTACTTCTTTTATACTTAGTATTTTTGTACTTAGTGCGATAGGAAGAAAATGACTATAAAAGAGACATAATTATCTCAGAATTGGTCGGACAGATTCAGACACTATAATCATCCCGCTAAATTTAGACATAAATTTTGAGTGTGATTTGTGAGGAATGTACAGATTTAAATATACAAGGTTCGTAAAATTTTGAGTGTGATTTGTGAGGAATGTACAGATTTAAATATACAAGGTTCGTATTCATTAACTCTGTGGAAAATATTTACAAGTAAGATGTCAGAAATTTGTTACATCCAAACTTATTTGAACCCAAATGAACCCTACTTTTATGTACACATGTCCAGGATGGCAAGAGCTACTTTTATATGAAATACTATAGAACTCTAAGTCAAAATCCCTAGATTATATTAACAACCTGATTTTCAGAATTAGGACAGTTCTGGAACCCTCAGCCCCTCTGTGACCACCATGCCAGCCATGAGGTATGCCAGAGCTGTGCCTCTGTATTCACTGATGTGCATTATGGAATCATATACTTTGGACGCCACCTGAACCATGGTAAGGCTAAGCAGTGATCCACACTGGGTTTTGCAAACTTTAAATAAATCACAATCTTACTAAATACTTCAAAAATAATTTTGGTTATATCTAAACAGAGGAGAGATGTTGGCAAGAAGGAATAACCATGAGGGAGGAGAAAAGAGAGAGAGTTGATTAAGAGAAAGGATGTTGGGTTCACAGGGAATGCACACATATAGGAAACTATTATGTTAACAGTCTCTGATAAATAACAGTTTGCAGATTATTGGCTGACATCTTGATAGAGAAGGATAAATAATACTTTTGAACCCTTGTGCCCACAAAAACTATGTCTTTAGACAAATGAAATGCAATTTAAATACTCCATCTCCTTCCAGACTTAAGCAGTGCTTAATACAGAACACTAAACACCTCCAGAAGATGATATAGAATTAGTATCAAATTTATTAGTACATTTCTCAGTAACACATTTTTTTATTTAAAATATGGGTACCAGCTAAGCTGGATTAAACCTAGAAACTCCAGTAAAGACTATAGTACCATGATGGCTATTCTTGGTTGTCAACTTGACTATAACTGGAATGAACTACAATTCAGAAATGGAGGGGACAGCTATAATCTGGATCATGAGATAGGAAGACAAAGTACCTTCGATCCAGATCTTAAGACTAGAAGGCACAAGGTTTTGATCCAGATCTTGAGATGGAGGAACACACTCTATTAATCTAGGTCTTGAAGATGGATTACACACATTTTTAATCGCGATCTTGAGGCACAGCTTTAATCTGGACCATACCTTATGCTAGAAGCCCATATAAGGACAATGGAGGGAGGAATGGTTTGTTCATTCTTCACCTGCTTGCCTCCACTTTGCCAGTACATCCATTCCTTTGCTGGCATTGGATCCTATTTCTTTAAGATTCCAGGTTAAACAGAAGACCAGCTGAGGCACCCAGACTCATGGGACTGAGAAACTACTAAATTTTGGACTTTGCACTCATAGCTGGCCATTGTTGGATTAGTTAGAATTCAGCCTGGAAGTCATTCCAATAAATTTCATTCATTCATTCATATATATATATATATATATATATATATATATATATATATTCCAGAGAACACCGAGTAACACAACTTCCTGACATATTCTTTGCATTGTAACATTTCATGCTTGGAGCTGCAGATCTGAAGCCCTAGTTCCCATGTTTTAGCGAGGGCCTGCTCTCTCTTCCTAGAAGCTGTGCATGCCTTTCCATGCAGCTTCTCCATCTTCAGCGCAGCAGCAAGCCATGGAGTCTTTTACTTCTCATTTCTCTGACTTCTTCTGCCTGGAGGAAATACCTGATACTAATGACTTATGGGACTAACTGGGGCCATCAGGATAGCAAGAATAACCTCTCCCTTTTAACATCAACTGGGGCATTTACAGATGGGCAAAATCAAATGATCAGCAGACTGTATTTATATGCTCGTGTGTGTGTGTGTGTGTGTGTGTGTGTGTGTGTGTGTGTGTGTAAAACAATAATAATAAAAAAAAAAAAACTGGAACATAGCAATGGCCATGAGTTGAAGACAGAGCAGCAGGAGGTGAGCACAGAAAGAGCTGGGGAAAGAGGAGAAATTACATAAATCACATGAGACTTTTTTAATTAAAATAAATAATTTTAAAAGCTCAATTGTGCTTCCCTGCTGCTGGAACGGGCCTGGCACAATTGGATGGAACAGATGTTGTGTTCCACTCACCAATGATCCTAAGATCGTGTAGAGAGTCCTCTGGGGACCGTGGAACTGTCCGCCAAGTTTACACCCAAGGTGACCCGGAGCTGGCGAACATCAATATGAACTAACCAGTGCCCACACACACACACACACAAGGGCTCCTTGGAACTATACCACCAATCAAAGAAACACATGGTGGAACTTGTGGCTCTAGCTGTATATGTAGCAGAGGATGACCTAGTTGGTCATCAATGGGAGGAGAAGCCCTTGGTCCTGTGAAGGCTCTATGCCCCAGTATAGGGGAATGCCAGGACCAGGAATGGGAGTGGGTGGGGGTTGGTAAGTAGGGGGGAGGGGAGAGGAGAAAGGGGATATTCAGGGGGAAACTAGGAAAGGGGATAACATTTGAAATGTAAATAAAGAAAATATCTAATAAAAAATGAAAAGAAAAATAAGCTCAATTGTGCCATGTTGTAATTTAACCAGGACAATGGTGCTCCATCACAGTCACAGATTCAGAAGTTAGGGTCAGCACTGTCAGGAGACATTTAGATATTTGTGACAATAAAATATTGTCCACAAGATGAGAGGCATCATGTTATTGATAGTTCATATATCTTTCAGGAAGGCTCATGCCGAATAACTGAGACAAACCACTTTAACCATACCACTTAAAAGGGGTTTATGAACATTAAGATAGTATATTATGCTTTAAATCGCTGAATGAAATATCAATTGGAAGTCTATTGTCACATAAAGCTATACTGTCTAACTCTTAATGATTATGAACATTATGAAATCTGAAAGTATAAAATTATTGTAGGTGGCAATGGGGTACTGGGAGGAAATGTAGAAGATGCACAATCTTGCCTCCATTTTCTTCAATACAGATGCAGTGGTGGCAGATGGAGCTGGCCCTGCATTCTGGAGAAATGTGATTACAAAATCCTTAAAAGATGTAGCATAAAAATGATGGCAGGCTGTCCTAAGACAGTTGTACTCTCCATGGTGGAGAAGGACAAAACACATACAGACATTTAACTGTGTAGACTTTTAGTTTTTCATATTTAATTAATCAATATATTTTAAATGGAAGAATGTTTTAACCTTATGTTACATCTCAATTGCTGCCTCTCCCAGTCTCCCCTGAACAGAACCCATTGTTCCCCTATCCCCCTTCCTTTTCTCATCTAAGAGGCCCACCCCCAGATTTCCTCCCACCCTGGCACATCAAGTATCTGCAGAGCTAGGCACATTCTCTCCAAATGACCAGACAAGGCAGCATTGTTGGGAATGGATTCCCAGACAAGCAACAGTTTTAGAGATAGCCCCTTCCTCAGCTACTGGGGACCCACATGGAGACTGAGCTGCACATCTGCTACTTATGTACTGGAGCCCTCAGTCCAGCTCATGCATGCTCTTTGGTTTGTGATTCAGTCTTTGAGTACTCTGAGGGGTCCAAGTTAGTTGAGTCTGTTGATATTCCTGTGGAGTTCCTATCCCCTTCAGGCCCTTCAATCCTTCCCACAAATCTTCCATAAGAATCCCTGACCTCCATCCAATGTTTGGCTGTGCGTATCTGCATCTGTTTCAGTAAATTGCTGAGTGAAGCCTCTCTGAGGACAGTTATGCTACGCTCCTGTCTGCAAGCATAACAGAGTATCATTAATAATGTCAATGATTAGTGCTTGCATATGGGATAAGTCTCAAGTTGGGTCAGTTATTGGTTGGCCATTCCCTCAGTCTCTGCTCCATCTTTGTCCCTGCCTTTTTATTAGACAGGATAAATTTTGGGTTAAAAGTGTTGTGGGTAGGTTAGTGTCCTTACCCCTCCACTAGGAGTCCTTGTTGGCTACAGGAAGTGGCCTCTTCAGGTTCCATATCCCCCCTGTTATTCATCTTAGCTACGGTCACCTGAATTGATACCTAGAAGCCTCCCAGATCTCTGGCATGTCCTAGAAAGACTCTCCACAGCCCTACTCACTGCAGCTGAAGATTTCCACCCATACTTCTGGCCCTCTGGCCCTCTGGCCCTCCTGTCTCCCCCACATTTGATCTCAACCCCCCCCCATTTCCTTCTCCATCCCCTCTTCAACCCAGTTCCAGCCCTCTCTCTGCCTCCTATGAAACAGACAGGTTGATTAATGAAATAGAATTGAAGACCCAGAAATAAACCCACACCCTTATGGACACTAATTTGTGTTTAACAAAGAAGCCAAACCACACAATAGAAAAAGAAAGCATCTTCAACAGATGTTGCTGGTCTAACTGGTGTCTCCATGTAGAAGAATGCAAAAAGATCCATATGAATCACCCTGCACAAAACTCAAGTCCAAGTGGATCAAAGACCTCAACATAAAATCAGATACACTAATTCTCATAGAAGAGAAAGTGAGAAATAGCCTCAAATACATTGGCACAGGCAAAATTTTCCTGAACAGAACACCAATTGCTCAGGCTCTTAGATTAACAATTGACAAATGGGACCTTATGAAACTACAAAGCTTCTGTAAGGCAAAGGACACTGTCAATAGGACAAAATGCAGCCTACAGACTGGCAAAAGATCCTCATTAACCCTGCATCTGTCAAAGGCCTAATATTCAAAATATACAAAAGAACTCAAGAAGGTAGACTCCAAAAAACTAAATAATCTTATTTTAAAATGGAATACAGAGCTAAAATGAGAATTCTTAACAGGAATCTCAAATGGCTGAGAAGCACTTAAAGAATTGCTCAACATCTTTAGTCATCAGAAAAAAATGCAAATCAAAAGGACCCTGAAACTTCACCTTACACAAATCAGAATAGCTAAGATCAAAAACTCAAGGAGGCCACAGGATCTTAAGACTTCTGGTGAGTGGAGCACAGCTTCTGCTCCAATCCAATTGCGCGGGACCTGAGACTGCATTAGTTAGGGAAGCAGAAACCAGCCTGAGTAGGACCACAGGCCTCATCCGGCCGGATCAGCGCCAGGGTAGCGGGAGCTCAGGTTTGCCTGACACCCGCCAGCTAACCACGACCCCCGCCGCAGGATTTTGGGACTGCTGGTGAGTGGAACACAGCTTCTGCTCCAATCCAATTGAGCGGGACCTGAGACTGCATTAGTTAGGGAAGCAGAAACCAGCCTGAGTAGGGCCACAGGCCTCATCCAGCCGGATCAGAGCCAGGGTAGCGGGAGCGCAGGGTTGCCTGACACCCGCCAGCTACCCACGACCCCCTGCCGCAGGATTTTGGGACTGCTGGTGAGTGGAACACAGCTTCTGCTCCAGTCCAATCACGCGGGACCTGAGACTGCTCTGGTTGGGGAGAGAGAAATCCGGAATACATAGGGCCACAACCCTCTTCCGGTCAGAAAAGCACCGGGGCAGCTGGGGCGCAGGGTCGGCTGACACTCACCAGCTACCCACAACACCCGCCACAGGATCTTAAGACTTCTGGAGAGTGGAACACAGCTTCTGCTCCAATCCAATTGCACACGGGACCAGAGACTGCATTAGTTAGGGAAGCAGAAAACCGGCTTGAGTAGGACCACAGGCCTCTTCCAGCTGGACCAGCACCGGGGTACCATCAGCTACCCACGACCCCCACCGCAGGATTTAGAGACTGATGGTGAGTGGAACACAGCTTCTGCTCCAATCTTTAAACAGTGACAACGATAACAACTAACCCCAGAGATTACCAGATGGCAAAAGGTAAACGTAAGAATCTTACTAACAGAAACCAAGACCACTCACCATCATCAGAACCCAGCACCCCCACTTCGCTCAGTCCAGGGCACCCCAACACACCGGAAAAGCTAGACACGGATTTAAAAGCATATCTCCTGATGATGATAGAGGACTTCAAGAAGGACTTTAATAACACACTTAAAGAAATACAGGAGAACACTGCTAAACAGGCAGAAGACAATAAAGAGGAAGCACAAAAATCCCTTAAAGAATTGCAGGAGAACAATGCTAAAGAGTTACAAATCCTTAAAGAAAAACAGGATAACATAATCAAACAGGTAGAAGTCCTTACAGAAAAACAGGAAAACACATCCAAACAGATGATGGAAATGAACAAAACCATACTAGACCTAAAAAGGGAAGTAGACACAATAAAGAAAACCCAAAATGAGGCAACACTGGAGATAGAAACCCTAGGAAAGAAATCTGGAACCATAGATACCAGCATCAGCAACAGAATACAAGAGATGGAAGAGAGAATCTCAGGTGCAGAAGATTCCATAGAGAACATCAGCACAACAATCAAGGAAAATGTAAAATGCAAAAAGATCCTAACTCAAAACATCCAAGAAATACAGGACACAATGAGAAGACCAAACCTACGGATAATAGGAGTGGATGAGAATGAAGATTTTCAACTCAAAGGACCAGCAAACATCTTCAACAAAATTATAGAAGAAAACTTCCCAAATCTAAAGAAAGAGATGCCCATGAACATACAAGAAGCCTACAGAACTCCAAATAGACTGGACCAGAAAAGAAATACCTCCCGACACATTATAATCAGAACAACAAATGCTCTAAATAAAGATAGAATACTAAAAGCAGTAAGAGAAAAAGGCCAAGTAACATATAAAGGCAAGCCTATCAGAATTACACCAGATTTTTCACCAGAGACTATGAAAGCCAGAAGATCCTGGACGGATGTTATACAGACACTAAAAGAACACAAATTCCAGCCCAGGCTACTATACCCAGCCAAACTCTCAATTAACATAGATGGAGAAACCAAAGTATTCCACGACAAAGCCAAATTCACACATTATCTCTCCACGAATCCAGCCCTTCAAAGGATAATAACAGAAAAAAACCAATACAAGGACAGGAACCACGCCCTAGAAACAACAAGAAGGTAATCCCTCAACAAACCTAAAAGAAGACAGCCACAAGAACAAAATGCCAACTTTAACAACAAAAATAACAGGAAACAACAATTACTTTTCCTTAATATCTCTTAATATCAATGGACTCAACTCCCCGATAAAAAGACATAGACTAACAAACTGGCTACACAAACAAGACCCAACATTTTGCTGCTTACAGGAAACTCATCTCAGAGAAAAGGATAGACACTATCTCAGAATGAAAGGCTGGAAAACAATTTTCCAAGCAAATGGCATGAAGAAACAAGCTGGAGTAGCCATTCTAATATCTGATAAGATTGACTTCCAACCCAAAGTCATTAAAAAAGACAGGGAGGGACACTTCATACTCATCAAAGGTAAAATCCTCCAAGAGGAACTATCAATCCTGAATATCTATGCTCCAAATACAAAGGCAGCCACATTCATTAAAGAAACTTTAGTAAATCTCAAAGCACACATTGCACCTCATACAATAATAGTGGGAGACTTCAACACACCACTTTCACCAATGGACAGATCATGGAAACAGAAACTAAACAGGGACACAGTGAAACTAAGAGAAATTATGAATCAAATGGATCTGGCAGATATCTACAGAACATTCTATCCTAAAACAAAAGGATATACCTTCTTCTCAGCACCTCATGGTACCTTCTCCAAAATTGACCACATAATTGGTCACAAAGCAGGCCTCAACAGATATAAAAATATTGAAATTGTCCCATGCATCCTATCAGATCACCATGGACTAAGGCTGATCTTCAATAACAAAATAAATAATAGAAATCCAACCTTCACGTGGAAACTGAACAACACTCTTCTCAATGATACCTTGGTCAAGGAAGGAATAAAGAAAGAAATTAAGGACTTTTTAGAGTTCAATGAAAATGAAGCCACAACATACCCAAACTTATGGGATGCAATGAAAGCATTTCTAAGAGGAAAACTCATAGCTCTGAGTGCCTCCAAAAGGAAACTAGAGAGAGCACACATTAGCAGCTTGACAACACACCTAAAAGCACTAGAACAAAAGGAAGCAAATTCACCCAAGAGGAGTAGACGGCAGGAAGTAATCAAACTCAGGGGTGAAATCAACCAAGTGGAAACAAGAAAAACTATTCAAAGAATCAACCAATCAAGGAGCTGGTTCTTTGAGAAAATTAACAAGATAGATAAACCCTTAGCCAGACTCACTAGAGGGCACAGGGAAAGCATCCTAATTAACAAAATCAGAAATGAAAAAGGAGACATAACAACAGATCCTGAAGACATCCAAAACACTATCAGATCCTTCTACCAAAGGCTATACTCAACAAAACTGGAGAACCTGGATGAAATGGAGAAGTTCCTAGACAGATACCAGGTACCAAAGTTGAATCAAGATCAGGTTAATGATCTAAACAGCCCTATATCCCCCAAAGAAATAGAAGCAGTCATTAATAGTCTCCCAACTAAAAAAAGCCCAGGACCAGTTGGGTTTAGTGCAGAGTTCTATCAGACCTTCAAAGAAGATCTAATCCCAGTTCTTCACAAACTATTCCACAAAATAGAAACAGAAGGTACTCTACCCAACTCATTCTATGAAGCCACAATTACTCTGATACCTAAACCACAAAAAGACCCAACAAAGATAGAAAACTTCAGACCAATATCCCTTATGAATATTGATGCAAAAATGCTCAATAAAGTTCTTGCTAACCGAATCCAAGAACACATCAAAACAATCATCCATCCTGACCAAGTAGGTTTCATCCCAGGGATGCAGGGATGGTTCAATATACGGAAATCCATCAACGTAATCCAGTATATAAACAAACTCAAAGACAAAAACCACATGGTCATCTCGTTAGATGCGGAAAAAGCATTTGACAAGATCCAACACCCATTCATGATAAAAGTCTTGGAAAGATCAGGAATTCAAGGCCCATACCTAAACATGATAAAAGCAATCTACAGCAAACCAGTAGCCAACATCAAAGTAAATGGTCAGAAGCTTGAAGCAATCCCTCTAAAATCAGGGACTAGACAAGGCTGTCCACTTTCTCCATACCTATTTAACATTGTACTTGAAGTCCTAGCCAGAGCAATTCGACAACAAAAGGAGATCAAAGGGATACAAATTGGAAAAGATGAAGTCAAAATATCACTTTTTGCAGATGATATGATAGTATATATAAGTGACCCTAAAAATTCCACCAGAGAACTCCTAAGCCTGATAAACAGCTTCGGTGAAGTAGCTGGATATAAAATTAACTCAAACAAATCAATGGCCTTTCTCTACACAAAGAATAAACAGGCTGAGAAAGAAATTAGGGAAACAACACCCTTCTCAATAGTCACAAATAATATAAAATATCTTGGCGTGACTCTAACTAAGGAAGTGAAAGATCTGTATAATAAAAACTTCAAGTCTCTGAAGAAAGAAATTCTAGAAGATCTCAGAAGATGGAAAGATCTCCCATGCTCATGGATTGGCAGGATCAACATTGTAAAAATGGCTATCTTGCCAAAAGCAATCTACAGATTCAATGCAATCCCCATCAAAATTCCAACTCAATTCTTCAACGAATTAGAAAGTGCAATCTGCAAATTCATCTGGAATAACAAAAAACCTAGGATAGCAAAAACTCTTCTCAAGGATAAAAGAACCTCTGGTGGAATCACCATGCCGGACCTAAAGCTCTACTACAGAGCAATTGTGATAAAAACTGCATGGTACTGGTATAGTGACAGACAAATAGACCAATGGAATAGAATTGAAGACCCAGAAATGAACCCACACACCTATGGTCACTTGATCTTCGACAAGGGAGCTAAAAACATCCAGTGGAAGAAAGACAGCATTTTCAGCAAATGGTGCTGGCACAACTGGTTGTTAACATGTAGAAGAATGCGAATCGATCCATTCCTATCTCCTTGTACTAAGGTCAAGTCTAAGTGGATCAAGGAACTTCACATAAAACCAGAGACACTGAAACTTATAGAGGAGAAAGTGGGGAAAAGCCTTGAAGATATGGGCACAGGGGAAAAATTCCTGAATAGAACAGTAATGGCTTGTGCTGTAAGATCGAGAATTGACAAGTGGGACCTCATGAAACTACAAAGCTTCTGCAAGGCTAAAGACACCATCAATAAGACAAAAAAACCACCAACAGATTGGGAAAGGATCTTCACCTATCCTAAATCAGATAAGGGACTAATATCCAATATATATAAAGAACTCAAGAAGGTGGACTCCAGAAAGTCAAATAACCCCATTAAAAAATGGGGCTCAGAACTGAACAAAGAATTCTCACCTGAGGAATACCGAATGGCAGAGAAACACCTGAAAAAATGTTCAACATCCTTAATCATCAGGGAAATGCAAATCAAAACAACCCTGAGATTCCACCTCACACCAGTCAGAATGGCTAAGATCAAAAATTCAGGTGACAGCAGATGCTGGCGAGGATGTGGAGAAAGAGGAACACTCCTCCATTGTTGGTGGGATTGCAAGCTTGTACAACCACTCTGGAAATCAGTCTGGCGGTTCCTCAGAAAATTGGACATAGTACTACCGGAGGATCCAGCAATACCTCTCCTGGGCATATATCCAGAAGATGTCCCAACCAGTAAAAAGGACACATGCTCCACTATGTTCATAGCAGCCCTATTTATAATAGACAGAAGCTGGAAAGAACCCAGATGTCCCTCAACAGAGGAATGGATACAGAAATTATGGTACATTTACACAATGGAGTACTACTCAGCTATTAAAAAGAATGAATTTATGAAATTCCTAGCCAAATGGATGGACCTGGAGGGCATCATCTTGAGTGAAGTAACACAATCACAAAAGAACTCATACAATATGTATTCATTGATAAGTGGATATTAGCCCAAAACTTAGGATACCCAAGATATAAGATACAATTTGATAAACGCATGAAACTCAAGAAGAATGAAGACCAAAGTGTGGACACTGTGCACCTTCTTAGAATTGGGAACAAAACACCCAGGGAAGGAGTTACAGAGACAAAGTTCGTAGCTGTGATGAAGGGATGGACCATTTAGAGACTGCTGTATCCGGGGATCCGTCCCATAATCAGCTTCTAAGCCCTGACACCATTGCATACACTAGCAAGATTTTGCGGAAAGGACCCAAATATAGCTGTCTCTTGTGAGACGATGCCGGGGCCTAGCAAACACAGGAGTGGATGTTCACAGTCAGCTATTGGATGTATCACAGGGCTCCCAATGGAGAAGCTAGAGAAAGTACCCAAAGAGCTAAAGGGATCTGCAACCCTATTGTTGGAACAACATGATGTACTAACCAGAACCCCGGAGCTCTTGTCTCTAGCTGCATATGTATCGAAAGATGGCCTAGTCGGCCATCATTGGAAAGAGAGGCCCATTGGACTTGCAAACTTTATATGCCCCAATATAGGGGAATGCCAGGGCCAAAAGAATGGGAATGGGTGGGTAGGGAAGTGGGGGGTGCTATGGGGGACTTTTGGGATAGCATTGGAAATGTAATTGAGGAAAATATGTAATAAAAATATTAAAAATCAAAAAAAAAAAAGAGACAGCTATATCAGGGTCCTTTCAGCAAGGTCTTGCTAGTGTATGCAATGGTGCCAGTGTTTGGAGGCTGATTATGGAATGGATCCCTGGATATTGCAGTCTCTAGATGGTCCATCCTTTTGTCTCAGCTCCAAACTTTGTCTCTGTAACTCCTTCCATGGGTGTTTTGTTCCCAATTCTAGAAGGGGCAAAGTGTCCACACTTTGGTCTTTGTTCTTCTTTAGTTTCATGTGTTTTGCAAATTGTATCTTATATCTCGGGTATTCTAAGTTTCTGGGCTAATATCCACTTATCAGTGAGTACATGTCATTTGAGTTCTTTTGTGATTGGGTTACCTCACTCAGGATGATGCCCTCCAGGTCCATCCATTTGCCTAGGAATTTCATGAATTCATTCTTTTTAATAGCTGAGTAGCACTCCATTGTGTAAATGTGTAAATGTAAGCCAGTTGTGGTGGAGCATGCCAGTAGGATTTGCTGAAGGAGGCAGAGGCAGGAGGATCATGAGTTTGAGGTCAGCCTGGGAAAGTTTGCCTGCTTGTTTTCTAAAGAGAGAGAAAAATAAAGTGTGACATTGGATGGTTGGGAGGTGGGGAGGATGTGGTAAGAGTTGAGGGAGGGGAAGTTATTACCATAATAAATTTTATGAAAATTCAAAATAAATATATGCATTTATCATTTAAAAAAAAAAAAACTCAAGGAACAGCACATGCTGGGGAGGATCAAGAGAAATGGTAGCACTCCTCCATTGCTGTTGGGAGTACAAACTTGTACTGCTGCTCTGGAAATCAATCTTGTGCTGAAGCAGAAACTTGTGGTTTCCTTAAAAAGTCAGTAATGTCAAGTGATGTTTTGCTAGGCACACAGGTGAAAGGATGTTTTGCTAAAGCAGACACATGAAACATGTTTTCCTGAAGCAGACACAGGTGAAAGGATATCTTGCTAAAGCAGACATGTGAAAGGACATGTGATTTTTAGAAAGAATATAAACATGAATCCACAGACAGTGGGAACAGGACCAATGGTCTGTTTTGCTCTGCCTCACTAGTCTTTGTCTACAGCACATATGTATTGGTTCGCCTTACATTGCTTTGTTGAGCTTCACTGGTGGTGACTTGAAAGAGAGAAACTCAGCAAAGAACTTCTCGTGAGGGTCCTTTCGCTTCTTGCCACTTCCTTGGACCCAGGCTGGTTGGTGAGCCTCACAGTCTCTTCTGGATTGAACTGCCCTTTCTGATTCCGTGTTGTGTCCTGAATGGTCTGGTCTGTAGCTGCTGATTTATGGGTGGTGATTGCTGAATGGACTGGACTGCCATTGCTATTTGTGTTGCTGTTTTGCTAGTAGACTAGACAGCTGATATGCTAACAATGAATATCTCACCCACAAAGAACTATTTGTAAACAGGTCTCTTTCCTATTAATAACTTTTTTCCATCATCTCTGGGTGGTGGGCTAGAGGAGAAATTGAACCCTTATTAAATAAAGCAGGTTTAGAAAAAAATTATGCCTACATGGTGGTTTCTCAGAAAATTAGAAATAGTTCTACCCGATGAGCCAGCTATACCATTGCTGGGCATATACTCAAAAGATGCTCCCGCATAAAACAAGGACAGTTGCTCTACTATGTTCATAACAGCTTTATTTTTAATACCCAGAAACTGGAAACAACCCAAATGCACCTCAAGTGAAGAATAGATACAGAAAATGTAGTTCATTTACACAGTGGGATACTATTCAGCTATTAAAAACAAGGACACCATGAATTTTGCAGGCAAATGGATGGAACAAGAAAATGTCATCCTGAGTGAGGTAACCCAGCCCAATAATTGGACCTTAGCCATAAAGTACAGGATACCCGTGATACACCCCCACAGACCCAAAGAAGCTAAATAAAAGTGTTTCTTAATTTAGATTCTGAGATTATTTCCCTCAAGGAAAAATATAAAATAGATATTCTTTTATAGGAGTATATTTTTAAGTTAATGTTTTCTTATGCTAATAAGGATATGTCCTTATTAAAGGCAATTGGTTGTTCTTGCATATTACTCATGCCTTCTGTGGCTAAGCACATGAGATTACTGAAGTGCATGGCTCACTACCTCTGCAGATCCATTAGAGTACACTCCATACTTTTGAATGTCTGTGTTTTCAACACAGCACTGTGTGGGCATTATCCCACTGTCTGTGGCTTGTGTTTGATACTGAAAATTATGCTGTTAAAGATAGCTACTCTTTGATGCCTATGACAGAGTCTATGGATTTTCTCATTTGCATGGTTTTTAACCTCCTTCTGCTCTGCCTTGCCATATTTTAGAAACTGTAAAGCTGAAAACTATTTTTCATGAAAACTGTCACTGCTAGTGATCCAAGGATGATTTGTTTTTGTTATTCAAATACAGTTGTGGAAGTCTGGATATGGAACCGAATTATGTAAAACAGGAGGCTGGACATGACGAATTCCTTACTGAAGAAAATTTATTCAAGGCAGTGTGAGTCAAAATGACAGCTTAGGCAGAAGAAAACAACTCGGGCGTGCAGCTTGCTCATCACACAGGAGCAGAGAGGTTCTGGGGCCAGCAGCTTACAGCTGCAACTTCTCATCCCAATGTAAATCCTAAGTGCACATGAGCAGCACAGCTCCTGGGGCAGCCAGGAAGTGAAGTGCCACTTTGTGTGTACTCCCACACAGCAGACTACTTGTTTATTGATCTAGTTAATATTGGCACAAGTGACTAACTGACATTAAAAATCACTGCCATTTAAACTTTGTAATTTTTTTTTCCTGAAACTATGCATAGTCTGTCTCTGCTGCTTTTGTTGAATAATCTACTTTTCCTTTGTGGTTCTAATATTTCACTTGCATGCATTTCAGTGTATTTTCTGCTTATCTCCCTTAGGATTTGTTTCAGCTCTTTGAATCTGAGAGTTCACATTTTTCACTTGTATTTGTGGGAAAAAAAATCTCAGCCATGACCTCCCTACTTTCTTCTCCAAATTCTTTCAATCAAGAGCTTCTGAAATTCCTTTCGAATGTATCCTTGAGATTCTGTCTTTTCTCCTAATGTTTCTATTGCATTTACAACTGGTTATCTCTTTAGTACATCTCCAGAAATTCTCTCAGGTTTCTTCCAGTACATTTGTCACTTTATCAGTTTAGTTATTAACAAAACATGACGCCTGAAAGTTTTTAGCACTTTCCCTGACACACACGAGTCTGCACTGCAGGGCTAAGACAGTAGCTCCATTAAGCACCAAATGCCCAATTCCTTCCTATTTTCCAACAGCCAAACTAAAATGAGGTTCACTCTTACAATGGCCATCTGATAGAAAAATGGGTACCCTACTTCACTCCTGATTGCTTTTCAGGAACACAGAGCCTAAATGAATTAAAAGAAAACAGACTTATTTATTTAAGCAGTTGCAGACTGAGAAGATGGCTTAACTGGTAAAATGCTTACTGCCCATACATGACAACCTAAGTTAGGTCACCAGTACCTATATAAACTCTTGGTCCTATGCTACATATCTGTAACTCTAGCACTGGGGTGAGATTAGAGCCAGGAAACAAGCCACATAAGCCAGACCCACAAAACTCATTGGTCAACCAGACTAGCCAAACTGATGTGTTCCAAGTTTAATGAGAAACTATGTCTCAAAAAATGAAGCAGACAATGATTGAGGAAGATACAGGAACCGCTAGCATACACATGCACATACATGCACACATACAAACATGCATGTGCACATGCTCCTACACACTCAAAAAAAATTATGCATGCCTCCTCAAAGGCTCTTGAGTGAAAACAGGAAGGCAATTAGGGATAAGAAAGAAAAGGGAACACTTCTCCATTGCTAGTGGGATTGCAAGCTGGTACAACCACTCTGGAAATCAATCTGGAGGTTCCTCAGAATATTGGAAATAGATCTACCTGAAGACCCAGCTATACCACCCTTAGGAATATACCCAAAAGATACCCCACAATGCAGCAGGGGCATGTGTTCCACTATGTTCATAACAGCTTTATTTGTGATAGCCAGAAGCTGGAAGCAACCCAGATGTCCCATGACAGAAAATGTGGTTCATTTACACAGTGGAGTACTACTCAGCCATTAAGAATGAGGACATTCTGAGTTTTGCTGGCAAATGGATGGATCTAGAAAATATCATCCTGAGTGAGGTAACTCAGACCCAAAAGGACATGCATGGTATGTACTCACTAACAAGTGAATATGAGCCAAAAAATAAAAGTACAGAATACCCAAGATGCAGTCCACAGAACTCTAAAAGGTCAACAGAATGAAGGGCTCAAGTGAGGTTGCCTCAGTCCCACTTGGGAGGGAGAGGAAAGCAATCACAAGTGGGGAGGGAGGGAGGGACCTGGGAGGAAAAGTAGACAGGGATCAGGGGAGGAGTGGAGAGGGAAACTTTATTTAGGTGAAGGAAAAGGACTGAAGCCCTGAGGGCTAGCAAAAAGAATGGAAACAGGAGGTTGGGGAGACCCTCCAGAATGCACCAGAGACCTGGGAGATGAGATACTCTTAGGACTCATAGGGAGGGACCTTAGATGAAATGCTCCTGGCAGTAGGGAGAGGGATCTTATAGAGCCTACCACCAGCAGGAAGACAGGGCATCAAATGAGGGAGGGGGTTGCCATCTCACCGTACCCTGACCCATAATTGTTCCTGTTTGAAAGAACTGCAGGGATGAAAATGTAGAGGATCCTGAGGAAAAGAAGGTCCAGCAACAGGCTTAAGTGGGATACATCTCAAGGGGAGGCCCCAAGGCCTGACACTATTACTGAGGCTATGGACCTAGCATGACCACACTCCAGAAGACCCAACAAGCAGCTGAAAGAGTCAGATGAAGATATTTGCATCCAACCATTGGACAGAAGCTGCAGACCCCTGTGGTTGAATTAGAGAAAAGCTGGAAGAAGCTGTGAAGGAGGGTGACCCTGTAGGTAGACCAGCAGTCTCAATTGACCTGGACCCTGAGATCTCTCAAACATTGGACTACGAACCAGGCAGCATACACCAGCTGATATGAGGTCCCAACACATATACAGCAGAGGACTTCTGGGTCTGGGTTCAATCAGAGATGATGCACTTAACCCTCAAGAGACTGGAGGCCCCAGGGAGTTTAGAGGTCAGGTAGGGTGGAGGTGGGGGAAGGGAGGAGAGGGGAGGGGAGCCATCTTACTGGAAATAGGAGGGTGGGGAGGAGGTATGGGATGTGGAACAGTTGTAGAGTGAATGGGGGAATAAAATCTGGAGTATAAATAAATAAATAATCCAATAAACAGAAATGCTTCAAAAATTAATTTGAAATTTTGGAAATGTAAGTTCAACAAGTCCGAATCAAACTCAATTGAAAGCCTCATAAACCTGCTGAATTAAAAACGATACTGATTATTGAGGCTTTAAGAAAAGGAATACAACTTGAAACATACAGACAAGAAAAACAAAAAAAAAGGAAGTGTAGGCATAACATACAAAACCGGTGAGTCACCATAAAAAGGCCAGAGTGTATAAATGACAACTAGAGAACAACAAAGAGGGAGGAGCTACAGTCACAGAAAATATAACAATAAGGAAATGGGGAAAAGGTCAAGTCACAAGAAAAAGGCAGACATGGATATTAGGCCTTTAGAATGACAAACATCTTAGAAAGGAATTTCCCATATTGTATTATAGTTAGAATGTTACACATTTAAAAAAAAAGAATATTAAAAGTGCTAAGACAAAAATTCCAAGTAACATGTAAAAGAAAATCCATCAAAACAGCAACTTCCTTAGCAGAAATTTTTGAGAACCACGAAGGCATGAAACTATAACTTCCAATTCCTAAAAGATCAAATAAATATAAATCTATATTACTTGCTATGCTGAAAAGATGGTAATTTGTAATTGAAGAATATATGAGACCTTCCATGAAACTCAGAAGCTATGGAAAGCCATATCCACAAGTCAGAACTGTAGAAGAACTTGAAGGAATCCTACACACATGAGAGAAAGATAAACACAACCATGAGAATGTATATGTGGACAAAGAATCAATCATCACAAAAACAGCAAAATGACAGAAATAATTACGTCATTCTCAAAATAATTCTGAATGAAAATGGTGCCAATTTTTTAATTAAAAACAACAAAAAAGGCAGATTGTGTTAAATAAACAACAAGCAAACAAAAGCAGAACCCAATCATTTTCTACCTTCAGGAAACGTGTCTAACTAGCAAAGGCGGAATCTGACAGTGAAAGGTTACAGCAACAGCGTCCAGATCAGTTATGGTGACACGAACCAGCAGCATACGCTGAAGAAAGGGGGCAGGGGGACCACGAGGAAAAGACACATGAAAAAAATGAAACCAAACAGCAAGCTTGAGTGTCTGTGCTCTCGTATGTCAATTCAAACTTCAAAACCAAATGGTACAGAGATTAAAAAAAAAAAAAAGCCACTTCATATTATAAAAGACAATCCACAATTAAGTAATAAGAACAATACATATGCATAAAATATGATAACAGTAGACATATGTATCAAATGGTTCTTCATTTTTAAATAACTGTAAAGGGACACAAGCTATAACATACTTGCTTCTTCTAATTTAAATATATATATGCATAAATGAATGTGTGCCTACAACTCATAGACCTAAGTCCTAAATCCCCATCAGTCACAAGTGGTGCATCTAGAAGGTAGCTAGATTGCAAGGTGATGCTCGCAGCATGCTCCTTATAGAAAGAGGCCTAACCACGACAGTCTCTCCATCATAAGACCATGCAGAAGGGAGACCCCTTCACCTTTCAAACCTCTACAACTACTGAGAAACACAATCTTTTTGTTAAGTCCAGTCTGACATACGTAAGCACCACCTCACTAATTTCTGTTATCAGTAGTACTTGGCAGATGGATGTTTTAGTCTTCTCATTTCACAATGAACATATGGATGCTTTCCATCTTGGCATTAGTAATGATGGTTAGGCTTACGGTGCTGCTGTAAACAGTCACATACACTTTACATCTTTCTGTGTAAATATTTGTTTTACTATCTCTTTTAAATTTTCCAATTTCAGTTTTTGAAACAAAATTGTTTTCCAAAGTTACTTTTTAATTTTTATACAGTAATTTATAAAACAAACAGGCCTTTATTTATCTCTAATGTCCAATGATTTCCAAAACGAGCATGAGAAAAAAAACTTAATGACTTTTAACATTAAAAAAAGAAGAAGAAAACATTGAGAAATTATCATGATCTTACAGTATAAAGTTTGCAGTAGTTATACATGGAAAATAGTTCTCGTGTATATTATAAAATAACTATTATAATCCATATGATTGTTTTAAGGTTATTACTTTGACATTGTCTGAAGTTTGTCCACAGGAAAGCACGGCTCTCTTGTGTCTTGCATGCTAGCAGTGATTGACTCCATCAAAGTCTCAATACTGCTGTCTTATAATTTTAAATTTAGATAAGCTAATGTAGAACATAAAGGAACTGAAATTATTTAGTATGTAAGATATTAAAATTAAACAAGGAGAAATGTTCTATGCCATGATTGGGTTCTAACATGTAATATTCTATGTAACACAGCTGTTGCCGAGGACAGCATTTGGGTAATATCCTGTCTTCTTTCTTTCACATCATGACTTTATAAATATACAACAAAATGTTATTATAGTTTCTGAGATATGGTGCATTAAACTAGGAAGAAGAAATAACCTTATGTGCAACAGAAATTAGATAGTAATTTATATCAAAAGTTAACATCATTAAAAAATTTAGCTGGTATATATCTATTTCACTATAGCAAACATCAAAATAATTATGATTCTTTGAATGTAATGTAATCTCAAGTGAATGATAACAAAAAAAATCTGTCTTCCAACTAGCACATTAGTGAGACTTGCCTAATTAAATCAATTGAATTCCAGTAGAAGAAAAGCCCCCTAAGTACAGTATAAGCCTCATATGAAGAAACAGACGTAATCAGGTACTTACAGTGCACATTAGGAAATGGCTGGAAAATGTTTAACATGTGAATTATTTTTGATATGTAGCAAATCAAAGGTCTAAGAAAGATTTTAAACTCTAGTGTAAATGCATAATGTGCAAATTCAGGTTTTAAAAAATATCTATTCTGCTAATGCTTCTTTTATAATTAAGCAATGGTGTCTTAAAACCATTTTATAGAATTTTATATGGGACCATAAAATGCATAAATTAATTTTCTAAGTATAAGTGCCATATTAAGGGTAATTAGAGAGGCCTGAGACATTAGCATTAGCATACATGCTGCTTCCCTGCTTTGCTGGTGGTTAGGGAATTGTTTTACTTTCCTGGAACATCTTTTCAATACTACTAATAAAATGTACTTAAAAGCTGAAAATATCCTACTGTCTTTAAATCTCTTTTTGCTCATTACTTTTTCTTTTTTATTAATTTTTGAGAATATATATATTGCATTTATGTTTTTTAATGAATTCTATATTTAGTAGCATGTTTTTTTAATTAGGTATTTATTTCATTTACATTTCCAATGCTATCCCAAAAGTCCCCCACCCACTCCCACTTCTTGACCCTGGTGTTTCCCTGTACTGAGGCAGATAAAGTTTGCACGATCAATGGGCCTCTCTTTCCACTGATGGCCGACTAGGCCATCTTTTGATACATATGCAGCTAGAGACACGAGCTCCGGGGGGTACTGGGCAGTTCATATTGTTGTTCCACCTATAGGGTTGCAGACCCCTTTAGCTCCTTGGGTACTTTCTCTAGCTCCTCCATTGGGGGCCCTGTGATCCATCCAATAGCTTACTGTGGGTGTCCACTTCTGTGTTTGCTAGGCCCCAGCATAGTCTCACAAGAGACAGCTATATCAGGGTCCTTTCAGCAAAATCTTGGTAGTGTATGCAATGGTGTCAGTGTTTGGAGGCTGATTATGGGATGGATCCCCGGATATGGCAGTCTCTAGATGGTCCATCCTTTCGTCTCAGCTCCAAACTGTGTCTCTGTAACTCCTTCCATGGGTGTTTTGTTCCCAATTCTAAGAAGGGGCAAAGTGTCCACACTTTGGTCTTCGTTCTTCTTGAGTTTCATGTGTTCAGCAAATTTTATCTTATATCTTGGGTATGCTATTAGAAATCGATTAAAATATTATTTTTGCTCACTTAGCAAGAATTGACTCTCTGGCATGTGGTTTCAAAGGATGGTGCTCTCAGAGAAAAGTCCCTCCTTAAGTGTACTTTATGACTCCATTTTAAAGTCCCCACAGGCTGCTATGCTTTTTCATTTCTCTGATCTGAGTCATGGCTATCCACCACAATGCCTGCTAGAGTGGAATCTGAAGAATCCTCCAACAGAAGACCCAATTCTCTTCTCTCTTGCTTACTCAGACTTAATTATTCTAATATCAAAACAAACTTTCAGCAACTACCTTGGTTGTAGACAGCTACAGTATCACTCGACACTACAAATAAAAGCCAAGTGATCTACAGGATGGTCACCACTATTGGATCCATCAGAGAGAGCTAAGACTCAGATAACAAATTATAGTGAAATGTAAGGAAGGAGCAGGGTTTCAAGAACAGGGTGTTATACACACTAGGCAGTATGAGGTGGACAATAATGAGGACTGGTAAGCTACACATATACAAGAGTAAAAAGGTTTCAGTGAATTGCTTAAGGCTAAGTGTTGAGTAGTGTAAGAATGTAAGGCACTAGAAACCCACAGACACCAAGACTATGAGATGCCAAGACCAACAGACAGCACTGTGGGCCTCACAAAGACTCTTCGGGGCCAGAGAACAGAACTGCAGGAAGCACATGTCCTGGTGCAGACTGAAGAGGAAATTTTCTGCCAGTGTGAGAAGGCCAAATGCTTCACTGCAAACCCTGCCTACCAGCACTAGGGAGCACAGTGAACAAGCTGCTGCCGGCAAACACTAGAGCTGACCCAAAGATACAGCAGGGAGGGGAAGCCTGTGGAAACAAAGCAAAAACAAACAAAAAAAAACTGTAAGATTGTTCTAGAAGTTCAAAATGACTGCAAAAGCTAGACCCAGCTACTCAGAAACCTCCCTAAAACTTGTGCTGAGTCTTACAGTGTTAAAACATCCATCCTATGGCCTCACAGATAACATGAGATAGAGCCAAAAAGTAAGGATAGAACATGAATACCAAAGAAAACTCTAAGAACCAACATCTACACCAATGTTAGGAACAATGAGGGAGCATAGTGGCAGTAATGCACAGAGATGAAACACAGCAACAGTAAACCACCAGACCATGCGAAGATCATATGCCCCAGTACAGGGGAATGCCAGGACCAGAAAGCAGGAGGGCGTAGATTGGAGAGCATGGCAGAGGAACGTATAGGGGACTTTCTGGATAGCATATGAAATGAAATGAAGAAAATATATAATTAAACAAAAAACACCAGAACAACTCAACTCCTGGAAAACAGTCCCAGCCTGATACCTGAAGTCCTATCAGGTAAACACTAAGTCACTGTAGATAGAAACCTTATCCATATCATTTTTCAATCTGCTACATAACACACATGAAGTCACATTAAAATCAAAGATGGTACTCTGCGAGGTAATAGGGTCAGAAGGCAATGTTTTACAAATGGGTCAAATACTTCTTGGAAGAAACATATAAAGAAACAAGAGTTTAGTCTGATTTTCTTCTGTCTGCTCTCTGGTCATGTGATTTCTTTGGCCATATTATAGCAGAGCAAGGAGGCCCTTGCCATATAACACCTCCTGATCTTGAACCTCCTAGATTACAGAATTGTGACAAATGATTCCCCAGACTCTACTGTTCTGTCACAGCAGCAGAATACAGAGCGCAGTAGTAACCCAGGGCTAGAAGCTGATGTTATGTTGTGTAACTGACAGTGAAACATGGAAGTGACTTTCACACTGCACAAGATGTCCTAGAAGCACAGGACAGGACAGATCTAGACTGCCACAATTTATTAAAAAGAAGAGCGAAACTAAGAGAGGAGTATAAACTTCCTCCAAAATTACTAAGTGTTGTGACTGGGGAAATGCTACAAAACTGCACTGTGTGGGTCTCCTGTTGAGGTCCCCATGGGAATTAATAGCAATGGAATGAAAGGGGGATAAAGGCCCCTTCTCTCACAAGGATCATGGTCGAATTGAACCTGTGTCCTGGGACTTAATGAAGTAAAGACTGAAAGAGGCAGAAAGCAGGCTATCCAGTGAAATAAGCATCTAAACTGCAAAGCGGCGATGTTTTTGGGAGGCCACTTTTAGCCACAAACAGATGAAAGAGTGACTTTAATGTAGATGTACAATCAAAGGGGAAACAGAGTTTAAGAAGCTGGGAAATATTAGGACTGCGCATATAGAATTAAATGAAATAACTTTAGAAGAAAGCAAGCCTGTCTATATCTTAGGTTTGTGTTTCTAGCCTTGAGAGTTGTAGGCTAATAAATTCAATGTCTAAGCCACTGTGTTTGGTATTTTATACAGCAGTCAAGGAAAGGCAGTGCCCAGCTGAAATGTCCTCCTCAACACAGGCCTGCACTAAGGAGAGAACAAACAAAAGAGTCTAGGGAAAAGGATCGAAAAATCGTGTGGCACCTTAAAAGGGAGTAGACTCCTAAAATGCCCAAGGCCTCAGGTCTTCAATGTTCAAAAAACTCAGGGTAGGAGAGGCATAAAGTCTTAGATAAAACTAAGCTCAAAATTCTTCAATCTTTACAAACTGAACAACTAAAGACAGAACTTCCACGTTACAAACCACAAAACTTTACGGAGTCAGCATTCTCTTCTGAAAGTTTGTATGTGTGTATGTTTGTGTGTGTGTGTGTGTGTGAATGATACAGTGACCAGAAGAAAAAGACTGCATATATTTACATGAAGGCATTATGACATCAAAGAAAACAAGATGCAGCTCTATAAAGATAGCAATCAAGTCGCGACAAATCTATGAGACAATTAAACATCCTAACACACAGGGAACAGAACAAGGATTCAGTGGATAACAGCACCTGTTTCTCAGAAGAGTCAGGCTTTGCTCCAGGGCATCTGCTGGGTAACTTAAAACTACCTGCAACACTAGGACTAATACATCCAACTCCCTCTTCTGGCCTCCTTGAACATTCACACACACACACACACACACACACACACTCTCTCTCTCTCTCTCTCTCTAAATAAATAAATACCTAGTATTTTAAGAAACGTTTTTCTTCTGTATGTGATCACTGACTTTTCTTACACTGAGGTTGTAAAGACACTGCTATCCACTGACGTGTAGAGATCTCAACAACTGTCAAGTCATGATATACCAAATACTTCCTACAAGTCGGGTGTAGGTTAAGCACTGTACGTATATCATCTTAGTGTAGGGCTAGAAACTATTTGTCTTAGGTGACATATATTATAATTAATGATGGGCAGGCTCCTTATGACCAACAAATGTCTAATGAATCTGAATCTGAATTCAGGTCAGTTAATCAAGCTTTAGTAGCCAAAACAGCATGGTAGTTGGCATGAAAAGTAGGTACACAGACCAACAGATCGCAACATGAAGCCTAGAAATAAAGCCATGTGTTGATAATCAGTTTATTTTCTTTTTTTTTTTTACTAGAAGCTTTCTTCATTTAGATTTCAAATGCTATCCCCTTCCCTAGTTTCCTCTCCAAAAATCACCTATACCCTCCTCCTTCCCCTTACTCCCCAACATACCCACTCCTACTTCCTGGCCCTGGCATTGCCCTATACTGGGACATATAATCTTCACAAAACCAAGGGCCTCTCCTGCCATTGATGGCCTATGAGGCCATCCTCTGCTAAATATGCAGCTAGAGACACAAGCTCTGGGGGTACTGGTTAGTTCATATTGTTGTTCCTCCTATAGAGCTGCAGACCCCTTTAGCTTCTTGGGTATTTTCTCTAGCTCCTTCATTGGGAACCCTGTGTTCCATCCAATAGATGACTGTGAGCATCCACTTCTGTATTTGCCAGGCACTGGCATAGCCTCACAAAAGACACCTATATCAGGATTCTGTCAGCAAAATCTTGCTGGTGTATGCAATAGTGCCTGGGTTTGGTGGTTGTTTATGGAATGGATCCCTAGGTAGGGCAGTCTCTGGATGGTCCTTCCGTCAGTCTCAGCTATGAACTTTG
Source organism: Mus caroli (assembly GCF_978045245.1). Lineage (NCBI taxonomy): Eukaryota > Metazoa > Chordata > Mammalia > Rodentia > Muridae > Mus > Mus caroli. The sequence goes on from NW_028227258.1 coordinate 20,617,159, forward strand.
TGTCTGTAATTCCTTGCATGGGTGATTCATTCCTCCTTCTAAGAAGGAACGAAACATCTGTACTTTGGTCTTCCTTCTTCTTGAGTTTGATGAGCTTTGAAAATTGTATCTTGGGTATTCTAAGACACTGAGCTAATATCCACTTATCTGTGAGTACATATCATGTGTTCTTTTGTGATTGGATTACCTCACTCAGGATAATATCCTCCAGATACATCCATTTGCCTAAGAATTTCATAAATTCATTGTTTTAATAGCTGAGTAGTACTCCATTGTGTAAATGAACCACATTTCTGTATCCATTCCTCTGTTGAGGGACATCTGGGTTTTTTCCAGCTTCTGGCTATTATAAATAAGGCTGTTATAAACATAGTGGAGCATGTGTCCTTATTAAAAGTTGGAACATCTTCTGAGTATATGCCCAGGAGAGGTATTGCTGGATGTTCGGGTAGTACTATGTCCAATTTTCTGAGAAACACCCAAAGTGATTTCCAGAGTGGTTGTACCAGCTTGCCATCCCACCAACAATGGAGGAGTGGCCCTCTTTCTCCACATCTTTGCCAGCATCTGCTGTCACCTGAATTTTTGATCTTGGCCATTCAGACTGGTGTGAGGTGGAATCTCAGGGTTGTTTTGACTTGCATTTCTATAAGAATTAAGGATGTTGAACATTTTTTCAGGTGCTTCTTAGCCCTTCAGTATTCCTCATGTGAGAATTCTTTGTTTATCTCTGTACCCCATTTTAAATAGTTATTTAGTTTTCTGGAATCAAATTTCTTGAGTTCTTTATATATACTGGATGTTAGTCCCCTATCTGATTTAGGATTGGTAGAGATCTTTCCCCAATCTTTTAGTGGAATTTTTGTCTTATTGACAGTATCCTTGGCTTACAAAAGCTTTGCAATTTTATGAAGTCCCATTTGTCAATTCTTGATCTTACAGCACAAGCCATTGCTGTTCTGTTTAGGAATTATCCCCCTGTGCCCACATCTTTGAAGCTCTTCCCCAATTTCTCCTCTAAAGTTTCAGTGTCTCTGGTTTTATGTGGAGTTTCTTGATCCACTTAGACTTGAGCTTTGTACAAGGAGATAAGAATGGATCAATTTGCATTCTCTACATGATAACCACCAGTTGAACCAGTACCATTTGTTGAAAATGCTGTCTTTTTCCCCACTGGATGGTTTTAGCTCCTTTGTCAAAGATCAAGTGACCATAGGTGTGTGAGTTCATTTCTGGGTCTTCACTTCTATTCCATTGATCTACTTGTCGGTCACTGGACCAGTACCATGCAGTTTTTATCACAATTGCTCTGTAGTGAAACTTGAGGTTAGGCATGGTGATTTCCCAAGATGTTCTTTTTTTATTAAATATTTTCTTTATTTATATTTCAAATGCTATCCTGAAAGTTCCCTATACCCTCCCCACGCCATGCTCCCCTACCCACCCACCCCCACTTCTTGGCCCTCACATTGCCATATACTGGGGCATATAAAGTTTGCAATACCAAGGGGCCTCTCTTCCCAATGATGGGCGACTAGGCCATCTTCTGTTAATATGCTGCTAGAGACACCAGCTCTGGGGCTACTGGTTAGTTCATATTGTTGTTCCACCTATAGGATTGAAGACCCCTTCATCTCCTTAAGTACTTTCTCTAGCTTTTCCATTGGGGGCCCTGTGTTCCATCCTATAGATGACTGTGAGCATCTACTTCTGTATTTGCCAGGCACTGGCATAGCCTCACTCGAGACAGCTATAACAGGGTCCTGTCAGCAAAATCTTGCTGGCATATGCAATAGTGCCTGGGTTTGGTGGCTGATTATGGGATGGATCTCCGGTTGGGGTAGTCTCTGAATGGTCCATCTTTTCATCTTAGCTCCAAACTTTGGTTCTGTAACTCCTTCCATGGGTGTTTTGTTACCTATTCTAAGGAGGAATGAAGTATCCATACTTTGGTCTTCTTTCTTCTTGATTTTCTTGTGTTTTGCAAATGGTATCGAGTATTCCAAGTTTCTGGGCTAATATCCATTTATCAGTGAGTGCATATCAAGTGACTTCTTTTGTGATTGGGTTACCTTACTCAGGATGATATCCTCCAGATACATCCATTTGCCCAAGAATTTCATAAATTCATTGTTTTTAATAGCTGAGTAGTACTCCATTGTGTAAATGTACCACATTTTCTATATCCATTCCTCTGTTGAGGGACATTTGGGTTCTTTCCAGCTCTGGCTATTATAAATAAGGCTGCTATGATCATAGTGGAGCGTGTGTCCTTATTACCAGTTGGAACATTTTCTGGGTATATGCCCAGGAGAGGTATTGCCGGATCATCCAGTAGTACTATGTCCAATTTCCTGAGTAACCGCCAAACTGATTTCCAGAGTGGTTGTACCAGCTTGCACTCCCACCAGCAATGGGGGAGTGTTCCTCTTTCTCCACATCCTAGCCAGCATCTGCTATCACCTGAATTTTTGATCATAGCCATTCTGACTGGTGTGAGGTAGAATCTCAAGGTTGTTTTGATTTGCATTTCCCTGATGATTAAGGATGTTAAACATTTTTTCAGGTGCTTCTCAGCCCTTCGGTATTCCTCACTTGAGAATTCTTTGTTTAGCTCTATACCCCATTTTTAATGGGGTTATTTGAATTTCTGGAGTTCAGCTTCTTGAGCTCCCCAGAGGTTATTTTATTCTTGAGAATAGTTTTTTGCTAGCCTAGGTTTTTTGTTATTCCAGATGAATTTGCAAATTGCCCTTTCTAACTCTGTGAAGAATTGAGTTGGAATTTTGATTGCATTGAATCTGTAGATTGCTTTCAGCCGAATAGCCATTTTTACTATATTAATCCTGCCTATACATGAGCATCTGAGATCTTTACATCTTCTGAGATCTTCTCTAATTTCTTTCTTCAGGGACTTGAAGTTCTTATCATGCAGATCTTTCACTTCCTTAGTTAGAGTCATACGGCGGTATTGTATATCATTTGTGGCTATTGTGATGGGTGTTGTTTCCCTAATCTCTTTCTCAGCCTCTTTATACTTTGTGTAGAGAAAGGCCACTGATTTGTTTGAGTTAATTTTATATCCAGCTACTGCACTAAAGCTGTTTACCAGGTCTAGGAGTTCTCAGGTTGAATTTTCAGGGTCACTTATATATACTATCATATCATCTGCAAATAGTGATATCTTGACTTCTTCCATTCTAATTTGTATCCCCTTGATCTCCTTTTGTTGTCCAATTTCTGTGGCTAGGACTTCAAGTACTATATTGAATAAGTAGGGAGAAAGTGGGCAGCCTTGTGTAGTCCCCAATTTTAGTGGGACTGCTTCAGGTTTCTCTCCATTTAGTTTGATGTTGGCTACGGGTTACTATATATTACTTTTATTATGTTTGGGTATGGGCCTTGAATTCCTAATCTTTCCAAGACTTTTATCATGAGTGTGTGTTGGATTTTGTCAAATGCTTTTTCCACATCTAACGAGATGATCATGTGGTTTTTGTCTTTGAGTTTGCTTATACAGTGGATTACCTTGATGGATTTCCATATATTAAACCATCCCTGCATCCCTGGGATGAAGCTTACTTGATCATGATGGATGACCATTTTGATATGTTCTTGGATTCGGTTTGTTAGAATTTTTCTGAGTATTTTTGCAGCAATATTCATAAGGGAAATTGGTCTGAAGTTCTCTTTGTTGAGTCTTTGTGTGGTTTAGGTATCAGAGTGATTGTGGCTTCATAGAATGAGTTGGGTAGAATAACTTCTGTTTCTATTTTGTGGAACAGTTTGAGGAGAATTGCAATTAGGTTTTCTTTGAAGGTCTGATAGAACTCTGCACTAAACCCATCAGGTCCTGGGCTTTTGTTTTGGTCGGAGACTATTAATGACTGCTTCTATTTCTTAAGGGGATATGGAACTGTTTAAATCATTAATGTGATCCTGATTTAATTTTGGTACCTGGTATCTATCTAGAAAACGGTCCATTTCATCCAGGTTTTCCAGTTTGTTGAGTATAGCCTTTTGTAGTAGGATCTGATGATGTTTTGGATTTCCTCAACTTCTGTTGTTATGTCTCCCTTTTCATTTCTGATTTTGTTAATTAGAATACTGTCCCTGTGTCCTCTAGTTAGTCTGGCTAAGGGTTTATCTATCTTCTTGATTTTCTCAAAGAATCAGCTCCTGGCTTGGTTGATTCTTTGAATAGTTCTTTTTATTTCCACTTGGTTGATTTCAGCCCTGAGTTTGATTATTTCCTGCAATCTACTCCTCTTGGGTGAATTTGCTTCCTTTTGGTCTAGAGCTTTTAAGAGTGCTGTCAAGCTGCTCATGTATGCTCTCCCTACTTTCTTTTCGGAGGCACTTAGAGCTATGAGTTTTCCTCTTAGGACTGCTTTCATTGTGTCCCATAACTTTGGGTATGTTGTGTCTTCATTTTCATTAAACTCTAAAAAGTCTTTAATTTCTTTATTTCTTCCTTGACCAAGGTATCATTGAGTAGAGTATTGTTCAGCTTCTATGTGTATGTGGGCTTTCTATTATTTATGCTGTTATTGAAGATCAGCCTTAGTCCAGGGTGATCTGATAGGATGCATGAGATTATTTCAATATTTTTGTATCTGTTGAGGCCTGTTTTGTAACTAATTATATGGTCAATTTTTGAGAAGGTACCATGAAGTGCTGAGAAAAATGTATATCCTTTTGTATTGGGGTAAAATGTTCTGTAGATATCTGTTAAATCCATTTGGTTCTTTACTTTTGTTAGTTTCACTGTGTCCCTGTTTATTTTCTGTTTCAAGGATCTGTCCACTGATGAAAGTGGGGTGTTAAAGTCTCCCACTATTATTTTGTGGGGTACAATGTGCTGTCTTCTTTTAGGTTTGTTGAAAGATTACTGTCTTGCTTTTTCTAGGGCAAGGTTTCCCTTCTTGTGTTAGAGTTTTCCCTCTGTTATACTTTGAAAGGCTAGATTTGTGGAAAGATACTGTGTGAATTTGCTTTTGTCATGGAATACTTTGGTTTCTTCATCTATTTTAATTGAGTGTTTTGATGGGGTATAGTAGCCTTGGCTGGCATTTGTGTTCTCTTCGTGTCTGTATAACATCTGTCCAGGATCTTCTGGTTTTCATAGTCTCTGGTGAGAAGTCTGGGGTGATTCTGATAGGCCTGCCTTTATATGTTACTTGATCTTTTTCCCTTAGTGCTTTTAATAGTCTATCTTTATTTAGTGCATTCGTTGTTCTGATTATTATATGTTAGGAGGAATTTCTTTTCTGATCCAGTCTATTTGGAGTTCTGTAGGTTTCTTGTATATTCATGGGCATCTCTCTCTCTTTTTTTTTTTTTTTTTTTTTTTTTTTTTTTTTTTTTGGTTGGGGAAGTTTTCTTCTATAATTTTGCTGAAGATATTTACTGTCCCTTTAAGTTGAAAGTCTTCATTCTTGTCTACACCTATTATCCTTAGGTTTGGTCTTCTCATTGTGTCCTAGATTTCCTGTATGTTTTGAGTTAGGATCTTTTTGCATTTTGCATTTTCTTTTATTCTTGTGTCCATGTTTTCTATGGAATCTTCTGCACCTGAGATTCTCTCTTCCATCTCTGGTATTCTGTTGCTGAAGCTCAAATCTATGGCTCCTGATTTCTTTCCTAGGAATTCTATCTCCAGAGTTATCTCCCTTTGGGTTTTCTTTATTGTTTCTACTTCCATTTATAGATCTTGAATGGTTTTTTTCAATTCCTTCACCTGTTTGGTTGTGTTTTCCTATAATTCTTTAAGGGTTTTTGTTTCCTCTTTAAGGACTTCTGCCTGTTTAGCTGTGTTCTGTATTTCTTTAAGGAAGTTATTTATGCCCTTCTTAAAATACTCTACCAGCATCATGAGATATGATTTTAAATCCAAATCTTGCTTTTCTGGTGTGTTCTGGTATCCAGGACTCGCTGTGTTGGGAGTACTATGTTCCAATGATACCCCGGATAGAAAATGGTGATCCCACCTGAGTCAGGGTGACAGAGCACTCCCTGGAGACAGTTTATTTTCAAGAAAGTAAGCTAGTGTCCAGTGGCTTAAGACACAATGGCTACCCTGTGAGTGCAGTGAGGAAACTGCTGCTGCACATGCAGAAGAATAAGATCACACTAAAACACACTCAAAATAGACGAAATGCTTAAACATGTGATCCAAAATTTTGAAGGTACCAAGACAAACAAAGAGAAATACTCCATGATGTTGGTTTGAGCAATTCCTTTTTTGGAAAGGACCTAAAAAGCACATGAAACAACAATCAAACAAAAATAGGATTGTAGCTAATAAAAGAAAGGTACTATACAGCATGTGTGTGTGTGTGTGTGTGTGTGTGTGTGTGTGTGTGTGTGTAAACTGAATGAAGAGACATTCCTACTGAAGAAAAAAATGTATGCAAGTTATACAGAAGATAAATAAGTGCTCAATTTGATAAGACAAAATCAATAGCCTGCTTAGAAAGGGGACATGGGCTTTAATAGCAATTTCTCATCAAAGGATAAATCAATAATCACCAATGTTTTAAAAATGGTCAGTTTGAGTAATCATGAGTAAAATGCAAATTTAAGACAGGAGGTGCCATTTTACATTTGTCAAAACTATCAATAGAAGAATTTTTTAAATTACCTTTCTTGTTCCTACAAGAGTATTTGCCATTATATATTTGGAAATAATGAGTGCCCCATTTTCCCCACTTCCCTGAAAGCTAGTGTTTTTACTATCCAAAGTACTTTAAGTAATGCTTTCCCCATAAAACGCTAGATGATAAAATTTTAAAGTGTGCAATGAACCAAGAAAAACAAAGAACCAATTAAAATTTTAAAAAATAAAATAAAATGTATGGTAGACAAAGAAAACTCTTTCGGAGACCAAGCCTTGCCAAATGTCAAATATGTAAATATGGTACTCACATATGAAACTTGTAAAAAATTAATAATGACTTGAATTCATGCTTTCAATTATTTTAAAAGAAAAAGGTTAAAAGGCAACTGCTTTTTATAAATATTTTTAAAGTAGATTAATTACTTTATTTTAATTATACCCATGAAGATCAATAAATAAAGACATTGATGGAAGCCTGTACCATGTATTCATCCAAGGAAGCAGCCAGTTAAATTACCAAATTTTATTTTAATATTCAGAATAAAAATCCCTTAATAATCAGGGAAATGAAAATCAAATGACCCTCAGATCCCACATTACACCAATTTAAATGCCTAAGATCAAAATTTCAAGTTACAGCAGATGCTGGCGAGGCTTTGGAGAAAGAGGAATACTCCTCCATTGCTGGTAGGATTACAAACTGGTACAACCACTCTGCAAATCAATCTGGCATTTCCTCAGAAAATTAGGAATAGAACTACCTAAAGACACAGCTATATCACTTCTGGGAATATATCTAAGAGATGTTTCACCATGCCACAAGAACCTGTGCTCCACTATGTTCATAGCAGCCTTATTTGTAATAGACAGAGCTGGAAACAAACCTGATGCCCTTCAACAGAAGAATGAATTTACACAATAGAATACTCTTGTACTATTAAAAAGATGGACATCATAAATTTTGAGGCAAATGCATGGAGCTAGAAGATATCATCCTGTGTGAGGTAACCTAGACCCAAAAGGATGTGCATGGTATACACTCACTGATAAGCAGACATCCTGACGATCTCTAATCTCCCTCCCACACCTATTATCCACACCCCTTCCCTTAGAGTTTCTTTCCCACATTTGTCTTGTTTTGTAGCCTACTGAGTTTAACCAGGGCCATAAGTGTGACCATGGATTTAGAAACAGCTGTGGTAACATTATGGGTTTATCAAAAGCTACACAACTGTGGGGCAAGTAGAATCGTGTCATCAAACAAAAACTGGGAAGGTCAAGCTGATGCAGAAACCCCAGTAAATTCTCATACCTGAGAATGTTGGGCACCGTAGACATTTCATCTATTTCTGACCTGGTTCCTCTCCTGGAGCACAGGACTACAACACTCCACATGGGAATCATGACAAATGGTTACATAGCATAGATCTGAGTTCTCCATGCCAATGAGATATCTAGGTGTGAAAGCCCTGAGAGTTTAGTTAATAAGCTTCCCTTCTCGGACATTCCTTGCTGCAAAAATTACTTAATCTCTGGTCCACCATGAGGAGGTGGTATACATCTATTTTACACTACCACTAAACAGTTTGGACAAGTAAGAACTGTCTCATCAAGAACAGCAGTGGGGGAAAGCCTTCATCACACAGAACTGTGCTTCCTAAGGCTCCCACGGATCTTTCTGCCCTCCAGACAGACACTCATCCATGAGCTAAGCTAGGAGTTTCCCTGCCCCTGTGGTTTACAACTGCAACTGGATACCCAGCAAGTTAGGAACCCCTGTCTCCTCATCCTCAATCTAACTTGTCTCTCACCCAGGCTGGGACCCCCAGATTGGGTTTTGTTTGCTTCGTCTGCCTGAGTGGAAGTCACAGGCAGAATGAGGACCCACACACAACTGAATACATTGTTTGCCTCTCCTCCAGAATCTATTGGTAGCCAATAGTTCAACAGTAAGGGAGAGCTACATGAGCCTCTCCCAGATCTGTAATGGCCATGCCCAGTTTTGTTGGCAAGCTTGTGCTGCTAAGAAATCATGACTGCATTAGCTGTATCATGTCCATAAGATAACATTTTTCATAATTCAGAAGAAATAATAGGGCAACCCAGATGCTTCAGCAGGTAGGAGCATCTGCCATCATGTCTGATAACCTGAGTTCATGGACCCACAACATGTATGCAAAGAATGGATTTCTGTGAGATGTCCTCTGACTTGTGGATGAACACACAAACAAACAGATATATACATGTATTAAATTTTTAGGTAATAAATTAGTCTATAGAAAATTAGCTTAACCTTTATTATAAAATGTCTCCTCAGACTTCCAACACTCTCTAACTTATACAGAGATTATTTGACATTGATGACATTTACAAATATTAGGTTGGTTGGGAAGTCTCAAATGACAGAAGTTGGGCAGCAAGCCATGAAACAAATAATATTAACCTTACTGAACGTAATTTGTATTTTTTTTTTTGCTTTGCTGTTGTTTGTTTTGAAAGAGAGATTGGAATTGGGTGTGGAGCAAGGTGAGGAGGATCTAGTTGGGAGAAGAAAACACTGTCAAAATATATTGTACAAAAATTTCTATAAAAAATGCTTCCATAAGTCTTTTAAGTTGTGGGACACTTAAATCTGTTAGGAGTGAGTCTACTGAGTGTTTTTTATTAGTGTTCAGGTGTATTTTGGCACATCCATAATCCTAAAACCTGGAGAACAGGGGCAGCAAGATAAGGTGGCCATGAGTATCCTCCATGGCATGAGAAGTTCAAGGCCAACCTGAATTACACATGGCCTTGTTTAAAAAAAAAATTAATTTTTAACACATTCATTAACTAACATGATTTGCTATATGAAAATAATCTAGTATCCACAATTGATGAGATAAAAGGAAAATCTACTACATAACAGAGATAATATGAGCTCAAAAAAATAAAAAATATATTTTATAGTCTAAGTTAAGTACTAGTTCCGTGAGTAACTTCATAATAAACTGCACTGGCTCAACTATAATCCTTCGTACCATCAGCCATTAATAATTAGTGTCTGCATGAATTCTTGGTATAAGTCAAGAATGATAAATAAATGCATGTTTAATTCTGTTTGGAATGCCTGGGTTATAGCCACTCATTTGGAGAATGTTAGATACCAATTGGGATGTTTTTGTTTTATGAGTGAAAGGTCTCTAGATCAATCAATGACTTTCAAAGTTATTGTGATTGTTTTTAGCTAATTCAGACTACATCAACAAAAATCCTGTTTCATCAAATACAATACATAGTTTATGTAAAACTTGTATGCCCACTGACATGAAGCCAGAACTTTTATCTTAGCAAACTCCTTATAACTGCTGGAACCTGGCCTAGACCAAATATGCCTCTTGGACTCAGAATTGTTTGACACAGTATTTCTTTTGAGTTTTAGGGCATAACCGTGGGAGAGTCTGGCATCAGACTCAGAACCATGCAGGGTATGAGACAGGCTCAGGAGTTTAGTATGAATGAAAGAAACATAACCTGTAACACTGTGTAAAGGTGGCTCCCACTTCCTGAGGAAATATTCAGAACTGAATATTTACTCATTTTAAACTGACACACTGAAATAATAATATCAACAAAACTTCAAAATCAGTAAGATTGTAAGAGGCATCCAAGGGAAGTGTTAGTAGTAAGAAATGTGGCATATTCTCTTCAATATAATTCATTACTTAAAAGAAGTGTGTGCAAGTTTCTATAGGTAACAGTAATAAAACAATACATGCAGTATAATTTTGAATGTTAGATTATTTTCACAAATCTCAGCACATGGATTCAGAATTTCACTTTATTTATTTCATTACTATTATTGTATCTTAGTTAAACTAAATGGCAGAATAATATATCAAAGCAAATAAAAGTTTCCAGTTTTTGTTCTAGATAGCATATATATGACCTTTTCTATGGCATGCCCAGAATGTTGCCATCATGAATCAGACTGAATGCCTAAATCCAAGTAGTATAAACACATGGATCTTGATAATCACTATTTAAGAAGAGAGGGTGGCAGAGTTCAAAATCATGATTTCCAGGATTGGACATTGATTTCTGTTTACTGTTTACTTGTCAGTTAGCACACATTGATAAAATGTGAGAGTACCTGTGTGTCCTCTGGATCAATATACCGAAAGAATTAAAATCTTTTAAAATGTAATGTCCCATCTCATAGCTGTCAGAGCAAAAATGCTATGCTGTGTTGTTATCACCCAAGAGTTTTGCCGCCTTTGTTATTAGCAGCCTGAAGAATGGACATTCAAATATGACAGGTAACCACAGCTCACTTCAGATTGCTTTCCAATTTCAAGTGGAAGCAGCTTCAGCAAAAGTTATTTTAAAAGCACTATCAAAGCACTCATTTCCTGAGTTTTTCCCTTACCAACTAGATATAATATTGATTGTTACAAATATGTTCTAAAGGAAGCAGAATCTATACAAATTAAATTTACACTTTACAGAGAACTGTGGAACACAATTATCTTTGAAATTAAGGACTTTTTTCCATAGATCTCTCTCTCTCTCTTTGTTTATTTATTTATTTATTTATTTACTCTTCATTCATTCATTCATTCATTCATTCATTCAGTTCAGTTTTCTACCTGCATATATGGCTGCATGCCAGAAGAGGGCACTAGATCTCATTACTGATGATTGTGAGCCACCATGTGGTTGCTGGGAAATTAACTCAGGACCTCTGGAAGAGCAGTCAGTGTTCTCAACCTCTAAGCCATCTCTCCAGAACCCTTCCATAGAGCTCTTAACTGGATTGTTTTAAATTTCATTCAAGTATTTATTGGAAACTCTTTAATGTGTAAAAATGAAATATGTGGCCATCTGTTTATCTTTCCAAAACTAAGTATATACAAATCTGACAATTTGTGACTCTGGCTAAGAACCTATAGCTAGACATATCCTGGGCACTAGAAAAGATGTACTGCTATTACGCTGCTGAGTGGACATTGTAGTGAACTGACTCCTAGTGATCCATAGGATCACACCACGGATCAAGGAATTGCTCATCCCTTGCCTTATAAGTTTCTAGTTTATAATATGATTATCACATCTAGCCATGGTATAAAAGAATAAGAAACTGCAGGATATGCATCCCTGATGGAATCATATCCACCACATATCCACCACCCAGGGCTCAGGGATCACTGTAGAAGAGATGGTGGAAAGAATGTGGTAGATAACTACAAGTAAGCATTATCTTGGCTCATAGCAGAGGAGCCACAGATATGAAGGCACAGAGCTTGTACCAGAATGTACAAAAGCTGTGCAAGCAGGGGGCAAGGAGAGAGAAGTTGGGCAACTAGTTCTACCCCATCCTTAGAGGAAGTGGCAAATACTAGCTGCTGGGACAGAGACACAATTTCTCTAGGAGTGTAGACAAGGGATGCCAACCACTCTCTGTAGAAGACCACACACCCAAGAATAAGTGAGCAGCACAAGTTTGTCGCAGAGTTTTTCTGAAATGATACAAAGTCGGGTGTGTAGGAAAGAGGAGTAAAGCCAGAAGATCAAAAAAAGATCAAAACCTATAGTGTAGCAGAATCTCCCCCCAATTAATTCAATAGTAATATAACAGGAAGCCTGTGATTAGACAGGGGAAAGGGAGGCAGAGGTAAGAGTTTCAGGACAGGGACAGGAAGAGAGGAGAGACAGAGGAAGGAAAATGGAGGAAGAGAAAGACAATCCAGATTCCATGTGTCTTTAAATAGCCACAGGTAGCTATGACTATCATAGAAGGGATGGATAATTACAGGACAATTTGTCTTATCTAGGTGAACAGTTTGTATCAGTATCAATTGGCTCTGAGTAAATTGTGTAGACATTTTGTGGGGTGAGAATGTACTGATATAAATGTGACTTATAAATTACAAGCCTCTAGAGTTTTGATTTTACCATATTAGAGGAAATTTAATCTAGCAACATGACTGCTGTGGCAACAGATCACATCCGAACACATTGTAGGTCTGTGTAATCAAGGTGGGATGACACACCTTTAATCCCTCTGTCTGGAATATAGACAAGCCCTTAATACTCATCTTTAATCCCAAACAATGTAGGTAGATTAATTTGTAGAAAAAGCAGCCATGTTTGAAAGTGACATCTAATTGGGCGGCAAGTGACAAATTAGAGAAACATTTGAGGACAGAATGAGTCAGAGATAGGATACGCCGAACTCTCACAAGAACAGCAGAGGAAAAAGAGGTAACTTTAAAAAGCAACAGCAGCAGCAGAGAGAGAAAGAGACATAAGAGGCAGTTTTACTGGGACTGTTTTACAAAGATAGGCTGCAGGTGAAGACAGAATGCGCCAGAGAATAGGAAGGAGCCAGATTAGAATGTTGCCAGAGTAGTTTGAGGCCAACAAGAGTAATTCAGTCAGAAGCAGGAAGAAGCAAGTTTGAATCAGTCAACCTGAAAAGGAATTTGAGCCAGGACAGCTAAGTTGGACTAGCCAGCCATAGTTCAGAAATAACTAGAAAGATTGAGCTTACTCATCAGTAAGACCCAAGACAACAATTATCGCTGGCAAATAAAATTACATTTACAAAAGCCTATTATATGAAACTCTCAAAGAACTAACAAAAAATTGTTTTATCAGTCAACTAGATAAATAGTTCCCACTTGAGAAACCAATCTATTATATTAATGCTATCATCAAAAATATGCTAAAATATGCTGACTTATGCAGACACATACATGCAAGCATATATCCATATGTTTACACATGGAAGATATTAATTGTTTTCTTTTTTAGTCTTTTTTATTAGATATTTTCTTTATTTATATTTCAAATGTTATCTACTTTCCTGGTTCCTCCCCCAGAAACTCCTTATTCCCCTCCCCTCCCCCTTCCTCTGCTTTTATGAGGGTATTCCCCGACTTACCCACCCACTCCTACCTTCCCACCCTCGAATTCCCCTACACTGGGGCATCTAGCCTACACAGAACCAAGGACCTCTCCTCCCATTGACATTGGACAAGGCCATCCTCTTCTACATATGCAGTTGGAGCTATGGGTCCCTCCATGTGTACTCTTTGGTTGGTGGTTTAGTCCCTGGGAGCTCTGAGGGGTCTGATTGGTTGATGTTTTTGTTCTTCCTGTAGAGTTACAAACTCCTTCGGCTCTCTCAGTCTTTTCTCTAACTCCTCTATTGGGGACCCAATGCTCAGTCCAATGGTTGACTGCAAGCATCCAACCCTGTATTTGTCAGGTTATGGCAGAGCCTCTCAGGAGACAGAGACAGAAGCCCTATACCAGGGCTCAGTGGTTAAGAGCACTAAATGCTCTTCCTAGAAATCCTGAGTTCAATTTGTAGCAAACACATGGTGGCTCACAACCATCTGTAATGGGAACTGATGCCCTCTTCTGCTGTGTCTGAAGACAGCTACAGAGTACTCATAGTGCTCTAGGTTTCTTTTAATGTATTTATTTACAATTTAGAATTTCAGAGGTTAAATGTTCAGTTGATTTGTAGGCATTCAAGCTAAAATCTGTAGCTTCTTAGGAATCACATAACCAAGCTCAGGTTATTCTTTAACAGTCAGACTATAGAAAACATTAAAGCAGAAGAATAAACAATGAACTATGGTAGAGAAACATGCAAAATGATTCAATGGCAGTGAGAAGTAAAGGTAAGTCACATCTGACACAAAATTAATTAGTTAGTTAGTTAGTTAATTTACTAGAAATATATTATCTAATGAATAAAAGAAATAGAACCACAGGTAGAACAGGGAGCATTCAGGCACAAAGTCATCCTAGATATGGCATTCCTTTACCAAATACATAGACTACTTCTTACAAAACAGTAACTGCAGTGCCCTGTTGACAGTCATGACACACCATCTTATCAGCCTCAGAATAAGCATTCTCTTTCCATCTGTGACCTATCTGCAATAATTTTCTCATTTCATATGTAAAAATTCATTTTAAAAGCTGTCTACAATTCCCAGTTTTCTAAGAGGGAAAATGATATTGGCACAATTTTTAAAAAGATGAACAAACAAATTAATGATTTATTCTGTCTGTCAAAGTAATTATCAGACCTAAGTGTGGCTATGAATAATAATAAGTAGCCTTTTTACTTCAGCGCTTTCTTTCACTTGAACTTTATACACAATTGTGATCACTGCTTTCTCTTCACATGTTGATGCACTAAAATAGCACAAGTATGGTATCACTTATGTAATCACAAAACATGCTTATATATATGAAACCTGGAACATCTGCACAGATGCAGCTAACAAAATAAAACTACAGTGGTTTTTGTTGTTGTTGTTGTTGTTGTTTTTATATATTTTGAGTTACATAATATGCATTTAGATATTATTATTTTAAAAGTTATTCATTCATAGGTCATGTTACATAAGAGAGTGTTTTATATAAGAGAACACCCTACATGAAGCAAGATGAAAACATAATACAAAGGGTTAGATTATCAGGTGTATAGATTCACTCAAACATCTCAGAATAATTGGATTTTTGAGGAGTTTTTTTTGTTTTGTTTTGTTGTTGTTGTTTGCTTGTTTGTTGTTTGCTTTAGTTTTGTTTGCACTCTGATGGCAAGTAAAGGAAGGTTCTATTTAGTCATATCAGCAGTCAGGAAGCAAAAATTAGATGGATGTTAGTATTCAGCTACTTTCCTAGATTTTTGCTTTTTATTTAACTTGGTATGTTAGCCTAGGCAATGGTATCTTCTCCAATTAGAGTGAGTCTCTCTCTCTCTCCTCCTCCTCCTCAGTTAAATCTCTCTGAAATTAAAAAAAACAAAAACAAAATACTAAATAAAACCCACCAGAAGTATTTATCTATGACAATGAAAATCCAGTCAATAAGCATTTATTATATTCTACCATAGTCTGTATGCAACAACTGGAGAGGTGTAATCATGGAGTAGGGGAAATCAATGGGCGTAAGTCTGAGCTCAAGCTTAGCCATTTGCTATATGTAAAATGAGAGCAAATGACTTCACATTACTAAGCTTCTTTTTACTTCTAAAAGAATAAAGAACTTCCTACAGTATGAGACAAAGACAAATAAATAAGAATACATAACTGATGTCAATATAAAATCATTCATGTTTGGGGAAGTCCAAATTTACCCTTCTCTCATGATGAGAGCAATTTAGATGCCATCTACTTAGCTTCTACTTAGAGAAAGTATACTCCACTACACCTTGTTGTATGGTATTCCAAGAACTATTATCATATAATCTACAACCAGGACATCATTTAAAGAAATTGGAAGTTCTTCTGAGAAAAAGAAGGTAAGAATGGATCTTGTGCCCCGGGTCCCTCAGAGACCAGACTGCACAGGTGAGATTGTGGGGTGCAGAAGCAACACAGCTTCTGGAACAGACCCCCGTTTCGGGCTCCAGACATCCGGGCACCTTCCCTGCCAGAGGAAAGGTGTCCTCATGGTAGGGCTCTGACTGCCGGAGCGGGGGAAGGAAGCTATCTTGTGCCCCAGGTCCCCGGGAGACCAGTCTGTACAGGTCAGCTCTCAGACTGAGGAGGCAACACATCTTTCTGGGACAGGCCCTGTTTTGGGCATTCATCTTCAACCAGGAGGCAGGTCTGAATGCCAGAACTCTGTACACCTTCCCTGAAAGAGGAGAGCTTGCCTGCAGAGAGTACTCTGGCCACTGAGATTCAGGAGAGAGCTAGACTCCCAGGTCTGCTGACAGAGGCTAACAGAATCATAGGAGGAACAAGCTCCAACCAGAGACAACTATAACAACAAACTCCAGAGATTACCAGATGACAAAAGGCAAACGTAAGAATCTTACTAACAGAAACCAAGAACAGTTACCATCATCAGAACCCAGCACTCCCACCTCAGCAGGTCCTGAACACCCAAAAAGCAAGACTTGAATTTAAAATCATATCTCATGATGCTGATAGAGGACTTTAAGAAGGGCATTAATAACTCACAAAGAAATACAGAACACTGCTAAAGAGGTAGAAGTCCTTAAAGAATTACAGGAAAACACAACCAAACAGGTGATGGAATTTAACAAAACCATCCATGACCTAACAAGGGACGTAGAAACAATAAAGAAAATCCAAAGTGAGACAACTCTGGAGATAGAAACCCTAGGAAAGATATCAGGAACCTTTGATGCAAGCTTCAACAACAGAATACAATATATGGAAGTGAGAATCTCAGGTACAGAAGATTCCATAGAGAACATGGGCACAACAATCAAAGAAAATGCAAAATTCAAAAATATACTAACTCAAAACATACAGGAAATCTAGGACACAATGAGAAGAGCAAACAATTTTCCAAGCAAATGGTCCAACTAAACAAGCTGGAGTTGCCATTCTAATATCGAATAAAATTGACTTCCAACGAAAAGTTATCAAAAAGACAAGGAGGGGCACTTCATACTCATCAAAGGTAAAATTTACCAAGATGAACTCTCAATTCTGAATATCTATGCTCCAAATACAAGGGCAGCCACATTCATTAAAGAAACTTTGGTAAATCTCAAAGCACACATTACACCTCACACAATAATAGTGGGAGACTTCAACACCCTACTCTCACCAATGGACAGATCCTGGAAACAGAAACTAAGCAGGGAACAAGGACACTAACAGAAGTTATGAACCAAATGGATTTAATAGATATCTACAGAACATTTTATCCTAAAGAAAAGGGATATACCTTCTTCTCAGCACCACATGGTACCACCTCCAAAATTGAAAATATACTTGGTGACAAAACAGGCCTCCACAGATAAAAAATTACTGAAATTATCCCATGCATCCTATCTGATCACCACAGACTAAGGCTGATCTTCAATAACAGCATAAATAATAGAAAGCCAACATTCACGTGGAAACTGAACAACACTCTACTCAATGATTCCTTGGTCAAGGATCAAATAAAGAAAGAAATTAAAGACTTTTTAGAGTTTAATGAAGTGAATCCACAACATACCCAAACTTATGGGACACAATGAAGGCAGTCCTAAGAGGGAAACTCATATCCCTGAGTGCCTCCAAGAAGAAACTAGAGAAAACATACACTAGCAGCCTGACAGCACACCTAGAAGCTCTAGAACAAAAGGAAGCAAATTCACCCAAGAGGAGTAGACAGCAGGAAATAATCTAAGTCAGGGCTGAAATCAACCAAGTGGAAACAGAAAGAACTATTCAGAGAATCAATCAAACCAGGAGCTGGTTCTTTGAGAAAATCAACAAGATAGATAAGCCCTTAGCCAAACTAACTAGAGGACACAGGGACAGTATCCTAATTTTAAAAATCAGAAATTAAAAAGGAGACATAACAATGGAACCTGAGGAAATCCAAAACATCATCAGATCCTACTACAAAGGCTATATTCAACAAAACTAGAAAACCTGGATAAAATGGACAGTTTTCTAGACAGATGCCAGGTACCAAAGTTAAATCAGGATCAGATTAATGATCTAAACTGTCCCATTTCCCCTAAAGAAATAGAAGCAGTCATCAATAGTCTCACAACCAAAAAAAAAGCCCAGGACCAGATGGATTTAGTGCAGAGTTCTATCAGACCTTTAAAGAAGACCTAATTCCAATTCTCCTCAAACTATTCTACAAAATAGAAACAGAAGGTACTCTACCCAACTCATTCTATGAAGCCACAATTACTCTGATACCTAAACCACAAAAAGACCCAACAAAGAAAGAGAACTTCAGACCAATTTCCCTTATGAATATTGATGCAAAAATACTCAATAAAATTCTCACTAACCATATCCAAGAACACATCAAAACAATCATCCATCCTGACCAAGTAGGTTTCATTCAGGAATGCAGAGATGGTTTAATATACAGAAATCCATCAACATAATCCTCTATAAAAACAAACTCAAAGACAAAAACCACATGATCATCTAGTTAGATGCTGAGAAAGCATTTGACAAAATCCAACACCCATTCATGACAAAAGACTTGGAAAGATCAGGAACTCAAAGCCCATACATAAACATAAAAAAATCCATCTACAGCAAACCAGTAGCCAACATCAAACTAAATGGTGAGAACCTGGAAGCAATCACACTAAAATCAGGGACTAGACAAGGCTGCCCACTTTCTCCATACCTATTCAACGTTGTACTTGAAGTCCTAGCCAGAGCAATTCAACAACAAAAGGAGATCAAGGGGATACAAATTGGAAAGGAAGAAGTCAAAATTTACCATTTGCAGATGATAAGATAGTATATATAAGTGATCCTAAAAAGTCCACTAAAGAACTCTTAAACCTGATAAAGAGTTTCAGTGCAGTAGGTGGATATAAAATTAAGTAAGAAAAAAAAAATCAATGGCCTTTCTCTACACAAAGATAAACAGGCTGAGAAAGAAATTAGGGACACAACATCCTTCACAATAGTCACAAATAATATAAAATACCTCGGCGTTTCATAAATTCATTCTTTTTAATAGCTGAGTAGTACTCCATTGTGTAAATGTACCATAATTTCTGTATCCATTCCTCTGTTGAGGGGCATCTGGGTTCTTTCCAGCTTCTGGCTATTATAAATAAGGCTGCTATGAACATAGTGGAGCATGTGTCCTTCTTACCTGTTGGGACATCTTCTGGATATATGCCCAGGAGAGGTATTGTTGGATCCTCCTATAGTACTATGTCCAATTTTCTGAGGAATCGCCAGACTGATTTCCAGAGTGGTTGTACAAGCTTGCAATCCCACCAACAATGGAGGAGTGTTCCTCTTTCTCCACATCCTCGCCAGCATCTGCTGTCACCTGAATTTTTGATCTTAGCCATTCTGACTGGTGTGAGGTAGAATCTCAGGGTTGTTTTGATTTGCATTTCCCTGATGATTAAGGATGTTGAACATTTTTTCAGGTGCTTCTCTGCCATTCAGTATTCCTCAGGTGAGAATTCTTTGTTCAGTTCTGAGCCCCATTTTTTCATGGGGTTATTTGATTTTCTGGAGTCCACCTTCTTGAGTTCCTTATATATATTGGATATTAGTCCCTTATCTGATTTAGGATAGGTAAAGATCCTTTCCCAATCTGTTGGTGGTTTTTTTGTCTTATTGATTAAAAACAATGAATTTATGAAATTCCTAGCCAAATGGATGGACCTGGAGGGCATCATCTTGAGTGAGGTAACACAATCACAAAGGAACTCACACAATATGTATTCACTGATAAATGGATATTAGCCCAAAACTTAGGATACCCAAGATATAAGATACAATTTGCTAAACGCATGAAACTCAAGAAGAATGAAGACCAAAGTGTGGACACTATGCCCCTTCTTAGAAATGGGAACAAAACACCCATGGGAAGAGTTACAGAGACAAAGTTTGGAGCTGTGATGAAAGGATAGACCATCTAGAGACTGCCATATCCAGGGATCCATCCCATAATCAGCTTCCAAACGCTGACACCATTGCATACACTAGCAAGATTTTGCTGAAAGGACCCAAATATAGCTGTCTCTTGTGAGACTATGCTGGGGCCTAGCAAACACAGAAGTGGATGCTCACAGTCAGCTATTGGATGTATCACAGGGCTCCCAATGGAGAAGCTAGAGAAAGTACCCAAGGAGCTAAAGGGATCTGCAACCCTATAGTTGGAACAACATGATGAACTAACCAGTACCCCGGAGCTCTTGTCTCTAGCTGCATATGTATCGAAAGATGGCCTAGTTGGCCATCACTGGAAAGAGAGGCCCATTGGACTTACAAACTTTATATGCCCCAATATAGGGGAATGCCAGGGCCAAAAGAATGGGAATGGGTGGGTAGGGAATTGGGGGGGGGTATGGGGGGCTTTTGGGATTTCATTGGAAATGCAATTGAGGAAAATATGTAATAAAAAATATTAAAAATTAAAAAAAATACCTTGGCGTGACTCTAACTAAGGAAGTGAAAGATCTGTATGATAAGAACTTCAAGTCTCTGAAGAAAGAAATTAAAGATCTCAGAAGATGGAAAGATCTCCCATGCTCATGGATGGGCAAGATTAATATAGTCAAAATGGCTATCCTGCAGAAAGCCATCTACAGATTCAATGCAATCACCATCAAAATTCTAACTCAATTCTTCACTGAGTTAGAAAGGGCAATTTGCAAATTCATCTGGAATAACAAAAAACCTAGGATAGCAAAAACTATTCTCAACAATAAAAGAACCTCTTGGGGAATAACAATGCCTGGCCTCAGGCTGTACTACAAAGCAATTGTGATAATAAAAAAAAAAACAAAAAAAAAAACAAAAAAAAAACTTGCATGGTACTGGTACAATGAGAGATAGTTAGATCAACGGAAAAGAATTGAAGACCCAGAAATAAACCCACACACCTATGGTGACTTGATCTTCGACACGAAAGCTAAAATCTTCCAGTAAAAAAAAGACAGCATTTTCAACAAATGGTGCTGGCACAACTGGTGGTTTTCATGTAGAAGAATGTGAATTGATCCATTCCTATCACCTTGTACTAAGGTCAAGTCTTAGTGGATCAAAGAACTCCACATAAAACCAGAGACTCGGAAATTTATAGAGGAGAAATTGGGGAAAAGCCTCGAAGATATGGGCACAGGGAAAAAATTCCTAAAGAGAACAGCAATGGCTTGTGCTACAAGATCAAGAATTGACAAATGGGACCTCATAAAATTGCAAAGCTTCTGTCAGGCAAAAGACACTGTCACTAAGACAAAAAGGCCACCAACAGATTGGGAAAGAATTTTTACCAATCCTAAATCTGATAGGGGGTCTATTAATCCAATATAGACAAAGAGTTCAAGAACCTGGACTCCAGAAATTCAAATAACCCCATTAAAAAATGGGGCAAAGCCCTTCCGGTCCACGCCAGCAACAGGGTTCCTTGCCCCCGGAGTCTCCTGACCCCTTCAAGAACCCCCACAGGATCCCCCAAGGGATCTTAAGACCTCTGGTGAGTGGAACACCGCATCTGCTCCAATCCAATCGCACAGGACCTGAGACTGCATTAATTAGGGAAGCAGATAACCCAGCCTGATCAGGGGCACAAGTCCCTTCCGGTCCACTCCAGCACCGGGTTCCTTGTGCAAGGAGTCTTAGGACACCCGCAAGGTCCCCCACAGGACCGTCCACGGGATCTTAAGACTGCTGGTGAGTGGAACAAAACTTCTGCCAGGAGGCAGGTTGGAACACCAGATATCTGGGCACCTTCCCTGTCAGAGGAGAGCTTGCCTGCAGAGAGTACTCTGACCACTGAAACTAATGAGAGAGCTAGTTTCCCAGGTCTGCTGATAGAGGCTAACAGAATCACCTGAGGAACAAGCTCTAACCAGAGACAACTATAACAACTAGTTCCAGAGATTACCAGTGGTGAAAGGCAAATGTAAGAATCCTACTAACAGAAATCAAGACCACTCACCATCATCAGAACACAACACTCCCACTTCCCCCAGTTCAGGGCACCCCAACACACCCGAAAAGCTAGACAGGGATTTAAAAGCATATCTCATGCTGATGGTAGAGGACACCAAGAAGGACTTTAATAACTCACTTAAAGAAATACAGGAGAACACAGCTAAACAGGTAGAATACCTTAAAGAGGAAACACAAAAATCCCTTAAAGAATTGCAGGAAAACACAACCAAACAGGTGATGGAATTGAATAAAACCATCCAAGAACTAAAAAGGGAAGTACACAATAAAGAAAACCAAAACTGAGGCAACACTGGAGATATAAACCCTAGGAAAGAAATCTGGAACCATAAAGACTTTTAATTGTAAAAAGACTTTGGATTTTAAAACAGATGGATATTTTAAAAAGATTGAAATTTTAAGAATATGTAAAGAC
The DNA here is from genome assembly GCF_978045245.1 of Mus caroli. Classification (NCBI taxonomy): domain Eukaryota; kingdom Metazoa; phylum Chordata; class Mammalia; order Rodentia; family Muridae; genus Mus; species Mus caroli. The sequence continues at coordinate 20,639,630 of NW_028227258.1, forward strand.
TGTGGGACTTTTAAAGTTATTTAGATAACTCATCAGCAACAAAATACAAGAGATGGAAGAGAGAATCTCAGGTGCAGAAGATTCCATAGAGAACATCCGCACAACAATCAAAGAAAATACAAAATGCAAAAAGACCCTAACTCAAAACATCCAGGAAATCCAGGACACAATGAGAAGACCAAACCTACTGATAATAGTTGATGAGAATGAACATTTTCAACTTAAAGGGCCAGCAAATATCTTCAGCAAAATTATAGAAGAAAACTTCCCAAACCTAAAGAATGACATGCCCATGAACATACAAGAATCCTACAGAACTCCAAATAGACTGGACCAGAAAACAAATTCCTCCCAGCACATAATAATCAGAACAACAAATGCACTAAATAAACACAGAATATTAAAAACAGTAAGGGAGAAAGGTCAAGTAACATATAAAGGCAGGCCTATCAGAATTACTCCAGACTTTACATCAGAGACTATGAAAGCCAGAAGATCCTGGACAGATGTTTTACAGACACTAAGAGAACACAAATGCCAGCCCAGGCTACTATACCCAGCCAAACTCTCAATTACCATAGATGGAGAAACCAAAGTATTCCACGAAAAAAACAAATTCACACATTATCTTTCCACGAATCCAGCCCTTCAGAGGATGATAACAGAAAAAAACCAATACAATGACAGAAATCACACCCTAGAAAAAGCAAGAAGGTAATCCCTCAACAAACAAAAAAGAAGACAGCCACGATAACAGAATGCCAACTCTAACAACAAAAATAAAAGGAAGCAACAATTACTTTTCCTTGATATCTCTTAATATCAATGGACTAAATTCCCCAATAAAAAGACATAGACTAACAGACTGACTCCACAAACCGGACCCAACATTCTGCTGCTTACAGGAAACCCATCTCAGGGAAAAAGACAGACAATACCTCAGAGTGAAAGGCTGGAAAACAATTTCCAAGCAAATGATCTGAAGAAACAAGCTGGAGTAGCCATTCTAATATCTAATAAAATCGACTTCCAACCCAAAGTTATCAAAAAAGACAAGAAGGGACACTTCATATTCATCAAAGGTAAAATCCTCCAAGAGGAACTCTCAATTCTGAATATCTATGCTCCAAATGCAAGGGCAGACACATACATTAAAGAAACTTTAGTAAGGCTCAAAGCACACATTGCACCTCACACAATAATAGTGGGAGACTTCAATACACCACTTTCATCAATGGACAGATCCTGGAAACAGAAACTAAACTGGGACACAGTAAAACTAACAGAAGTGATGAAACAAATACACTTAACAGATATCTACAGAACATTTTATCCTAAAACAAAAAGATATACCTTCTTCTCAGCACCTCACGGGACCTTCTCCAAAATTGACCATATAATTGGTCACAAAACATGCGTCAACAGATACAAAAATATTAAAATTGTCCCATGCATCCTATCAGACTACCATGGACTAAGGCTGATCTTCAATAACAACATAAATAATGGAAAGCCGACATTCAGTTTAATGAAAATGAAGCCACAACATACCCAAAACTATGGGACACAATGAAAGCATTAATAAGAGGAAAACTCATAGCTCTGAGTGCCTCCAAAAAGAAACTAGAGAGAGCACACATTAGCAGCTTGACAACACACCTAAAAGCACTAGAACAAAAGGAAGCAAATTCACCCAAGAGGAGTAGACTGCAGGAAATAATCAAACTCAGGGTCGAAATCAACCAAGTGGAAACAAGAACTGTTCAAAGAATCAACCAATCGAGGAGCTGGTTCTTTGAGAAAATCAACAAGATAGATAAACCCTTAGCTACACTCACTAGAGGGCACAGGGACAGCATCCTAATTAACAAAATCAGAAATGAAAGGGGAGACATAACAACAGAACCTGAAGAAATTCAAAACACCATCAGATCCTTCTACAAAAGGCTATACTCAACAAAACTGGAAAACCTGGATGAAATGGACAAATTTCTAGACAGATACCAGGTATCAAAGTTAAATCAGGCTCTTCCGGTCAGAAAAGCACGGGGGTAGCTAGGGCGCAGAGTCGGCTGACACTCGCCAGCTACCCACAACACCCGCCACAGGATCTTAAGACTTCTGGTGAGTGGAACACAGCTTCTGCTCCAATCAAATTGCGCTCGGGACCTGAGACTGCATTAGTTAGGGAAGCAGAAAACGGCCTGAGTAGGGCCACAGGCCTCATCCGGCCGGAACAGCACCAGTGTAGCTAGAGCGCAGGGTCGGCTGACACCTGCCAGCTACCCACGACCCCCGCCACAGGATTTTGAGACTGCTGGTGAGTGGAACACAGCTTCTGCTCCAGTCCAATCACGCGGGACCTGAGACTGCTCTGGTTGGGGAGGCAGAAATCCGGCCTACGTAGGGCCACAAGCCTCTTCCGGTCAGAAAAGCACCAGGGTAGCTAGGGCGCAGGGTCGGCTGACACTCGCCAGCTACCCACAACACCCGCCACAGGATCTTAAGACTTCTGGTGAGTGGAACACAGCTTCTGCTCCAATCTTTAAACAGTGACAACGACAACAACTAACCCCAGAGATTACCAGATGGCGAAAGGTAAACGTAATAATCTTACTAACAGAAACCAAGACCACTCACCATCATCAGAACCCTGCACTCCCACTTCGCCCAGTCCAGGGCACCCCAACACACCGAAAAAGCTAGACACGGATCTAAAAGCATATCTCCTGATGATGGTAGAGGACTTCAAGAAGGACTTTAATAACACACTTAAAGAAATACAAAGGAACACTGGTAAACAGGTAGAAGACAATAAAGAGGAAGCACAAAAATCCCTTAAAGAATTGCAGGAGAACACTGCTACAGAGTTACAAATCCTTAAAGAAAAACAGGATAACCTAATCAAACAGGTAGAAGTCCTTAATGAAAAACAGGAAAACACATCCAAACAGATGATGGAAATGAACAAAACCATACTAGACCTAAAAAGGGAAGTAGACACAATAAAGAAAACCCAAAATGAGGCAACACTGGAGATAAAAACCCTAGGAAAGAAATCTGGAACCATAGATACGAGCATCAGCAACAGAATACAAGAGATGGAAGAGAGAATCTCAGGTGCAGAAGATTCCATAGAGAACATTGGCACAACAATCAAGGAAAATGTAAAATGCAAAAAGATCCTAACTCAAAACATCCAAGAAATACAGGACACAATGAGAAGACCAAACCTACGGATAATAGGAGTGGATGAGAATGAAGATTTTCAACTCAAAGGACCAGCAAACATCTTCAACAAAATTATAGAAGAAAACTTCCCAAATCTAAAGAAAGAGATGCACATGAACATACAAGAAGCCTACAGAACTCCAAATAGACTGGACCAGAAAAGAAATACCTCCCGACACATAATAATCAGAACAACAAATGCTCTAAATAAAGATAGAATACTAAAAGCAGTAAGAGAAAAAGGCCAAGTAACATATAAAGGCAAGCCTATCAGAATTACACCAGATTTTTCACCAGAGACTATGAAAGCCAGAAGATCCTGGACGGATGTTATACAGACACTAAAAGAACACAAATTCCAGCCCAGGCTACTATACCCAGCCAAACTCTCAATTAACATAGATGGAGAAACCAAAGTATTCCATGACAAAACCAAATTCACACATTATCTCTCCACGAATCCAGCCCTTCAAAGGATAATAACAGAAAAAAAACAATACAAGGACAGGAACCACGCCCTAGAAACTACAAGAAGGTAATCCCTCAACAAACCTAAAAGAAGACAGCCACAAGAACAGAATGCCAACTTTAACAACAAAAATAACAGGAAACAACAATTACTTTTCCTTAATATCTCTTAATATCAATGGACTCAACTCCCCGATAAAAAGACATAGACTAACAAACTGGCTACACAAACAAGACCCAACATTTTGCTGCTTACAGGAAACTCATCTCAGAGAAAAAGATAGACACTACCTCAGAATGAAAGGCTGGAAAACAATTTTCCAAGCAAATGGCATGAAGAAACAAGCTGGAGTAGCCATTCTAATATCTGATAAGATTGACTTCCAACCCAAAGTCATTAAAAAAGACAGGGAGGGACACTTCATACTCATCAAAGGTAAAATCCTCCAAGAGGAACTATCAATCCTGAATATCTATGCTCCAAATACAAAGGCAGCCACATTCATTAAAGAAACTTTAGTAAATCTCAAAGCACACATTGCACCTCATACAATAATAGTGGGAGACTTCAACACACCACTTTCACCAAAGGACAGATCGTGGAAACAGAAACTAAACAGGGACACAGTGAAACTAACAGAAGTTATGAATCAAATGGATCTGGCAGATATCTACAGAACATTCTATCCTAAAACAAAAGGATATACCTTCTTCTCAGCACCTCATGGTACTTTCTCCAAAATTGACCACATAATTGGTCACAAAACAGGCCTCAACAGATACAAAAATATTGAAATTGTCCCATGCATCCTATCAGATCACCATGGACTAAGGCTGATCTTCAATAACAAAATAAATAATAGAAAGCCAACCTTCACGTGGAAACTGAACAACACTCTTCTCAATGATTCCTTGGTCAAGGAAGGAATAAAGAAAGAAATTAAGGACTTTTTAGAGTTCAATGAAAATGAAGCCACAACATACCCAAACTTATGGGACGCAATGAAAGCATTTCTAAGAGGAAAACTCATAGCTCTGAGTGCTTCCAAAAGAAAACTAGAGAGAGCACACATTAGCAGCTTGACAACATACCTAAAAGCACTAGAACAAAAGGAAGCAAATTCACCCAAGAGGAGTAGACGGCAGGAAATAATCAAACTCAGGGGCGAAATCAACCAAGTGAAAACAAGAAGAACTATGGGATTTTCTTTGAGAAAATCAACAAGATAGATAAACCCTTAGCCAGACTCACTAGAGGGCACAGGGAAAGCATCCTAATTAACAAAATCAGAAATGAAAAAGGAGACATAACAACAGATCCTGAAGACATCCAAAACACCATCAGATCCTTCTACCAAAGGCTATACTCAACAAAACTGGAGAACCTGGATGAAATGGAGAAGTTCCTAGACAGATACCAGGTTACCAAAGTTGAATCAAGATCAGGTTAATGATCTAAACAGCCCTATATCCCCCAAAGAAATAGAAGCAGTCATTAATAGTCTCCCAACTAAAAAAAGCCCAGGACCAGATGGGTTTAGTGCAGAGTTCTATCAGACCTTCAAAGAAGATCTAATCCCAGTTCTTCACAAACTATTCCACAAAATAGAAACAGAAGGTACTCTACCCAACTCATTCTATGAAGCCACAATTACTCTGATACCTAAACCACAAAAAGACCCAACAAATATAGAAAACTTCAGACCAATATCCCTTATGAATATTGATGCAAAAATCCTCAATAAAGTTCTTGCTAACCGAATCCAAGAACACATCAAAACAATCATCCATCCTGACCAAGTAGGTTTCATCCCAGGGATGCAGGGATGGTTCAATATACGGAAATCCATCAACGTAATCCAGTATATAAACAAACTCAAAGACAAAAACCACATGGTCATCTCGTTAGATGTGGAAAAAGCATTTGACAAGATCCAACACCCATTCATGATAAAAGTCTTGGAAAGATCAGGAATTCAAGGCCCATACCTAAACATGATAAAAGCAATCTACAGCAAACCAGTAGCCAACATCAAAGTAAATGGTGAGAAGCTTGAAGCAATCCCTCTAAAATCAGGGACTAGACAAGGCTGTCCACTTTCTCCATACCTATTCAACATTGTACTTGAAGTCCTAGCCAGAGCAATTCGACAACAAAAGGAGATCAAAGGGATACAAATTGGAAAAGAGGAAGTCAAAATATCACTTTTTGCAGATGATATGATAGTATATATAAGTGACCCTAAAAATTCCACCAGAGAACTCCTAAGCCTGATAAACAGCTTCGGTGAAGTAGCTGGATATAAAATTAACTCAAACAAATCAATGGCCTTTCTCTACACAAAGAATAAACAGGCTGAGAAAGAAATTAGGGAAACAACACCCTTCTCAATAGTCACAAATAATATAAAATATCTTGGCGTGACTCTAACTAAGGAAGTGAAAGATCTGTATAATAAAAACTTCAAGTCTCTGAAGAAAGAAATTATAGAAGATCTCAGAAGATGGAAAGATCTCCCATGCTCATGGATTGGCAGGATCAACATTGTAAAAATGGCTATCTTGCCAAAAGCAATCTACAGATTCAATGCAATCCCCATCAAAATTCCAACTCAATTCTTCAACGAATTAGAAAGTGCAATCTGCAAATTCATCTGGAATAACAAAAAACCTAGGATAGCAAAAACTCTTCTCAAGGATAAAAGAACCTCTGGTGGAATCACCATGCCTGACCTAAAGCTCTACTACAGAGAAATTGTGATAAAAACTACATGGTACTGGTATAGTGACAGACAAATAGACCAATGGAATAGAATTGAAGACCCAGAAATGAACCCACACACCTACAGTCACTTGATCTTCGACAAGGGAGCTAAAAACATCCAGTGGAAGAAAGACAGCATTTTCAACAAATGGTGCTGGCACAACTGTTAACATGTTGTTAACATGTAGAAGAATGTGAATCGATCCATTCCTATCTCCTGTACTAAGGTCAAGTCTAAGTGGATCAAGGAACTTCACATAAAACCAGAGACACTGAAACTTATAGAGGAGAAAGTGGGGAAAAGCCTTGAAGATATGGGCACAGGGGAAAAATTCCTGAATAGAACAGTAATGGCTTGTGCTGTAAGATCGAGAATTGACAAGTGGGACCTCATGAAACTGCAAAGCTTCTGCAAGGCTAAAGACACCATCAATAAGACAAAAAAACCACCAACAGATTGGGAAAGGATCTTCACCTATCCTAAATCAGATAAGGGACTAATATCCAATATTTATAAAGAACTCAAGAAGGTAGACTCCAGAAAGTCAAATAACCCCATTAAAAAATGGGGCTCAGAACTGAACAAAGAATTCTCACCTGAGGAATACCGAATGGCAGAGAAGCACCTGAAAAAATGTTCAACATCCTTAATCATCAGGGAAATGCAAATCAAAACAACCCTGAGATTCCACCTCACACCAGTCAGAATGGCTAAGATCAAAAATTCAGGTGACAGAAGATGCTGGCGAGGATGTGGAGAAAGAGGAACACTCCTCCATTGTTGGTGGGATTGCAAGCTTGTACAACCACTCTGGAAATCAGTTTGGCGGTTCCTCAGAAAATTGGACATAGTCCTACCGGAGGATCCAGCAATACCTCTCCTGGGCATATATCCAGAAGATGTCCCAACCGGTAAAAAGGACACATGCTCCACTATGTTCATAGCAGCCCTATTTATAATAGCCAGAAGCTGGAAAGAACCCAGATGTCCCTCAACAGAGGAATGGATACAGAAATTATGGTACATTTACACAATGGAGTACTACTCAGCTATTAAAAAGAATGAATTTATGAAATTCCTAGCCAAATGGATGGACCTGGAGGGCATCATCTTGAGTGAAGTAACACAATCACAAAAGAACTCACACAATATGTATTCACTGATAAGTGGATATTAGCCCAAAACTTAGGATACCCAAGATATGAGATACAATTTGCTAAACGCATGAAACTCAGGAAGAATGAAGACCAAAGTGTGGACACTGTGCCCCTTCTTAGAATTGGGAACAAAACACCCAGGGAAGGAGTTACAGAGACAAAGTTCGTAGCTGTGATGAAAGGATGCACCATTTAGAGACTGCCGTATCCAGGGATCCATCCCATAAGCAGCTTCTAAACGCTGACACCATTGCATACACTAGCAAGATTTTGCTGAAAGGACCCAAATATAGCTGTCTCTTGTGAGACGATGCCGGGGCCTAGCAAACACAGGAGTGGATGTTCACAGTCAGCTATTGGATGTATCACAGGGCTCCCAATGGAGAAGCTAGAGAAAGTACCCAAGGAGCTAAAGGGATCTGCAACACTATTGTTGGAACAACATGATGTACTAACCAGAACCCCGGAGCTCTTGTCTCTAGCTGCATATGTATCGAAAGATGGTCTAGTCGGCCATCAATGGAAAGAGAGGCCCATTGGACTTGCAAACTTTATATGCCCCAATATAGGGGAATGCCAGGGCCAAAAGAATGGGAATGGGTGGGTAGGGAAGTGGGGGGCGCTATGGGGGACTTTTGGGATAACATTGGAAATGTAATTGAGGAAAATATGTAATAAAAATATTAAAAATTTAGAAAAAAAAAAGAAAATGAATAAAATATTGAAGTGTAAAAAAAAAAAAAAAAGTTAAATCAGGGTCAAGTTAAGGATCTAAACACTCCCATATCCCCTAAAGAAATAGAAGAAGTCTCCCAGCCAAAAAAAGCCTAGGACCAAATGGGTTTAGTGCAGAGTTCTATGAGACCTTCAAAGAAGATCTAATCCCAATTCTTCACAAACTATTCCACAAAATAGAAACAGAAGGTACTCTACCCAACTCATTCTATGAAACCACAATTGCTCTGATACCTAAACCACAGAAAGATCCATCAAAGATAGAGAACTTCAGATCAATTTCCCTTGTGAATATCGATGAAAAAAGACTCAATAAAATTCTCGCTAACGGAATCCAAGAACACATTAAAACAATCATCCATCCTGACCAAGTAAGTTTTATTCCAGGCATGCAGGGAGGTTTAATATATGGAAATCCATCAACTTAATCAATTATATAAACAAACTCAAAGACAAAAACCACATGATCATCTCCTTAGAAGTTGAAAAAGCATTCGACAAGATCCAACACCCATTCATGATAAAAGTCTTGGAAAGATCAGGAATTTAAGGCCCATACCTAAACATGATAAAAGCAATCTACAGCAAACCAGTAGCCAACATCAAAGTAAATGGTGAGAACCTGGAAGCAATCCCACTAAAATCAGGGACTAGACAAGGCTGCCCATTTTCTCCCTACCTATTCAACATTGTACTTGAAGTCCTAGCCAGAGCAATTCATCAACAAAAGGAGATCAAGGGGATACAAGTTGGAAAAGATGAACTCAAAATATCACTTTTTGAAGATGATATGATAGTATATATAAGTGACCCTGAAAATTCCACCAGAGAACTCCTAAACCTGATAAACAGCTTCAGAGAAGTAGCTGGATATAAAAGTAACTCAAACAAGTCAATGGCCTTTCTCTACACAAAGATGAACAGGCTGAGAAAGAAATTAGGGACACAACATCCTTCACAATAGTCACAAATAATATAAAATACCTTGTCGTGACTCTAACTAAGGAAGTGAAAGATCTGTATGATAAGAACTTCAAGTCTCTCTAGAAAGAAATTAAAGAAGATCTCAGAATATGGAAAGATCTCCCATGCTCATGGATTGACAGGATCAACATTGTAAAAATGGCGATCTTGCCAAAAGCAATCTACAGATTCAATGCAATCCCCATCAAAATTCCAACTCAATTCTTCAACGAATTAGAAAGAACAATCTTCAAATTCATCTGGAGTAACAAAAAAACCTAGGATAGCAAAAACTCTTCTCAAGGATAAAAGAACCTCTGGTGGAATCACCATGCCGGACCTAAAGCTTTACTACAGAGCAATTGTGATAAAAAAAAAAAAAAAAAAAAAAAAAAAAAAAAAAAAAAAAAAAAACTGCATGGTACTGGTATAGTGACAGACAAGTAGACCAATGGAATAGAATTGAAGACCCAGAAATGAACCCACCACCTATGGTCACTTGATCTTTGACAAGGGAGCTAAAACCATCCAGTGGAAGAAAGACAGCATTTTCAACAAATGGTGCTGGCACAACTGGTTGTTATCATGTAGAAGAATGTGAATGGATCCAATCCTATCTCCTTGTACTAAGGTCAAATCTAAGTGGATCAAGGAACTCCACATAAAAACAGAGACACTGAAACTTATAGAGGAGAAAGTGGGGGAAAACCTTGAAGATATGGTCACAGGGGAAAAATTCCTGAGCAGAACAGCAATGGCTTGTGTTTTAAGATCTAGAATCAACAAATGGGACCTCATGAAACTGCAAAGCTTCTGCAAGGCAAAAGACACTTTCAATAAGACAAAAAGGCAACCAACAGATTGGGAAAGGATCATTACCTATCCTAAATCAGATAGGGGACTAATATCCAATATATATAAAGAACTCAAGAAAGTGGATTCCAGAAAATCAAATAACCCCATTAAAAAATGGGGCTCAGAGCTGAACAACGAATTCTCACCTGAGGAATACCAAATGGCAGAGAAGCACCTGAAAAAATGTTCAGCATCCTTAATCATCAGGGAAATGCAAATCAAAACAACCCTGAGATTCCATCTCACACTAGTCAGAATGACTAAGATCAAAAATTCAGGTGACAGCAGATGCTGGCAGGGTGTGGAGAAAGAGGAACACTCCTCCATTGTTGGTGGGATTGCAAGCTTGTACAACCACTCTGAAAATCAGTCTGACAGTTCCTCAGAAAATTGGACATAGTACTACTGGAGGATCCCGCAATACCTCTCCTGGGCATATATCCAGAAGATGTTCCAACAGGTAAGAAGGACACATGCTCCACTATGTTCATAGCAGCCTTATTTATAATAGCCAGAAGCTGGAAAGAACTCAGATGCCCCTCAACAGAGGAATGGATACAAAAAATGTGGTACATTTACACAATGGAGTACTATTCAGCTATTAAAAACAATGAATTTATGAAATTCCTAGGCAAATGGTTGGACCTGGAGGGCATCATCCTGAGTGAGGTAACACAATCACAAAAGAACTCAAATCATATGTACTCACTGATAAGTGGATATTAGCCCAGAAACTTAGTATACCCGAGATATAAGATACAATTTGCAAAACACATGAAACTGAAGAAGGACGAAGACGAAAGTGTGGACACTTTGCCCCTTCTTAGAATTTGGAACAATCACCCATGGAAGGAGTTACAGAAACAAAGTTTAGAGCTGAGACAAAAGGATGGACCATCTAGAGACTGCCATATTCAGGGATCCATCCCATAATCAGCCTTTGAACGATGACACCATTGCATACACTAGCAAGATTTTGCTGAAAGGACCCAGATATAGCTGTCTCTTTTGAGACAAAGCCGGGGCCTAGCAAACACAGAAGTGGATGCTTACAGTCAGCTATTGGATGGATCACAGGGCCCCCAATGGAGGAGCTTGAGAAAGTATCCAAGGAGCTAAAGAGATCTGCAACCCTGTAGGTGCAACAACATTATGAACTAATCAGTACCCCGGAGCTCTTGACTCTAGCTGCATATGTATCAAAAGATGGCCTAGTCAGCCATCACTGGAAAGAGAGACCCAATGGACATGCAAATGTTATATGCCCCAGTACAGGGGAACGCCAGGGCCAAAAAGTGGGAATGGGTGGGTACGGGAGTGGGGGGGGGGTATGGGGGACTTTGGGGATAGCATTGGAAATGTAACTGAGGAAAATACTTAATATAAAAAATATTTTTAAAAAAAATGGGTCACAGAGCTAAACAAAGAATTCTCAACTGAAGAACACTGAATGGCTGTGAAGCACCTGAAATAAATGTTCAACATCCTTAAACATCAGGGAAATGAAAATCAAAACATTTCACAACCTCACACCAGTCAGAATGGCTAAGATCAAAAATTCAGGTCAAAGTAAATGCTGGAGAGGATGTGGAAAAAGAGGAACACTTCTCCATTGGTGGTGGGATTGCAAGATTGTACAACCACTCTGGAAGTCAATCTGGTGGTTCCGCAGATAATTGGACATAGTACTACTGGAAGATCCAGCAATACCTCTCCTGGGCATATACCCAAAAGATGTTCCAACTGGTAATATGGACACATGTTCCACTATGTTCATAGCAGCCTTATTTATAATAGCCAGAATCTAGAAAGAACCCAGATGTCCCTCAACAGAGGAATGGATACAGAAAATGTGGTACATTTACACAATGGAGTACTACTCAGCTATTAAAAACAATGAATTTATGAAATTCCTAGGCAAATTCATGGATCTGGAGGGTATCATCCTTAGTGAGGTAACCCAATAACAAAAGAAGTCACTTGATATGCACTCACTGATAAGTGGATATTAGCCCAGAAACTTAGAATACCCAAGATACAATTTGCAAAACACAAGAAAATCAAGAAGAAGGAAGACTGTGTGGATGCTTCTTTCCTCCTCAGAATAGGGAACAAAATACCCATGGAAGGAGTTACAGATACAAATTTGGAGCTAAGACAAAAGAATGGACTCCAGAGAGTACCCCACCTGGGGATCCATCCCATAATCAGCCACCAAACCCAGACACTATTGCATATGCCAGCAAGATTTTGCTGACATGACCCTGATATAGCTGTCTTGTATCAGGCTATGCCCGTGCCTGGCAAATACAGAAGTGGATACTCACAGTCATCTATAGGATAGAACACAGGGACCTCAATGGAGGAGATAGAGAATGTACCCAGGGAGCTTAAGGGGTCTGCAACCCTATAGGTGGAACAACAATATGAACTAACCAGTACCCCAGATCTCGTGTCTCTAGCTGCATATGTATCAGAAGATGGGCTAGTCGGCCATCATTGGGAAGATAGGCCCCTTGGTCCTACAAACTTTATATGCCCCAGTATAGGGGAATGCCAGGGCCAAGAAGTGGGAGTGAGTGGGTAGGGGAGCATGGTGGGGGGAGGGTATAGGGAACTTTACGGATAGCATTTGAAATGTAATAAAGAAAATATCTAATAAAATTAAACGTAAAAAAATGAATGTGAGAATGAAGAGCAATGAGGATACAAAATGTATCAAAATGTTTTTTATTGAACATCAATTCAGATTGGAATAGTTGGTGTTGAAAATATGGATGTCCTTTAACAGAAATTAAGAAAATAATTGATGGAAAGAGATATTAAACGAACACTAAAGATATTCAAAATTTAATAAGGACATACTTTCAAAGCCTTTGTCCCAACAAAGAGAAATTATTAAAAAGAGAGAGGATGCACTCCTTGACAATCTTACCACCAAAGTTAAATCAAGATAAAAGGAACAATAAATTCTCCAATAATTCCAATGAAATGGAAAATGTCATCAAAAATCTGCCAGCTACAAACCTCAGGGCGTAATGAATTCAGCATAGACGTCTATACAGCTTTCGAATGAGAGCTAACACAAATACTCTTCAAACTACTGTGTAAAGTAGTAACTGACAAAACATATACAAAATCTTTGTATGAAACCACTACACTATTGTACTAATATCAAACCTGAAGACTCCAACCAAAAAGAAAACTATAGAGCAGTATCTTTTGTGAGCATACATGCAATACTTCTCAAATAATAATACACTGAATTCAAGATCACATTAAAATATTAAACACCATGATAAAGTTGACATCATCACAGAAATGCAAGGAGGGTTCAATATACATATATCAATTAAACCCAATCCAACACATAACAAACTAAAGTACAGAAATTACATTGTTTCAAGGTCACAGAAAATATATTAAACAACATCCAGTATCATTTCATGATCAAACTTCTAGAAAGATTAGAAATACAAGGCATATACCTCAACATAATAAAGTACATTTACAACAAGCCCACAATAAACACATTGGAAAAAGAAATTCAAAAGTACTTCCCTAAAATCAGGAACAAGACTGGAATGTCCACATTCTCCATCCCTATACAACATACTACTTAATATCTTAGCTAGAGTAAAAAGGCAACTGAAAGAAATAAATGGAATAAAAATAGGAAAGGGAGATGACAAAGCATACTTATTTGCAGACAATATGATTTTATATCCTAAAGACTCCACAAAGAAACTTCTATAGCTGAAAAACACTTTCAACAAAGCAGCGGGATACAAAATTAATGCTTAAAACTCAGTAGCAGCCGGGCGTGGTGGCGCACGCCTTCCATCCCAGCACTTGGGAGGCAGAGGCGGGCGGATTTCTGAGTTCGAGGCCAGCCTGGTCTACAAAGTGAGTTCCAGGACAGCTAGGGATATACAGAGAAACAAAAACAAAAAACAAAAACAACAACAACAACAACAAAAACAAAACAGAAAAATCTCAGTAGCCTCTCTATACAAATAACTAACATACTGGGAAATGAAACATAGAAAGAACATCTTTCACCTGTCCATAATTGCCTCAAAGAAAAATATATATCTTGAAACAACTCTTAACAAGCAATTAAAAGACTTGTAAAAATTTTTTAAAAATTGACATTGAGAAAGAAATTGAAGAAGACAACAGAAGATGGACAGACTTCCCATGCTCATGGATTTATAAGATTAATGATGTGAAAATGGCCATCTTACCCAAAGCAATCTATAAATTCAATGTAATGTCTATGAAAATTATAAAACAATTCTTTACAAAAAATAAAATCCTACTTCATATGGAAACACAAAAATCCCAGAATAACTAAAACAATTATGAACACTAAGGAACCTGCTGGAGGCATATACCCCCATATTCCTAGTGGTATTACAGAACTATAGTAATAAGAACAACATGATAGTTCTGTAAAAATAAATGTGTTGATCAGTGATAGTGATTGAATACCCAAACCTAAGTCCAGATACCAATGGATATGACTTTTCACAAGGAAGCCAAACAGGCACAGTGGGGGAAAGGCTGCCTCTTCAACAGACGCTGCTGTGCAAACTGGGTAACTGCATGAACAAGAATGCATATATATCAGTGTTTATAAGCCTGCACAAAATTCAACTCCAAATAGATTAAGGACTTCAACATAAAATCAAATACCCTGCATCTGATAGTTTGAAAACAAACTAAGGAATGTGCCTGAACTCACTGGAACAGGAAAGGACTTTCTGAACATGAAAAGACTTTCTAAACAGACCATAATAGCAAAGGAAGTAAAATAAACAATTAATAAATGGGACCACTTCGTGTTAAAAAGATTCTGTACAGCAAAGGACACCATAATTAATCGAAACAGGTCACCTCCAGAATGAAAAAATCCATACCAATTATACTTTTACCAATCTTAGTATCTAGAATGTGTAGAGAACTCAGAAAACTAAATATCAAAAAAACTGAATAAAGCAATTAAATTTTGGGGTCTGGAACTAAACAGTCCCTAAAAGGTGAAACACAGATGACTGAGAAACACTTTGAAAACTGTTCAACATCCTGAGCTCTCAGGGAAATGGAAACTGAAACTACTTTGAGATTTTATAGTACCCAATCGGAATGGTCAAGATTCATACAGACGAATCACAATAGACATTGGTGAGGATGTGGGTAGAGGAGCATTTTCTCATTGCTGGTGGGGTACAAATTGGCACAGCAAGTATAGAAATCAGTGTGGAGGTTTCTCAAAAAGCTGAAAATCAATCTAGCGCAAAATCCAGCTGCACCACTCTTAGGTCGATGTCCAAAGGACTCCTCATCTTACTGCAGAGCCGCTTGCTGATCCATGCTTGTTGGTGCTAGGCTTATAATTACCAGAGACGGAAAACAGCTCAGATTTCCATCACCTGATGAAGCTGAACTACATTTATGTAGTAGAATATTATCCAGGTGCTCAGAAAAAATGAAATTTACAGATAAATGGATAGAGCTATAAAAAAAAATCATCCTAAGAGTGAAGTAACGCAGACCCAGAAAGGCAAACAATGCATGTTTTCTCTTTGTTTGGAGGCCGTGAGGGTGGGAGGTCAAAATAGGGTCTTTTTATGTAGCACCTGATGTCCTAAAACTCACTATATAGACCAGGCTGATCTTGAATTTAAGAGATCTGTCTGTCTCTACCTCCCAAGTGCTGAGATTAAAGGCAGGCACCACTATGCCCAGCTGTATGTTTTCTTATATATCAATGTTAGCTTTATGTTTTAGATATGTGTGTCTCATTTAGAATATTCAGAAAAGTTTGTTAGCTAGTAAGAGATTATGGGAAGGGGGGGCTATTGGATACGATGTTATAAAGGGATAAAGGAGAAATTAGAACAGGAAGATTGAAGGGCCCAGGTGAGAGGCAGGATAGAGGAGGGATTATGGGGAAGGATAAATAACAGGTGGAGGCTTTTCAAAAAGCCATAAGGAACACTACTACTGAAGAAGTGTTCTAAATATACATGTACATAAAGGAATTTTAATGAATTCACCATTTAATGGGAAGACAATGCCCCATCTAGACATCATGTACTGCAAAGTAAAACCCCTGGTATCAGGAATCGGTTACACCATTTTCAGTCATAGGACAAAGGGGTCTTGCAGGCCCCCAAACACTAATAGGTATTGCCAAGGTTATTATTTACTCTCCATTTTAAAACCCTATTGATAAAGACAACATATAATTACAGCATAGAACATGGAAAAATATAGCTGGTACTCAACTGGAAGTTTCACTCCTACTGGCTATTGTCCACAGCCCTAGAAAGTACCATAAACACTACCACAGGAAAGAGTAATCACCAGTCTATGAAACCTGTAAACTATAACAACCTCCCTTCAAGGTATGCCCATTATTGTGACTGTGCCATGAATATTAGGGAAATAACCAATCACATTTGATTGGGTTTAAGGACCGCTCTATGAGATAGAATGTATACATGATCCTGTTACTGAGGACAGGAACTAAAGACTATGTAAGTCCTGGGCCCAGAAAGAAACCTACTACTATTACGCTCCTAAATGAACACAGCAGTTAACAGGAATTCTGATGACATATTCCTACACCCTTAAAAGAGTGAATCACTCAACCCTTGCCAGAGAAGCTTATCCTTGCAGTACACAGTAATTATACAAAGACCCACAACTAGACAATGTTAGAGATAATGGAACCCCTCAGCCCTGAATGGGATGTTTTTAACACACCTGTCAACTCAAGGTTCACTCAGGTGTCCATGTAGAAAATGGGGCAGAAAGGTCGAAAGAGATATAGGTGGTGAGTGATTTCTTAGGAAAACAATATTTTTCAGACATAGCAGGACAGTTGAACATATGTACTCACAGAGACTGTGATGGCATGCATGTGTCCTCACAAGCTCAAGACAATTAAAAAATCTCAGCATGAAGCAGAAGTGGACGTAAAGTCCCACCCAGAGGCTATTTATAAATGATAGCTTCTAGGATATGAAAATTACATGGGGTTTGAGGCTTTTGTCTTGTTCTCGAGAGAGAAAAAAAAAGAGTATGAAGTTGGATTAGTAGTAAGTAGAGAGGATCTTGGAGGAATTAGGGAATAGGAAAGAAGATGAAAAAATAATGTATGAAATTTTCAAAGAATAAGGGGAAAAAAGAGAAAAATGGGAAAACGAACAGTTCTGATAGAACTCTGAAAATCTCAAAGCCTGTGGATGATCGCCCAACAGCAGAGAGAAATGCAAAGCGTGACACCATCTGGCAGGAAGACATTTGAGAGAGTCCTCGCTGAGATGTCATCTTCTAATTGCCTCATCTGCATTTGAATCATGACAAAGAAAATGAAGAAGATAATCTCTATGGGGTAAAAAAGTAAACTTGTAACTGAAGGCAGAGTTAACCAAGTCTTTCAAAGTTTCAAACTTCAGGACAACAAGCAGCATGTTGTTAGATACAACTAAAAAGATCATGGACCTGGTGCCTAGGTTGTAGCAACTTGAATGAGAATGGCACTCAAAGTCTCATATGTTACTTGATAAAATCCTTACGTAGGATTAAACAGATTAGGAGGTGTGGCCTTACTGGAGGCTCGCTCTCTCTTTCTCTCTCTCTCTCTCTCTCTCTCTCTCTCTCTCTCTCTCTCTCTCTCTCTCTCCCTCCCTCCCTCCCTCCCTCCCTTCCTCCCTCTCTCTTTTTCTCATTCTCTCTCCCCTCACTCCAGTGCCTGCTGCCCTCAAGTCAAGATATAAAGCTCTCAGCTATTGCTCCACCACCATGCCTCCTTGCTGCCCTTTCACCATGCATCCTAACATGATGATAATGCATTAACACTCTAAAGCTGTAAGCAATGCCCCAGTTAAATATTTTCTTCTATAATTTGCTTTGTTCCTGTTATCTTTGTTAGCTTGCAGGCGATTCCACTAGGCTCCTTCCAGAGACTCCCAAAGACTTACCATCATCAACTGCTATTACCTCCAGCCACCAGGTGCAGGTTGGTTATAGGACCACTTGCCACCCCGGGTCTCTCGTTTCCCTCCCTTTTTCTGTTCTCAGCTGTTCCCAGCCAGTTTCTCTCCCTTTCTGTCGTTCTGTCCTTCTCTGTCTCACCACCACCACCACCATCTCTGCTCTCATGGCTCTGCTCCAATCTGTCTGCCTCTACCCCTTATCTAGGCCCTCACTCCCTGTCTTTCCCTCAAATAAACCTTCTTTATACCAGATTTATTACATGGTATGGGCCCACCAGGTACTCCCCCCACCCATGCTGCATTATATATCATAACAATCTCTTTACAGAAATAGTCTAACTAAAATAGCATCCAAAGGTAACATCAGTAGTCATCTGCCATTGATTTCTGCATTTCTTTTAAAGACAGCTTTTTACTGAGCCTGGAACTCAATGACTCATCTAAACTGGTTGCCAAGCAAACCCTGAAGCTCTGCTCCTGTAGCACTGGGATTATAAGAGAGCCTGCATCTAGTTTTTAATGTGAATATTAAAGATCAATTCAGATCTTCACAATAAGCACTGTGCCTACTGAGCCATCATTTTTGCCACTATAAGTATGTAAACTCCTGTACATGATTTTTAAGCCAGAACTAAGAAGCACTAGACTATCAAACTGGTCTATAATTTTAGATCTACTGCTATTCCTGGGGAGGCATGAACAAAAATCTACTCGCTGCAGAAAGGGAACCAACGTTACATCTTCCCTTTAACAACCTGTGTCCTAACTAGCTTCCTTCCTAGATGGATGTACTTAACCAAAGGAAGTTCTATATAAATACCATCAAATAAAGAAATATGGTTGATATAATGACCCAAAAATACAATTCTAGAGAGAAATCTGTACCATAATTACAAAGTTTGGGATGGTCTCATCATTGAATCTTTTAAAAATAGTAAATAAATAAACCAACCAACAAACAAATTTCTAAAAGCAAAATAAGCTTGCATTGGTATTTATGTTCTAGAGAGATGAAGACCTAACATGTATTGCATAACACTATGAAAATCAAGCATCATTTCTATAAGAAATTTGTATAATTTGAGCTTCAAGAAAAATCTAATTCATTCTCATAACATCAGGAATGGAAAAAGAAGGATAATAAATTGTTGCTTTGGCAAGTAAGCAACTAACTTCATTTTCTCCATCTCTATCAATCAGTATATAAGTTGATGAACCATTTTCTTAAATACTGACATCAGATATGCCTCAAGTTTTGGATTTTTTGAGTTCAGAGAAATTGGAGTATGTGTGTATACAAGGAGATATATTATAGATAGGACCTAAGTCCAACAAAAAAATGTAGTTTTGTTTTTTATATGATTTGTACACATAGCCTGAAAGAAACTTTACCAAATTTTAACATACCTGTATTTTTATTGTAACCTGACGCCTGACATCAACAATAGAATTTTACACTTGTAACAACGATTGGCACTCAAAAGTGTTATACTTTTGAACCATTTCAGATTTAGAGTTTCACAATAGGATGCTTAACTAAAAATTAGCTTAAAGTTTACTATGTTCAAAAATGCCTTCTACATAAATATATGGCCGAAGCTCTGTCAGATGGTAATTATTTGCATATTTCTGAAATTAAAGCAAATGAAGAGGGTATAAGATCTAAAATTTGGACCCTCTACTTAGAATGCTTTATATTTATTGTAACAAGTAGAAATGCAAAGGGAAGTGTCACAAATGCAGCTAGACATTGACTGCAGTTCAGGGGGTAACAGAAATATAAATAGGTCTTGCTTAGAAAAGCCCCTCTTCCCTGGAAAGGCAATACCAGAACAGTTTGGCATGGTGATACACACAACCTCTTAGCACTGAGAATGGTGCTCAGGTACACTGAGTAGGAGATCGGACAGCAGTCAATTTGAGGCCAGCCTGGGATACATAGCAAGTGAGTGTGAGGCTAGTCTGGGATACATAGCAAGTGAGTGTGAGGCTAGCCTAAGATACATAACAAGTGCAAAGATAGTCAGTGCTACACAGAAAGACTTTCTCTCAAAATAATAAGGAAAATCAAGTAAAAATAGAAGTAGACTCTCAACTGTAATTATATAATTTCAAGTTTGGCAAACCCTCAAAGGTCATTAACACATGTATGTTATAGAATAAGTAATATATACATCCATTTGAGCTAAGTACTTCCTCCTGTTACTAAATATAATGAATATCAGGCAGAATCAATGGGCTTCAAATTTAAAACTTCATAGTGCATACATAAAACTCAAAATATTTCATGCATTTCGATGCTAAATTTGAAATCTAAGTTGGAATATTTTAAATTTAATAAGCAAGTTTAAATGAGTAAGTTGAAGAAAAAAATTTTAACACTTACAATAATAACATTTTTAGGTAACTTCCTGATTTTGAGTGTTTATTTTAATCTGAAATAACAAAATTATAATTGCAAATCCTGAGAATATTCAAGCTTGAATCAGAACTGTACCTTTAGAACAAGGTACTAAATATAAAATTTCCAAATATGTAATAACTATGAAATATAGACATGCATGCTAGATAATCAAGCCTTTGAAATGATTCATCTGAACTGGATGTGCTTAAGAAAAATCCCCCTACAGAGCTGTTTTCAAAGTAGCTTTCGCCAGAGACAAAGTTGTCCCAAATTACATTCTCACCATATATTACTGAGCATTGGAAGTGAACACAATGAAGGCCAATAGAAAATGCTGGTTTAGTGACCCAGTCTCAATTTCTCAGAAAACTGAGTTAATAAAAGCACATAAGAACAATGTGCAAGGGGCTGGAGAGATGGCTCAGCGGGTAAGAGCACTGACTGCTCTTCTGAAGGTCCTGAGTTCAAATCCCAGCAACCACATGGCTCACATCCAGATAATGAGATCTGACGCCCTCTGACGCCCTCTGACGCCCTCTTCTGGAGTGTCTGAAAACAGCTACAGTGTACTTACATATAATAAATAAATCTAAAGATAAATCTATAAAAAAACATATATGTATCAAAAGATGGCCTAGTCGGCCATCACTGCAAAGAGAGGCCCATTGGACTTTCAAACTTTATATGCCCCAGTACAGGGGAACCCCAGGGCCAAAAAGGGGGAGTGGGTGGGTAGGGGATTGGGGGGGTGGGTATGGGGGACTTTTGGGATAGCATTGAAAATGTAAACGAGGAAAATATCTAATAAAAAAATAAATTAAAAAAAAGAAATAAAAAAAGAACAAAGTGCAAAATAAAACATTCCTATAATTACTAAGGGAATTAAACCCTTGAAAATAACCTCCCAGCAAAGATAATTTGCAGGTTTTTACAAAGCAATGAACAGAACCCTCCAGTGAAAGATGGTGAAGACACTATCTTTTCCAAAGCCAATATTACTTTGACTCCAAAACCTGTAAGATAACTATAAACTAAGATTAAAATATAAACTAATTACAAAGAAGGGGCGTTGGCCTTCCCTGTCCGTGCTCCTGTGTCGAGATGCTGCTCTTTTGACTTATACAATTACGTGCTGTTGGCATTCTACTTTAGACAGTATTGCTGACCAGAAGATTCTCCCGGCCAGAGGAAGAAATTATAGCAACAGGTTTGTACCAATGTAATAAAAAGAACAATCTCACATTTTCTGGGTCACACCTGTCCAGGCACTACAGCATAAATAAAAATATCTTCGTTATGAAGGAGTTAGGATAAAGGAGCACATGGCCACAGACAAGTGTACCAAGCAACTCCAACCACATGTGCCAGGACCACCCTGAGCTCAAGCCTATGCCAACGGCCTGCCACTCCACCCTAGCCCCTGAAGGTAAGACCCAGCCAACAAAACAAAACACAACACCTTTTTTTTTTTTTCAAACTTCTCAATCGCTAGGAAATGCAGTGACTTATATGAATCCAGAGAGTATGAGAGGGCATTCAGGGGGAGGTGGAGCGGTGGCGTGGTGGGTGGTAGGTGGTGGGATGGTGGTGGTGGGTGGCTTGAAGTCATCAGCTCTGGAAGACAAAAGGTTTTGCTTACGTGAAACAGTATGAAAAAAGAATATACTCACAGGACTCACCAGCTGGACCAGTATGTGCTTCATAGGTACGAGAGAAAAGAATATAGTGTTTAAAACAGGGCAAAAGGTTACTAAAGCAAATGTTTCCAAACTGAAGATAAGTGTGCATCTCTGGGGTAAGAAAGCAACAAACAGAGCAAGCAATAAAGAATCTTCCTGAGAGAATTTCTGAGTCGTGTTTTAAAAGACCCTCATCTCATGAATGAAAATCTCTTCAAGATTGCCATAGGATTTCTCAGCAGAATCCCTGCAGACCTGAAGAAAACGCGGTGATATACTAGAAGAACTAAACTCTTAAAACAGCCAATATAGATGAATCCTACAACTCCCAAGCCTGACCTTCTGAGACTTAGGATGGATGGAGACATCCTCAGACACACAGAAGCTGGGCTAGTTCATTACGATTGGGTAGACATTTGAGAAACACTAAAGGAAGTTCACCAGATTGAAACCCAAGAACACTATATACACAACACAAAAGCATCTCAAACCACAGTGCCACTG
Organism: Mus caroli; assembly: GCF_978045245.1. Lineage (NCBI taxonomy): Eukaryota > Metazoa > Chordata > Mammalia > Rodentia > Muridae > Mus > Mus caroli. The sequence goes on from NW_028227258.1 coordinate 20,662,400, forward strand.
TGAGGATAAGGAGAGAATCATGTTTGGAAACTGACACTGAGGTGACAATCTCTATAATGGATAACTCTAGCATAAATTTAAACGGCACCTGTATTAAAATAATTGTAGCTATGATAGCTTGTTACTGGGTGTATAGTATATAAAAATGTAAACAGTGTCGTCTAAAACAAATAATAAGGGATGAGAAAAAACAGCTCTGAGCTTAAAGGAGACTACTCTAAGACACCCTAAGTACCCACAGTGACTATAAGAACCTATGATAGACACACAAAACATACAGAACTGAGCTTTAAACAACATTACAAAAACTCATCGAATAGGCAAAATCACAATAACGCAGCAAAAGATTTTTTTAAATGAATAAGGAGATCTAAATCCAATATTAAAAAACAGTAATAGGTCTTTACATGTCTATAATTTCTTTAAATGTCAACAAATTAAATTGTCTAATCAGAGACAGGAATTAAATACCAAGTATAAGGTGCCTTTTAGAAACTCACTGTATTCAGGTTTCATGGAAAATGTCTGTAATGAGGAGATCATGCCCAACCAAAAAAGAAAAAAAAAAAAAGGAAGAAAAAGAAAGACCAGCAAGAAGGCTCAGCAGCAGGTTAAGATCCTTACAACCAAGGTTGGCAGTCTTATTTGATCCCCAGAACCCAAGCAGTGGAAGAAGTGAACTGACTACTACAAGCTGTGCTCTGACATCCATATGAATACCATGAACACACACACACACACACACACACACACACACACAATATCATTAAAACCTAAGAAACACGTGAATTAAATTTTAAAGATGAACAACAGATTAAAAAGGTTAAGAGATAAAACACATTACGTGTGACCAGGCATATTGGTGCACTCCTTTAGTCCCAGCACTGGAGAGGAAAAGGCAAATCGATCTCTGTGAGTTCAAGGACAGAGCTAGTTACAGGACAGTCTGGACTACAAACAGAGATCCTATCTCAAAACAAAAGAAAGAAAGAAAGAAAGAAAGAAAGAAAGAAAGAAAGAAAGAAAGAAAGAAAGAAAGAAAGAAAGAGGGAGAGAGGGAGGGAGAGAGGGAGGGAGGGAGGGAGGGAGGGAGGGAGGAAAGAGAAAGGAAAAATCATTACATGTGAAACACAATCTATATAATCTAAAGAAATCAAGAGGACCAAGATTTATGTCATGCAAAATAAACTTTTAGTAAAAATAGACTACAAAATGGAGATAGATAAAACAATTTATTCTATAAGGTTAAATAGATTATAGACATCAATAGACTGTAACAACTGTTTGTAATATACCTTATGTTGCTACATATACAACTATTATGAACTGACAATTTTAATATTATACAAAAGTATTATAAAATGGATATATCCTATATTATCCATACATTAATGTATATGCAGAGAAATACCAATGCAAAGCTGAAGACTTTGAAGCCTCCATTTCAACAATCCATAATGATAGCAATAAAAATATCAGAAAGATAGCCGGGCAGTGGTGGCACACACCTTTAATCCCAGCACTTGGGAGGCAGAGGCAGGCAGATTTCTGAGTTCGAGGCCAGCCTGGTCTACAGAGTGAGTTCCAGGACAGCCAGGGCTACACAGAGAAACCCTGTCTCGAAGAAAAACAAACAAACAAACAAAAAAACAAAACAAAAAATATCAGAAAGAAAACAGAGCTCAGCTAATGACACTGTGCAGAGCACCCAATGTAGCAAATTCAAAGGCTTATTATCTCAAACATACAAAGCAGTTATATCTGTATTAAGTATATTAAAGTGTATGTAAAAAGTTTTTCAACAAAAGTCATCAGACAAATGCCAATGAAAACTACAGGGAGACATCACCTCATACTTACCAGGATGACTGACTTGCCAGAAACTAAGCTACATCAATACTGACCAAAATGAGAAGAAAAGAGAAGAGCCCTGGCACATGGTAGTAGGAATGTAAGCTGGGTTTTCTTACTGTGCCCTCTCATAGTAGAAGGCAGAAGAGGAAGAGGACAAAGAGCAGGAAAGGGATGTTCCAGGCTCATCATTTCTATCAAGAACCCACTTCAGAAAATTAACCCACCACTGGGATAGCATCATTCATCCATTGTTCTAGGACTGCCTCTTAAAGTCCTTCCTCTTTGGAGGGAGGAAGATATCAATCCACCAAAAAACCCAAAAGTTGTCCTGCCTACAAAAGGTTCCTGGATAAAGATGAAGCAGAGACTAAGGGAACAGCCACCCAATGACTGCCCCAACTTGGGACCCATCCCATGTGAAAGAGTCAACCCCTGACACTATTAATGATAGTCTGCTATGCTTGGAGACAAGAGCCTAGCATAACTCTCTCCTGAGAGGTATCATCAGGCAGCAGATGTAGGCAGATGCAGAGACCCACAGCCAAACATCTGGGATTCTTGTGGAAGAGTGGGGGATAGAAGTGAGCAAGTCAGAAGGGTCAAGGGTGCCACAAGAAGACCCAGAATCAACTAACCTGGGCCTATGGGGACACACAAAGCCAAGGCCATCAGGGAGCATGCAGGAGCTATACATAGGCCCCCTACACATTCGTAGCAAATGTGCATCTTAGTCTTCATGTGTCTCCTAACAGGTAGAACAGGGGCTGTCTCTGACTCTGTTGCCTGCCACTGGACCCCCTTTCCCCTACATGGACTTCCAGGTTGGGCCTCAGTGAGAGCACTGGAAGAGGATGTGCATAGACCTGCTGAGACTAGGTTTCCCAGTGTAAAATGATACCCAACTGGGGGAGGGAGGGATCCCCTTCTCTGAGGAGAAGGGAAGGGTGTAATGGTGGGAGGGACCTGTAAGAGTGGGGAGGGGAATTGTGATCTAGATGTAAAGTGAGAATAAAAAACAGAAAAAGAAGAAAAAAAACATCGCCAATTCAAAAACTCCTTGGTTTCAACTTCTTAATTGATAGAACAGCAAGAAATAAATTTTTGTTCTCTATAAATTACCCACCTCTAACCACCAGAAAGTCCCAGAAGCCAGGAAAACAAGAGGCTCCCAGGACCCAATGGGGATGACATTAGCTGGGATAACCAACAAAGCAGAGAGAGAACCTGTAGAGACCATATCCAGAAGTTAGGCATTGGCTCTGGTTAAGAGATGGGGCCACCCACCATCTCCAAAATTTAACCCAGAATTGTTCCTGTCTAAATGAAATGCAGGAACAAAGAGTGGAGCAGTGACTGAAGGAAAGGCCATCCAGAGACTGCCCCACCTGGGGATCTATCCCCCATGCAGACACCAAACCCAGACACTATTGCAGATGCCAAGAAGTGCTTGCTGAGAGGAGCCTGATACAGCTGTCTCCTGAGAGGCTCTGCCAGATCCTGACCAATACAGATGTGGATGCTTGTAGCCAACCATCAGACTGAGCACAGGGACCACAATGGAGGAGTTAGGGGAAGGACTGAAGGAGCTGAAGGGCTTTGCAGCCCCATAGGAAGAACAACAATATCAACCAACCAGATCCCCCAGAGTTCCCAGGGACTACACCAACCAAAGAGTACACATGGAGGGATCCATGGCTCCAGCTGCTTATGTAGCAGAGGATGGCCTTATCTGGCATCAATGGGAAGGGAGGTTCTTGGTCCTGTGAAGGTTTGATGCCCCAGCATAGGGGAATGCCAGGGCAGTGAGGCAGAAGTGGATGGGTGAGTGAGGGAACACCCTCATAGAAGCGGGGGGGTGGGGGGACAGGTTTGCAGAGGGGAAACTGGGAAGGGGGATAACATTTAAAATGTAAATAAATAAAATAACCAATAAAAAAGGAAAAGAAGACTCAAATACAAATAAATAAATTATCCACCTCAGATATTGTGCTACATATAATTGCAAAATATGGGCTAATTTATAATTGAATTCATAATTGGTAATTATAAATTCAAAAGCTTTAAGTTTAGTTTTTAAATAACAAAATATTTAGTGTCTATGATTAATTTTCCCAGAAATAAGAGGAAACTGTCATATGGGAACTTGTCTCCTCGTCTTGGGGAGACCTGGGAATGTTTTTGTCTTTTAAAGGCTGCCAGAATCTGTGAGGCAGAGGCAAGGGTTTTGCAATAGTGATGGAAGCTGATGATCATGTCAAAAGAGTTTGGGCAGCAAAGGGGAGAAGTAAGCCAGACTCTGAAGGGCTGTGTCTCTCTCTTCTCTTCCCTTGGGATTCACAACCCATCGATCCTGTATCTAGCTCTGCTAAATGGCTCCATGCTAAATCTGACCAACCTGAGGAGTTGGAGAGCATGCACACAGGGCCCACAGAGGGCTTCCAACCTCCCCTTCACAGGGAAGAGCAGCTCTTCCCCAGAGCTGCAATTTCCCAGCATCCTCCCTCCCACTTTATGCTTCTCTTGTGCTATTTGCGCACAAACTGGTTTCTTTTCACCTATAGCATTTTTTACGTCTACCAACCTCATTTAACTATATGAATGAGTTAATTTCTACACGTGTTTTCTGGGTCCTTAAGCTGATAGCATTTATTTCTTCATCATTAGAGGTGATTTTGAAAAGATAAATGAACTCCTAATGCTCAAATACACTGAGATAAAGTTAATTTCTCATGAATAAGCTCATCTAGAGTAAGGAAATTAGACGCTTTGGTTGACGCTTTAAAGTCAACTTCTAAATGTCATGTTCCATTAATCAGGCATTCTTAAAAAGATATTTTAATGGTATTAATACCATCTTATACCAATAAAGAGGCTGCAGATATAGTTATTCTGGTATCAATGACATTCAGTGAGAAAGAACAAGGACTTAACTATTCATCTGAGAATCATTTTGAACATACTGCCCTTTTAACTCCCACATAGTCTACAAAACATGACTGATTAACATACGATGTGGGAACCAGACTGGGATAGCTGCCATGAACAGAGTATAATTTAAATCTCAGATATTGCATAAAATAAATAGCTTGTTGGTGTTCATTTTGAATTAGTATAACACCTTCAAAATGAGGACAGTTTTCATTCTCAAAACACATAAAAGAGCAAAAATTATTACCAGCAGAAGAATAAAAGCATAATGATTTCTTCATAAATGTATTATTGATATGTGATAGTTATGTAGTCTAAATAAAAGTAATTTAAAAGTTCTGGTTATAACACCAATCTAAAGGAAGGTTGCTCTATTCTGTTTGCTATAGTAATTATTGATGGGTGTCCAACAGGAGGAAGGAATTTAGAATGAGATTTGTCAACATACCTTTCAGACTGGTTGTCTTCGGGATTAACTCTAAGTCTTGACAGAGATAGCTATTAACTAATGAAAACTACGTTGAGAACTAATGACGTTAAAACATTAAATAAAAGTATTAGCGAGACTTTAAAATGCAAGTACAGGACATGGGCAAGTATGCTGTGATTGGTTTCCTTCTCAAAATGTCAGAAATAGAGGGCCTAAAACCCCTTACATATCCCAGCTGTCCTGCAGTGATGGATTCTCCACCACTTCTTAGAGTACAATAAGATTACCAGCAAACCATTCAATCTGAAAAGCAAACTAAAAAAAAAAAAAAAAAAAAAAAAAAAAAAAAAAAAAAAAAAAAGATGTCAGAATCTAATAAATAAATGTGTATGTATGTACATTTACATCGGCATATATGCATATATACATACACATATACATTGCTTCTAATATAAGACAGAAGGAATCAAGAAGGTGAGGGCAGTGAATACAGGCTTTAGAATAACATCAATTAGATAGGATATCTCCACTGGAATCCACCTCTACTGTCGTTATAATGTTCCCAGACTTTTATGATCTAGGTCCCAGGCCGAAATCATTTTTATTTTGAGCTGGAAGACACTGTTACCAGCTGACCTGGTGCTAGAGGTCTAAAGGGCTCAGAGCTCCCCAAGCTTAAGGAAATTCTGTCCCATTCCTTCTGTTCCTCAACACCTAGGAAAATGGAGGTCTCCTGATTGCTGTCTTCATCAAGTGCTGGTGTTCTTGCCTTTTCAATTATCTATTGTTCATAATTGCTCATATTACATTATCCCAAAAATGTAGATTTTGGTCTTTTTAGTGCTCCTGATGGCTACAGTGCTTGCTGCTAAAAGTGTAACCCTATAGCATTTGTCACCAGCAAAAAACAGTTATTATTTCAACACCTTCCAAACTGTTAGGTAGAAATCTGAAGCACTCATTTTTCATCATCTTGGCAATATTACACCAGCGTCTCTGAACAGCTATCACTGTTCCCAATGCCTGTCTTCCCAGGACTCACTCACAAGGCCTTACTCTTGAATCCCATACTCTCTATTCTCTATACTTCTCTGCTTTTCACTGTGGAAAAGGCTTTTTCTCTATGCATCCTGCAATTTCCTACTCTGCTTAGAGTAATGCCTTGATACTCTGTCCCTACAATGATAAGAGCATGTCCCAGATATCCTTCTGCCCCCATGAGCCACCTCCATTGAGTGTGAGGATAAAGCAGTTTCTCCCACAAACCCATAGAGAGGAGCATGTCTAATGAACCAACAAATGTAAGACCAAAATAAACAGTATTGCTATGTCCTATGAAAGTTTTGAGTTAGTTTACTGTCCAATAATAATGAAACCAAAACCTGCAACTTTTATCTGACCAGGTTTGAGAATACTTTAAGTTTTCAGTAAGTAGAAAACTCAGACAATTCTTTGACACTCAGCCTCAGTAAATCTTGCCCATACCATACACACAAATAATGTCTCTGATTGAGCTGCAAGAAATGTTTGCAAACTTGGAACTAAACATATTTTCTTTCCATTCCTTTTACACTATGACACCATGCCACAAACTGAAAAACAGGAGTAATTTCACTTAAGTGAAAGTGTGAAATACATTGTGCCATATTTCAGAATGTTCCTGTTTAATATTATAGGTGATAAGAAGAAAGCATAGCCCATTTGGGTCTGCTAGATACACATCCAGCAGAGATGAACTGCTCAAAGTACCCTGACCTCCATTGTCTGACACTGGGCTAACCCTTCAGTCCCAAGGAGGCTTGCAGGACCACAAGAGCCTCTTGCTTCCCCATGAAGGACTGTGGGGCTCTAAGACTAGCTAGCTTGGAGCACTGTCCCAGCAATTCCTGCCCAGTTGGGTCTGCCTGGTGCACAGCCACCAGAGGTGAGTTGCATTAGTTCCCTCACCTCCATTGTCTGGAACTAGGCTCACCCAAAAGCACCCTGCTTCCCTGTGGAGGCCCATGGGGACACAAACAATTACCAGATTGGAACACTGCCCCACCAATCCCTTACCAGTGGATCTGCCTGAGGTACAACCAGCAGAGTCGGGTACCCTGACCACTATTATCTGGCCCACAATTCTGCCTGCCTTCCTGGGAAGTCCTGCTGCCATTAGGATCATCCAGCCAACACCAAGGAAAATCAGATAGCTTAAGGACAGCATAAGAACATAATCAACAAAAGTCAGGGCAATATGCCATTACCAGAGTCCAATTACCCTACTACAGCAAGTCCTGGACATCCTAATGAAACTGAAGCACAAGATGATGATCTTGAATCCAATCTTATATAGATAATAGAGGCTGTAAAGACAAAATGGATAAATCCCTTGAAGAAATCCAGGAAAATACATTCAAACAGATAGAGGCATTAAAAAGAGGAAGCAAATAAATTCAAAGAAATACAGGAAAATATAATCAAACAGGTAAAGGATATGAATAAAACAGTCCAAGACATGAAAAGGGAAATAAAGCAACAAAGAAACCATGAACTGAGGCAACCCTGGAAATGGAGGAATCCTAGGAAAACCTAGGGGAAAGTATAGGAACTACAGACATAAGCATCACTAATTGAACACAAGAGATGAAAGAGAGAATCTCAAGCATAGAAGATATAATAGAAGAAATAAATACATCTGTCAAAGAATGCAAAATCTAAAACATTCATTAAACAAAACATCCAGAAAATTTGGGACACTATGAAAAGACAAAACCTAAGAAAAATAGGAATAAAAGAAGATTCCCAGCTCAAGTGCCCAGAAAACAACTTCAAATCATAGAAAAACAATTTCCCAAACCTAAAGAAAAAGATGGTTATATATGTACAAGAAGCTGACAGAACACCAAACAGATTGGACCAGAAAAGAAAAACCTCCTGGCACATAATAATCAAAACACTAAGATATGCCTTCTTCTCAGCACCTCATGGAAACTTCTCCAGAACCTACCTATGAGAGAGCACAAAGCAAGCCTCAACAGCTACTGAACTGGGATAATCCCTTGCATCTTACCAGACAACCATGGATTAAAGCTGGAATTCAACAACAGACACATCAGAAACCCTATATACTTGTGGAAACAAAACAACTCTCTACTCAATGACAACTGGGTCAGGCAAGAAATTAAAGACTTTATAGAATTCAATGAAAATTAGGGCACAACATAACCCAAATTTATGTGACACAATGAAACAAGTGCTAAGAGCACTAAGTGCCTTCATGAAAAACTAGAGAGAAAAAAGTCAATCTACAGATTCAATGCAGTTCCCATCAAAATTCCAACACAATTCTTTACAGACCTTGAAAGAATAATTCTCAACTTCATAGGGAAAAACAAAAAACCCAGGATAGCTCAAATAATCCGGAACAATAAAGGAATTTCTGGAGGTATCACCATCCCTATTATCAAGCTGTACTACAGAGCAATTGTAATAAACACTACATGTGTATCTGTATAGAAACAGACAGGTTGTTCGATGGAATCTAATTGAAGACCCAAAGATAAACCCACGCATCTACAGACATTTGATTTTTGACAAAAACAAAATAAAACAAAACCATACAATGAAAAAGGGAGAACTTCTTCAACAAATGGAGCTAGTCTAATTGGATGTCAGCATGTAGAAGACTACAAATAGATCCATGTTTATCACACTGCACTAAACTCAAGTCCAAGAGGATTAAAGACATAAATATAAATGCAGATACAGTAAATCTAATATAACAGAAAGTGGGGAATAGCCTTGAACTTGTTGGTAATGGAGACAATTCCTGATGAACACTCATAGCTCAAGCACTGAGATCAACAGTTAATAAATGTGACCTCATGAAACAGAAAAGTTTCTGTGTATCAAAAGACATTGTCAACAAGACAAAACTACAGCCTACAGATTGGGAAAAGTTCTTCACCAATGCGTTATTTGACCGAGAGCTAATATCCAAAACATATAAAGAACTCAAGAAGTTAGACACCAACAACCCAAGTATCACAATTAAAATATAGGGCACAGAGATAAACTGAGAATTATCAATAGAGGAATCTCTAGTGGCTGAGAAACATTTAAAGAAATGTTCAATGCCCTTAGTCATCAGGGAAATAAATGCAAATCAAATAACCTTGAAATTCTACCCTCTACCCATCAGTGTGGCTAAGATCGAAAACACCAAGAGATACCACAGGCTGGTAAGGATGTAGAGAAAGGGTAACACTTCTCTATTCCCAGCGGGAGTGCAAACTTGCACAACCACTGTAGAAATCAGTTTGATGGTTCCTCAGAAAATTGGCAATATCTCTACCTCAAGACCCAATTATATCACTCCTGGGCATATACACCCAAAAGATGCTCCACAATCCCATAAGGACAGTTCCTCAACTACATTCATAGCAGGTTTCATTGTAATAGCTAGAAACTGGAAACAACACAGATGTCCTTCAACTGAAGAATAGATAAAGAAAATGTGGTATATTTACACAATGGAATACTGCTCAGCCATTAAAAACAAGGGCATCATGAATTTTGCAGGAAAATGGTCAGAACTAGAAAATATCATCCTGAGTGAGGTAACCCAGACTCAAAAGAACATGCACATTATTACTCACTTATAAATGAATATTAACCATAAAATAGAAGATAACCACGCTATAATCCACAGATCCAAAGAATCCAAATAACAAGGAGGCCCTAAGGGAGGATGCTTGGATCTTTCTCTGAAGGGGAAATAAAATAGGTATTGGAGGTAGGGGCTGATATTGGGATGTAAAGTGAATAATAAAATAAGTTTAATAAAAATAAAGAAGAAAGAATAGGCGTGGTATTGACTTAATTCTGAACCCAAAGCCTACTATTTATAATTTTTATAGTTAACTTACTTTCACTATGAACAACAGGAAAAGAATTCACTTAATTCTTCCCACAATATGATCTCTGAGGAAACAGACTTACAAAGTTGCCTAAACTCATGTGTCTACAAGGAAGGTACACCTGGATTAAAAAATATTTCTTTAAATCCATAATTTTGTTCTCAAAACTATTTTATATACAAGTACATTTATTATGAATAAGTATGCATATATGTGATTAATTCATTTTAGCATATGTTCCTATCATCCAAAGTGAAAAACGTATGTCTAAAGAGGCTAAACATGTACTGAAAATATTAATGGCTGGTTCTATGACTGACCGTGTGTGCTAAACTTAGTGTGCAGTAACCATTACTCTTGAAGCTTTGTAATCCTTTGAGTCATGTGTCTATCAAACAAAACATTATATAGGACGTACTCATCTCCACTATGTTTTCTATAAATAGTAATTTGGCTGAAAATAAATCTCTAAGAATATTTCAATAAATATATTCATGTTTGCATAACTGCTTGGAAAGATAAATATACAAACTGTCATTAGTGTTTACACTTCTGAGCTTGAACACATGGTGTTCAGAATATCTAATACTCAAAGTAACACAAATTAATATACAAAAGAAAAGTGTTTTCACTATTTCCTTTTATTGTTTTTATATAACAAGTGTTTATCAAGTGATTAAACCAGCAAGATTCCTCAATGGGGGTCTTAGCTAGGGTTATCATTGCTGCGATCAAACACTATGACCAAAAACAAGTCATGTAATAATTAAGAAAATGCCCTACAAGCTGGCCTACAGCCAGCTCTTAGGGAAGCATTTTCTCAATGGAAGTTCCCTCTGACTATTCATACTGTATCAAGCTGACATGAAAATAGCCAGCACAAGTCATCCCTTGTCTACTTGTCACACAAACATTGCTGTTAATCCATAATCTTTCCTTTCTTGTATATCCCCAGGATTACATATTAATAAAGGTATCACAGTAGATAAAAATTAAATAATATTTTACAAACTTAAAAGTCCCTCAGCCTTACAAGTCAAACACCGTAAAAGTTGTCTCCTTAGGCTCACAGCCAAACAGTGGATAGAGCACAGAGGAAGGTTTGAGGGCCCTGAAGAAGATAGGAACTCCATAGGAACACCAAGAGAGTCAGCTAACCTTAGGGCTCTCAGAGACTGAACCACAAACATACACAAGCTGGACCTAGTCCTCCCTGAACACGTGTAATAGATGTGCAGCTTGGTCTTCTGAGGGTCCAGCTTCAGTTGGAGCAGAGGCTATCCCAAAAGGTGATGCCTGTGGGAAGGTGATGGATGTTTTTCTAGCTGGGCTGTCTTGTCTGGCCCCAGTGGGAGAGGATGCATCTAGCCCTGCAGAGACTTGATGTGTCGGGTTGTGGGGATATCCATGGGGGCCTCCACCCTCTCAGAGGACGAGGAGATGGGTAGAGGGAAGGTTTGTTGGAGGGGGTGACTAGGAGCAGGGGCAGTGAGAGGTGTGTGAAGGGAATAAATAAAAATAAAATGAAAAAAAAAAGATTTTTTTTTTAAAGTTTCTATTGCTGCTGTTCTTGGTGGTGGTCACATGGTACTGACATCTGCAAAATGCTAGGGTCTTCTGTTGCAACTAGGCTAAACTTTCACAATAGCTCTCTTGGGCTCTCTGCATGTTGCCAAGTCTCTGCACTACCCCTTTAATCCTGGGCCTTCAACTGCTCCTAAGCCAGCACCTGCATCAATGACCTCTCTTGGCCCTTCACAGTGCTGAGCCTCAACTGTTCTCCATGAACCCTTCATGGGCCACCTGGATGATGCTTACACTAATGAGTTTGACTACCCTTCTCTTGGATGACTGTGTTTGTGTCTAATTGACATTAACATAGCAGTCACAGTGGGTGCAGATGTTTGCTGCCAAGCCTGAACATTGGAATTTAATTCCCAGAAACCTCATGTTGGATCCTTCTGTGAAAAGCCCACTGTGAATGGTCTCTGACCTTCACAGGTGTACCACGACATACCCTGCACATATAAACATATCCACACATGAAGACTATGGAATAAAATGGAGAGACCTTTAAGAAGAGTAAATTTTTTCATGAAGTAACTTTAATGAATTCCAAGGTTTTTCATTTTTAAAAAAATAAACTGAATTTTGTAAATTCAATAGCAGATATTTCCAAACGGTGGACCTTTCTGAGCTATAAATTGACCTAAGAAAGTATGTTGGATTCTTCCAATGAATTCCCTGCTGAGGCCACACTCACCACCTACATTACAGTCTCTCAACAACTAGAATAAAGGTAACTCCAGCGATATGTCTGGTGCTTGACTTCTCTCCATTTCCACTAAACAGCAAGTGAGAATCTCATGTCCCTGTAACCCTGAGATGCCCACACTTGGACAACTCTTCTTGGACAGTGTAGAAATCACATCACTGCTGTATTAATTTTGGTAAAAATTAATTTTAAGCCAGAGGAGAATAACATGACAGCAGCCATTGTCATTAAACTATCTCTGTTTACATTTGGGCTCTCTCTTAAACATTAAATTCTCCCTTGATTTCTCTCAGTTAAAAGATGACCATAATTAATGATATTCAAATGAGTTAGTATCATCTGAAATAATGTACAGTATAAATTAAGTACTAAGGAAATATTAGCTCCTGTTTATACGAATAAACTCAATTTCATTATGTCTGTGGAAGACAAATATTTCATGTTTTGAATAATTCATCTCATTTAATAAATGAAATACGACACCTTCCCAAGGGCAGTCCTTCTATCAATAGGATGAAGACCAACAAACTCAAGACAAGAAATTGCCCTTTAAATCTTTGAGTGGGTGGGAAATGTAGAAATATAGGTATTTTCCTCCTGAAACTGCATTAGAGTCTTAACATATTAATTAATTTTCTTTGAGATTTTCCATCAAGGGTGTCTAAGATTCCACTTTATCCCAAGAAGATTTCCGAGCCTATCAACTTAAACCTGAAGCTCATGTCGATGGACAGGAGCCTGGGGTGAAGGCCTCTGCTCTGCCTGCCATTCCCCATCTTCCTGAATTTAGCCTTTAGCCATTCTGCTTCCATTTTACCTCTTGAAAGATTTCAGGAATATTAGTTTGTTCCTATTTTAGTCAGAATTTTTATTTTCAGAGGAGTCAGCTGAGACTCAGTGTATCATAATGCTGTTCTAACTGTATATCCAATCTCTTGAGTACAATTTATACATCTACTTAAAATTTACTCATTTCATAAATAAAATTCAAGTCACACATAGTGTCTAAGCTAAATAATAACACAGGCCTCCTTTCTCTTCCCCCTGGCTCCTTTCTAACAAATAGTTCCTTTTAACAGTAATTGGGTCTTTGAAGGTTTGTTACTATGTAGGGTTTTGTTTGTTCTCTGCACTAATCGGTACATGTAATGTCTAACAGTGGTTGGTCTACTTCTTATATCCATCAACTGCACTAAGAAATGGGAAATTTCTTCCATACTCTGGCTCTCAACCACTTCATTTTATTACTTTTAGTGTTTAGGTTCCTAATGTTTGAATTCTGTTTCTAATTCTAATACAGTCCTGCTCTGTATAGAGGCAAGTGATGTAACTAAACACATAGAATGTGTGTACAATTCCATAGTACATGGAATGCATCTTCAAGCCCCTGCCTCCGGAGCATAACTAATGTGTCAGCTAAGATATAGCTTTGATTTTTTTTTCACTTTTCTTCAGTTTATGCAGGGAGTGTCCCCATCAGCTTCTTTGGCTTCCTTTAACCTCTTTTGTTAATTTTTACTAGATCAGCTCCATCCATGGACATATAAAGGTCCTAAACATACTGGGCTCTAGCATGCTAGAAATGTATATTCTTCATTCATTTCACCAAAATTTTGAGTACAAGGAGAATTCTATATCCAGGATAATTTTGGATTACACACATTAGCCAATGCCTGCCTCTATGCTCTCTGGGCGCCAAGCATTACTAACACTGTGGAACATCACTGTTCTCAGGTGTTGCCCATCTCCTTGCTGTAAACAGCCTGGATACTTCTGTCCAGCAAGGTTTGAGTCTTTTTTTAAATTTATGTTCACCTGGAAATGAGTAAAAATGTGCAGAGTGCTGGGCCCTGAAAGCCAAGCTCAGGGATTTTGTGCACTCATCATATTAAAAACTCATAACTTTACTGACCTTGGGATACATTTTATACAACAAATTTTCCTATCATCTCAGTTCTATTCTAATTCTAGTAACTGCCTTTTATTTATATTCAACTAATGTGCGTTTCATTTAAAAAGCAAATATTTCAATGAGACTCTATAAAAACGAAGACAATGTATACATCTTCTGGATATATGCCCAGGAGAGGTATTGCGGGATCCTCCGGTAGTATTATGTCCAATTTTCTGAGGAACCACCAGACTGATTTCCAGAGTGGTTGTACAAGCTTGCAATTCCTACCAACAATGGAGGAGTGTTCATCTTTCTCCACATCCTCGCCAGCATCTGCTGTCACTTGAATTTTTGATCTTAGCCATTCTGACTGGTGTAAGGTGGAATCTCAGGGTTCTTTTGATTTGCATTTCCCTGATGATTAAGGATGTTGAACATTTTTTCAGGTGCTTCTCTGCCATTCGGTATTCCTCAGGTGAGAATTCTTTGTTCAGTTCTGAGCCCCATATTTTAATGGGGTTATTTGATTTTCTGGAGTCCACCTTCTTGAGTTCTTTATCTATATTGGATATTAGTCCCTTATCTGATTTATGATAGGTAAAGATCCTTTCCCAATCTGTTGGTGGTTTTTTTGTCTTATTGATGGTGTCTTTTGCCTTGCAGAAGCTTTGCAGTTTCATGAGGTCCCACTTGTCAATTCTCGATCTTACAGCACAAGCCATTGCTGTTCTATTCAAGAATTTTTCCCCTGTGCCCATATCTTCTAGGCTGTTCCCCACTTTCTCCTCTATAAGTTTCAGTGTCTCTGATTTTATGTGAAGTTCCTTGATCCACTTAGATTTGACCTTAGTACAAGGAGATAGCAATGGATCGATTCGCATTCTTCTACATGATAACAACCAGTTGTGCCGGCACCATTTGTTGAAAATGCTGTCTTACTTCCACTGGATGGTTTTAGCTCCCTTGTCGAAGATCAAGTGACCGTAGGTATGTGGGTTCATTTCTGGGTCTTCAGTTCTATTCCATTGATCTACTTTTCTGTCACTATACCAGTACCATGCAGTTTTTATCACAATTGCTCTGTAGTAAAGCTTTAGGTCCCGCATGGTGATTCCACCAGAGGTTCTTTTATCCTTGAGAAGAGTTTTTGCTATCCTAGGTTTTTTGTTATTCCAGATGAATTTGCAGATTGCACTTTCTAATTCGTTGAAGAATTGAGTTGGAATTTTGATGGGGATTGCATTGAATCTGTAGATTGCTTTTGGCAAGATAGCCATTTTTACAATGTTGATCCTGCCAATCCATGAGCATGGGAGACCTTTCCATTTTCTGAGATCTTCTATACTTTCTTTCTTCAGAGACTTGAAGTTTTTATTATACAGATCTTTCACTTCCTTAGTTAGAGTCATGCCAAGATATTTTATATTATTTGTGACTATTGAGAAGGGTGTTGTTTCCCTAATTTCTTTCTCAGCCTGTTTATTCTTTGTGTAGAGAAAGGCCATTGATTTGTTTGAATTAATTTTATATCCAGCTACTTCACTGAAGCTGTTTATCAGGTTTAGGAGTTCTCTGGTGGAATTTTTTGGGTCACTTATATATACTATCGTATCGTTTGCAAAAAGTGATATTTTGACTTCATCTTTTCCAATTTGTATCCCTTTGATCTCCTTTTGTTGTCGAATTGCTCTGGCTAGGACTTCAAGTACAATGTTGAATAGGTATGGAGAAAGTGGACAGCCTTGTCTAGTCCCTGATTTTAGAGGGATTGCTTCAAGCTTCTCACCATTTACTTTGATGATGGCTACTGGTTTGCTGTAGATTGCTTTTATCATGTTTAGGTATGGGCCTTGAATTCCTGATCTTTCCAAGACTTTTATCATGAATGGGTGTTGGATCTTGTCAAATGCTTTTTCCGCATCTAACGAGATGACCATGTGGTTTTTGTCTTTGAGTTTGTTTATATACTGGATTACGTTGATGGATTTCCGTATATTGAACCATCCCTGCATCCCTGGGATGAAACCTACTTGGTCAGGATGGATGATTGTTTTGATGTGTTCTTGGATTCGGTTAGCAAGAACTTTATTGAGGATTTTTGCATCAATATTCATAAGGGATATTGGTCTGAAGTTTTCTATATTTGTTGGGTCTTTTTGTGGTTTAGGTATCAGAGTAATTGTGGCTTCATAGAATGAGTTGGGTAGAGTACCTTCTGTTTCTATTTTGTGGAATAGTTTGTGAAGAACTGGGATTAGATCTTCTTTGAAGGTCTGATAGAACTCTGCACTAAACCCATCTGGTCCTGGGCTTTTTTTGGTTGGGAAACTATTAATGACTGCTTCTATTTCTTTAGGGGATATAGGGCTGTTTAGATCATTAACCTGATCTTGATTCAACTTTAGTACCTGGTATCTGTCTAGAAACTTCTCCATTTCATCCAGGTTCTCCAGTTTTGTTGAGTATAGCCTTTTGTAGAAGGATCTGATGGTGTTTTGGATTTCTTCAGGATCTGTTGTTATGTCTCCGTTTTCATTTCTGATTTTGTTAATTAGAATGCTTATCCTGTGCCCTCTAGTGAGTCTGGCTAAGGGTTTATCTATCTTGTTAATTTTCTCAAAGAACCAGCTCCCTGATAGGTTGATTCTTTAAATAGTTCTTCTTGTTTCCACTTGGTTGATTTCGCCCCTGAGTTTCATTATTTCCTGCCATCTACTCCTCTTGGCTGAATTTTCTTCCTTTTTTATTAGTGCTTTTAGGTGTGTTGTCAAGCTGCTAATGTGTGCTCTCTCTAGTTTCTTTTTGAAGGCACTCGGAGCTATGAGTTTTCCTCTTAGAAATGCTTTCATTGCGTCCCATAAGTTTGGGTATGTTGTGGCTTCATTTTCATTGAACTCTAAAAGCTCCTTAATTTCTTTCTTTATTCCTTCCTTGACCAAGGTATCATTGAGAAGAGTGTTGTTCAGTTTCCACGTGAAGGTTGGCTTTCTATTATTTATTTTGTTATTTTTGATCAGCCTTAGTCCATGGTGATCTGATAGGATCCATGGGACAATTTCAATATTTTTGTATCTGTTGAGGCCTGTTTTGTGACCAATTATGTGGTCAATTTTGGAGAAGGTACCATGAGGTGCTGAGAAGAAGGTATATCCTTTTGTTTTAGGATAGAATGTTCTGTAGATATCTGCCAGATCCATTTGATTCATAACTTCTGTTAGTTTCACTGTGTCCCTGTTTAGTTTCTGTTTCCATGATCTGTCCACTGTTGAAAGTGGTGTGTTGAAGTCTCCCACTATTATTGTGTGAGGTGCAATATGTGCTTTGAGCTTTACTAAAGTTTCTTTAATGAATGTGGCTGCCTTTGTTATTTGGAGCATAGATATTCAGAATTGATAGTTCCTCTTGGAGGATTTTACCTTTGATGAGTATGAAGTGCCCCTCCTTGTCTTTTTTGATGACTTTGGGTTGGAAGTCAATCTTATCAGATAATAGAATGGCTACTCCAACTTGTTTCTTCATACATTTGCTTGGAAAATTGTTTTCCAGCCTTTCAATCTGAGGTAGTGTCTATCTTTTTCTCTGAGATGAGTTTCCTGTAAGCAGCAAAATGTTGGGTCTTTTTTTGTGTAGCCAGTTTGTTAGTCTATGTCTTTTTATTGGGGAGTTGAGTCCATTGATATTAAGAGATATTAAGGTAAAGTAATTGTTCCTTCCTGTTATTTTTGTTCTTAAAGTTGGCATTCTGTTCTTGTGGCTGTCTTCTTTTAGGTTTGTTGAGGGATTACCTTCTTGTTTTTTCTAGGGTGTGGTTCCTGTCCTTGTATTGGTTTTTTTCTGTTATTATCCTTTGAAGGGCTGGATTCGTGGAAAGATAATGTGTGAATTTGGTGGAATACTTTGGTTTCTCCATCTATGTTGAGAGTTTGGCTGGGTATAGTAGCCTGGGCTGGAATTTGTGTTCTCTTAGTGTCTGTATAACATCTGTCCAGGATCTTCTGGCTTTCATAGTCTCTGGTGAAAAATCTGGTGTAATTCTGATAGGCTTGCCTTTATATGTTACTTGGCCTTTTTCTCTTACTGCTTTTAGTATTCTATCTTTATTTAGTGCATTTGTTGTTCTGATTATTATGTGTTGGGAGGTATTTCTTTTCTGGTCCAGTCTATTTGGAGTTCTGTAGGCTTCTTGTATGTTCATGGGCATCTCTTTCTTTAGATTTGGGAAGTTTTCTTCTATAATTTTGTTGAAGATGTTTCCTGGTCCTTTGAGTTGAAATTCTTCATTCTCATCCACTCCTATTATCCGTAGGTTTGATCTTCTCATTGTGTCCTGGATTTCCTGGATGTTTTGAGTTAGGATCTTTTTGAATTTTCCATTTTCTTTGATTGTTGTGCCGATGTTCTCTATGGAATCTTCTGCACCTGAGATTCTCTCTTCCATCTCTTGTATTCTGTTGCTGATGCTCGCATCTATGGTTCCAGATTTCTTTCCTAGGGTTTCTATCTCCAGCGTTGCCTCACTTTGGGTTTTCTTTATTGTGTCTACTTCCCTTTTTAGGTCTTGGATGGTTTTATTCAATTCCATCACCTGTTTGGTTGTGTTTTCCTGCATTTCTTTAAGGGATTTTTGTGTTTCCTCTTTAATGTCTTCTACCTGTTTGGTTATGTTTTCCTGCAATTCTTTAAGGGATTTTTGTGCTTCCTCTTTAATGTCTTCTACTTGTTTAGCAGTGTTCTCCTGTATTTCTTTAAGTGAGTTATTAAAGTCCTTCTTGATGTCCTCTACCATCATCATGTGATATGCTTTTAAATCCAGGTCTAGCTTTCGGGTGTGTTGGGGTGCCCTGGACTGGGCGAAGTGGGAGTGCTGGGTTCTGATGATGGTGAGTGGTCTTGGTTTATGTTAGTAAGATTCTTACGTTTACCTTTCGCCATCTGGTAATCTCTGGAGTTAGTTGTTATAGTTGTCTCTGTTTAGAGATTGTTCTTCTGGTGCTTCTGATTACTGTCTATCAGCAGACCTGGGAGACAGGCTCTCTCCTCTGGGTTTCAGTGGTTAGAGCACTCTCTGCTGGCAAGCTCTCCTCTTACAGGGAAGGTGAACAGATATCTGGTGTTTTGACCTCCTCTTGGCCGAAGAAGAAGGCCCAAAACAGGACCTTTCTCAGATGCTGTGTTGCTTTGGCAGGTCACAGAAGCTGTCAGCTTCTGTGGTGCACACTCTCACCTGTGCAGACTAAGTTCCTAAGTTCGGCGGAGTCCCAGAACCAAGATGGTGCTCCCTGCTCCTGAGGCAGAGGGCTCTCCCTGCTCCTGAGGCAGAGGGCTCCCGTGCCAGGCGGACTCCTGTCCTCCCTGGCTGGGAGGGTGGCCAGATGTCTGCGGCCGAAAAGGGTGCTGCCTCAGCGGCTCTGTGGCTCCTGCCTGTCCCAGAAGCTCTCTGCCTCTGTGGTGCACACTCTCACCTGTGCAGACTAAGTTCCTACGTTCGGTGGAGTCCCGGAACCAAGCAAATTCTAATATTTTTATTTTAAAGTGAAAATTTCATATGAATTCCATTGTTTCAGAAATATGAGAGGTTATTTTATTTCAAGTCTGTTTTGAAAATAGTAACTTGTATCTAATCCTGTATATTCATTTATTTCATGCTATTGTGCTTAATAGAAGGGATTTAAAACAGTGTTTTGTTGACTAGAGTAATTTCCTTTACATTTATATTTTACTAATAAGTGTTTGACACCTAAAAGGACAATATAAAGGGACTAGAGAGGAACCAACTTCAGTTTCCCAGAACCCACAGGATGGAAAGGGGGAAACAATTCCCACTAATTGTTCTTTGACCTATGTGCACATGCATGCGCGCACACAGACACACAGAGACACACAAGAAAGAAAGAAAGAAAGAAAGAAAGAAAGAAAGAAAGAAAGAAAGAAAGAAAGAAAGAAAGAAAGAGAGGGGGAGAGAGAGAGAGAGGGAGGGAGGGAGGGAGGGAGGGAGGGAGGGAGGGAGGGAGGAGAAGGAAAGGGAGGAAATGAAATGTAAAACATACGTACAAGCTAAACTCGTTTTTATGTATTTAGAAATATATGTGCTTGTACATATGTAAAGATGCATGTAATAATAATTATTAAAAAAGAGAACAATCTGGGGCACATGGGAGAGTTTGGAGGGAGGAAAGGGAAGTGGGAAATTATGTAATTACATAAAAATCTCAAAAAAAATTAAGGACCATACTAAAAAGAAGTTCCCATCTACAAAGAACAACAACATCCATGTGTGGTGGTGACGAGCGCCCTTCTCCCCAAGACCTCAGCAGTAGCATCTTTCTCCACTGCAGTAAAGCATATATGTGCACTCATGCCTTAAAACAGCAGGTGCTGGTCCCACTGCCTGCAATATGGTGGCAGACATAAGACTAAAGCCATTGTAAACAAAGTCCTCACTTTAGTGGTAGATTGCTTTTGGCATGTTTTGCTGTAGATCCTGTGTATGACTATGAGGCACTGAAGAACGGCTCAACCCTCAAACTTTCCAAGATGAAGAAATGAGCAAACTAACCTAGCACACTTCCTGAACAACTAGAGAAAAATCAACCACAGTTTCAGAAGCTACTAGAGTTCGGTGGTTCTCAACTCCTTTGGAGTCATGTATCAGCTATCCTGCATATTTTATATTTACATTATGACTTGTAACTTAAGTCACAAAATTACAGTTATGAAGTGGCAACTGAAGTATCTTTATGGCTGGGGGTCACCATGGCATGAGGAACTGTATTCAAGGTCACAGCACTAGGAAGGCTGAGAGCCACTGTGTTACAGGAGTTTGAACTCTCTAAGTCCCCCTTTATTTTTCAATAGTATCTTTTGAGTTTCAGATCATTCCTACCTCTCTCTCACCCTTCTCCAGCTCCTTCCTCCCACTCCCAAGCTCGTTATTATTTGACATGTCTATTCATATGTATAAATATGTACACATGTATATATAACCTACTGACTTGGTTAGCTTTGCTTGCATGTAAATGTGTGCAGAGATAACTGCTTGGACTCGTGCACCCTTTGTGGGAGTTTATCCCTTAATGATGACTGACCCTCCCTCTCAGCCAGCACTGCCTTTCTGTTGTTCTTCATCCAGGGGTAGGACAAAGTTTTGAATCCATAGCTACAAAAAATTCATATAATCTGATGTTAATTTTGATCCTGTCTCATATATCCAATTAATGCCCTAAAAAATCATTTCTGAATATCAATCACCAAGTTCCTATGATTTCCTAAAAATTCACAAATATAGTAACTTTTATTGTTCCCGATTCTTCCTTAATGTAGTCAATCTTGTTAATGAACTGGTTATTTTGCCACCTAAATGATCATAAAGTAGCTCTAACTCAGCAGGGTTTGATTTCAACAGTGCTCTGCTTGAGACGTTTGGCTGTGTTTTGAATGCTGGGTTGATGATCCCATTTTACCAATTTGTCATTAACAATATATTTTAAAGATGATCTGATTTCTACAGAATTTGAATGATCCCTTATACACATACATTGTAACCACTGTCTTCTTAGTTTGGACTGCAATAAAATACTCGAAGCTACAGAAATCTATTTCTCCTATTCTCAGGCTGGGAAGGACAAGATCAAGACACAGACAGCTTCCTGGCTGGCATGGCCTTGCCTCGCCACAACTGGCACCAGATTCTCTTGGCTGTGATATCCTAGAAGGGCCAAGGAGCTCCTGCCCTTCTGACATCATTATTTCCCAGCAAGTCTCATTGAATGATGTCATGTTGGGGACTCAAATGTCAGCATATGAATTTATACACACACTAAGACCATGGTAAAATTATCAATTGATCCAACTTTTTAAAACTATTTTATTTTGAGAGGTTTTTAATAAATTCAATTTGAATAAAACAATCAACTTCATTTCTAAGTTTTATTTGCTTTACTCTTCCATTTACCTAGTACAGGCTACTTATAAAATTGGTAAATGTTGGAAAAATTCAAATGGACACAATTTTTAAAACTGTCTAATGGAACTAAAGAATCCTGGTGAGCCTTAGATTTCAAAACTAAATTAAAGGGAAAGAAAGGGGAAAATTCAGTATGAGAAAACTGAGTTGGATCTAAAGCACATTTTCTACTTCAAATTCGACACATTGAGTTCAGCTTTCATGTATGCCCTGGTAATAATGTTCTGTGACTCTACAAGCTCCATGTAACATGGTCTCTTACAGCAATGTGTCCTTGTGCTAAATGTGGGAGTATGAAGCTAGTCAAAGACATTGGAGCAGGTTACCGAGGTCCCTATCTAAGGCTGTAGTATAATTCCTATATTGCGTAGTCTGCTCCATTTCTAAAACTACAAGTAAGTTTGATTATAGGAGTCTTCTTACCATTTTTCGTACTGGTTGAGTTTTTTCTGCTCTCGACAAGAAAGCAACAGATTTGTTCAAGTTAGGTAATTCATCATGAGTTCCTCGAACCTGTGAATTCCAAAGAAGCACATTGAAACAAAGAGTTAAAGGGCATACAGCTTATTTTATCAATGTAAATAGCACTAAAAACAATATACTTGCAATGAAGCTTGGTAATATTGCTCTATCAATAAAGGCAGACAAATATTCAAACAATTTTTTTACAGAGGATATAGAAGTAAAAAATTAAATCCAGGGAGTCATACAATGGAATCAGTTGATTCTAAAGCCTCTGGTTTAGGTATAACAGATCTGAATACATTAGTTAAATATATAAGGGAGGTCGATATGAGACTGTGTCTCCTACAAATGTCAGAAGCTATCTATACCCATCATGTCGCACCAATAATTGGCTGCCTAAACATGAGCTGAACAACAGCAACAACAGGAGGCATGCTAGTGTGCAGAGTGGAAAGCCCAGGGGGCCTCACCCACACTAACAACTACAAGCTACTAAGAAATGCTGAGAGCCAGAGAAGTAGTAGTTCCCAGAAAGAGTACATTCATTCATTGGTTATCCAGGAACATCTGAACAGCCCTGAAAAGACACATACAAGCAACATTAAACAGACCAAGGAGACTGTACTTACATACTTAGGAAACTATGTAGCAAGTAGTGGTGTATAAGAGAGTTTGGAAGGAGTAAACAGGGGTGGGGGGAATAGATAATTGTACTATAATTTTAAAAATAAATAAATATATTAGGATGAATTTTAGCTACATTCAAATGTCATAATTAGAAATCAATTACTTTTCAGTATTACAAGTACATTGTAATCTCAATAATATAAAATTGTAATTCATGTGTTCCAATTATATAGCATTATTTGTTAACATTTAATTGTTAGTACATAAAGCATATTAGCTAAAACTTTAACTTAATTTTGTGCAATTCTGAATTAATATGTTTCCTATGCAAAATGATCAATACTCTTTTAATGTGATATTCCCTCACATGCACTGAAGATGCAAATTAATAGACTAGAAGAGGCAGGTAATCTACAATTTTAATTTACACTTAATTATTCCCTGTGAAGTACTATTTCTAATTTAATCTAATTTATTCACCTTATTCATCTAAACTGCATAAATAGTTGCAACCTTCTATGTTTGTACAAAGTTGATAAAGGCTTATATTCTCCTCTTTATAGACATCACTGTTTCCATTTGACACATAGTGGATAATGGCCTGATACGTGATCTTTACTCATTTCAGAGTTAGCATTAATTGACTGAAAAGCGAAATCTCTTACACATCCTTTCTGTAAAACTGTCTGTTCCTTTAGCCAGAATGCTGAAGTTAGTTCTAGAAATAAACCCAGTTTATACCAAAACAACAAAAGAAACAAAACAAAAAACAAACAAAACAAACAAACAAACAAACAAAAAAACACCTGAAAACATACTTCATGACAGTAGACTGTATGTGACAGGCAACAGAAAACTTAAAATATCTCTGCTTATATCCAGGGAACATCAGGCATGTCCAACAAATATGTTACACTCAGCGAAACTTAAGAAAGAAAGAAAAAAAAAAAAACCTGTAGTCCAAACAAGTGAACTACTAAATTCTTCCAGAGCCTTAGAGAAGAACTAACAATAGACTCTTTAAAGTATTCATTAAATAAAAGAGAAATTAAAGATGAAGTTGACATGATCAGTAAATATATGAAAAATGTTCAACATTTGTCTATCATCCCAGTCAGTATAGCAATTACCAAAAATAGAAAGAAAAAAAAATCAAATAAGAGCCTGGCAAAATGGTCCATGGGAAGGCCAAACGCCCAAGAAGTAGGGGGATGCTGGAGCAGTGGAGTGGGACAGTTTGGGTGTGTGGGGGAGCACTCTCATATAGGCAAAATGGAGGGGGGAGGGCTGATGTGGGATGATGGAGGTGGTGAAAGAGTAACTGGGAAGTGGGATAACATGGGATGAGGGGTTAGTGGAGGAGGTAAACAGGAAGTGGGATACCATTTGAGATGTAAACAAATGGAATGATTAATAATAATTTAAAAGAGGGGGGAAAGAGTACATAACTGCTCTTGCACCAAAATTTGCTTTCCAGCACTAAATTTTTCATCATTTTTAATTAGGTATTTTCTTCATTTACATTTCAAATGCTACCCCAAAAGTCCCCCAGACCTCCCCCCACTCCCCTAACCACCCACTCCCACTTCTTGGCCCTGGCATTCCCCTGTACTGAGGCATATGAAGTTTGCAAGACCAAGGGGCCTCTCTTTCCAGTGATGGCCAACTAGGCCATCTTCTGCTACATAGGCAGCTAGAGACACGAGCTCCAGGGGTAATGGTTAGCTCATACTGTTGCTCCACCTATAGGGTTGCAGACCCCTTCAGCTCCTTGGGTACTTTCTCTTGCTTCTCATTGGGGGCCCTGTGTTCCATCCAATATCTAACTGTGACCATCCACTTCTGTATTTGCCAGGCACCGGCATAGCCTCACAACAGACAGCTATATCACGGTCCTTTCAGCAAAATCTTGTTGGCATATGCAATGGTGTCAGCATTTGGAGGCTGATTATGGGATGGATCCCTGGGTGTGTCAGTCCCTAGATGGTCCATCCTTTCATCTGAGCTCCAAACTTTGTCTCTGTAACCCCTTCCATGGGTGTTTTGTTCCCAATTCTAAGAAGGGGCAAAGTGTTCACACTTTTTTGGTCTTTGTTCTTCTTGAGTTTCATGTGTTTTGCAAATTATATCTTGTATCTTGGGTATCCTAAGTTTCTGGGCTAATATCCACTTATCAGTGAGTACTAATCATATGAGTTCTTTTGTGATTGTGTTACCTCACTCAGGATGATGCCATCCAGGTTCATCCAATTTGCCTAGGAATTTCATTAATTCATTGTTTTTAATAGCTGAGTAGTAATCCATTGTGTAAATGTACCACATTTTCTGTATCCATTCCTCTGTTGAGGGGCATCTGGGTTCTTTCCAGCTTCTGGCTATTATAAATAAGGCTGCTATGAACATAGTGGAGCATGTGTCCTTCTTACTGGTTGGAACATCTTCTGGATATATGCCCAGGAGAGGTATTGCTGGATCCTCCATTAGTACTATGTCCAATTTTCTAAGGAACTGCCAGACTGATTTCTAGAGTGGTTGTACAAGCTTGCAATCCCACCAGCAATGGAGGAGTGTTCCTCTTCCTCCACATCCTAGCCAGCATCTGCTGTCACCTGAATTTTTGATCTTAGCCATTCTGACTGGTGTGAGGTGGAATCTCAGGGTTGTTTTGATTTGCATTTCCCTGATGATTAAGGATCCCAGCACTAATTTTTAATGGATCACAGCAAGAGGTGGGACAGAAAGAAGGGAAGCAGAGAGAGAGAGAAATAGAACAAAATTTTTAAAAATAAACCAAATCCCAATGATTGCTGGAGAGGACACAGGCAAAAGCAAAGAGCCCTTATAAACTATTGTTGGGAGTAAACAACTACTATGGCCACTATGAAAATCACTATAAATACTCTTTCAAATAACTAAAAATGCAATCTCCATATGAGCCACTTGTAGCTATATAGTCCACAGTATATGTGCAAAGGATTCACAGTAAGCATACCAACAGAAGTCCTAACACAACAGTATTTAATACAGCCCAATACTTGAGTTATGGAATCACCTAAAATAACCATCAACAGATGAATGAAGAATATATGCTTGAGCTGACAATGTCCCCCACAAGAACCATAGGCTAACAAAAACCCAGTGCCAGGCATGAGAAAGACTTTTGAACATTTGAGCAATACCATGCAAGTGACTCCCTAGATAACAAACACTACTGATGTGGCCTTTGTTTGCTTATCAGAGGTTGAAGGTAAGCTCTGATTGCTGAAGTCACTGCTCAGTTGGGACACAAACCCTGAAAGTCTGCTCCCTTCAGTCCAGCTTACGTGGTACCAGAAAACACTGTACAGGCTGCTGAGGGAGGGAAGCAAGTAAAGGTCTTACCCAGATGTGACACCTGTGAAGCACCTGCTGACCAGCACAGCCAGGTGCAGGCAAAACCATGCACATCTTGGAAGGAATCAACAGCTACCGAGTTGGATGTGAGGCCCACTCGAGAGCTGGGAAATCATGCCTAGAACTAAAACCTAACCAATCTCCAGGGCTGGCAAAGTCACTGGAAACTTGTCAATTATTTCTACTTTGTTGGACCCCATAATTCCTTACTACACTCTAATCTTACCCTCATACCCACAGATAAGTGTGACTATCACACCTGATTGAAGAATTCAATCAGAATTCACAGCAAAGAGAGAGCACCACAGAAGGCCACAACTGGATACAATGCAGTCATCAATGATATAGCTACATCACAGTTCATGAAGCTTTGGTCTAAGGAACACCATGAAAGGAGGTACACCAAGACTATAGGGGCTAGAATATCAGGGAGTCAGCTGTGAGATGCTCTCTTCTAGAAATAGCTACATAAACAAGACAGGATCAATGACAATGACAGTAGACAAACTAACATGGAGGGACAATACTGTAGGGCACCCCCTCTACACAATGAACGATGAACAATCAATGACTGCTGGGAGAGAGAGATTGGTCTCTCTCCCAGGGATGAGGCCCTTATGGGTTTTCCAATACCAAGTGGGCAATCCTGAAAACATATATGCACAAACAACAAAACTAGTCTCAAGAATTGTACTTAAATATGTGTGCATGTGTATAAAAATATGTCAATAATAAGCATGATTAAAGAAAAAGTTACTACTAATTTGAGAGTGTGGATAACTGGTAGGCTGTAGAAAGGGTACCTGGGAGGGCTGTAGATCTCCTTTCTACCATACACCTGCTAGGCCCATGAAACAAGTGTCGCATGCTTTCTCTCACAGTTATGAACTAAATTTCATTTTTAAAACAAGACCTGAACTCTATGGATCAGCATAATGAAGTGTCTGTGTGTGTGTGTGTGTGTGTGTGTGTGTGTGTGTGTGTGTGTGTGTTTCTTGTGTTTTTTTATTCTGATTTGTCTGGGTATCCCTTGTTGACGTATACATGTTTGCTTGCTTTATAAAGAGAAAGTAAGAAAGGGCACAGAATTGAGAGCATTGGAAGGTGAGAGGATCTGTGAGGGGTTGAGAGAGGAGAAGCCATGATTAGACTATATTGTATGGATAGAATTTGTCAATAAAAAAAGAAAAATTAAATAATAACTCAATACTTCATTTAGGAAAAAAATTAAAAATTGCAGATTCTACTAACAGAAAATGTAGAGTCTGCACAGGTGAGAGTGTGCACTGCAGTAGCTAACAGCTTCTGGGACAGGCGGGAGCCATAGAGCTTCTGAGGCAGCTCCCTTTTCAGGCTCCAGACATCCAGCCACCTTCCCGGCCAGAGGGCAGGTGCCCGCCGGGCCCGAGAGCTTTTGCCTCAGGATCAGCGGTAGCCATCTTGATTCCGGGACTCTGCTGAAAGTAGTCTGCACAGGTGAGAGTGTTCACTACAGAAGCTGATAGCTTCTGGGACAGGCCAAAGCAACACAGCTTCTGGGAAAGGTAATGTTTTGGGCCTCCATCTTCGGCCAGGAGGGAGGTCGGAACGCCAGATATCTGTGCACCTTCCCTGTAAGAGGAGAGGTTTCCTGCAGAGAGTGCTTTGACCACTGAAACTCAGAGGAGAGAGCTAGTCTCCCAGGTCTGCTGATAAAGGGTAACAGAATCACCAGAGGAACAATCTCTAAACAGAGACAACTAAACCAACTAACTCCAGAGATTACCAGATGGCAAAAGGTAAATGTAAGAATCTTACTAACAGAAACCACCACTCACCATCATCAGAACCCAGCACTCCCACTTCGCCCAGTCCAGGGCACCCCAACACACCCGAAAAGCTAGACAGGGATTTAAAAGCATATCTAATGATGATGGTAGAGGACTTCAAGAAGGACTTTGATAACTCACTTTAAGAAATACAGGAGAACACTGCTAAACAGGTAGAAGACATTAAAGAGGAAGCACAAAAATCCCTTAAAGAATTGCAGGAAAACACAACCAAACAGGTGATGGAATTAAATAAAACCATCCAAGACCTAAAAAGAGAAGTAGACACAATAAAGAAAACCCAAAGTGAGGCAAGGCTGTAGATAGAAACCCTAGAAAAGAAATCTGGAACCATAGATACGAGCATCAGCAACAGAATACAAGAGATGGAAGAGAGAATCTCAGGTGCAGAAGATTCCATAGAGAACATCGGCACAACAATCAAAGAAAATGCAAAATGCAAAAAGATCCTAACTCAAAACATCCAGGAAATCCAGGACACAATAAGAAGACCAAACCTCTGGATAATAAGAGTAGATGAGAATGAAGATTTTCAACTCAAAGGACCAGCAAATATCTTCAACAAAATTATAGAAGAAAACTTCCCAAACCTAAAAAAAGAGATGCCCATGAACAAACAAGAAGCCTACAGAATTCCAAATAGACTGGACCAGAAAAGAAATTCCTCTTGACACATAATAATCAGAACGACAAATGCACTAAATAAAGATAGAATACTAAAAGCAGTAAGGGAAAAAGGTCAAGTAACATATAAAGGCAAGCCTATCAGAATTACACCAGATTTTTGACCAGAGACTATGAAAGCCAGAAGAGCCTGGACAGATGTTATTACAGACACTAAGAGAACACAAATTCCAGCCCAGGCTACTATACCCAGCCAAACTCTCAATTACCATAGATGGAAAAACCAAAGTATTCCACGACAAAACCAAATTCACACATTATCTTTCCACGAATCCAGCCCTTCAAAGGATGATAACAGAAAAAAACCAATACAACGACGGAAACCACGCCCTACAAAAAGCAAAAAGGTAATCCCTCAACAAACCTAAAAGAAGACAGCCACAAGAACAGAATGCCAACTTTAACAACAAAAATAATAGAAAGTGACAATTACTTTTTCTTAATATCTCTTAATATCAATGGACTCAACTCCCCAATAAAAAGACATAGACTAACAGACTGGCTACACAAACAGGACCCAACATATTGCTGCTTACAAGAAACTCATCTCAGAGAAAAAGATAGACACTACCTCAGAATGAAAGGTTGGAAAACAATTTTCCAAGCAAATGGTATGAAGAAACAAGCTGGAGTAGCCATTCTAATATCTAATAAAATCGACTTCCAACCCAAAGTCATCAAAAAAGACAAGGAGGGGCACTTCATACTCATCAAAGGTAAAATCCTCCAAGAGGAACTCTCAATTCTGAATATCTATGCTCCAAATACAAGGGCAGCCACATTCATTAAAGATACTTTAGTAAAGCTCAAAGCACACATTGCACCTCACACAATAATAGTGGGAGACTTCAACACACCACTTTCACCAATGGACAGATCATGGAAACAGAAACTAAACAGGGACACAGTGAAACTAACAGAAGTTATGAAACAAATGGATCTGACAGATATCTACAGAACATTTTATCCTAAAACAAATGGATATACCTTCTTCTCAGCACCTCATGGTACCTTCTCCAAAATTGACCACATAATTGGTCACAAAACAAGCCTCAACATATACAAAACTATTGAAATTGTCCCATGCATCCTATCAGATCACCATGGACTAAGGCTGATATTCAATAACAAAATAAATAATAGAAAGCCAACATTCACGTGGAAACTGACAACACCCTTTTTAATGATACCTTAGTCACTAAAGGAAAAAAGAAAGAAATTAAGGACTTTTTGGAGTTTAATGAAATGAAGCCACAATATACCCGAACGTATGGGACACAATGAAATCATTTGTAAGAGGAAAACTCATAGCTCTGAGTAACTCCAAAAAGAAACTAGAGAGAGCACACATTAGCAGCTTGACAACACACCTAAAAGCTCTCGAAAAAATGGAAGCAAATTCACCCAAGAAGAGTAGAAGGCAGGAAATAATCAAACTCAGGGTCGAAATTAACCAAGTAGAAACAAGAAGAACTGTTCAAAGAATCAAACAAACAAGGACCTGGTTCTTTGAGAAAATCAACAAAATAGATAAACTCTTAGCCAGACTGACTAGAGGGAACAGGGAAAGCATCATAATTAACAAAATCAGAAATGAAAGGGGAGACATAACAACAGATCCTGAAGAAATCCAAAACACCATCAGATTCTTCTACAAAAGGCTATACTAAACAAAACTGGAGATCCTGGATGAAATGGACAAGTTTCTAGATAGATACCAGGTACCAAAGTTAAATCAAGATCAGGTTAATGATTTAAACAGTCCTATATCTCCTAAAGAAATAGAAGCAGTCATTAATAGTCTCCCAACCAAACAAAGCCCAGGACCAGATGGGTTTAGTGCAGAGTTCTATCAGACCTTCAAAGAAGATCTAATCCCAGTTCTTCACAAACTATTCCACAAAATAGAAAGAGAAGGTACTCTACCCAACTCATTCTATGAAGCCACAATTACTCTGATACCTAAACCACAAAAAGACCCAACAAAGATAGAGAACTTCAGACCAATTTCTCTTATAAATATAGATGCAAAAATATTCAATAAATTTCTCACTAACGAAATCCCAGAACACATTAAAACAATCATCCATCCTGACCAAGTAGGTTTCATCCCAGGGATGCAGGGATGGTTCAATATACCCATCAACGTAATCCAGTATATAACAAACTCAAAGACAAAAACCACATGATCATCTCGTTAGATGCGGAGAAAGCATTTGACACAATCCAAAACCCATTCATGATAAAAGTCTTGGAAAGATCAGGAATTCAAGGCCCATACCTAAACATGATAAAAGCAATCTACAGCAAACCAGTAGCCAACATCAAAGTAAATGGCGAGAAGCTGGAAGCAATCCCACTAAAATCAGGGACTAGACAAGGCTGTCCACTCTCTCCCTACCTATTCAACATTGTACTTGAAGTCCTAGCCAGAGCAATTAGACAACAAAAGGAGATCAAGGGGATACAAATTGGAAAGGAAGAAGTCAAAATATCACTTTTGGCAAACGATATGAGAGTATATATAAGTGACCCTAAAAATTCCACCAGAGAACTCCTAAGCTTGATAAACAGCTTCAGTGAAGTAACTGGATATAAAATTAACTCAAACAAGTCAATGGCCTATCTGTACACAGAGGATAAACAGGCTGAGAAAGAAATTAGAGAAACAACACCCTTCTCAATAGTCACAAATAATATAAAATACCTTGGCGTGACTCTAACTAAGGAAGTGAAAGATCTGTACGGTAAGAACTTCAAGACTCTGAAGAAAGAAATTAAAGAAGATCTCAGAAGATGGAAACATCTCCCATGCTCATGGATTGGCAGGATCAATATAGTAAAAATGGCTATCTTGCCAAAAGCAATCTACAGATTCAATGCAATC
Organism: Mus caroli; assembly: GCF_978045245.1. NCBI lineage: Eukaryota > Metazoa > Chordata > Mammalia > Rodentia > Muridae > Mus > Mus caroli. The sequence goes on from NW_028227258.1 coordinate 20,694,530, forward strand.
CCCATCAAAATTCCAAATCAATTCTTCAATGAATTGGAAAGGGCAATCAGCAGATTCATCTGGAATAACAAAAAACCTAGGATAGCAAAAACTCTTCTCAAGGATAGGAGAAACTCTGGTGGAATCACCATGCCAGACCTAAAGCTCTACTACAGAGCAATTGTGATAAAAACTGCATGGTACTGGTATAGCGACAGACAGGTAGACCAATGGAACAGAATTGCAGACCCTGAGATGAACCCACACATCTATGGTCACTTGATCTTTGACAAGGCAGCTAAAACCATCCAGTGGAAAAAAGACAGCATTTTCAACAAATGATGCTGGCACAACTGGTTGTTACCATATAGAAGAATGCGAATTGATCCATTCCTATCTCCTTGTACTAAGGTAAAATCTAAGTGGATTAAGGAACTCCACATTAAACCAGAGACACTGAAACTTATAGAGGAGAAAGTAGGGAAAAGCCTCGAAGATATGTGTACAGGGGAAAAATTCCTGAACAGAACAGCAATGGCTTGTTCTGTAAGATCGAGAATCAATAAATGGGACCTCATAAAGTTGCAAAGCTTTTGCAGGGCAAAAGACACCGTCAATAAGACAAGAAGACTACCAACAGATTGGGAAAGGATCTTTACCTATCCTAAATCAGATAGGGGACTAATATCCAATATATATAAAGAACTCAAGAAGATGGACTACAGAAAATCAAATAACCCCATTAAAAAATGGGGCTCAGAGCTGAACAGAGAATTCTCACCTGAGGAATGCAGAATGGCAGATAAGCACCTGAAAAAATGTTCAACATCCTTAATCATCAGGGAAATGCAAATCAAAAGAACCCTGAGATTCCACCTCACACCAGTCAGAATGGCTAAGATCAAAAATTCAGGTGACAGCAGATGCTGGCAAAGATGTGGAGGAAGAGGAACACTCCTCCATTGTTGGTGGGATTTCAAGCTTGTACAACCACTCTGGAAATCAGTCTGGCGGTTCCTCAGAAAATTGGACATGGTACTACCGGAGGATCCCGCAATACCTCTCCTGGGCATATATCCAGAAGATGTTCCAACTGGTAAAAAGGACACATGCTCCACTATGTTCATAGCAGCCTTATTTATAATAGCCAGAAGCTGGAAAGAACCCAGATGCCCCTCAACAGAGGAATGGATACAGAAAATGTGGTACATTTACACAATGGAGTACTACTCAGCTATTAAAAACAATGAATTAATGAAATTCCTAGGCAAATGGATGGACCTGGATGGCATCATCCTGAGTGAGGTAACACAATCACAAAAGAACTCATATGATTAGTAGTCACTGATAAGTGGATATTAGCCCAGAAACTTAGGATACCCAAGATACAAGATATAATTTGCAAAACACATGAAACTCAAGAAGAACAAAGACCAAAAAAGTGTGAACACTTTGCCCCTTCTTAGAATTGGGAACAAAACACCCATGGAAGGGGTTACAGAGACAAAGTTTGGAGCTCAGATGAAAGGATGGACCATCTAGGGACTGACACACCCAGGGATCCATCCCATAATCAGCCTCCAAATGCTGACACCATTGTATATGCCAACAAGATTTTGCTGAAAGGACCCAGATATAGCTGTCTCTTGTGAGACTATGCCGGGCCTAGCAAACACAGAAGTGGATGATCACAGTCAGCTATTGGATGGATCACACAGCCCCCAATGGAGGAGCTAGAGAAATTACCCAAGGAGCTAAAGGGAACTGCAACCCTATAGGTGGAACAATATGAACTAACCAGTATCCCGGAGCTCTTGTCTCTAGCTGCATATGTAACAAAAGATGGCCTAGTCGGCCATCACTGCAAAGAGAGGCCCATTGGACTTGCAAACTTTATATGCCCCAGTACAGGGGAATCCCAGGGCCAAAAAGGGGGAGTGGGTGGGTAGGGGGTTGGGGGGGTGGGTATGGGGGACTTTTGGGATAGCATTGAAAATGTAAACGAGGAAAATACCTAATAAAAAATAAATTAAAAAAAAAAGAATGAATTTATGAAATTCCTAGGCAAATGGATGGACCTGGATGGCATCATCCTGAGTGAGGTAACACAATCACAAAGGAACTCACACAATATGTACTCACTGATAAGTGGATATTAGCCCAGAAACTTAGGATACCCAAGATATAAGATACAATTTGCTAAACGCATGAAACTCAAGAAGAACGAAGACCAAAGTGCGGACACTTTGCCCCTTCTTAGAATTTGGAACAAAACACCCATGGAATGAGTTACAGAGACAAAGTTTGGAGCTGTGATGAAAGCATGGGCCATATTGAGACTGCCATATCCGGGGATCCATCCCATAATCAGCTTTCAAACGTTGACACCATTGCATATACTAGCAAGATTTTGCTGAAAGGAACCAGATATAGCTCTCTCTTGTGAGACTATGCCGGGGCCTAGCAAACACAGAAGTGGATGCTCACAGTCAGCTATTGGATGGATCACAGGGCCCCCAATGGAGGAGCTAGAGAAAGTACCCAAGGAGCTAAAGGGAACTGCAACCCTATAGGGGGAACAACAATATGAACTAACCAGTACCCCAGAGCTCTTGACTCTAGCTGCATATGTATCAAAAGATGGCCTAGTCGGCCATCACTGGAAAGAGAGGCCCATTGGACTTGCAAACTTTATATGCCCCAGTACAGGGGAACGCCAGGGCCAAAAAGTGGGAGTGGGTGTGTTGGGGGGTGGGGGGGAGGGTATTGGGGACTTTTGGGATAGCATTGGAAATGTAATTGAGGAAAATACCTATTAAAAACTATACAAAAAAAAAAAAGAAAGGAAATGTATACACCCAAACAAGAAGAGGAGGAGAAGGTGCAGCAGGTTCAGAGTATGACAAACCATCCAACATATGTGTGTACTTGGATCCCAGGAGCAGGAAAGATATGGCATAAGAAATGTATGAAGAAACCACAGACACGAATTATTTCAAGTGGACAACACACAGCAAGCAAAGATGGAACAGCTCTGCAAATTTCAGACAGATGTACTGAAGAGAAAGCAACACTTAGTCATACCAAAGATACAAGTGAGAGACACAAAAGCATCCACTCGGTTCACAGGAAAATCCATCTGTAGCACAGCCCACTTCTCACCAAGCCACACAGTGGCATCATTAAAGTACTGAAAATAACTAGCACCCTAAAATTTTACATCCAAAGAGTTATTCAAAATCTATACAAAATAGGCCTTTTCAAACAAGCCAAGCCTACACCTACACTAACACAGCAGCAGCAGCAGCAGACGCAAACAAGAAGCAGCACAAGGTGCCTGTCTTTCAGGAAGGCATTGAAAACTCCAGTCCATAGCCTGAAAATGCAGAAAGAAGTGAATTTCCTGGTAATGGTATACCCATGAATTCAGGTGATGCACAGCAACAATATTCAAAGAGTTTAAAGCATACTGTCTAGAATGTGATAATATATCAAAAAGGCATGAAAGTGCTCTAAGTTCGGGTTGTTGGAGACATGGTGAGGCTAGTTGTTTTTATTGGCTGGCAATGATCAAAGCATGTCCCTGGGACTCCGATGGGAAAACACAAAGCGTGACTAAAACTAATGAACTAATGGTGCGTTTTACACAAAGCACAGCAAAACTTTCTAAAAACTACTGACATTCATGAGAGGTCCCTCAAAACCACTAGGGTAGGCTTGATGTACTATTTTCATAATCAGAATTAAAATAGGATATATATCAAACTAAATCTTTATCAAAGAAGAAATATGTGAAAAGATATGAGAAAAACGTTTGAGATGAAGTTTACAAATCAAAAAGCATCTGCCAATCAAAAGACTAAAAACCTGCAGAGCACTCACAGGTGGATTCACTTTGTTCGTTTCTCAACTCTTTAACAAACTGCTGAACTTAATGGAAATAAGTGACGACCTTCAGATACCCGGGGGGGGGGGGGGGGGGCTTTGAGAAAAAAATCAATAAAATAAAAATGTCTATAAATGATATCCTGCTCTAAGTTGGCAAGTATGGCTAGTTTTAGGCACTAACAGAAGAGTCAAGTCTCCTGAGCTGGAGACAAAAGGCTTTACCCATCCTGACACAGCCCGCGTCAGGAGACTGTTACAACCCTCCTTGCTCAGAGGGCACCATGGAGACCAGAAGGGTGGGACCATTAGATACCAGCAAAGCGCAGCTTCCTTGTGGGAGAAGGCATGTGTATAAGGGACCTACGTCTTTTATGATGGGCAGCTAGCATGAGCTCTGCTTGAGGCAAAGGTAGAAGAGCTTTCAAAGTTGCTTGCTATAAAATAATACTGGCAAGGGAACTGAAAAAATGTGCAAAAGCAATAAAATATTTACATAGAAAACAAATGCTGAAGGTGTCTGCTTAGAAAACAAATCTGAAAAAATATGCTTCAAAAATTTAGAAAGCTGAAAATATAAAGTTTAATCATATGTTTTATGTACAATAAAAAGCAAATTTTAATTCGGAGCACTGAATTAAACACGTAATTCCTGCCTTTAAATCCTCAAACATATCATATAGTGGTTTGCTTCCTTGCCAGTGCTGATGCCTCATCTTAATCATACCACGCAGAGTCAACACTTGCAAAATCTGATTCCAGCTTAATTGCTTCAAGCTATGACCAGAGCATCAAGATTTTAAACGTCCTTAGACACTGCAATGACAACCACCTTAGGAAACCATTCCTGCAAACAGTCAGCCATTTCACATTGTAATACTCTGAATTTGGGACACAGTGTTTTGAAGTCAGTTATAAAAATAAAAATGGGATGTAAGGTTTCACTTGTTTCTGGGTTATTTATGCCTTCCATTTTCCAAGCATCATCAATAAACATAAATCCTGAGTGATGAGAAACAATGTCACTTGTGTCCAAGGAGGAGGCTCAGCAGGGAAAGGATCAGCTGGCAAGGCTGAGGCTCATGTTCATCTCAAGAACCTATATGGTAAAGGTAGAAAGCTGACCTCTGCAAGTTATGCTCTGGCCCTCACAGATATCCCATGGCATGTGAACACACACACACACACACACACACACACTGCTTAAAATGCTGTTGTGTAACCCAGTACCATTTCCAGTGAATTTATACTAAAAATTCTCATAAAATATACTATAGTTATATAATATAATTATATTATACATGCGTATGTATAATCTATGATACTATATAATTACATATTATATATTATAAAACTATATTGCATAAGCCTGTCTTAAACCAAAATCTAATTCATAAACTAATTCCTCCACTGAATCAAAACCTCAAGCTCCCATTCTTAACTACTGGTCCCTACTGCTTGCCTTACCCACAAAGGACATTCTCTTTGTTAGAACACTTACCATTTTTAAACTGGCCACCTGGTTAACTCTCCCTAAACCTCAACTATTCTGTAGCAAATATGCCCATTGCTTTGTCTGAAGCTCTGAGCCTTCACTTTCCCGACTAGTTTTCCTTGAACATAACTTTAGAGCAGACTTTTATCAAACATGATGTTTGTGATCTCTAGAACTTCAGTTTGTATGGATTTTCATTTTGGTTTGGTTTTTTTTTCTTCTGCTGTAATTCATCCGCTGAGTGTGATCAGTCCTCTACTTTTCATGACACATAGACTATTGTAATAAGGATAGCTTACCATACTTGCCTAGCAATTCTATTACTACATCATAACTAACATACAGTAAAATGAAAACATGAATGTCTTGCTAGAAACCTATCACCTGATAATCACTAGGCCCAGGGCCACGGAAAGCTTTTTTCTGAGCTGTGAACAAAGTTCGAGGCACAGAAGAGCCAAATCCAGTTTTCGATTGTTTCTTCAAGCAGGGTTTTTTAACCTGGGCTTTTACAATGTTGGTTGAGATATCATAAAAGCCAGGACCTAAAATTATAAAGAACATTATGTATAAGAATAAGCACACTTTTTAAGAACTTTTTTTTAACTCAGTAACATTAAGTAAACTTTTTAGAAGGAAGTCATATATTTCTGGCTATATAGCATAGATACTTTTTAAAGTTTATCAACGGCTTTCAAAGTTAATGAGCAAAGGTGAGTGAGTGTCAGAAGCATGCAGAGAAAACAGTGACAACATTCTAAATGATTCCACTTACATGAAACTTTAGAAAAATTAAAGCACATGGGCTCAGAGATTGCCTGGGGACAGGAATGGGGGTGGGCACTAATGTCAAGGGTGCATGTGACAAGTTTTACATGATGGGACTATTTCAAAACTTGGTAATAATGGGGGTAGCCAGTGTAAAAGAAAGCTGGCAGTGTGGCACCATTTGTAAGCCATACACCATACTGAGCTGTAGTGGCCACTCCAGGAAACTGCTGGCAGAAGAAATCTCAATGTGCTGAGAAGGAGCACACTGAGAGCAGCGGCGGCTACTTTCTTCCCCAGTGACAATATCCTGGACCCACAGGACATCAAATCAAAGCGACCAAAAGAAATGATTCCTCCCATGGTAATTTTTATAGCCTAAGCTATTATCTAAACTTCCTCCTCCTGCCGTTACTAAGGCTTACCTTAGTAACATTCCTAAATCCCTCCCTAATGAGACATGCTCTAATCTTTCAGTGAGTGGCCTAGTTTGGTTTCTGCTGCAGTGATTAAAAAATTAGCCAAAGGTATCCAGGACATAGGAACAGCCAGACTGAAACAAATGTAAACAGCTCCGTGCCTGTCATCAAGCCCTTACAATGCTCTGGGGTGCAGAGGAAGCAGCTCCACCTCCCCTGCCCTGCTCCTCTCAGCACTCACAGCTTGCCTTGTAAACTTATGCTGGCTCCACTCCACACATCCCAGTGTCCTTGGTGGTCACCCCACACTCCTGGCATCTCCAATGTGATGAGGTCTGCGTTGCAACAGAGGTTGCCTCTCCTGGGCGTTCTTCGTGGACTCAAACCCGGCTTGAAGGTGTCAAACCTCACCTCTCTCTACAACACTTTATTCCTAGGGTCTCCACTACAGCTGAGGCAACACCTTTGTTAGTGGTATCCTTGTTACTCTACTGGGATTACTAAATGTCACCTAGCTGCATCTACTGTCTATGATCCCTTTATGTCTCCAAACCCAGTGCGATGTAGAATATTCTTACCCACTACCAAATTCAGAAAACCAGCCCGAGATGCAGCCTTGACCCCCATCTGAACCACACTGTCTGTGTGCTGACCCTGAGAAAATACTTCTCAGAATATATCACCTCAATGATGCTGGGATCTTATTAACCACAACTGACTCTTCAGCCATTTCTAACCAGCACCAATTGTCCCAGTAAAGCAAGCATTCTACTACCAGAGATTCTTAATCCAAAATTTTATACAAACTGTCCCAATAGAATCTTTGCTTCTTTCTGGAACTTCACAAGCCAGGCTCCCAGCCTCCACACCTCTCTCAACATTCTGGTCTCCTAAGGTTCCTTAACAGTCCATTAACTTCTTGTTGAGTGCTCAACAGCTTTTTCTAGCTGAAAGCTCTAAAATCCTCCCAAGGACCACAGTCAGGTTCATCAGAGCAACGCCCCCAAGACTAACTTAGTGCTCGTTTTCTGTTCTAGTTCAGTCTCTCTTGCTGAGATAAAGTGATGAAGCACTGAACAGCTGCACCTAGAGGGAAGAGAGGTTTATCCTTAACAGCGTTAAGGAAAGCCAAGCAAAAACTTAAAGACAGGAACCTGGGGGAAGGAACTGAAGCAGAGACCTTGGAAGAACACTGCTTAGTGGCTAGCCTCCCCTGGCTTGCTCAGCTAGATTTCGTATGAAGACCAGTCCCACATACCCAGGAATGGTATTGCCCACAGTGGGTTTGGCCCACCTATATCAAGTAACAATCAGGAAAAATGTTCCACAGAAATGCCCACTGACCAATCTGGTAAAGGCAATTCCTCGGTTGAGATGCCTCTCCCCAGCTAAGGCTAGGTTTACTAAGTTGACAATAAAACTAACCAAGACAACTATGGTCTGTGCTACCTTGATATAAGTTCTAAGTGCAGTCTTGTTTAATATAGCACATGAGCCTCTTTTAATGACAGCTAACTGATACATTTATCAAGATCACAGACTGGATACTTTAAATTATTTTTATTATGGGCAAAATAAATGTCAAAAGAGAATACATGAATAAATCACAAAGCTAAACAATGATAGAAAGGTGATGTAAAATGTATTTAACATGAAAAAATCCCCTATCACCTAATGCTCCTCTCTGCACACTTACTCCGTTTCACTCCTTCTGTACAGTAACAAACGTAACTCAGGGTATTTCCTATAGGTATGGTCTGAATGAAGCAAGTTTCACATACTTGTCACTCAGAATAATACAAATAGCTTTCTATGATGCTGAAAGGGTTTTGTTGTTGTTGTTGTTGTTAATATAGTCAGATACTTGTGATAAGTACTTAGTGTCCTCTCTATAGTTCAGTTTGTCTTCAAGAGAAGTCTGTTTGGATAAGTTCATATCCATTAGTGAAATGGGACATATTTGAATAGGACACATAATTTCAGTTATGTGTATTCTATTCAGTTGGTTCTGTTAGTTAATCTTACTAAAGCTTTACTATATAATGAGTTGTCTGTTTACCATAGCAAATACTTAAACTTTTTTTTAACTTTAAATAAATACCACCAAACATAGAACTTCGATAAATTAAATTCTCTCATGTATCCACCCCACTAAAGAGAGTAAGTTCTACACAGTTGGAGTAAAAGATTAATAACAGACCTGGTAGCTTCTGTGCCTTGGAATCTGTGAATCGAGCAGCGCTCTGGTCAAATGGCAAAGACAATCCTAGTCTTTTCTTTGGGCACTTGAAAGCAGTTCGTATTTCATTGTATGTACCAGGAGCTGGGGTGGATGATTTGATAGGTTCGAATCTCTAGGAAAATATGTCATTAAGAATCACAAGTAAGCTTCCATACTTCATGAGTTAGAAGCTGCCTTCTGAGTGATGCAGCATCTACAGGATATTTTTTGATGGGCAAAGACAACACAAATGAATTAAGAACTTTTGGTCATTGAAACGTAAAGTTTTGCATAGCACTTGGTAAAGTCACTGATATACTACAGTTATGTATGCTGTGCCACATTACCCTTAGGAAAAAATGTTGAGAGGAGTCTCTAGTTCTAGATGGCAGTGTAGAACTATATGATCAAATATGGTTTATGTTATATTTGTGTGTGTGCACATGTATGAGGGAGATCGTGTGTGTGTGTGTGTGTGTGTGTGTACACAAATGTCTACATGGTGGTGGGATAGAGGTCAAGTCAAAAGTCTTCCTTAATTTTTTTCCACCTGAGTTTTTGAGACAGGGTCTTTCATGAACATGCAGCTAACTCGTTGTCTAGACTGGCTGGCCAAAAAGCCCCAGAGATCCCCTGTATTTACTGTCTGATATTGATGTACTCAAATCCTGTGGTTGCCTGGAGAATTTCTTCCTTCAACCCCTACACTATGGTATAAGGAGTGCTTATTTGTTTCTGTTTTATTATAGTTGTAGAAAAGTTTTTCATGAATTACTTTATTCACTTTACATCTCAATATCAGCCCCGCCTCCTGCAAGTCCCCTCTTTCACAGCCTCTGCCTCCATTCCCCCTCTCCTTCTCCTTTGAGGAGTAGGACCCTCCACCCCGTGAGTATCATCCTACCACGGCACATCCTCTCACACTGAGGACAGCCCAATAAGGCCATTCAGTTAGAGGAACAGGATCCACAGGAAGGCAACAGAAACAGAGTCAGCCCTTGCTCTAGTTGTTGGGGGACAGGGCATGAAGACCAAGCTGAACATCTACTACATGTGTACAGGGCCTAGGTCCACCACATGATTGCTTTTTGGTTGATAGTTCAGTCTCTGGGACAAGGGTTCAGGCTAGTTCACTCTATTGGTCTTCCTATGGAGTTCCTATCCTCTTTCTGTCCCTCAACCCTTCCACCAACTCTTCCACAGGACATCCCAAGCTCTATCTAATGTTTGGCTATGGTTCTCTGCATCTGTTTCCATCAGCTGCTGGATGAAACCTCTCAGAGAACAATTATGCTAGGCTTCTATCTGCAAGCATAAGAGAGGATCATTAATAGTGTCAGGGATTAGTTCTTGCCCATAGGATGGGCCTCAGATTGGGCCAGTCACCAGTTGGCCATTCCCCATTCCCTCCATCTCTGACTCATTTTGTCCCTGCACATCTGTTAGGCAGGACACATTTGGGGTTGGAGGTTTTATGGGTAGGTTGCTGTCCTTATCCCTCCACTGGGGGTGGGGGTGGGGGTCCTGCCTGGCTACAGGAAGTAGACACTTCTGGCTTCATATCCCCTATTGCTAGGAGTCTCAGCTAGAGTCACTCCCATAGACTTCCTTGAACCTTCCCCTTCCCCTCCCCCTGCCTCAGGTCTCTGGAACTTTCTAGAGATGCAACTCCTACCAATTTCCATTCTCCCCCTCCCACTCTCCCTACATCTAATCCTCAACACAACCTTCTCCCATCCCCATCCTCTCTCCCACCCACTTCTCTCCCTCTATCCACCTCCAATATATATTTTATTTCCCCTTATGAGAAAGATTCAATCATGCTTCCTTGGGTCCTCCCAGTTATTTGGCTTCTTGGGGTCTGTGGATTGTATCATGGTTATCTTGTATTTTATGGTTAATACTCACTTATAAGGGAGTACATACCATACATGTCTATTTGGGTCTAGGTTACCTCACTCAGGGTGCTATTTTGTAATTCCATGCATTTGCTGCAAAATTAACAATGTCCTTGTTTTTAATAGCTGAGTAATATTCCATTATGTAAACGAACCACATCTTCTTTACCCATTCTTTGGTTGAGAGAGATCTGGGTTGTTTCCTGTTTGGGGCAATTACAAAGTTTCTATGAACATAGTTGAGCACATGTCCTTGTAGGCGTAGAGCATCTTTTGGTTATATGTCCAAGAGTGGTAGCAAGGAGGTAGAACTATTCCCATTTTTTCTTAAAAACTGCCAAATAGATTTCCAGATTGGTTGTACAAGTTTGTACTCCAACCAACAATGTATAGTGTTCCTCTTGGTCCAACATCCTTGCCAGCATGTGCAGTTCCATGAAGTTTAGATCTTAGCCTTACTGACAGTGAAAGGTGGAATCTCAGAGTCATTTTGATTTGCATTTATATCCCTGATAACTGAGAAGAGTGAATTTTTTTTTAAATGTTTCTGGGCCGTTAGAGATTCCTCCGTTGAAAATTCTGTTTATCTCTCTATCCCATATATTAATTGGGTTATTTGGGTTGTTGGTGTCTAACTTCTTGAGATCTTTAAAAATGTTAAGTATTAGCCCTCTGTCAGATGAAGGGTTGGTGAAGATCTTTTCCCATTCTATAAGCTACCATTTTGAAAGTATTGAAAGTGTCCTTTGCATTACTGAGGTTTTCTATTTTCATGAGATCCCAATAATTAACTGTTGATCTTAGTGCCTGAGCTTCAGTATTCTATTCAGGAAGTTATCTCCCTTATCAATGAATTCAAGGCTAGTTAGCCTCCACTTTCTATTCTAATAGATGTAGTGTATCTGGTTTTACACTGAGGTCTTTGATCCTCTTAGACTTGAGTTTTGTACAGGGTAATAAATATGGATCTATCTACATCCATCTCCATGCAGACATCCAGTTAAACCAGCACCGTTTGTGAAAGTTGCTCTCCCTTTCTCATTATACAGTTTTGGCTTCTTTGTCAAAAATCAAATGTCTTGGGGGTGAGAGTCAAATGTGTGTAAGTGTGTGGGTTTATTTCTGGGTCTGTTCCACTGATCAACTTGTTTGTCTCTGTACCAGTACCGCAGTTGTTATTACTGTTCATCTGTACAACGTTATGAAGTCAGGGATGATGGTACTTCCAAAAGTTCTTTTATTGTTCAATATTGTTTTAGCTATCCCAGGGTTTTTTGTTTGTTTGTTTGTTTTTTCATATTAAGATGATTGTTGCGGTAATTCTCCAACCAAAATATGCCCCAGCAATAAAAGACACAATTCAATTAATATGAATACATGCTGTGCACCTAGATTGGGCATATCTACTGCTACACTACCATCTTTCATATCTATGAGACCCCTTATAACTTGTGGTTTCTCCAGGCCATGTGCTTCGGCTCTGATTTTCTTCTTCCTCCTCCTCTTCATCCTCTCTCCCATTTTCTCCTTCTTCCCTCTCTCCATCTTCTGCTCCACCTTCCCTTTTATCTGCCCAATTATCAGCTCTCTTTTATTCTACAAATTAAGGTGGTGTCTTAGTCAGGGTTTCTATTCCTGCACAAACATCATGACCAAGAAGCAAGTTGGGGAGGAAAGGGTTTATTTGGCTTACACTTCCATGCTGCTGTTCATCACCAAAGGAAGTCAGGACTGGAACTCAGACAGGTCAGGGAGCAGGAGCTGATGCAGAGGCCATGGAGGGATGTTCTTTACTGGCTTGCCTCCTCTGGCTTGCTCAGTCTACTCTCTTATAGAACCCAAGACTACCAGCCCAGGGATGGTTCCACCCACAAGGGGCCTTTCCCCCTTGATCACTAATTGAGAAAATGCCTTACAGTTGGATCTCATGGAGGCATTTCCTCAACTGAAGCTCCTTTCTCTGTGATAACTCCAGCTGTGTCAAGTTGACACACAAAACCAGCCAGTACAATTGACCCCTTGTCAACTTGACACACAAACACATCACTAGTAAGCCTCAACCCTTACATTCTTATTCATCCCCAAGATCTAAATAACTTTAAAAGTCCCACAGTCTTTACATATTCTTAAAATTTCAATCTCTTTAAAATATCCATCTCTTTTAAAACCCAAAGTCTTTTTTACAATTAAAAGTCTCTTAACTGTGAGCTCCACTAAAACAGTTTATTCCTTCAGGAGGGAAAATATCAGGGCACAGTCACAGTCAAAGCAAAAATCAATCTCCAACCGTCCAATGTCTGGGATCCAACTCACGATCTTCTAGGCTCCTCCAAGGGCTTGGGTCACTTCTCCAGCCATGCCCTTTGTAGCACACACGTCGTCCTCTGGGCTCCAGATGCCTGTACTCCACTGCTGCTGCTGCTCTTGGTGGTCATCTCGTGGTACTGGCATCTCCAAAACACTGCGTGACCCCTTCAGTCCTGGGCCTTCAATTACAACTGGGGCCGCACCTTCACCAATGGCCTTCCATGGCCTCTCACAGTGCCGAGCCTGAGCTGCTGAGTGACCCCTTCATTCCTTCAAAACCAGTACCACCTGGGTGACCCTTACACATTACCAAGTCCCACTGCAGAAGGAGTACAACCTTGCCTATCTCTGGAACACAGCCTCTTTGTGCTTTCAGAAAACACTTCCCAGAAGATGTCACCTCAACGATGCTGGTCTCTTCTTAATCACCGCTAATTTCTTAGCTCCAGCTAACCAGCATCAATAGTCCCAGTAATGCAAAGTTTTTGCTTTAGTAGTTCTGGTATCTTGTTAATCACAGCTGATTCTTCAGCCCCAGCTAACCAGAACTACAAAATCTTCACAATAAAAACAGCAATGGCCCTGAAGAGAGTCTTTAATTTTCCCTCTGAAATTTCACAAACCAGGCCTCTATCTTCTGCACTGTTCTCAGCATTATCTTCCAAGCTCCTACACAACATCTGACAGAGATCTTAACAACAAATGGGTCTTCAAGCCCAAAGTTCCAAAGTCCTTCCACAGTCCTCCCCAAAACATGGTCAGGTTGTCACAGGAATACCCCACTCCTGGTACCAATTTGTCTTAGTCAGGGTTTCTATTCCTGCACAAACATCATGACCAAGAAGCAAGTTGGGGAGGAAAGGGTTTATTTGGCTTACACTTCCATGCTGCTGTTCATCACCAAAGGAAGTCAGGACTGGAACTCAGACAGGTCAGGGAGCAGGAGCTGATGCAGAGGCCATGGAGGGATGTTCTTTACTGGCTTGCCTCCTCTGGCTTGCTCAGTCTACTCTCTTATAGAACCCAAGACTACCAGCCCAGGGATGGTTCCACCCACAAGGGGCCTTTCCCCCTTGATCACTAATTGAGAAAATGCCTTACAGTTGGATCTCATGGAGGCATTTCCTCAACTGAAGCTCCTTTCTCTGTGATAACTCCAGCTGTGTCAAGTTGACACACAAAACCAGCCAGTACAGGTGGGAAGCAGGTTTACAGGAAATCACCTGAGTGCTGACTCATTCCTTGTTCGCAACCACTCACAGGAGAATGGAATTAACATCAAGTATAATTAGCCCCAGGGCTGTCCACAACAGGATGTTGGATTTTGTCAAAGGTTTTTCAGAATCTAAGGAGAATATGGTGTGGCTCTTTTCTTTTAAGTTTGTTTACATGGTGGATTACATTGATGGATTTTCATATATTGAGCCAGTCTTGCATCACTGGCATAAAGCCTACCTGATCTAGGTGGATGATGGCTTTGATGTTGTGAATTTGGTTTGCAAGTTTCTTATTGAGTGTCTGTGCATCAATGTTAATAAGGGAAATTGGTCTGCAATTCTCTTTCTTTGTTGGTTTAGACATTAGGGTGACTGTGGCCTCACAGAATGAGTTTGACAATGTTCCTTCTATTTTTACTTTGTAGAATAGTTTGAGGAGTATTGGTATTAATTCTTTGTTTGAAAGTCTGGTAGAATTCTGCTCTAAAACCATTTGACTCTCACTTTTTGTTTGTTTGTTTGTTTTGTGGTTTTTTTGTTTTTGTTTTTTGGGTTTTTTTGTTTGTTTGTTTTTTGGTTGGGAGACTTTTAATGATTGTTTCTATTTCCTTGTGGTTACAAGACTATTCAGATAGTTTACCTGATTTTTATTTAACTCTGGAAAGTGGTTTCTGTCTAGAAAGCCATTTCATTTAGATTTTGCAATTTTGTGGTGTACAGGCTTTTGAAGTAAGACCTAATGATTCTCTGATTATCCTTAATGTTCACTGTTATATCTTTCTTTTCATTTCTGATTTTTGTTAATTTGGGTACTATCTCTCTACCTTTTAGTTAGTTTAACTAAGGATTTATCTATCTTGTTGCTTTTCTCAGACACAGCTCTTGGTTTGTTGATTCTTTGTGCTGTTCTCCTTGTTCCTAATTGATTGATTTCAGTCCTTAGCTTGATTATTTCCTGCCATCTACTCATCTTGAGCTTTCAGGTATACTTTTAAATCCTTAGTATGAGAACTCTCCAATTTTTTATGAAGGGACTTAGTGCTATAAACTCTCCTCTTAGCACTGCTTTCATTGTGTCCCATAAGTTTGGGTATGCCCTGCTCTTATTTTCACTGAATTCTATAAAGTCCTTAATTAATTTATTTATTTCTTCCCAGACCCAATGATCATTGAGTAGAGGGTTGTTCAGTTTCCATGAGTATGTAGGCCTTCAGTTGTTTCTGTTGTTGAAGTCCATGTTTAATCCATGATTGTCTGATAAAATACAAAGAATTATTTCAATCTTCTTGTACACGTTGAGATTTGCTTTGTGACTGAATATATTGTCAATTTTGTAGAAGGTTCCATGAGGTGCTGAGAAGAAGGTATAATCTTTTCTGTTTGGGTGAACTATTCTGCACATATCTGGACTTATAAACTCTGTTATCTCTGTTTAGTTTCTCTCTGGGTGACCTGTCAATTGGTGAGAGTTAGGTGTTGAAGTCTCCCAGTAGTGAGGAAGTTTATTAATGTATGGAGTTTGATGTGTGATTTCAGATTCTGTAATGTTTCTTTTATGGATATTCATGGTCTTGCATTTGGGACATACATGTTCAGAATTGAGAGACCATTTTGCTGGCCATATTACATTTGATAAGTATAAAGTATCCTTCCTCATCTCTTTTGATTACTTTTGGTTGAAAGTTTATTTTATTAAATATGAGAATGGCTACTCCTTTCTGTTTCTTCAGTCTGTTTTCTTGCAAGACATTTTTCCAGCACTTTATTTTGAGGTAATGTCTAACTTTGTTACTGAGGTGTGTTTCTTGTATGCAGCAGGATGATGAATTCTGATTATTCATCCACTCTGTTAACCTGCATCTTCTTATTGAGGAATTGAGTCCATTGATGTTGAGAGATATTAATGACCAATGACTGTTAGTTCCTGTTATTTTGATGATAGTGGTGATACTGTGAGGGAAGAGGTAGACTGGGATTCTTTTCTTTTGGTTTTGCTCATGTGGAATTATATAATTATTTCATGTGTTTTCTTGAGTGTCGATACCCTCCTTATGCTAAAGTTTTCCTTCTAGTATCCTCTCTCAGGCTAAATTAGTAGAAAGATATTGATTAAATTTAGTTTTGCTGTGGAATATCTAGCTTTGTCAGTCTACAGTGATTGAAACTTTTGCTGGGTATAGTAGTCTAGACTGGCACCTGTGATCTCTTAGAGACTGTACAACATCTGCCCAGTCCCTTTTGGCTTTTAAAAGTCTCATGTAATTCTAATATATCTGCCTTTATAAGTTACTTGGCATTTATCCCTTGTGGCTTTTAATATTCTTTCTTTATTCTGAGCATTTAGTTTTCTGATTATTATGTGATGGGAGGATTTTCTTTTTTGGTCCACTCTATTTGGTGTTCTGTATACTTCTTATACATTCTAAGAGACATTCATTGCTGCCTTGCACTTTTTATCTATTCCTGTGTGATTCACTGTGGTGCATAGGGGGTTCACAACGTATACCATTTTCTCCTTTCCATTATATGAATTCACCTACAGGGTAGCTAATTTCACACTACCAGCATAATATCAACCAACTTACAGAAGTCCTGGAAACCACCATTGTCTCTTGAAAGTTGATATGGGTCCACTGTAATCCATCCTTTCCAGAGAGCCAACAACATTGCTTTCTGATTTATCCTCTATGTGTATTTATAAAATCAAGCAATTATGTGTATGTTTCCTTAACCCCACTATCTTATACAAAATCACAGTGTATCAAATATGCTTTTTGTATTTTGGGAAATCAAGTAAATGTTTAGGCCAACTAACCTGACCTCTAAGAGACCAGGAAAGGGCATGTTGGCTCCTGGGTGTGTCAATTTTTACAATCCCATGAATAGTTTTAAAGTATATCCAGAATTTGGAACCATGGTTGCAATGAAAATCTTGTGTTTTATAAAGTAATATATCAAAAGATGAGGAGATTCATTGCATTTTGGTAAAATACTAAACCATTCCTGAAATACATTTAAAATTTCCCAGAAATATATCTGCATTTACTCCTATAAAGCAGAAATTGTTACTACTAAGTCTACCTTCTTAATTGGATTGTTTCTTTTTCTATCACTATAATTCATGTATCTTTTCAAATTAAACTACACAAACTCCCTCTGTTGAGGCAATCAGGGTTAGTTTTAACTCCTCTGTGTCTTCTGCCATTATTCTTTCTTTTACTACCATTCCTTTGAACAAAATTATTTTCTTTTCCATCTATAAAATATAATTTAAATGTTAGCTGTCAAATGACATAAAATTAGATCTATATACTAGATGAATAGAAGTCACAAAAACCTAAAATGTGTCAATTATTACCTGTATTTTTAAAACTCAAAGGCATGCATACACACCCACACATGTGCACACACTGTCCTTTATGCATACCTCTTGTGCAGTGCCTTAAGTACCATTAAGTTGCTCAAGACTAAAATCTAATATTTACTTTTGAGTCTCCCTAGTCCCTCAATACATCGAACTCATTAAAATATAATCTTAATTATATCTATAAAATATATATTTAATCTGTCTACCTGTCTTCAAGGAGGAGATCTCAAATATACTGAAACCAAAGTAGTTGTCTATAATAACTTTCCCAAGTTAAATAAAATAATCAGAGCTGCACAGAGTACAAGTAGAGAATTTTCACGACTACCTTGTCTGCAGGCTGCTGCATTATAAATGTTTGCCAGTCTCTTAATTTTTTTGTCTATAGAAATATCCTAAAGATATTTGAGTTTCTTTGGAATCCTCCTTAAATAACCTGAAGTGGTCACTCTGGAACATATACTTCGACTGCAACATTACAAGTGAAAATCCCAGGGGCAGGTGCATGTGTGCCTCTATGGCCGGTATGACAGAATACTGTCATATCTTTCTCCACTTTTTACATATTTCTACATGGACTAAACTTAATACTCCATTCATGCATTAGTAAACTACACTTTAGGATTCAAAATAAATTAGGTATTTCTTATCATCCAAACTGAATGTTCACATGTGCAAATTTGTAGAAAATATTTAATAGGTGCTTCCAGTTCAAATAATCATCTGTGTATTTGTTGATAGTTAATCTTCTTTCACATAACTGTGCCCACAATTCTGCAGGGTTTTGCCCCTAATGTACCCACTTCGAATTTTCTGTATGTCCTTTTGTATTTTATAATCTCCTTAAACACCTTTAGATTTGTTACTGGTTTCACACCATGCCTGTTACACTATGTATATGAAAATGTATGTACACCATTACCTCTGTTTCAGAAAAGAAAATAAAAGATGAAGAATTCACAAGTGCTGACATGGATTTTATCGTGTCAAATTCACTTTTAATGTTGTACTTTCCAGGTCCTGGTACACCCTAAGTGACAGAAAGAAAGAAAGAAATACATTAAGAAAGGATTCTCTTTCTACAACACCTAAGAAAAGACTGGATAATTCTTATGGGCTATTACCAAAGTCTGCCATTAAGAGAAAAGCAGGAAGGAAAACTTCCTACAAAGAAACAGGAAAAAGAAAGAGGGAGGAAGGAGAGAGAGAGAGAGAGAGAGAGAGAGAGAGAGAGAGAGAGAGAGAGAGAGAGAGAGAGATCCTGGTCAAAGTATCATTTGGACCTGAAATTACACTTCCTGAAGCTTTGCTGCCCTCTGCTGATGAAGAGAAAAATATTCCTACCTTTTCTCATGGCTACCTATTAAAAGAAAGAAATAAAAATGTTTTCAACTCTTCTTTCATTTCAGGATATAAATGTACCCTTTCCCTTTTAAATGTGTCTGGTTTGGAGTACAGATCATTGGTAAAACTCCTGCTTACCACGTGCACAAGGTTCAGCACATAGCAGCAGCAGCAAGAAATTCACTGTCTTCTCCAAATTCTATTAATCAATAGCAAAACAAATAGACAGCAGGAAATATTTTATTTTAAACACAAATGCTTGATATAAAAAACTAAACTTTTACTTGAATACTTTTCAGTAAATAAAAGTTAATTTTATTAATGGCAAACTCCAAATTCTGCATTTCCATGTCTGATGTCTCCAATTCCTTTCAGCTTTGTCAACAGCAACACACTTCTTTCTCTTGGGCTGGTTGCACCTCCTGCTAACAGCTTTTCTAGGCAGACATCCCATGGCTCTAACTTCTCTCTCCATCATTCTGGGGTCTCCAAGGCAATCCAGGCTTCACCTTCACAGCTTCACTCAATGATCTCTCTAGGCCTCTGTGCACTTCTTTCAACAAGGCCCCAGCTCCTAATAGTGCCACTCTCTATGAGAGATGAGGCCATTTTCATTCAAGCTCCCACACGACTCCTGCTCTTGCTTGGTTAGAGTTACCCCTAAGATATATTTTGTTTCTGGCTAAGACTCATCCTCCTTGTGAGGGTCTGGCCACTAGGAATTTGACCATGCTACAGCAAGTATATGGATCAAAATAACTGAACCTGTTGGGTTTGTGGGGGAAGAGATGGGAGGGTAAGGGGGTGGAGGCATCACAGATGAAGAGGGCAGCTGGCATGGGAAGACTTGGAGATGAGAGAGATGGGGACACAAGATGTGAGATTTCCAAACAATCAATAAAAACTAATAAAATAGTCATAATAGTCAGTGGTCTCAGATAGAATACAAACAAGCAGATTAATTCAATGGCACTAGAGAGGAAAGTTGGGAGCTGAAGTTTGAATGATCCAACAAAATGGATACAAAAATTGGCAATACTGATTTTTTAAAAATCTAAGCAATAGGGGAAAATTGTCAGCAATAAAGTTGACATTTTGGAAAAATATGAGGAGTAAATTAAAATTTTAATGAACAACAGAAACAAAATCAACATAGATACTACCAAAGATGTGATCAAGCAAAAGTAAGAATAAACAAGGATGGAAGACAAAGTCAATTAAATACTACAGTCAAGTATCAATAAAGGACAAAACAGATATGGCAATAGCTAGGGCTCCTGAATACCATGAAGGAGGGAACCTTAGCCAGGTTACACATGCATATATCCCCAGAAGATGAGAGAAAATGGCAGGAGGAGCATGAGGGTAACCTACTATACAAATCGAGTTCCAGGTAAGCTCTGTAATGAGCCCTATCTCAAAACCATTAATAAGTAACTATTATTATTATTATCATTATGTTGCCCTGTCTTTAATTCTGCTGCTATTTGTATTCTTTGTCTACAGTAAGCCAGAGACTTCACCAGTGTTGTTTGGCTTGAGTAACTGAGCCCTTTTTTCTATTGCTAGTGCAATCATGAATAGTAACAGATGTTGTTAAGGTACTACACTGAGACCATTGAGTACTTTATAACCAACAACTAGAAGAACAACTAATGTTTACCAATCACCTGCTTTTGCTCAGCACTATTTAAGTTTCAATTCACAGACAAGAAAATCATAATGCAAAAAAATTATCTCCAAATTTCCACAGTGTTTAAGTAGTTGTGACTGATAAACTGCAATCACCAACTTCCCTTATCCAGATATGAAGATTTATGTGCAACATCCTGGCCAGGAAACATAAGCAATTGTTGGAGAAACCAGAGCAGAGCAAGGTTCAGAGAAGGATCAGTTCAATTCTGAATGTCAGTTCCATAGTCCCTATATGACATCAAATGGAGGTGTCATACATGCATTAATTTCTACAGGGTTGGAGATTAGTGAGGAATCAGCATTGTACACACAGTGGGAGTAAAAAGAATAGACAGTAATACCTGGAACCATAAAACTGCATGTGTTTTCTGGGAAAACTGCCTAAATAAAAAAGATACAATGGCTAAAACACCACTTCCTGTTTGTGTGATTCTTGGTATTGTGTTTACAGTATAGGAAAATAGCCCCTTCACTTGAAATGAAATGTATTTTGATATATGTCCCAGATATAATCCTTATGATGGATTGAACAGAGAGTAGTTCATCCTTATGATGGATTGAACAGAGAGCATGTAACTTGGATTTGGATCACAGAGTGCATCTGTCAATTAAATTTGTTTGCAAAATTACAATGTAAATTTTGATTCATTAAAAAAACATAATGTATATTTTGACTCTTATCTCATAAAGCAAAGATTCTCTGTTTTTTTTTAACTATTTAGATTTGAACAGAATGAAATCAAATAAACATGGTAAGGCAAACTCTAAAGCAATTTGAAAAGTATCAATCAACAATAGCACTATAATTGCCATTGGGCCTCAAATGTCACACTTCATCCGTATGTCATCCAAGTGAGAATATTAAATTAGAGACAGGAAGTGCTTCGTAGACTAAATCATGTACTCGTTACCCACTCATATGTTCAGTTACTGCAATAGAAAACAACATAGATATCTGGTATAGACTTTGGTAAGCAAATCAAAGGAGGAAAAATGAATATGTAGGTTACTGAGCTTGGCCATATATTACTCCTCAGAGAAGAAAGTTGCAATATACAGAAAACTGGATGAAACTCAGTAATGCACATGAAAGGCTATTTTGATTCCATAATCCATTTGCTGAATAACAATTCATGTCAACACTGGCATTCATAACTCAGCTGAGCCAATACTGTTTTACAGCAGGCTGAACCCATACTTTCCACCACAGACTTATCTGCTTTTTCACCGAGAAATAAAATAAACGAATATTTTTATAGTTTTCTCGCAAATACTACAACCTATATATGAAGTATCCAGTAACAAACAAGGTTCATAATGCCTATTTTAGCAAATAGGTTACTATGTAAATGTTTGAAGTTCAACAGTTATTAGTATGCAATGTAACCTGAAGTTCCACATACAGTCACTTAATTTCTTTTGCTCTTTTCAAACCTAAATTCCCTTTTCAACATGAAATTTTTTACCATTAATTGAATAATACACAGAGAGTTAAATCATCCAAATAAAGAAATAGTAAGGATTGTAAATCTTAAATGAATTGAAGAAACCATATATGGTTAATTGGTACAAAATACTCACCCAAATAGTGTCCAATTCCAGCTTGGACCAGGCAGGCAGAGAAGTATTGAATGGAAATTGACTCAAATGAAAAGCATCCTTCCTTATACCCAGGAGCAACATTTAATTAAATCTAACTTATTGTTTTAAAAGTTGGTTTGGGGTATTTTGTTTGTGTTTTCTTATTTAAGCAGAAAATCTAGATTTGTGTCTGAAATCTCACAAGCTACAAGTATTAGTAACTAACTCAATCTTAACAACTTTAAATATAACTTAAAATACAAGTATACACTAAATTCAGCCCATAGGTCACTAGGCTTCGCGTTCTTTTCTTTAATGTCCTAGTCTATTTCAAATATCCTTCCACGTCTATCCTTTTGCATATTTATAAACACTGTAGAATTGAAATTTAAAAATGTTTGAGAAGTGATATGGTGTTACTCTGCCTCACTACAGTGGTTTCCATAGTGAAACTGATGCTCATGCCGGTGGTCAGTGAAATCTGATATCTGCAGACACTGATAGCTGTGAAACTTGTATTATGATTGTTTAGCTAGATTGCTTAGTGCCATGAAAAGACAACTGATTCACATCCAACATTACTTGATCCTATAAAGAGCCTGTGCTTGCTTTCATAATTCTTGTTATGATACAGAACACTTATTCCTATTGTCAAACTCAAGAGCATGACAAATTAGAATTTCTCATGCATTATCCCCATATGAAGTATATAGAGGTAGGCTGATGGCTATCAGAAAATGAAGTTATATAAAAGTGAACTCAGCTAGCCCAGCAGATAAATGTCATGAACAGGTAGATTCATAGTTGTAGATCAAGTCATCAAGTAATGAAAATACCAAAATAAGAATATTCGCCTATCTGTGTGGTGGGATATGAATATGAATTTGTAAGGTCAAGATAATTGGGTAAGTCATGGTTCAATATGTTAAGCTCCTTTAATTACCTATGACTGTTTAAGCAAGTGTTTGCTTAGGTGTGAGTGAGTCAGAAGGTCCATGTGGAGAGATGTTAATTTATCAGCATGGCTATCGTGGGGAGCAGAGTAGCAGGCAATGTTTAGGTCATGAGGAAGAACCTTCCAGAAGGGACCTTTCATAGGTTATCTGTCACGACAGTTTGCCCCCCTTTCTCTCTTCTACATGTGGCCACTTGCTGTGTGCTTTTTTCTATGAACTGAAAAAGTACAAGGCTTTCATCAGATGTGGCTTCTCAGTCTTAAGCTTACCAATCTCTATAACTATAAGCCAAGATAAATCTTCTATCTTTAAAAATTATCTGGTCCTAAAAATCCTTTAATAGCAAAAGATAATACACTAAGATGAAATTTGAAACTTAAAGATAAAAGCAAGCCCTTGTTTATAGCTTCAATAATAGTATTTCTTTGCATCTTATACCTTCAGTCTCCTAGATGAGTAGTCAGTACCCATTGACATCACCAGATTGGGGAAGTTTTAAGGGTTATTCTTAAGGTTCTTGAAAATTAAAATCAGGTGTACATTGTGAGAATCAGTAGTTATATTTCCATATGAAGAAAGTAGTTATATTTCCATATGAAGAATAATAGTGTTTGTAGTCTTTCATTGTGTACCTATAGGCACCTCAATGATGGATAGCGTAATTTAAGTTGTATTTGAAATTGCTTCCTTGTGCTAGCTCCTATGTGAAATTTGATAATTTAAATTCATAACCATAGATCTCTGTAAATTGCACCAAAAGTTTAGTGGCTGTCAAGTATGTCTATTCATATTAAGCACAAATGGCCCAGAAATTATGGAGAGATGGCTCAATGAAGACTACTGTCAGCTCTCCAGCAGATAATAAATTGTAATATTTTATGGCAAAATCTAGAAGGTTGGAAGTTTCCACTGGGAAGACAACAGTTGACTGCATGTCTATTCCACTATTAAGTAGTCCTAGAAATTATTTCTTCATGCTCTGTTGCAACATATGGAAGTGGTTTATACAATACCTAAATAACACATCATCAGTTTCTTTCCCATCTAAAGACGGGAAGAGAACTTGAGCTGGGAAAACACTCAAATCTCAGATGCAAGTTACTTCTACTTACATTTGATTGTTTTCAAGTCATCAGAAGAGAGTTTCAGCATTAAAAAGCATATTGTTGTGGTCTGGTGGTGATTAACCCAAACCACAGAGAATACGTTTCCCAAATAAAAAGACAGTATGAAATCATAATGAGCTGCAGTGATATTAGCTTTATATTTCATTATTTTTCTTTTGGGTATTTTGAGATAAGGTCTCACTCTGTATCCATGGCTGGCTTGGAGCCCACTATATAGACCAGACCAGCCTTGAACTCCTGCCTTGGAACCACCAGTGATGATATTAGAGATGTGTGCCACTGCACCCAGCCCTATATTTCAATTCAATAACTCATATAACCACCTGTCTCGTCATCCACATGTTTATAGTACAGCAGAAAATTATTATATTAATTGTGCATTTCTTCATTATCCACAGTTTATAAGTATTATCATATCCATATTTTGACTTTATTTGAAACCCAAGATCAAATCATACGGAATAAAGGTTTGGGCCTTTATTATTTTTTTTTCTAATATTTCTTTTGAAAATGTAATGCGAATTCAATCTACTGTGATCATACTCACTCTGCAGTATCTTCTCCTACCCTCCCCTACTCCTTACTGACCTCCTTTTTTCCCAACTACTCTCCATCCTATGTACATGTCACATGCACACACACACACACACACACACACTCACATGCACATGAATGCCAACAGGTGGCCACACCTGCTGTGAGTTCATGATATTGTGATTGACTAGATTTACTAAAGTATAATCAACACATTTAAACTCTTATACACTTAACATATATAATGTGATGTTTTGATAAACATATACATAATTAAATGATTAAAACCATGAAACTAAGGCACATCATATCACATACTATCATTTTTATGAGTAAGTAGGGATATTTAAGCTACACTCTTTCTTTTATTGGATATTTTCTTTATTTACATTTCAAATGTTATTCCCATTCCATGTCTCCTGTCTGGAAACCTCCAATCCCATCCTATCTCCCCCTGTTCTTTTAACAACTTTAATGTATACATTTGGTATTATTAACCATTGATTGACTATAAGAAAGATCTCATCGGGCAGTAGTGGTGCACACCTTTAATCCCAACACTTGGGAAGCAGAGGCAGGCAGATCTCTGAGTTCGAAGCCAGCCTGGTCTACAGAGTGAGTTCCAGGACAGCCAGGGCTACACAGAGAAACCCTGCCTCAAAAAAAAAAAAAGAAAGAAAGAAAGAAAGAAAGAAAGAAAGAAAGAAAGAAAGAAAGAAAGGAAGGAAGGAAGGAAGGAAGGAAGGAAGGAAGGAAGGAAGGAAGGAAGGAAGGAAGGAGAGGGAGGGAGGGAGGGAGGGAGGGAGGAGGGAGGGAGGGAGGGAGGGGGAGAGGGAGGGAGGGAGGGAGGGGGGAGGGGGAGAAGGAGAGAGAGAAGGAAAGATAGAAAGATCTCTCAGATATATTATTGCTCCTGTCTAACTGAAAATATATATCTTTTCACTGATATCTAGATCCAGCCACAAAAAGCAACCATCATTCTATTTTTTCTATGTGATGACGCCTGTAAATCCACTATGAGTGAGACATCACACTTATCAATGTTTTCCAGATTCTTCCATATTGCTCCATACACTAGCAATGTCTGTATTTATCCTTCACTGAGTGCTTATGCTGCCTATACCTTACAGATATTGTGACTAACACTGCAGTGAACAGGGGAAGTCAAATGTGTCTCTAATGTGTTCTTTATTTTATTTTGGAAATTTTCACAGAAATGAGATTTTGGATCATTTAGTAGAAATGTCCTAAATTTGGTGAGTAATTTTACTACTGTTTTCCACAATGACTGTATTAACATTATCCTATTAGCAGTTTTGGAAATACATCTCAGCCACACCACCTATCCTTTTAAAACTTTCTGCCAATACCAGCTTTAATGGGAGTGAGGTGTTATCTCACCGTGGTTTTGATTTCCATATCCTTGGTGATGAGTTAGCATGCCATCTACAAACAATTCATCTCTCTTCTGAGTCAGGAGAGTTTTAGTTTTGTTGCCTAGTAGCTACAGCTAACCCGGTTAGTGATTATATTGAGTTGAAACCCTTCCCTTGTTCCTCATTTTAGCAGAAAAGATTTCAGCATTTTTCATTACTGACTTTCCTATTATCAATGAGCCTTCAATATATTGCTTTATTGTTTTGTAGATCCTTTACATACTTGTTAAGATTATTTAATCATAAATAAATATTGAATTTTGTAAAATTATGTTTTCTTCACTTTGAGGTGGTTTTTATCTTGCATTCTGAACACATAGATCACAATTTCCCAAATTATAGCACATAAGACTACAGTTTATGTGAGTCCGCTGAATTCAGTACAAAAGTATTTTCTTGAGAATTTTTGCATCTATGTCCATCAGAGGCATTTCTCTGTAATATTCTTTCTTCTTCAGAAAGGTAATGCTAGGCTCATAAAATAAATTGGAGACTATTCCTCTCGTTTTAAATTTTTCTATAAGAGCTTTAAAGTGGCAGGCACTTTAATACTTTAATTCTTTAAATATTCAGTAAAATTCATCTATAAAATCACCACATTCCTAACTTTTAATGCTGTAATTTATTAATATTTATTACCTTTAATTATGTGTATATGTCTCCAGGGGGTACCAATGTGCATGAAGGTGCCCCCTAGAAGCCAGAGGTATCAGTTCCCCTGAAGCTGGACTGATGGGCAATTGTAAGCTGTCAGACTAATGTGGGTCCTAGAAACTAAACTTGAGTCCTCTGCAAGAGCAATATATAATCTTAATCACTGAGTAATCTCTCCTATGTGCTCTTAACTGCTAAACCATCTCCCCAGCTCCATTTGAGAAGGATTTTTTTATTCCTTCACAATCCAACTTGAAAAATTATCTAAGAAGTTACACATTTTTATCAGTTATCCAACTAACGAGTATATTATGCATAGACACTGTAAATATTTAACAAGTATGTCCCTCACAATGTCCTGTGTATGAAGATGCAATCTCTAGCTGATGCCTCTGAGGATGTGCCTACCTAGGAGAAATGGGAGGAGCTACAGGAACTTTCCACATGCCACTCAGGTTCTCATTAGAGTTCATGTGCTCTATTATCTGCCAGATACATTCTAGTCAAATGAATGACACAGACATAGTAGCAGGAAATGTCAGCACTTAGACTGTGTAGCTAAACCACTTCCAGGAAGAAATAGGAGCTAGAAATGTGTGCCTGTTTATTTCATACTGGACAGTGAGGTAAACATCTAGATGCGATCACATACTACTTAAACCTACCTCTTTGTTCTCCTTACAAACGTGGATACCATTCACAGACCTATCTTCTTCAGGATCCAGACCTCACCACTAAAATGTTCATGTGGACATACTACTCTCTCCAGGCAAAAGCAGCAGCATTTGGGCCCCTCCCCCCAAAACTGGACCTAGGTAAGGAGAGAATGAATGGGAAGTACCACACACCATTTCTGATATCAAAAGGTCATGTTACCTGCTCCAACATCTCCTAAACACAGGTTAGTAAGAAGCAACCAGAGCTCCCAGGGTCTAAACCACCAACCAAGGAGTATACGTGGAGGAACCCATGGCTCCAGCCACATATGTAGCAGAGGATGGCCTGTCGGTCATCAATGGAAGAAGAAGCCCTTAGTCCCATGAAGGTTCTATGCCCCCATGTAGGGAAATTCAAGGGCGGGGAGGCAGGAATGCGTAGGTGGGTGGGGCCACACCCTCATAGAAGCAGGAGAGGGTGAGATAGGGGGGCTTGGGGGGAGAAATCGGGAAACACTTGAAATGTAAATAAACAAAATATACAATAAAAAAGAAAATATCAGAAACCGGCCTGAGTAGGGCCACAGGCCACTTCCGGCCGGATCAGCGCCGGGGTTGCTGGAGTGCAGGGTTGCCTGACACCCGCCAGCTACCCACGACGCCCGCCGCAGGATTTTGAGACTGCTGGTGAGTGGAACACAGCTTCTGCTCCAGTCCAATCACGCGGGACCTGAGACTGCTCTGGTTGGGGAGAGAGAAATCCGGCCTACATAGGGCCACAAGCCTCTTCCGGTCGGAAAAGCACCTGGGCAGCTGGGGCGCAGGGTCAGCTGACACTCGCCAGCTACCCACAACACCCGCCACAGGATCTTAAGACTTCTGATGAGTGGAGCACAGCTTCTGCTCCAATCCAATTGCGCGGGGGACCTGAGACTGCATTAGTTAGGGAAGCAGAAACCGGCCTGAGTAGGGCCACAGGCCACTTCCAGCCGGATCAGCGCCGGGGTTGCTGGAGCTCAGGGTTGCCTGACACCCGCCAGCTACCCACGACCCCCTCCGCAGGATTTTGAGACTGCTGGTGAGTGGAACACAGCTTCTGCTCCAATCTTTAAACAGTGACAACGATAACAACTAACCCCAGAGATTACCAGATGGCAAAAGGTAAACGTAATAATCTTACTAACAGAAACCAAGACCACTCACCATCATCAAAACCCAGCACCCCCACTTCGCCCAGTCCAGGGCACCCCAACACACCGGAAAAGCTAGACACGGATCTAAAAGCATATCTCCTGATGATGGTAGAGGACTTCAAGAAGGACTTTAATAACACACTTAAAGAAATACAGGAAAACACTGCTAAACAGGTAGAAGACATTAAAGAGGAAGCACAAAAATCCCTTAAAGAATTGCAGGAGAACACTGCTAAAGAGTTACAAATCCTTAAAGAAAAACAGGATAACATAATCAAACAGGGAGAAGTCCTTACAGAAAAACAGGAAAACACATCCAAACAGATGATGGAAATGAACAAAACCATACTAGACCTAAAAAGGGAAGTAGACACAATAAAGAAAACCCAAAATGAGGCAACACTGGAGATAGAAACCCTAGGAAAGAAATCTGGAACCATAGATACCAGCATCAGCAACAGAATACAAGAGATGGAAGAGAGAATCTCAGGTGCAGAAGATTCCATAGAGAACATCGGCACAACAATCAAGGAAAATGTAAAATGCAAAAAGATCCTAACTCAAAACATCCAAGAAATACAGGACACAATGACAAGACCAAACCTACGGATAATAGGAGTGGATGAGAATGAAGATTTTCAACTCAAAGGACCAGTGTACTGGCTATTTTTGTGTCAATTTGACACAGCTGGAGTTATCATAGAGAAAGGAGCTTCAGTTGAGGAAATGCCTCCATGAGATCCAACTGTAAGGCATTTTCTCAATTAGTGATCAAGGGGGAAAGGCCCCTTGTGGGTGGGACCATCCCTGGGCTGGTAGTCTTGGGTTCTATAAGAGAGTAGGCTGAGCAAGCCAGGGGAGGCAAGCCAGTAAAGAACATCCCTCCATGGCCTCTGCATCAGCTCCTGCTTTCTGACCTGCTTGAGTTCCAGTCCTGACTTCCTTTGGTTATGAACAGCAGCATGGAAGTGTAAGCCGAATAAACCCTTTCCTCCCCAACTTGCTTCTTGGTCATGATGTTTTGTCCAGGAATAGAAACCCTGACTAAGACAAATTGGTACCAGAAGTGGGGTATTCCTGTGACAACCTGACCATGTTTTGGGGAGGACTGTGGAAGGACTTTGGAACTTTGGGCTTGAAGATCCATTCTTTGTTAAGAGCTCTGTCAGATGTTGTGTAGGAGCTTGGAAGATAATGCTGAGAACAGTGCAGAAGATGGAGGCCTGTTTTGTGAAATTTCAGAGGGAAAATTAAAGACTCTCTTCAGGGCCATTGCTGTTTTTATTGTGAAGATTTTGTAGTTCTGGTTAGCTGGGGCTGAAGAATCAGCTGTGATTAACAAGATACCAGAACTACTAAAGCAAAAACTTTGCATTACTGGGACTATTGATGCTGGTTAGCTGGAGCTAAGAAATTAGCGGTGATTAAGAAGAGACCAGCATCATTGAGGTGACATCTTCTGGGAAGTGTTTTCTGAAAGCACAAAGAGGCTGTGTTCCAGAGATAGGCAAGGTTGTACTCCTTCTGCAGTGGGACTTGGTAATGTGTAAGGGTCACCCAGGTGGTACTGGTTTTGAAGGCATGAAGGGGTCACACAGCAGCTGAGGCTTGGCACTGTGAGAGGCCATGGAAGGCCATTGGTGAAGGTGCAGCCCCAGTTGTAATTGAAGGCCCAGGACTGAAGGGGTCACGCAGTGTTTTGGAGATGCCAGTACCACGAGATGACCACCAAGAGCAGCAGCAGCAGTGGAGTACAGGCATCTGGAGCCCAGAGGACGACGTGTGTACTACAAAGGGCATGGCTGGAGAAGTGACCCAAGCCCTTGGAGGAGCCCAGAAGATCGGGAGTTGGATCCCAGACATTGGACGGTTGGAGATTGATTTTTGCTTTGATTGTGACTGTGCCCTGATATTTTCCCTCTTGAAGGAAGAAACTGTTTTGGTGGAGCCCACAATTAAGAGACTTTTAATTGTAAAAAGACTTTGGATTTTAAAAGAGATGGATATTTTAAAGAGATTGAAATTTTAAGAATATGTAAAGACTGTGGGACTTTTAAAGTTATTTAGATCTTGGGGATGAATAAGAATGTAAGGGTTGAGGCTTACTAGTGATGTGTTTGTGTGTCAAGTTGACAAGGGGTCAATTGTACTGGCTGGTTTTGTGTCAACTTGACACAGCTGGAGTTATCATAGAGAAAGGAGCTTCAGTTGAGGAAATGCCTCCATGAGATCCAACTGTAAGGCATTTTCTCAATTAGTGATCAAGGGGGAAAGGCCCCTTGTGGGTGGGACCATCCCTGGGCTGGTAGTCTTGGGTTCTATAAGAGAGTAGGCTGAGCAAGCCAGGGGAGGCAAGCCAGTAAAGAACATCCCTCCATGGCCTCTGCATCAGCTCCTGCTTTCTGACCTGCTTGAGTTCCAGTCCTGACTTCCTTTGGTTATGAACAGCAGCATGGAAGTGTAAGCCGAATAAACCCTTTCCTCCCCAACTTGCTTCTTGGTCATGATGTTTTGTCCAGGAATAGAAACCCTGACTAAGACAACCAGCAAACATCTTCAACAAAATTATAGAAGAAAACTTCCCAAATCTAAAGAAAGAGATGCCCATGAACATACAAGAAGCCTACAGAACTCCAAATAGACTGGACCAGAAAAGAAATACCTCCCGACACATAATAATCAGAACAACAAATGCTCTAAATAAAGATAGAATACTAAAAGCAGTAAGAGAAAAAGGCCAAGTACCATATAAAGGCAAGCCTATCAGAATTACACCAGATTTTTCACCAGAGACTATGAAAGCCAGAAGATCCTGGACAGATGTTATACAGACACTAAAAGAACACAAATTACAGCCCAGGCTACTATACCCAGCCAAACTCTCAATTAACATAGATGGAGAAACCAAAGTATTCCACGACAAAACCAAATTCACACATTATCTCTCCACGAATCCAGCCCTTCAAAGGACAATAACAGAAAAAAACCAATACAAGGACAGGAACCACGCCCTAGAAACAACAAGAAGGTAATCCCTCAACAAACCTAAAAGGAGACAACCACAAGAACAAAATGCCAACTTTAACAACAAAAATAACAGGAAACAACAATTACTTTTCCTTAATATCTCTTAATATCAATGGACTCAACTCCCCGATAAAAAGACATAGACTAACAAACTGGCTACACAAACAAGACCCAACATTTTGCTGCTTACAGGAAACTCATCTCAGAGAAAAAGATAGACACTACCTCAGAATGAAAGGCTGGAAAACAATTTTCCAAGCAAATGGCATGAAGAAACAAGCTGGAGTAGCCATTCTAATATCTGATAAGATTGACTTCCAACCCAAAGTCATCAAAAAAGACAAGGAAGGGCACTTCATTCTCATCAAAGGTAAAATCCTCCAAGAGGAATTATCAATCCTGAATATATGCTCCAAATACAAATATGCTCCAAATACAAAGGCAGCCACATTCATTAAAGAAACTTTAGTAAATCTCAAAGCACACATTGCACCTCATACAATAATAGTGGGAGACTTCAACACACCACTTTCACCAATGGACAGATCATGGAAACAGAAACTAAACAGGGACACAGAGAAACTAAGAGAAATTATGAATCAAATGGATCTGGCAGATATCTACAGAACATTCTATCCTAAAACAAAAGGATATACCTTCTTCTCAGCACCTCATGGTACCTTCTCCAAAATTGACCACATAATTGGTCACAAAACAGGCCTCAACAGATACAAAAATATTGAAATTGTCCCATGCATCCTATCAGATCACCATGGACTAAGGCTGATCATCAATAACAAAAGAAACAATAGAAAGCCAACCTTCACGTGGAAACTGAACAACACTCTTCTCAATGATACCTTGGTCAAGGAAGGAATAAAGAAAGAAATTAAGGACTTTTTAGAGTTCAATGAAAATGAAGCCACAACATACCCAAACTTATGGGACGCAATGAAAGCATTTCTAAGAGGAAAACTCATAGCTCTGAGTGCCTCCAAAAGGAAACTAGAGAGAGCACACATTAGCAGCTTGACAACACACCTAAAAGCACTAGAACAAAAGGAAGCAAATTCACCCAAGAGGAGTAGAAGGCAGGAAATAATCAAACTAAGGGGTGAAATCAACCAAGTGGAAACAAGAAAAACTATTCAAAGAATCAACCAATCAAGGAGCTGGTTCTTTGAGAAAATCAACAAGATAGATAAACCCTTAGCCAGACTCACTAGAGGGCACAGGGAAAGCATCCTAATTAACAAAATCAGAAATGAAAAAGGAGACATAACAACAGATCCTGAAGACATCCAAAACACCATCAGATCCTTCTACCAAAGGCTATACTCAACAAAACTGGAGAACCTGGATGAAATGGAGAAGTTCCTAGACAGATACCAGGTACCAAAGTTGAATCAAGATCAGGTTAATGATCTAAACAGCCCTATATCCCCCAAAGAAATAGAAGCAGTCATTAATAGTCTCCCAACTAAAAAAAGCCCAGGACCAGATGGGTTTAGTGCAGAGTTCTATCAGACCTTCAAAGAAGATCTAATCCCAGTTCTTCACAAACTATTCCACAAAATAGAAACAGAAGGTACTCTACCCAACTCATTCTATGAAGCCACAATTACTCTGATACCTAAACCACAAAAAGACCCAACAAAGATAGAAAACTTCAGACCAATATCCCTTATGAATATTGATGCAAAAATCCTCAATAAAGTTCTTGCTAACCGAATCCAAGAACACATCAAAACAATCATCCATCCTGACCAAGTAGGTTTCATCCCAGGGATGCAGGGATGGTTCAATATACGGAAATCCATCAACGTAATCCAGTATATAAACAAACTCAAAGACAAAAACCACATGGTCATCTCGTTAGATGCGGAAAAAGCATTTGACAATATCCAACACCCATTCATGATAAAAGTCTTGGAAAGATCAGGAATTCAAGGCCCATACCTAAACATGATAAAAGCAATCTACAGCAAACCAGTAGCCAACATCAAAGTAAATGGTCAGAAGCTTGAAGCAATCCCTCTAAAATCAGGGACTAGACAAGGCTGTCCACTTTCTCCATACCTATTCAACATTGTACTTGAAGTCCTAGCCAGAGCAATTCGACAACAAAAGGAGATCAAAGGGATACAAATTGGAAAAGATGAAGTCAAAATATCACTCTTTGCAGATGATATGATAGTATATATAAGTGACCCTAAAAATTCCACCAGAGAACTCCTAAGCCTGATAAACAGCTTCGGTGAAGTAGCTGGATATAAAATTAACTCAAACAAATCAATGGCCTTTCTCTACACAAAGAATAAACAGGCTGAGAAAGAAATTAGGGAAACAACACCCTTCTCAATAGTCACAAATAATATAAAATATCTTGGCATGACTCTAACTAAGGAAGTGAAAGATCTGTATAATAAAAACTTCAAGTCTCTGAAGAAAGAAATTATAGAAGATCTCAGAAGATGGAAAGATCTCCCATGCTCATGGATTGGCAGGATCAACATTGTAAAAATTGCTATCTTGCCAAAAGCAATCTACAGATTCAATGCAATCCCCATCAAAATTCCAAATCAATTCTTCAACGAATTAGAAAGCGCAATCTGCAAATTCATCTGGAATAACAAAAAACCTAGGATAGCAAAAACTCTTCTCAAGGATAAAAGAACCTCTGGTGGAATCACCATGCCGGACCTAAAGCTCTACTACAGAGCAATTGTGATAAAAACTGCATGGTACTGGTATAGTGACAGACAAATAGACCAATGGAATAGAATTGAAGACCCAGAAGTGAACCCACACACCTATGGTCACTTGATCTTCGACAAGGGAGCTAAAAACATCCAGTGGAAGAAAGACAGCATTTTCAACAAATGGTGCTGGCACAACTGGTTGTTAACATGTAGAAGAATGTGAATCGATCCATTCCTATCTCCTTGTACTAAGGTCAAGTCTAAGTGGATCAAGGAACTTCACATAAAACCAGAGACACTGAAACTTATAGAGGAGAAAGTGGGGAAAAGCCTTGAAGATATGGGCACAGGGGAAAAATTCCTGAATAGAACAGTAATGGCTTGTGCTGTAAGATCGAGAATTGACAAGTGGGACCTCATGAAACTACAAAGCTTCTGCAAGGCTAAAGACACCATCAATAAGACAAAAAAACCACCAACAGATTGGGAAAGGATCTTCACCTATCCTTAATCAGATAAGGGACTAATATCCAATATATATAAAGAACTCAAGAAGGTGGACTCCAGAAAGTCAAATAACCCCATTAAAAAATGGGGCTCAGAACTGAACAAAGAATTCTCACCTGAGGAATACCGAATGGCAGAGAAACACCTGAAAAAATGTTCAACATCCTTAATCATCAGGGAAATGCAAATCAAAACAACCCTGAGATTCCACCTCACACCAGTCAGAATGGCTAAGATCAAAAATTCAGGTGACAGCAGATGCTGGCGAGGATGTGGAGAAAGAGGAACACTCCTCCATTGTTGGTGGGATTGCAAGCTTGTACAACCACTCTGGAAATCAGTCTGGCGGTTCCTCAGAAAATTGGACATAGTACTACCGGAGGATCCAGCAATACCTCTCCTGGGCATATATCCAGAAGATGTCCCAACCGGTAAAAAGGACACATGCTCCACTATGTTCATAGCAGCCCTATTTATAATAGCCAGAAGCTGGAAAGAACCCAGATGTCCCTCAACAGAGGAATGGATACAGAAATTATGGTACATTTACACAATGGAGTACTACTCAGCTATTAAAAAGAATGAATATATGAAATTCCTAGCCAAATGGATGGACCTGGAGGGCATCATCTTGAGTGAAATAACACAATCACAAAAGAACTCACACAATATGTATTCACTGATAAGTGGATATTAGCCCAAAACTTAGGATACCCAAGATATAAGATACAATTTGCTAAACGCATGAAACTCAAGAAGAATGAAGACCAAAGTGTGGACACTGTGCACCTTCTTAGAATTGGGAACAAAACACCCAGGGAAGGAGTTACAGAGACAAAGTTCGTAGCTGTGATGAAAGGATGGACCATTTAGAGACTGCCGTATCCAGGGATCCGTCCCATAAGCAGCTTCTAAACGCTGACACCATTGCATACACTAGCAAGATTTTGCTGAAAGGACCCAAATATAGCTGTCTCTTATGAGACGATGCCGGGGCCTAGCAAACACAGGAGTGGATGTTCACAGTCAGCTATTGGATGTATCACAGGGCTCCCAATGGAGAAGCTAGAGAAAGTACCCAAGGAGCTAAAGGGATCTGCAACCCTATTGTTGGAACAACATGATGTACTAACCAGAACCCCGGAGCTCTTGTCTCTAGCTGCATATGTATCGAAAGATGGCCTAGTCGGCCATCAATGGAAAGAGAGGCCCATTGGACTTGCAAACTTTATATGCCCCAATATAGGAGAATGCCAGGGCCAAAAGAATGGGAATGGGTGGGTAGGGAAGTGGGGGGCGCTATGGGGGACTTTTGGGATAGCATTGGAAATGTAATTGAGGAAAATATGTAATAAAAATATTAAAAATCAAAAAAAAAGAAAATATCAAAAATTTTCAAAACTAAAACATAGTAAAAATAAATAAATAAATAAATAAATAAATAAATAAATAAAGCACACCTCCTAAATGCAGGCTAGTTGGAAAATCACCTTCTAAGTACAGGCTAGTTGGAAGCCCATCTCCTACATGCAGCAGCTTTGGAAAAGGGCTCAAAGCCTTTCCAGGGAGAACTAGATGCAGTTTCTGCCAGTTGCTTTCATGCAATTCAGGGGATCCTGCTGGACACCCTTGTTTTTCTGTTTAAACCCACTTCTTTGTTCTATGTGACCCTGAACAAGGCAGAATGCAGAACCTGGTCTGCTCCCAGAGGTACATGGATTAGAATTCAGATCCTCAGAAAGTGGCTATAAAACCTGGTACATCAGGATGCAGACAAATTTCTTCCAGGAAGATGTATCAGGCATGGTTTTATTACTGAAATCAAATGAAGAAAGAAAGAACTTCTCATCATTTAAAAAAACAGTGAAGGCAGTCTTCTGTATTTTAACCATGCAGATGTTTGTTACATTGCTCTAAACTTTTCTGCACCACAATCTTTTTAAACTTTCCTCTGAGATTATAAGAAGTAAATGGCATCCAAGCCAGGCATGGGCTCAGTGCTAAAGAGATATGTGGTCCAAAAATGCATCTGGTAAATAAATCACAATGAGAGAGAAATTTACAGCAATCGTGCAATCACTGTAATGGTGGTTCTTAATTCAGTGTTGAATCGATAATTAGAAAGACTCTACAACTACACAAAGGAGTCTACCTACCAACCCCGCTGACCCAGTACCCAGGACCAAGGGACGTTTTAAAAGGAAAGTGGGATTCTAATGCATAACCCGTGTAAAGACCAACTGCACTGGCGGACAAAAACAGGCCAGCGAGCACCTCTGTGATAACCAAGTGTGATGGAGATGTGGGAAAGATGCAAGAATGAAGCAGGGCTTGCACTGTGGGGAGGGACAGAACTGGAGATGAGATGACAGTGACAAGTGTGAGAGGGAGCTGGGGTTGGAGGTGAACAGGCCAGGCCACTGCCCAGTGTGGTCAGTGGAGCTGAGTGAAGCAGCCTGGAGCTTATACAGATGTGGACCCCACCCCTGCTCCTCTTCCTCACTCCCACCCCTGTAGCATTGCCCTGGCTCTGGGCAAGATGCTGAGGGCCATGTCTGGGTCACTGGTCCGGATGCAGCCAGTTGTGAGGTAGATGTCCATATAGCCTGGGTTATCACCTACCACCATGAGGATGCTTGTGGTCTGTGTGTCAGCCTGAAGCCATGCTGATGTCCATGAGAGGTGCCTTCACTGCCACCTGAGGCCATGGTGATGTCTCGGCCTGTGCTGCTGCCAAGGACGATGTCTTGGTTCATGGTCCTACAACAGCCAGTGTCCATGCTATTAACCACCAAAGACCATGCAGATGTCTATGATCTATGCTGCAGCCTGAAGCCAGGTTGATGGCTGTAGGCTGTAGTCTGGGATGCCACCAGGGGCCATGCTGAAGTCTGAGGGCCTTGTCTGGGTCCATGTTCCTACTACAACCAAGGACCATGTTTGTGGTCTGTGCTGCTGCCAGAGGCTGTGGGGGAGCCCATGATGCAGGTTCCAGATGACTGTGGAGAGCAAGCAAGCTCCTCTGGCAGTGATATCAATGACTGGAGATGCACAACTGAGAAAGAGGGACATGAAAGGATTCTGTGCTAACCCCTAACCCCACCCAACAGCCTCCTCAAAAAAGTAACAGCCCACAAAGGAAGCCATCAAAGAGAACTCTTTAAAACTGTGACAAGGGGCTGGTGAGATGGCTCAGTAGGTAAGAGCACCCGACTGCTCTTCCGAAGGTCCAGAGTTCAAATCCCAGCAACCACATGGTGGCTCACAACCATCCGTAGTGAGATCTGGCACCCTCTTCTGGAGTGTCTGAAGACAGCTGCAGTGTACTTACATATAATAAATAAATAAATCTTTAAAAAAAAAAAAACCTGTGACAAGGATGCTGAAATGTAGCTCTCTACAAATGATGGCTTCTGGCAGAGGTACAGGTGAAGTAGGACCTTAAGGGGGTGGGTCACTGGGAATTTAATCATGTTCCACTGCATATACGGACAACACAACTTGGACTTTTTTACTATTTTGCTGGGAGTTCACTGGACAAGGAAGGGGGTGGGAGGTCATCAAGCGACTGGGAAATGAGTGGGATATACAAAGTGAAATTCCCAAAGAATAAATAAAAATATTATTTCAACAAAAAGCACAAAATAACAACTGCACTGGACAAAATAAGGAGACTGTCTGCTCAATTTTCTATTGCGTTTGGAGAGTGGGGCTATTGGAAAAGATTAGGAATTATGGCCTTCTTATAGGAAGTGTGTCACTTGGGATGGGCTTTGTGGTTTCAAAAGCCCAAACCAGGCTCGGTGGATCTCTCTCTCTCTCTCTCTCTCTCTCTCTCTCTCTCTCTCTCTCTCTCTCTCTCTCTCTCTCTCTCTCTCTCTCTCTCTCTCTCTTTCTCTCTCTCTCGTGATCTAAACATAGAACACTTAGTTCCTTCTCCAGCATGTCTGCCTGCATGCTGCCATGCTTTTTAACATGTTAATAATATATTAATCATAGATTGAACCTCCGAATTATAAGCAAGCCCCAGTCAAGGGCTCTCTTTTCATAAGAGTTGCCATGAATATGGTGTCTCTTCACAGCAATAGAGCATTGACTCAGACAGAAGTTGGTACCAGGGAGCTGGGAATTTCTGTGACAGGCCTGACCAAGCTGCTTGTCAGCAGAATGTTGACTTTGAGACTTTAGATTTGGAAAACAGTTGAATACTTTAAGCAGGGTACACTAGGCAATACCATTAGGAACATAGAAGACAGTGGTACTGAAAGCAATGTAGATTATGACAGCCCAGCTCAAGAGGTTTCAGAGAATATTATTACGTGGCCTAGAGACCATTCTTGTGAGATTTTGGCAAAGAATGTGGCTGTTTTTTGCCTTTTTCCTAAAAATCTGCCCTAAATTGAAAACTTTAAGATTAATGGCACTGGCAGAGGAGATTTCAAGACAGCACAGTATTGACTCTGTCATTTTGTTTTTAGTATGCAGATCTATAACAAAAAGGAACAAGTTGAGCAAGAGAAAAATACAAACTGTACAGCTGTGAGGGGAAAGGAGTAACAGGAAGTGTAATGGAGCTAAGTCTTGCATTCAAGGATGTAAGTTTAAAGAAAAGCCTGATGCTAAATAAAATAGAAGGACTGGTGATCCCAGAACAAGACTCCATCCAGTTAAGCCTCCAACTTTGAAAATAAATTAAAGAAAAGCTTAAGCAGTAAAGGAGGCCATCAAAAACAGAAAGCTGATGAAAATGTATTTGAAAAGCCCCCGTAATCTGCAGACCTTGGCAGTTTAGGGCACATGGTTCTGGCTTTAAGTTAACGGATATAAGGAAGGGGTTGTAGAATCTCCCTCTAGGATGGGAAGAAGCCTCTGATACCTTGTGTGTCAGGAGGCCCTACATGGAACCCTGGAGAGGTTATTGTGTAAGCTTATGAAGGTGAAGCCTGGATTGTACTGGAGACACCAATGTGTTGGAGATGCCAGAGCTGTGGGATACCTGCTAAGGAAAGCTACTAACAGGAAGTGGAACCAGCCCAAGAGAAAGAAATGTGCTGCAGTCAGTAAAAGAAAAAAGAGTTGAAGATCTTAAGACTGCTTTGACATCAGATGTGGAAATGCAGAGCTTGGAGTTTGCCCTGTTGGTTTTGGTCCAGTATTTCCACACTATGCTCCCTTTTCTCCCTCTGGAATGCTGTGCTGTTGTATGCTGGAAGTATGTAATCTTTTTTGTTTTGGTTTTACAGGGGACTACAATTATAAGATTGCCATGAGTCTCTGGAGATGTTGAACTTTGGTCTTTTAAACAGCCCTTTTGGAGGAAGTGTGTCTTATGAAAGTGGAATTTGAGGTTTCAAAAGTTCAAGCCAGGCCAGTCTGCCTGCCTCTCCCTCCCCCTCTTCCTCCCCTCCCCTCCCCTTCTCCCTCCCTTCCCAGTCCCTCTCCCTGCTGCCTGTGGATCCAGATTTAGAACTCTCTACTCCTTCTCTGGCACCATGTCTGCCTAAGACTTTGTTCCACTCTACTTCCCACAATGTTGATAATGAACTAAACCCCAGAAACTGTAAGCAAGTCGTAATTAAATGCTTTCCTTTATAAGTGTTGCTGTGGTCATGGTGTCTCTTCATAGCAATAGAACACTGACCAAGACAGGAACCAAAGCACTAACTCTCAAGGTGAAAACAGATAAAGCAATGTTAGAATTTCCCAGTTCTCTTAGCTCTTTCTACTCACAAAATAAAAGAAGATAACATAAAAAAGAGCGTGTACATAGGAACTCTAGACCCTTCAGAATGGGCAGGCATTCTACTTAGTAAGACCTGATATAATTAGGGATAAAAAAGGTAATTAATATTAGTTGAAGAAACAAAAGCATATCTTGTACAAATGGAAATAACAGGTAACATTACATACACACTCTTTGGTCTATAAAACAAAACATCAACAGAGTACACAAAAGTTTTGACCCTTAAAGCAATTTTTGTAAAAACCTTACAATTAGTTAAGTCATACAAAATAAGAACTGAATACTTTACTTGAAACTTTGGAATAAAACAAATTTGTCAGCTATCAAGCCCATGAAGCATTAGCTTGTCCCCTTACCTTACAAAGGCTTCAATGTCTTCCTTCTTAGGAGAAGCATAAACAAAAGCCTGAGAAGATGGCTCAGTCAATCAAGTGTAGTCAGTGCAATCGTGAGAGTGTGAGTCGACCACCAGAGCTCACATTAAAAACCTCACTGCGTACTCTAGTTCATACCAATAAGCCCAGTCTTTGGAGGTGGAGATAGGTGTGCCGCTGGTCTCACTGGCTAACCTATTCTATTCAGTAAGGTCCAGGCAAATGAGATACCATGTCTCAAAAAAAGATAGTCACCTCCTGAGAAACAATATCCAAAGGTGACTTTGTCCTCCATATTCATTTACACATAAACATATACACACATACACACACACACCAAGGATAAATATTATGGGTGGCAATAATAATTTTAATATGCCATAAAATAAATACTGAATCAAATAGTGCTGGGTTTGTATAAAAGTGATTCAGAAGCTAAGTAACTAACTAAATACCATGAATGGTATGTGATTGGAAGAAAAAAAAGCAAAAAACACCGATTGAAACATGCATAATATGTTTAAAGTCATGACATTATAGTGGAATTTTTGAAAAACAAATATTTATCATTAAAGGATGCTGTGCGCTAGGCATACTGGTACACACCTTTAATCCCAGCACTCAGGAGGCAGAGGCAGGTGGATTTCTGAGTTCGAGGCCAGCCTGGTCTACAAAGTGAGTTCCAGGACAGCCAGGGATATACAGAGAAACCCTGGCTCAAAAAAAAAAAAAAGGATGCTGTACAAAAATGTATTGTTTTGAAAAGCAATAAAAAATGTAAAGAATCAAGTATTTCAATTGTCTTATCTATATGAACTGTTACACAATTCCAACAGTAACCAAATGGTTACATCTTTCAACTAACGAAAAGTAGAAAATCGTACAATATAACCATTTTTCAGACCTCATAATTAACTAGATCTAGATTGCAACTACCAATGAGCACCACCACTACTAAAAGAGGGAGCAGATGGGAGATCAGTCGTTAAATACACTTGCTCCTCCTCCAGAGGACCCTAACTCAGTTCCCAGCACCCATGTCAGGTAGCTCACAATAACCTGTGTCTTTCCAATAAATATAATATAGAAAAAGATGTATAGGAAGCCTTATAATAAAATAAATGTATCA
Organism: Mus caroli; assembly: GCF_978045245.1. Lineage (NCBI taxonomy): Eukaryota > Metazoa > Chordata > Mammalia > Rodentia > Muridae > Mus > Mus caroli. The sequence continues at coordinate 20,736,744 of NW_028227258.1, forward strand.
ACCAATTATATAGTTCTGATTTTAATTCTGGTTAAAACATCTTTATAATATGAAGAAATTTTAAAAAGTGGAGGAAATGCTACAATATCTAAGAAAAAGGCAAAAGCAAAGATTCTCTAAAGAGGACTCAAGTAACTCAGAAACTAACAAGAATTGACAAATGGGATTCTATCACATTAAGCAACTTCTTACAGCAAAGGGCAGATCACTAAGTGACGGTACAGCCGGTATACTGGAGGAAAGCTTTGTCCGATCACCATCTTATATCTGATAGGGAATTTATAGACCATGTAAAGAACTCAAAAAGAAAACAACAGAAGATCAAACAATCCAGTTGATAGATGGGTAAATGAACTGAATAGATACCAAAAGAAAAAATGCAAAATAAGTCAGTAAGAATGGCTATCAAGGAAAAAGATGCAGAGTCCCACAGCCACACATTACACAGAGATGGGTAAGTCCTGAAGAGGAGGAGAAAGGGTCAGAGGAATCAGATGTGTCAAGAACACAAGAATGCAGCCCACAGAATCAACTGACCAGGAATCATGGGATTCACAGAGATCAGGGAGTTGGTAAGGGTCTGTCCTTGATCTTCTGCAGATTATAACTAAGTAAATGGTGTTCTTGTGGGATTCCTAACAATGGAGCAGGGTCTGTCTCTGACTCTTTTGCCTACTTATGGGACCTTTTTCATCCTTCTAAGTTGCCTTGTTCAACCTTAATGAGATGGTATGTTGCCTGGTCTTATTATAGATGACTATGCCATGTTTGCTTGATGTCCCTGGGAAGCCTGTTCTTCTCTGAGGGGAGGCAGCATGGTGGGGGTAGAGAGGTTCGGGAGAAATAGAAATGGAGGGAGGGGAAACTACAGCCAAGATAGAATATAAAAAAAGAAGAAGAAATTTTAAAAAAAGAAAAAGAATGGCTACCAAGAAAACAAAAACAGAAAATGCTTGAATTCCATATGATCCAGCTATATCATTCTTTGGTATGCATGTGCGTGTGTGTGTGTGCGTGTGTGTGTGTGCGTGTGTGTGTGTGCGTGTGTGTGTGTGTGTGTGTGTGTGTGTCTTCTTTACAGGGAAAAAGCATTAAAAAAGCCAACATTCTGTTGCTACAGAAAACTTGTTGGGAATTGGGTTCATCACATTAAGAAAAGAAGCCAGAAAAACAGATACTTTTGTATACAGAATCTAGGTTTTTACAAAAGACATAAAATTATAGTTGAGACTGTCTGGGAATAAAAAAATGCATGTACTATTGAATACAATAGAGGGAAATAGGATACAGGAATATTATCAGAGTAGATTATATGACTATAAAAATTCCACAATAAAACCCAATCTTGCCGGACGTGGTGGCGCATGCCTTTAATCCCAGCACTTGGGAGGCAGAGGCAGGAGGATTTCTGAGTTCAAGGCCAGCCTGGTCTACAGAGTGAGTTCCAGGACAGCCATGGGCTATACAGAGAAACCCTGTCTCAAAAAAACAAAAAAAAAAAGAAAAAAAATCTTGGCCAGATGTGGTGTCACACATCTTTAATCCCAACATTCCAGAGGCAGAGGCAGAGGCAGAGGGGCAGAGGGGCAGAGGGGCAGAGGGGCAGAGGGGCAGAGGGGCAGAGGGGCAGAGGGGCAGAGGGGCAGAGGGGCAGAGGGGCAGAGGGGCAGAGAGGGGGAGAGAGGGGGAGAGAGGGGGAGAGAGGGGGAGAGAGGGGGAGAGAGGGGGAGAGAGAGGGGGAGAGAGAGAGGCAGAGAGGCAGAGAGGCAGAGAGGCAGAGAGGCAGAGAGGCAGAGAGGCAGAGAGGCAGAGAGGCAGAGAGGCAGAGAGGCAGAGAGGCAGAGAGGCAGAGAGGCAGAGAGGCAGAGAGAGGCAGAGAGGCAGAGAGGCAGGAGGAGCTCTGTAAATCTGAGGCCAGGCTAATCTACAAGCAAGTTCTAGAATAGACAGGACCATACAGAGAAACTGTTTCTCTGAGAGAGAGAGAAAGAGAGAGACAGAGAGAGAGAGAGAGAGATCCATTCTCTTATACAATTAACATCTAATAAAAACTCAATCTTCATTTTAGATTTTAATTAGTATTAGAAAAGTTGTGAAATAGAAGTGTGAAGTGATTCTTTGTTAATATTATTAAGAATTTCAAAATGACATCCAAAATATATTAAACCAATATGGAGTATGTGGCCCTGTTCAACCCACACCATTGCACACTAGTGAACCTTGCCTTGAGCACAAAAATGCACGGTAATTCTACAAACAGGGCACACAGAAGACCAGGAGTTAGAAATACCAGCATTAGCTTAGAGTTCACCACAGGCCACAGGTCTGGTTTAGAGAAAAACTAAATCTATGAAGGAAAAGAAAGTGAGACACTTGACTTTACAATACAAATCATATAGCAAAAAAAAAAAAATGCTGATGCGTAACCATTTTCCTCTCAACAGATTATACAGTAAAATTTGGTCTCAGCACCATTAAGAGTCCAGACATTGTCTCCATTCCCTACCTTTGATTATCCTAACGTTTACATAGAGTCAAGTTCTAGCTTCTTTCCTGAAGAGCCGAAAACACAATTAACAAAATAAAATGTCTGCTCTCAAAGAGCTTGGACTTTAAACAAATGTATAAATAAATAATACAGAATAATGTTTTCTGTTGAAAAGTTTATGGGGATTGGTGATTAGGTTGAATGGATGAGGATCTATGTAAGCAGAAATTTAAATCAAACTAGAGGAGTGGGGTTTTCAACAGAAAAGTATTTCAGACAGGAACAAAAATTAAAACATAGTTAAGGAAAGGAAACAGTGTGACATGTTCAAACAAACTGTAAAAAGGTCAGTAAACACTTAGAATATGACATGGAGAACATGTAAAATATACAATTGAGGGGTGCACTGATTCCACATTATTGATAAACTTATAGATACAATAAAGTGCATGAGCTTTATTCTGAAAGTGGTAACAATGCTTTGGGCAGAGGGACAACATGATCCGAAGTTTAATTTTGGAAGATAAAGATAGCACCAATTTCTAGGAGTCTCAGGAAAATCCCCCACATAAAGGACTGTGGCTTCAACCAAGATAATACTTACAAGTGTAAGTTGGGCATATTAGAGATATCTTACACAGGCAGAAAAAATAAGAAAACTTAACCATTGAGCAATGTCTCCAACACAAGGAATATTCTTATGACTACAAACTCCTCACTGTATGTAAAATTGATTATGTATACCTCTATGCCTCAATCGGAATATCTGAAGTATAGTAAGGCACTATGTTACAATGTGTGACATACATTCACACAAATACATACATATATACACAAATAAAAGTAATTATTTTAAAAATAATAACCTGTGTGTTCTCCATAAATACAATATTGAAAAGGATGTAGAGGAAATGTATAATAAGAGAAACATAGAACCAATTGCAATGTATAGTTCTGATTTGAATTCTGGTTGAAACAAATGTGAGCAAATGAGCAGAATTTAATGGAACATTAGTTTCACTTCATTCGTTCATTGAGTTCAAGGGAACTCAAGAATCTGATGCCTTAGAGTCTTTGGTTTTCCAGAAATTAATAAGTTTCAGTATTTATCAGAAGTTTGGTTCATATATCAATATTCTATATATAACATACCTGAGTATATAATCTAACCTGAATGTGTAAATTGCCTTAGTGGCCAAGAATCTTCCAAAATTGCATGTTTGATGGAAAGTTTTTAGCCAACCATATTCTCCGGAAAGGCAAATCCAGTAGGAAATTGAGTGTGAATTAATGCAGAAGTTATTTGTCAAAATCTAAAGAGACGCGCACTTTAATATTTATTCCATTTAGAAAAAGAGATCATGTCACATTCCCTTATCCATACCTAACAAGAAAAAATATATCTTCATCTGTAGGCACATGGATAAAAGCCAGCAGAAATGGCCTTTCTACCAGAATAACTATTAATGTAGCTACTCATGAATCAAAAATATGCAATATCCATGAATCACTCTCACTATTAAGGGTATTGCGTGTACTCAAATTGCCTAATTTATTCTCTTCACCTGTAGGTATACAAGTGACCATTTTATTTATTCACACCTTTATTATTTCTGACAATCAATATCAGTTACAGTTCTTTTTATTAACCATATAATGTATATTCAGAAATGTGAAGAAATTCAATTCCCTTTTAAGAGGTTAACATTTATGGATGTCAGAAGACTCAGCATTCAAACGTGCCCTCATCAATCGTAAGAATGCACTGAGGAAATGTTTTCTTCTCACCCATTTCTGCAGGAATCTAAGCAATCCATCTGGTTTGCTAAGAGTCAATCACTCTCCTCAGACAAAAGCAATTGTGTAATGGGAGACTGAGACTATGTGTTTGATTATTAGAAAGAAACAGAAGTGAATATTTTTCAGAAATCAATTCTGGATCTGAATTTTAAATGCGCTCTTGTTCAAAGTCTAAAACCCTATAATAATAAAAGCTATAGAAAGCACTTGATCCTGACCAAACACAGTAGAACTATACTATAAGTACCATAACTTAGTTTAAAAGACAACCTTAGTTCAATGAGACAATAAGAGATATTTGATCATTTAAACAGTAAGTACAGGAGTTAATTTTTTGAATACTATTCTTTATTGTTACATATCTACAAACCAGAAAACATGTTCTAGAAATTAAACTAAGTTATATTTTAATAGTATTGTAATCAACAATATCACAAAGATTACATGGCCTTGGCTAAGTTTCTGGGACAGAAAAAGATGGCAGCATCAAAATATAAAATATATGTAACATTTTATTGTATACCTTCACAAAAGCCACACTTGGGTTATTCTATTGGTTGTATTAAAATATTAAATATAAAGTTAAAATGGACAAGGGAGAAAGATAACACACTGAGAAATGTTTTCAGAAATAAGCACTTCTCTGTCTAGCTGTTAAAGTCTTGTTAATAGTATGCTCTATTGATAGTCATAAACACAAGGTTTGAGGGTTTTAAATTCACATATTTGTCTATCATCCAGAATTCCATCAACCATTGATCACTGAATTAACAAGGCAAAGCAGCTTTCTGTTTTCATTTATTTCACAAAAGTTATGCCACTTGGGGTGGTAATGCTCCCCACACCATAGACTACTTAAGAAAACCTCCTATGTGAATCCTAGAAAATTACCAAGGAAGAAAAGCAATCAAAAGTCCTATGAATCACAGTATGGAAATATATCCCCAAAAGTGCAATAGTGGCATTTCTATCTTAGAAGTAACCAACCATGTCTAATTGGAGTTAAGGCCCACTCAAAAAAAAAAAAAAAATCATGCATGTTACTATACAAGTCTAGCAAATAGCCATGACTAATGAGGTCACAGAGCTTAAGAGAGAACTTGCTATAGCCACCTTCTTAAACCAGTATAATTCCTAACTGTATTCTAAATACCTACACTTATATCCACAGGTAGTTTCCCCCCTCATCAAACAAGCTTCAGACCATTACAAAGCACCACAAATAGTCAAAATGTATTTTTACAACTGATCTTAGGGTACCTGCACCAACTAACACATCTACAACACAACTCCTACACCTTAGGGAACATCAAAGGACAGAGTGGAAAAAAGAATTTTATGAGCCAGAGGACTAAGGATGTCTCTCTCCTGTGAGATTGTTACAGGGAATCAAACCCATGAAACCTCAATAGTATGGCTGCCTAAACAAGACTTGAACAATGACAATAAAAATAGCTATGCTAACATAGAAGGAAGAAATCTCATGTGGCCATGTTGTACAAAGTGCTACAGGCAGTTAAAGTCTTCTCAGAAAAGGAGAATAAGTCTTCCCCAGAGATGAGCCTCCCTGCTTGTTTGGTTATCAAATACCAAGTATTTCAGCCCTGAGACTAAATACATTTAAGCAACACTAAACATGTTCAGCAGGTTTACTTACATATTTCTCTGTGTGTGTATAGCAATAATAATTTTTAAAAGAGGCCATAAATTTGAGAGGGAGTAAGAGGGTTCATGGGAGAGATTGGAGGGAAGAAAGAGAAGGGGGAGAGAGAGAGAGAGAGAGAGAGAGAGAGAGAGAGAGAGAGAGAGAGAGATGTTTTGTTTCATTGTTTTTCAAGACAGAGTTTCCCAGTGTAGCCCCTATCTCTAGAGTATTGGAATTAAAAGTGTATGCCACCACACCCAGCTGTATGTCTTATCTTTTAAATTGCAAATAAACAATTAGTAGTATGATAGTTTTTATATAACCTGACTTGAAAAATATATTACAAAACAACATAGAATTAGGGGCTGGAAAAATACCTCAGTTAGTAACCTTGCTGCATATAAGCATGGTTACTGCCTGAATTTGATCGCCAGAACCCACATAAAAGTACAATGTGGCTGAAACCACTCCTAATCCCAGCCAATGGAAGCATAAACAGGCAGATCTTGTAGAATCCAAAATAAATTCAAGACCACCTAGCCCCTTCACCCTCTAAAGGGACTTTCCAAACATAGTGGTTAAAATGACCAAGTCTACAGCTGCCAGAACAAAATGAGCTGTTCTCACAAAAATAACCATAACAATATTAGCAGTTCCTAGAAAAATTCCCCTACCCCGCCCCACACTGAATTCTGAGAAAAACCACAAACTGCCCTGACCTTGTCACTAGAATTCCCGGTGACATTAGTAGCTGTGACGTTAATAGCTGACCCATAAGTTCAAAATGTACTGCTGCTTTGCTGATAACCCACCATAAGGGCAGGCAGAGTGAGTCACTAGGCCAATGGCAGTCACCCTATGCAAACCAATCAATGCCTGAAAGGGTTACTTACTACACCAATTAGAATAAGCCAGCTAGCTCTGTTGCCTAAATCTGCCCCTTACAAAGTATACAAAGTGGGTTCTTTGTTTGTTCTGGGTCTCTTCTCTTGCCTGAATGCTGAGGGGGGTCCCCCAATGCGTTGGATCAATAAAAATCCTCTTGTGGTTTGAAGCAATGGCAATCTCTGTGGTCTTTGTGAATGAGGGTCTTTTGGCGGATTCCAATAATCTCTCAAGTTTGTTGGCCAGCTAATTTGGCCAAATCAGTGAGACCCAGTCCCTCTGAAAGACCCTATCTCGTGCTGGTACAATAAATGCACAAAAGTTATGAGTAACCAGCCACTGTCTGCTTGGATTTAAAGCCTTCTCCATGATATGGAACTCATCTCTGACACTGCTCAGATGGCCAGGAATCTAAGACTAGATAAACTATGGACCTAGGGGGAAAGCAGGTACTACTATTGTGCTAAAGGAACACCCCTAATGATATTCTGCAGTACTCACAGATCAGTATACTGCTTAGATCAGCATCAGAGAATCTTCCTTCTGCCACAGATAACACACAACTAGAGAACTGAGATCTCAGTCCTAGATGGAATGTCTCCATGAAACCCTTCCCTCAGGTCTCAGGGAAACCTGAGAAGAGGAGGTGGAAAGACTACTAGAGCCAGAGGGGACAGAGGACACAAAGGAAACAGGATCTTCTCAATACAGTGGGGCTAATGCAAATATGAACTCTCAGAGACTGTAGCAGCAAGTATAGGGCTTGCACAGGTCTGCGCCAGATGGGATCCCAGCACTGAGAGAAGTATATACAAACCCCATCCCTACCCCAGAAACCATCTGCAATTGATAAATATTTGCAAAGGATGAATTAGTTTTCTCCAACAAATATTAGCAGGGTATACAAAACAAACTCAAAAGACAGGCCCTGTGCCTAATAGGAGATGATTGACACAAAATGAACTCAATAATATTTTTAGAGGGTTTTTATGTCTCATACTGCTTTATTTGGGAGTTTGGAAATGTTGGTTGGTTGGTTGGTTGGTTGGTTGGTCGGTTGGTTGGATGGTTGGTTGGTTGGTTGATTGGTTGGTTGGTTGATTGGTTAGTTGGTTGGTTTGCCTTGCAGAACTTTTGCTTATATATTAATTGTTTCTGATTTTGTGTTTTTATGAGATTTTTATGTGTGTGTCTCTAGGTCTGTATCTACTTCTTGTGGTTTTTATTTGGCTTTTAGTTTTCTGTTTATTTTGTCCTGCTCTGGTTTGTTTAGTTTCTAGTCCATAAAAGAAAAAAAAAAGTTTTGTTTGGTGGATGTGGGGAGAATCCAAAAGGAGTTGGGGAAAAAAGGAGAAACGATAATAATATATGTTGTGTATAAAGAAATTTTAATCCAGCAACATGGCTGCTCTGACAAGGGATCACATCCAAAGACCTAGGTCTGTGTGATCTGGCTTAATTAACACATCTTTAACCCCGCTAGCTGGAATACACACACACCCTCAGTACACTCCCTGAATTCCAAACAATGCAAGTAAAATTAGTTTGTTAGAGGAAGCACCCATGTTAGAAAGTGATCTCTAATTAAGGGTCAGATGAAGAGGCAGGTAGATTTCTGAGTTCAAGGCCAGCCTGGTCTACAGAGTGAGATCCAGGACAGCCAGGGCTATACAGAGAAACCCTGTCTCGAAAAAAAAAAAAAAAAAAAAAAGACTAGCAAGCAAGCAAGAACACTAGAACACAAGGAAAATGTACACAACCAGAGTCTAATTGCTGATAACCAAGGGGTTATGGTGGACATGATACCTGCATCCTTGCAAAGCGCTTGCTATCACTCACAGAACGTCCTTTAAAGATACAACTCATCGCTAGATCTGCATGTTTTAATATTACAAACATGATTCTCCATTTCTTTACGTCATATTCACTGTATATATAGACACAAAGCTTCTAATATCTTAAATGTGGAGTCTTAGCACATTCTTATAAAGCATAATCTGTCTGAAGTCCTGTAGATTAATAGAGGAAAATGTTGGACTCTATGGTATCTTGAAACAGATGTGCCATCAAAGGTAATCATGTTATTTAGATTTGACCTATATTTAATCAATACCATTAAACTAACATAATCTGAATAAAAATTTACAACTAGCCCACACCAATTTATAACTTAAGTATAACCTAGCCTTTTCAGGTATCCATAATTTATATTTTTACTAGACATTGAAATAATTTCCATTTTCTCCAAAATAATATTTGGTATAAATTATTTGCAAATGTGAATCTACATAAGAATATTTACAAAAATACCTTAGCATTCATCATTTCAAGTGTTTTTCCCACAATAAAACAGGTAAATGTGGATGTGGTGGGTAAAATGACTTTGTATGCCCTCTAGGTCGGCCCATAGGGCAGCAGTGGCAATAATGACCATCTGTTCGCTCCTGGCATCAAGCAAACTTCTAATGAAGACAGATGTGGGTCACCCTGGGCACACAGGCAGCGGAGTGCTAATGATCCACCTAGTGGTCACTGCCTACCTCTCCTGACTGATTGATCACCTAAAAGGTTCAGTTTGAAAAGCAAAATTGACTATTGCAGATGCTCATTAGTCTTACCAAGACACTACTCTCTTTTCCATTACTTCGTCACTACCACATGTCTAACAAGTCTTAAATATACTACTACTCTATACTATCTCCATTCTTCGAAAATAACCTTGACATCTATTTGGAGACCTTAATTCCTCTTACATTTCTTGACTGACTGACTCATGAGTTATGAACTCCCTATTGTGATATAGCAACATATATTTGTAAAACATAAGTGGTAATATTTTCCATCATAAAACTATTTATGGATAGTTACATATAATTTGATTATCAACATAAATCTTTCCAAATGCTACTTTGAAAATATTATTGAATATCTCTAGCTTCTTTAAAATTATTTTACTTTGTTTAAAAATGTTCGCTTATTGAGAACAACTTATGAGATACATATCTGCTTCTATGAAATACAAAGATTATCATTTTACTTTGGAAAACAGATGAAAATTCAGAGTCAGTTGTTTTTAAAATAAAGTTTTTATCATATTATACCTAAGCTGTTTAAAAATAACATTGGAATTATTCATTAAAAATAACAATATAAAAAAACAATCTATGAGACATCAATATAAAATCTACAGTGGCAACATACAACTGTTTTTTGAAATGCACATTTCATATATAAATAAATTTATGAGAAATATCATTCAGTGAGTAATAATTTTAATCAAGTTTGAAAGTATGACAGTAGTTTATAAACTACATTTTAAATTTTTGCTTTCTGTACAGGAATTTAAGACAATGGCTGCTGCTTCTGTCACTAGGGAAATTGACTCTTAAATTGGCTTAGTAGAGTAAGGAGCCAAGCTTGAACTTCACTGGATTATCTCACGATCCATGACAGTCGCAATCCATGTGAACACAGAATAAACAGACAGATAGACAGACAGACAGACATACAGACAGACAGACAGAGACAGAGAGGCTTTTTAATATTTTAAAGCTGTACTGGCTAGTTTTGTGTCAACTTGATACAGCTGGAGTGAGTTATCACAGAGAAAGGAGCTTCAGTTGAGGAAATGCTTCCATGAGATCCAACTGTGATCAATTTATGATCAAGGGGGAAAGGCCCCTTGTGGGTGGGACCACCTCTGGGCTGGTGATCTTGGATTCTATAAGAGAGCAGGCTGAGCAAGCCAGGGGAAGCAAGCCAGTAAAGAACATCCCTCCATGGCCTCTGCATCAGCTCCTGCTTCCTGACCTGCTTGAGTTCCAGTCCTGACTTCCTTGATGATGAACAGCAGTATGGAATTGTAAGCTGAATAAACCCTTTCCTCCCCAACTTGCTTCTTTGTCTTGTTTTTGTGCAGGAATAGAAACCCTGACTAAGACAAAAGCTTAGGCCTTTTAGCTAGGGCAGTTTCTCAGCTACTCTAACCGGACTAATCCTGGCATTCCATCCCAGCCACCACGTGGCCACCAGCTATACCTCTCCGCTTAGCTTTGGTCTATCTATCCATCTACCCCTGTGTCTGCTGGCTGAATCCCCCACTTCTGAATTCTTCTCCGAGAGTTCCTCTCTCAGCCTGGAAGACACACCTTCCACTCTAGGCCTAGCTATTGGCCATCAGATCTTTATTACAGCCAATCAGATACAGTTCTAGATTGCCTTAGGCAGGTGAAGAAGAATGAGTATTTACAAAATAGAAAACCTCTCCTGGGCATATATCCAGAAGATGTTCCAACCGGTAAGAAGGACACATGCTCCACTATGTTCATAACAGCCTTATTTATAATAGCCAGAAGCTGAAAAGAACCCAGATGCCCCTAAACAGAGGAATGGATACAGAAAATGTGGTACATTTACACAATGGAGTGTGGGGAGCAGGTGTGGCAGCAGTCCCAAGAAGGCGCCAGGGACTGCAGCTAAGTCTTATAACTTGCACCTGACTTCCTCATACATCTGAATATGAGCCACAAACATCATGAGAGCTGCGCAGGTGTACCAGGATACTGGCGAATCCATTTGGTGGAGATATGCCCCTGCTGCCCTGATTAGCTGAAGCTGCGTACCTGGTGAGGTGATGTGGCCTGCTGTGAGTGGATGGGAACTGAGAGTATATAAGTGAGAGGCCCAGGGTTCAGGGGGAGATATAAACAAGAAGAAAGATGAAGACTGAATAAACTGCTGTTAGAAGGACTGGTGGTCGTGTCGTTCTTGCTGGTCGAGAGCGGACGCGACAATGGAGTACTACTCAGCTATTAAAAAGAATGAATTTATGAAATTCCTAGGCAAATGGATGGACCTGGAGGGCATCATCCTGAATGAGGTAACCCAATCACAAAGGAACTCACACAATATGTACTCACTGATAAGTGGTTATTAGCCCAGAAACTTAGGATACCCAAGATATAAGATACAATTTGCTAAATGCATGAAACTCAAGAAGAACGAAGACCAAAGTGTGGACACTTTACCCCTTCTTAGAATTGGGAACAAAACACCCATGGAAGGAGTTACAGAGACAAAGTTTGGAGCTGTGATGAAAGGATGGACCATCTAGAGAATGCCATATCCGGGGATCCATCCCATAATCAGCCTCTAAATGCTGACACCATTGCATACACTAGCAAGATTTTGCTGAAAGGACCCAGATATAGCTGTCTCTTGTGAGACTATGCTGGGGCCTAGCAAACACAGAAGTGGATGCTCACAGTCAGCTATTGGATGGATCACAGGGCCCCCAATGGAGAAGCTAGAGAAATTACCCAAGGAGCTGAAGGGATCTGCAACCCTATAGGTGGAACAACATGATGAACTAACCAGTACCCCGGAGCTCTTGTCTCTAGCTGCATATGTACCGAAAGATGGCCTAGTCGGCCATCAATGGAAAGAGAGGCCCATTGGACTTGCAAACTTTATATGCCCCAATATAGGGGAATGCCAGAGCCAAAAGAATGGGAATGGGTGGGTAGGGAAGTGGGGGGCGCTATGGGGGACTTTTGGGATAGCATTGGAAATGTAATTGAGGAAAATATGTAATAAAAAATTTTTTAAATTAAAAAAAAAACAAAACAAAACAAAAAAAACGATATATGAAATAGCAATCATGGGGCTGGAGAGATGGCTCAGAGGTTACTACAGTGTACTTACATATAAATAAATCTTAAAAAAAAAAAGAAATAGCAAAAAAAAAGAAAAGAAAAAAAGAAAACCAGTTAATGGGCCATAGAAATGGCAATACCAGAATCCGTCTATCATTTATTTAGCTCTCTGCCAGTACAGAATTAACAATTGAATATGCAGAGACAACTTCACCCAATGTACCCCAATAATCAATATAACATATATGTATATGTGTGCATACATATACCTGTGCATACACATGCTACCCCAATAACTATAGTTATCCATTAATTGTTTTTTAAAGTTTTATTTTCATTTTTATGTTATGAGTATTCAGCTGGCATGTGTATATATCTATTACATGCATTCTTAATGCCCACAGAGGCCTGAAGAGGTTGTCACAACCCCCAGAACTGGAGTTACAGATACCTGTGACCCTCCATGTGGGGGTTCTGAGAAACAAACCTGGATCTTCTGTAAGAGCATCAAGTTCCTGAACCACTGAGCCACTTCTCCAGCCTTACACCTTAATTACTTTAATATTTAGGATTCATAAATCTACTTTACCCAACAAAATACCTAAATACAAATTTTTTAAAGGAAAAAATAGGACCAAAAAAATCAAAATATATTTCTTGCATTAACATCAAGATTAATTGTGAAGTAAATGGTTTTGTTTATATAAAGGATACATGCCTGATGCAGACATCCAAATAATATTAGAACATTACCATAAGAAAAAAACAGGTGTAGATTTTTTCAAACAACAATATTAATATCACTACAATATCTTTGAGAATTTCATAACTGAATATGCTATATTTATATTACTTTTATCCATCTCTATTCCTTTTCATATGAACCATCACCCCTTTTCCAATTCATTACCTCTTCTGTAATTATTAGTTACATATTTATATAAACATACTTAGCCATTCTGATTGGTATAAGGTGGAATCTCAGGGTTGTTTTGATTTTCATTTTTCTGATCACTAAGGACTTTGAACATTTCTTTAGGTGCTTCTCAGCTATTCGGTATTCCTCAGTTAAGAATTCTTTGTTTAGCTCTGTACCCCATGTTTTAATCGGGTTATTTGGTTCAGACACTATTCTGGATACCAACAAGTGCTTGCTGACAGGAGCCTGATATAGCTGTCTCCTGAGAGGCTCTGCCAGTGCCTGACAAATACAGTGGTGGATGCTCTCAGCCAACCATTGCACTGAGCACAAGGTCCCCAGTGGAGGAGTTAGAGAAAGGACTGAAGGAGTTGAAGGAGCTTGCAACCCCATAGGAGGAACAACAATGTGAACCAACCAGTACCCCCTCCCAGAGCTCTCAGGGACTAAACCACCAACCAAAGAGTACACATGGAGGGACCTATGGCTCCAGCTGTGTATGCAGAAGAGGATGGTCTTGTTTGACATCAATGGGAGGAGAGACCCTTGGTCCTGAGAAGGCTCGATGACCCAGTGTAGGGGAATGCCAGGACAGGAAACCATGGGTTGGTGAGCAGGGGGAGAGGGGATGGGATAGGGGGTTTTCGGAGGGGAAACCAGAAAAGGGGATAAAATTTGAAATGTAAATAAAGAAAATATCTGATAAAAATTAATAAATGGACCCTTACGAAAGTGGAAAGCTTCTGTAAGGCAAAGGACACTGTCAATAAGACAAAGCAACAACCTACAGATTGGGAAAAAATCTTCACTAACCCCATATCCAATAGAGGGATAATATCCAAAATATGTAAAAAACTTAAGAAGCTAACCACCAAAAACCCAAACAACCCAATCAAAAAGTGGAGTATAGAAATAAACCAAGAATTCACAACATAGGAATCTCGAATAGCTGAGAAGCACCTAAAGAAAAAAAATGCTCCACTACTGCATAGCAACCTTATTTATAATAGCCAGAAGGTGGAAAGAACTCAGTTGTCCTTCAACAGAAGAATGGATACAGAAAATGTGGTTCAATGGAATACTACTCAGCTATTAAGAACGAGGACATCCTAAGTTTGGAAGGCAAATGGATGGAACCAGAAAATATTAACTCAGGCCCCAAAGGATATGCATGGTATGTACTCACTAATAAGTAGATATTAGCAAATACATAAATAAATAAATAAATAAATAAATAATACAGAATACCCCAAGATACAGTCCACAGAACTCAAAAAGGTCAACAAGCCGAAGGGTCCAAGTGAGGATGCCTCAATCCCACTTGAGAGAGAGAAGAAAGCAATCACAAGGGGGGACCTAGCTAGGAAAGGGGACACAGAGGGGGAGAGGGGAACATGATCAGCAGAAAGAATGGAAACAGGCAACCTCAGAAGGTAGGAAGTGGGGGGGAACCTCCAAAATGCACCAGAGACCTTGGAGGTGAGATACTCTCAGGACTCAAAGGGAGGGACCTTAGATGAAATGCCCTACAGTACGGAGAGGAAACTTAAACTTTTTTTTTTTTTCCAGTTTTAACTTTTTTTTTTTTTTGGTTTCATTTTTTTAAATTATTTTCTTTATTTACATTTCAAATGTTATCTATCCCCTTTCCTAGTTTTCCCTCTGAAAATCCCCTATCCCCTTCCCCCTAGCCCTGCCTCTCAACCCACCCACTTCCATTCCTGTCCCTGGCATTCCCCTATACTGGGGCATAGAGCCTTCACAGGACCAAGGCCATCCTCCCATTGATGACTGACTAGGTCATCCTCTGCCACAAGTTCCACCATGTGTTTTCTTTGGTTGTAAATTTCACTAGGTGGCGCCAAAACTTTGACCATCATTCTTGCCCAGCTGTGTCAGCTACAGCTCCCTGTTTGGGAAGGTAAGCTAGCTGGTTTGTAATGGTGGCACAGATGCCCAGGAGGTATCTTAACACCTGCTTTACTTATTAGGGCCAAAATATAGGCTTGTTAAAGGTCCTAGGGGAAAACCACAATGATTAATCTGCAAAATAGATATTGTATATAACTGACTCCTAATGACTTCGTTATACCCATAGACAATTCCAATGTGCTGTATTAAACAGCAGTATTTATTACACACTGTACATAGCTCCTTACATAGGACCATGAAGTCGAGTAGTTGTGATACGTGTCCAAAGTAAGTACTCTCTGATAGTTCACTGAAAAACTTTGTGGCCTTTATTTATGAAACCATTCTTCTTTTTCATATAGAATGAACTATTTCTTCTTTTTCTTCCTCTTTTCATGTGTGTATGTGATGTACAGACATGTATGTTTGAATATTCACATATGTGCAAGCGCTCAAGTATAATGGAGGCCCAAGGGCCTGCAATCTTCTGTGACTGTTTTTCCATCTTCTTGTCTGAGGCAAGGTGTCTGAGATCGTGCCCACCCAACAGTTACATAGGCTCTGGGGATAAGGTCTCTGATCCTCTCGTTTGTATAGCAAGCACTTTCATCACTGAGCCAACTCCTCAGATCACTTTGGATCTTTAGAATACTGTGATGGTTTGTACATTCTTGGACCAGGGAGTGGCACCATTTGAAGGTGTGGCCTGGTTGGAGTAAGTGTGTCACTGTGGGTGTGGGCTTAAGACCCTCACCCTAGTTGCCCGGAAGTCAGTCTTCCACTAGCAGCCTTTGGATGAAGACATAGAACTCTCAGCTGTGCCTGAGCCATGCCTGCCTGGATGCTGCCATGCTCCCACCTTGATGATAATGGACTGAACCTCTGAACCTGGAAGTCAGCCCCAATTAAATGTTGTTTTTTTTTATAAGACTTGCCTTGCTCATGGTATCTGTTCACAACTGTAAAACCCTAACTAAGACAAATACCAATATCTACAAAAGATAGAGTGAGAAGATTATAAGAGCCAGAGGTTGGAGAAGATCAGGGTCAAATAGCATCCCCAAGACATGACAGCACCCCATGAATTCACAGTAAGCATGGTTGCCTGCTTTACACCTATACAGGATCAAGCTAGTCAGTGGTCTAAAATGGAGGGAGAAAGGGCTTACAAGACCCTGTCTTAACTGAAGAGCTATTAATAGTTGATTGTTTCTAAAGGAAGAAGAGTCAGTTTCCTTTAAGGATGTGGTCAACTACACTCCAGTGAATGGCTTGTGAGTATTGGGACAACAGAAAGCAGACTCGGGGCTTTCTTTTGTTTTGTTTTTTAAGAGAGAGAGTACAGGAAGTTGAGAAGGAATGAGGAAGTGGGGATCAATCTAGAAAGATTTAGAAAGAAAAGTTGGAGGTAAATGTGATCAAAATATACTGTAGGAAATTCCCAACTTAAAATTAAAAATTAAAAAATATGTTAAAATAAAATATGTAAGTATTCTGCCAACCACTTCCTTGACACAATACAATTTCTAACATTACCATCAATATGTCCTAGAGTTTTCCATGTGCAACAAATAATAGTGATGTACAATATGATATTTATGAGATAATATTTTGCCACATATTTTATAATTACTATAAATTAAAGACAATGCAAAAACAAATCAAAACTGGAGATAAAGAAAGAACTGTAAGTTAAAACAGCTTTTCTAAATGTGAACTCAAAGTTAAGACAGCAATACTATTTTATTAGAAATGTTAGCTCCTACATGATATAAAATGACATGACAGTATGAGGAAATCACGCTGTTATACAATACCTATCACTCAAGTCCTTACCATATCCCAGGCACTGCGGTAAACACTAAGAACACCACACTGAATAATGCACGATCCCAAACTCAGGAATATGATCACAGGAAAAATCCACAAATGGTAATATTCAAAAAAATCAAAATTCACTCCATTGCTATTGACTACAGTTCATCATGTTGTTATTTTACCTATTTCAAAAGTATTTTTTAATCACTTTAGATTGTGGTGAGCAATGTAATAATACAGGCAATCTTATTATAACCTTAAAATCATCTAATATAAACTTTTCTCCTCTAAGAAAATGTAACATCATAAAAAGAGGATTTTTAATGCAATTGTAACTTTAATAGACACCAAAAGTTTGCCACTAAACATCATCATGAGGACGAGTTTGAGGTAAAATGAAAGAATATTAGCCTAACATGATGGTACTTTGGATTCTGTCTTCAATGCAGTCAGAAAAATACTTTTGACAATAATTTATTTGTATTTCAATGACAAAAATCTTATGCATATGTATAAATAAGTTCTGTTGATAAATAAAACCTTAACAGAAAACAAAAGCTTTATCATAGTTTTAGATTTAGTTTCAGAATATAGTTTTACACTACAATATAAAATTACTTCATATATCCACTAGAACCTACTAATCAACATGAATACTTTTATCTGGTTTTTAAAGTATAATTGTTATTTTATTAGAACAAATGCATTACTGTTGTGATTATGTATCTTTTTCTAACATTATATTATGTTTTATCTTGGGTAAATGATTCATTGTTGGCTAACATGTAAGCCAAGGGAATCTTGGGTAGGAAAAATCTTACTGAAATAGTTGCTAGATCTTTCTAATGGAGAGTCAGCTAGTCTTACTCTAACTGTATCCCTTTTTAAATTTTTGCACTACAACCTTTGCCTCTTAGGTTAAAACATATTACACAGGAGAAATAAGAGTTTTATTTACCTAAAATTTTCAAATGGGAAAAAATTTTCAATATATATCTAAAAGCAGAAAGTATATCTTAATGAGTTTTATGTGGATAGAAACACAATTTGGAACAAAAAAAGGTGAAAATCTTGCTTTTACAATTAAAACCACACAAAATGTTATGCTTGGTTTATTTTAAAAAGCAGAAAGAACAAAATTCACAAATTAAGAAGCCCTTGAGACAATGAAAGAACTTAAGTAAACTGACATTGCAGGACTTTTAAAGGTATCTAGGTCATAACCTTACTAGAGAAAGGACGATAGAAAAGCAACCACGGGTAAGGGAAGTAAGGGTGTGGAAGGAATAATAATACTAGTGTTATTCCTAATTACTAGTCCTAATATTACTAGTGTTATTCTGTATTACTATTCCTAATAATACTAGTCTTCTTAATTATTATTTCTAAAATACTAGTATTATTCCTAATTACTGTTCCTAATACTAGAATTATTATTCTTAAAGAAAAACTTAGGTCAATTTAAAGATATTTGAAGAAAATCACTGTCCAATACTTAAGTAACAAAAGCAGGAATAGTGAATTCCTTATGATAAAGTAAGTATCCAAGCAGAGCCAGTGACCACTGTACTGCAGAGTGAACATGTACTGTAGCTACTTCTACAAAGCCCGTTGGGTAACACAGCCATCAGGTACAGTAGACATACACAGAAAATTCATGAAATATCCCTTTAAACTTACCCTTTTTTCCTCCTGCAATATTATCGCTTCATATAGCCGTGGGACATATGTATAATAATTATGCTCTTGATCTCTCTTGATGTTAATATTTTCACAATGTAGTTTCCTTTTCCTTTCAAAAATCCAGATAGAATTTGAGTTTTCAATTTTAAATAAACAAATATTTTATAAGCAAATATAATTTTTATACCAAAAGCTTCTGCTTCAAGTGGATTTAATAACATCAACAGGTTGGATCAATACATTCAAATTTTTATGAAAATATATTTTATGTTGATTAGTTTTGGTTTTTTTTAAATGGAGTACTGGGACTGCCAAGATAGGTCAGGGAGTTGAATGTACTTGATATCAAGCCCGATGGCCGGAGTTTCATCCCCAGAACTCAGCTAGGAGAAGAGAAGGATCCCCACAAGGTGTCCTCTGACCTCAGCATGGATGTGCACATAGATGCACACATATATACAGACACACACAACAGCAAGGAAATTAAAACTCAGAGCACTGTGAAAAAATTGCTCTAAGAATAACTACTCCAAGGGAAAAATGGGCCATGATACTTGCAGCATGAACAGACATCATCAAAGGTAATTTTTTTTAAAAAGTGTTCTGATATTCTACTTATGTATGTCTTTAAAATCCAAAAATCCCTTGGTATTTTAATTTCTGCTTAAAATAAGAAAAATAGCCTTTTCTACTTATAACATAAAGCAGCAAGGCAAAGTGCATAACAATCTCTTAGAATCAAGAGAAAATGTATTTTCATTGCTATTAGACAGTTTAAAGAAATAAGAAAACAGCAGTGAAGAGTTCCACGTGCTAAAGGGAGACAGTCTGCTAAGAATCACACTGCTGGTTCTATGACCTAATATAAACCATGCAGTCTCTCTTAGCTTCGTATTCTTCATCTATACTTGGACATATTAATAATTAGTTCTCTATAACACAATGAAAAAGGAAAAAAAAACAGATGTAGGGTATTTAATGTCATTCAGGGCCCAATAAACCCACTACAACTTATAGCATTAATCATTGATAGAATTGTATTTAAGTAAACCACACTTGCTGGTTTTCCTACTTATTGAACAGAACTGCAAAGACATTCAACATTTTTTTTTGAAAATCTCTGCTAACTACACAAAGATTAAAATAACATAGGTAACAGAAAAACAGACTTTAGGTTATTTGATAGTTGCCGCTAATTTCAGAATTCTGTGCTTTCACCACTCTGGCTCACTTTCCACTAATTTTATTTGTATAAAATTTTACAAGTAAGCTTGTTTTTCATAACTTTAAATGAGTTTGCAGCCATGAAATAAATGTATGTTTATGACACTAGAATTGTTACGTGATACTTATGCCCACTTCTTTCCCAAAGAGAAGATTATAAATACATCTCCCCTG
The DNA here is from genome assembly GCF_978045245.1 of Mus caroli. NCBI lineage: Eukaryota > Metazoa > Chordata > Mammalia > Rodentia > Muridae > Mus > Mus caroli. The sequence continues at coordinate 20,756,945 of NW_028227258.1, forward strand.
TCAGAGTGCCCAACCCTCCCTCTGTTACATGTAAAATCTCCCAGAAGAATTGTAACTCACGAACATCCAAAACAGAAGGAAATAACTAGAAAATGTACACTGCAGGATGAGAAGCAACTCCAAATAAAATACACAGCCATGCAGGCGACCTAGTCAGAGCAGAGAGCAATGGTAGCTGCAGGGTTGAAGCAGCCAGGAACACAATGCAGGACTCTGCCCTGCTGCTCAACATGGAAAAGGTGAAGAGAAAAACAGGTGAGCTGGGGATAAAACAACATTTTACAAATGGCATAGCGAGGGGGAGACGGTGGAAGTGAGTCAACATTAGGAAAAATGAAGTGGGTGAGAGCTGGCAAGCACACCCAGACTGAACAGTGCGCACAACCCTGCCTGCCCTTCTTGCTAGTTAGGCTAATGCAAGCAGGGAGCAGAGAAACCAGCAACCTGGAAGGAGGGAGGTTATGTAGCCAATGACCACGGGACAACCCTGGGCAAATAAATGAGCCGCAAAACAAAATCAACGTCACTGCTCTGGGAAAGGGACAGAAGTGAAGGAGGGGCTCTGGCAGGGGTAAGACGGAGATGAGAAGTGCCCATAAGAGTGATCAGAATATACCGTACACATGTACAAAACTGCCAAATTGCAAAATCAACAAACAGCTCTCATAACACATGAACATAAAATATTTACTCTTTTAAATGCTAAACAACTAAAGAATATGCCCAAAGGAGGAAGGTGAAGGTTTGAAGAATCTATAGGGCTTATCCTATTAGGAAAAAAGGTAAGTCCAGACAAACACAATTAAAAAATAATAATAAAATACAAAGATATACTTTTCGGGTTAGAAGAGTAGCACAGTAAGAGCAATAACCTAGGTACAAGTTCTTCAAACGTAAAAATGTCAAGCTTTGTTCTTACTCTGTTACTAAGTTCAATGCTAGCACATAGAAATAAATGACTTAGTATTTGTTCAGTGAAGGAGCTACAGTCGGGAGTCTGAGCTTCAAACTATGCTTCCTGATATCATCATGTGTCTGTGCCTGGGTACAGAGTAAAGAATCACTGGAGACTTCCCAAGAGGAAGAAAACTAACGCTGTGAAGAATGAGCCAGCGGAGAAGCTGGTGTCCACTCAACCAGGAAGGGAAACCATGCTTCAGGGTTGAGAAAAGCATTTGCCACAGGAGCAGAGTGGACAGAGAACTCAGGTTCTCTCTGTCCTGAACAGAACCCTCTTCTCTGACTTACATGGGATGAGGAGAGGCTCATACATACACAATTAATTAAAATAACACAACAGTCAAAGCTAACTATATGGAACATTAGCAGATGGACCCCTTGCAGCTCCCCCTAGGTCAGAGGTAAGTAGCCTTGTTGTGCTGAGTCTAACCACAGCCCCTAATTTATGTTCCTAACAGTTCCATGCTCTTTGTCATGTGTGCTGTTGAAATAAATCACAAGATGTGAAACTTCCTACCACCCCCTGGAAGGGTTTAAAAGTTGGGTACTTTCTTAGTTCTAGGGTTTCTCTGAAGACTCCTCTGGCCACGGTGTACCACATCTATGACAACGCTCTCCCTAATTCTGACTGTAAGCTACCCCTTCTAATGAATCTCTTACAGGTTTTAAAAGAAAGCATCTCTTGAATATCTATGCCCCAAATGCAAGAGCACCCACATTCATAAAAGAAACTTTACTAAAGCTTAAAACACACATTGAAACCTACACAATAATAGTGGGAAATTTCAACACCCCACTCTCACCAATGGACAGGTCATTGAAACAGAAACTAAACAAGGACACAGTGAAACTAAGAGAGGTTATGAACCAAATAGATTTAACAGATATCTACAGAACATTTCACCCTAAAATAAAAGAATACACCTTCTTCTCAGTATCTCATGGTACTTTTTCCATAATCAACCTTATAATTGGTAACAAAACAACCCTCAACGAATACAAAAAGACTGAAATAATACCATGCATCCTATCAGATCACCATGGCCTAAGGCTGGTCTTGAATAACAGCAAAAACTACAGAAAGCCCACATACACAAGGAAACTGAACAATTCTTTACTCAATGATAACTTGGTCAGGGATGAAATAAAGAAAGAAATTAAAGACTTCCCAGAATTTAATGAAAATGTTGACACATCATAAGCAAACTTATAGGACACAATGGAAGCAATGCTAAGAGGAAAGTTCATGGCCTGGAGCAGATCCTCTGCCACAGGGCTCCATACCCAAATAGCGAGCCTCCCAAGAGTGAGGACAGGCCTGTGAGCACAGGTAGGACCACCTCTGCTGCTCAGAGGAACCCGCCCAGAACCCATCCAGGATCCTCAGGAACCAAGGAGCTGCCTGGGACAGGAATCTTCCACTTTCCCATCTGCATCCAGATCTGAACCTGTGCTACAGAGTTACATACACAAATACTGCCAGGAGAGAGCTGGTCTCCCAGGAGTGCCTACACAGCCATCAATTCTCTTCAAATTCCTGGCCCAAGAGGGACCCTCACAGAGGCATCAGGACAAGGAACCAAGGATCATCTTGGAACAGGATCTTTCTGGTCTCTGTCTGCACCCTACAGCTGACCCTGTACCACAGCTCTCCATACCTAAATTCCTCCTGGAGAAAACCGGTCCCCCAGGAGTTCTGACACACAGGCTTGCAGGAAAGACAAACCATAGTCAGAGACAGAAAGACCAGCTAACACCATATGGTGAAAGGCAAGCATAAGAACATAGGCAACAGAAACCAAGGCTGCTTGGTATCATCAGAACCCAGTTCTCCCACCACAGTGAACCCCGGTTACCCACAACACACCAGAAAAGCATGACCCTTATTTAAAATCACATCTCATGATGATTATAGAGGAATTTAAGAAAGACATAAACAAATCCCTTAAAGAAATACAAGACAATACAGGTAAACAGATAGGAGAGCTTAAAGAGGAAACACAAAAATCTCTTAAAGAATTACAAGAAAATGCAAACAAACAGGTGAAGGAACTGAACAAAACCATCTAGGATCTAAAACTGGAAATAGAAACAATAAAGAAATCACAAAAGGAGACAACCCTGGAGTTACAAAACCTAGGAAAGAGATCAGGAGTCATAGATGCTAGAATCTCAGGTGCAGAAGATACCATAGAAAACATTGACACAACAATCAAAGAAAATGCAAAATGCAAAATGCTCCTAACCCAAAACATCCCAGGAAGTCCAGCACAGAATGAGAAGACCAAACCTAAGGATAATAGGCATAGAGGAGAGTGAAGATTCCCAACTTAAAGGGCCAGTAAATATCTTCAACAAAATTATAGAGGAAAACTTTCCTAACCTAAAGAAAGAGATGCTCATGAACATACAAGAAGCCTACAGAACTCCAAATAGATTGGACCAGAAAAGAAATTCTTCCCATCACATAATAATCAAAACACCAACTGCCTTAAGCAAAGAAAGAATATTAAAAGCAGTAAGAGAAAAAGGTCAAGTAACATTTAAAGGCAGACCTATCAGAAGTACACCAGACTTCTCACCAGAGACTATGAAAGATAGAAGATCTTGGGCAGATCTCATACAGACCCTAAGAGAACACAAATGTCAGCCCAGGCTACTATACCCAGCAAAACTCCCAATTACCATAGATGGAGAAACCAAAATATTCCATGACAAAACCAAATTTATATATCTTTCCATAAATGCAGCCTTACAAAGGATAATAGATGGAAAACACCAACACAAGGAGGAAAATTACACCCTAGAGAAAGCAAGAAAGTTACCTTATTTCAACAAATCCAAAAGAAAACCATACAAACATAAAAATACCATCAAAAATAACCGGGAGTAATTCCACCAGAGAACTCCTAAACCTGATAAACAGCTTCTGTGAAGTAGGTGGATATAAAATTAACTCAAACAAGTCAATGGCCTTTCTCTACACAAAGAATAAACAGGCTGAGAAAGAAATTAGGAAAACAACACCCTTCTCAATAGTCACAAATAATATAAAATATCTTGGCGTGACTCTAACTAAGGAAGTGAAAGATCTGTATAATAAAAACTTCAAGTCTCTGAAGAAAGAAATTACAGAAGATCTCAGAAGATGGAAAGATCTCCCATGCTCATGGATTGGCAGGATCAACATTGTAAAAATGGCTATCTTGCCAAAAGCAATCTACAGATTCAATGCAATCCCCATCAAAATTCCAACTCAATTCTTCAACGAATTAGAAAGTGCAATCTGCAAATTCATCTGGAATAACAAAAAACCTAGGATAGCAAAAACTCTTCTCAAGGATAAAAGAACCTCTGGTGGAATCACCATGCCTAACATAAAGCTTTACTACAGAGCAATTGTGATAAAAAATGCATGGTACTGGTATAGTGACAGACAAGTGGACCAATGGAATAGAATTGAAGACCCAGAAATGAAGCCACACACCTACAGTCACTTGATCTTCGACAAGGGAGCTAAAAACATCCAGTGGAAGAAAGACAGCATTTTCAACAAATGGTGTTGGCACAACTGGTTGTTAACATGTAGAAGAATGCGAATCGATCCATTCCTATCTCCTTGTACTAAGGTCGAGTCTAAGTGGATCAAGGAACTTCACATAAAACCAGAGACACTGAAACTTATAGAGGAGAAAGTGGGAAAAAGCCTTGAAGATATGGGCACAGGGGAAAAATTCTTGAATAGAACAGCAATGGCTTGTGCTGTAAGATCGAGAATTGACAAGAGGGACTTCATGAAACTGCAAAGCTTCTACAAGGCAAAAGACACCATCAATAAGACAAAAAAAACCACCAACAGATTGGGAAAGGATCTTTACCTATCCTAAATCAGATAAGGGACTAATATCCAATATATATAAAGAACTCAAGAAGGTGGACTCCAGAAAGTCAAATAACCCCATTAAAAAATGGGGCTCAGAACTGAACAAAGAATTCTCACCTGAGGAATACCGAATGGCAGAGAAGCACCTGAAAAAATGTTCAACATCCTTAATCATCAGGGAAATGCAACTCAAAACAACCCTGAGATTCCACCTCACACCAGTCAGAATGGCTAAGATCAAAAATTCAGGTGACAGCAGATGCTGGTGAGGATGTGGAGAAAGAGGAACACTCCTCCATTGTTGGTGGGATTGCAAGCTTGTACAACCACTCTGGAAATCAGTCTGGCGGTTCCTCAGAAAATTGGACATAGTACTACCGGAGGATCCAGCAATACCTCTCCTGGGCATATATCCAGAAGATGTTCCAACTGGTAAGAAGGACACATGCTCCACTATGTTCATAGCAGCCTTATTTATAATAGCCAGAAGCTGGAAAGAACCCAGATGCCCCTCAACAGAGAAATGGATACAGAAAATATGGTACATTTACACAATGGAGTACTACTCAGCTATTAAAAAGAATGAATTTATGAAATTCCTAGCCAAATGGATGGACCTGGAGGGCATCATCTTGAGTGAGGTAACACAATCACAAAGGAACTCACACAATATGTATTCACTGATAAGTGGATATTAGCCCAAAACTTAGGATACCCAAGATATAAGATACAATTTGCTAAACGCATGAATCTCAAAAAGAATGAAGACCAAAGTGTGGACACTGTGCCCCTTCTTAGAATTAGGAACAAAACACCCATGGAAGGAGTTACAGAGACAAAGTTTGGAGCTGTGATGAAAGGATGGACCATCTAGAGAATGCCATATCCAGGGATCCATCCCATAATCAGCTTCCAAACGCTGACACCATTGCATACACTAGTAAGATTTTGCTGAAAGGACCCAGTTATAGCTCTCTCTTGTGAAACTATGCCGGGGCCAAACAAACACAGAAGTGGATGCTCACAGTCAGCTATTGGATGGATCACAGGGCTCCCAATGGAGAAGCTAGAAAAAGTACCCAAGGAGCTAAAGGGATCTGCAACCCTATAGTTGGAGCAACATGATGAACTAACCAGTACCCCGGAGCTCTTGTCTCTAGCTGCATATGTACCGAAAGATGGCCTAGTCGGCCATAACTGGAAAGAGAGGCCCATTGGACTTGCAAACTTTATATGCCCCAATACAGGGGAATACCAGGGCCAAAAGAATGGGAATGGGTGGGTAGGGAAGGGGGGGAGTGGGGGACTTTTGGGATAGCATTGGAAATGTAATTGAGGAAAATACGTAATTAAAAAAAAATAATAACCGGGAGTAACAATTACTATTCCTTAATATCTCTTAATATCAATGGACTCATACCCCAAAAAAGACATAGATTAACAGACTAGATATGTAAACAGGACCCAGCATTTTGATACATACAGGAAATGCACCTCAGTTACAAAGAAAAACACTACCTCAGAATAAAGGGCTGGAAATAAATTTTCCAAGCAAATGGTCCCAAGAAACAAGCAGGAGTAGCCATTCTAATAGTGGATACAATCGACTTTCAACCAAAAGTCATCAAAAAAGATAAGGAAGGACACTTCATACTTGTCAAAGGAAAAAAATCTACCAAGAAGAACTCTCAATTCTGAACATGTATGTTCCAAATGCAAGGACACCTACATTCATAAAAGAAACTTTACTAAAGCTAAAAGCACAAATTGCACCTCACACAGTAATTGTGAGGGACTTCAACACCCCACTCTCATCAATGGACAGATCAGGGAAACACAAACTAAACAGAGACACAGTGAAACTAACAGAAGTTATGGACCAAATGGATCTAACAGATATCTATAGAACATTTCATCCTAAATCAAAACAATATACCTTCTTCTCAGCACCTCATGGTACCTTCTCCAAAATTGACCACATAATCAGTTACAAATCAGACCTCAACAGATATAAGAAGATTGAAATAATCCCATGCCTCCTATCACTTCACTACAGATTAAGGCTAGTCCTCAATAGCAACAGAAACAATGATAAACAAACTAGAGAGATCTTATACTATCAACTTAACAGCACAAGTGAGAGCTCTAGAACAAAAAGAAGCAAACACACACACACACAAAAAAAAAAAAAAAAGAGTAGAATGAAGGAAATAGTCAAACTCGGGGCTGAAATCAACCAAATAGAAACAAAGAGAACAACAATAAAACCAAAAGCAGGTTCTTTGAGAGGATCAACAAGATAGATAAACCCCTAGCCAAACTAGAGGGCCCAAAGGCAGTATCCAAATTAACAAAATCAGAAATGGAAAGGGGGGCATAACAACAGAAGCAAAGGAAATTAAAAAAATCATCAGTGCCTACTACAAAAGCCTATGCTTAACAAAACTGGAAAATCTAGATGAAATGGATGGTTTTCTAGACAGATACCACATACCAAAGTAAAATCAAGAGCTGGTAAACTCTCTAAACAGGCCCATATCCCATAAGAAAGTAGAAAAGGTCATTAAAAACCTCCCAACCAAAAAGAGCCCAGGGCCAGATAGATTTAGTGCAGAATTCAACTAGACCTTCAAAAAAGACCTAATACCAAAATTCCTCAAACTATTCCATAAAATACAAACAGAAGGAACACTACCTAATTAATTCTATGAAGCTACAATTTCATACCTAAACCACACAAAGACCCAACGAAAAAAAAGAGAACTTCAAACCAATCCTGTTTATGAATATCAATTCAAAAATACTCAATAAAATTCTTGCAAACCCCATTCAAGAACACATCAAAATCATCATTCAAATTATCAAGTAGGCTTCATCCCAGGGATGCAAGGTTGGTTCAACATTTGAAATTAATTAACATAATCACTATATAAACAAACTCAAAGAATAAAATCACATGTTCATCTCCTTAGATGCAGAAAAAGCATTTGACAAAATACAATACCCCTTTCATGTTAAAAGTATTGGAAAGATCAGGAATTCAAGGCCGATACATAAACATAATAAAAGCAATACCCAGAAAACGAACAGCCAATATCAAATTAAATGGAGAGATACTTGAAGCAATCCCACTAAAATCAGAGGCAAGGATGACTACTCTCCCATATCTATTCAATATAGTACTCAAAGTGCTCGCTAGAACAATAAGACAACAAAAAGAGATCAAGGGGATACAAACTGGCAAAGAAGAAATAAAGGTATCACTATTTGCAGATGAGATGATAGTATATATAAGCGACCCCAAAAATTCTACCAGACAACTTGCACAGATGATAAATAACTTCAGCAAAGTGGCCGGCTGGTAGCCTTCCTTTATACAAATGATAAACAGGCTGAGAAAGAAATAAGGGAAACAACTCCCTTCCCAATAGCCACAAATAGAATAAAATATCTTGGAGTAACTAACCAAACACGTGAAAGGCCTGTATGACAATGACTTCAAGTCTCTCAAGAATGAAATCCAAGAAGATCTTAGAAAACAGAGCACTTTCCCGTGCTCATGGATTGTCAGAATTAACATAGTAAAAATGGCCATCCAACCAAAGGCAATCTATAGATTCATTGCACTCCCCATCAAAATCCCAACATAATTCTTCAAAGACATGGAAAGAGCAACTCTCAAATTCATCTAGAAAAGGAAAAAAAAAAAGCAGAAGAGCAAAAAGAATTCTTAACAATAAAAGAACAGCTGGGGAATCACTATCCTTGACCTCAAGCTTTACTACAGAGCAATAGTGATTAAAAAAAAAAAAAAACAAAACTGCATGGTATTTGTACAGAGACAGATGCATTGATCAATGGAATAGAATTGAAGACCCAGAAATAAAACCACACACTTATAGACACTTGATCTTTGACAAAGATGCCAAAATATACATTTGGGAAAAGAAAACATCTTCAATAAATGGTGGTTTCTAACTGGCTGTCTGAATGCAGAAGAATGAAAATAGACCCATATTTGTCACCTTGTACAAAGCTCAAGTCCAAGTGGATCAAGGACCTCAACATAAAACCAGATACACTGAATCTAATAGAAGAGAAAGTGGGAAAGAGCCTTGAACTCATTGGCACAGGGAGAAATTTCCTAAACAGAACTCCAATGGCTCATGCTCTAAGATCAAGAATTGATAAATGGGACCTCATGAAACTGGAAAGCTTCTGTAAGGCAAAGGACATAGTCAATAAGGCAAATAGGCAACCTACAGATTGGGGGAAAAAATCTTCACTAACCCCACATCCAATAGAGTGCTAATATGCAAAATAGATAAAGAATTCAAGAAATCGGCCTTGAATTCCTGATCTCTCAAAACAAACAAACAAACAAACAACCCAATCAAAAAAATGGGGTATAGAACTAAACTGAGAATTCACAACTGAGGAGTCTCGTATGGCTGAGAAGCACCTACAGAAATGATCAAGCTGGGTGTGGTGGCACACACCTTTAATCCCAGCACTCGGAGGCAGAGGCAGGCGGATTTCTGAGTTCAAGGCCAGCCTGGTCTACAAAGTGAGTTCCAGGACAGCCAGGACTATACAGAGAAAACGTGTCTTGAAAAAAAAAATTTAAAAAGAAAAAAAGAAAGAAATGATCAAAGTCCTTAGTGATCAGAGAGATGCAAACCAAAAGGACCCTGAGATTCCACTTTACACCAATCATAATGGCTAAGATCAAAACCTCAGGTGACAACATATGTTGGAGGGGATGTAGAGAAAGAAGAACGAACACTCCTCCATTGCTGGTGGAATTGCAAACTGGTACAACCACTCTAGAAATCAATCTGGAGGTTCCTCCGAAAATTGGAAATAGATCTACCTGAAGACCCAGCTATATCACTCTTAGGAATATACCCAAAAGATGCCCCACCATGCCACAGGGGCATGTGTTCCACTATGTTCATAGGGGCCTTATTTGTGATACCCAGAAGCTGGAAACAACCCAGATGTCCCATGACAGAAGAATGGATACAGAAAATGTGGTTCATTTAAACAATGGAATACTACTCAGCAATTAAGAACAAGGACATCCTGAGTTTTGCAGGCAATCCTGAGTTTTGCAGGCAAATGGATAGAACTAGAAAATTTCCTCCTGAGTGAGGTAACTCAGACCCAAAAGGACATGCATGATATGTACTCACTAATAAGTTGATATTAGCAAAAAAAGAGAAGAAAAAAAAAAACAGTACAGAATACCCAAGATACAGAACTCAAAAAGATCAACAAGCTGAAGTGCCCAAGTGAGGATGCCTCAGTCCTACTTGAGAAAGTGAAGAGAGGTATCAAAAGTGGGGAGGGAGCAAGGAGGGACCTGGGAGGTAAAGTGGACAGAGGGGCGGGGAATGAGGGTTGGGTGGTCGGGGGGGACAGGGGAACCTGATCTGGTATTGGGTGAAGGAAAAGGACTGAAGTCCTGAGGGCCAGCAGAAAGAATGGAAACAGGCAACCTTGGGAGTAGGAGGTTGGGGGGGGGGGGGATCCAGAATGTACCAGAGACCTGGAAGGTAAGAGACTCCCAAGACTCAAAGGGAGAGACCTTCGATTAAATGCCTGACAGTAGGGAGAGGGAACTTTTAGAGCCCACCTCCCACAGGAAGACAGGACATCAAGTGAGGGATGGGGTTGCCATCCAACAGTCACAACTCTGACCCATAATTGTTCCTGTCTGAAAGCACTGCAGGGATGGAAATGGAGAGGAGCCTGAGGAAAAGAAGATCCATCGACAGGCCCAAAGTGGGATGCAGCTCAAGGGGAGGTCCCAAGGCCTGACACTATTACTGAGGCTATGGAGTGCTCACAAAAAGGGACCAATCTTGACTGTCCTCTGAAAGACCCTATTTGTACCCAACCAATAGACAGAAGCAGCTTACCCCTGTTGTTGAATTAAGGAAGGCTAAAAGAAGCTGAGGAGAAGGACAATCCTGTAGGAGGACCAGCAGTCTCAATTAAACTGGGCCCCTGAGATTTCTCAAACATTGGACCTCCAAACAGGCAGCATACACCAGCTGATATGAAGCCCCCAACACACATACAGTAGAGGACTTCTAGGTCTGTGTTCATTCAGAGATGATGTACCTAACCCTCAGGAGACTGGAGGCCCCAGGGAGTACAGAGGTCAGACATGTGGAGACAGGTGGGTGGAGTGGAGGAATGGGATGTGAAACAGTCAGAGGGTGGATGGGGGGAGGGTAATAAAATATGAAGTGTAAAAAATAATAATAATAAAAAAGCATCTCTTTTTCTTGAATGCCCTGTTAACAACAGATTTAACATAATGTACTATGATCTTCCAAATGCTTTCTCATCTCAGGCCTGATCTCAGCCCCTTAACCCTTTTTCCTAACAAAGCTAATTCTGGGTGGTAATTATGTATTAGCTCTTGTTCCAAGCCATTCTTATACCAAAGAATGTCATTGTTGTCTCACTAACTCCAAATAGTTATCTAGTTCTCACTTAGTTATGGAGTCAGAAGAATAGAGACATAAGCCAAAGGTAAGACACAAATTCTGACCCACCTTCTTTAGGATACTACAGAAATCTTTCATCTATTTTTTTAATTAAGCATAGCACATCTTAGTTATTAGGCACATGAGTTCTGTACTCAAACAGGTCTCAGTAAAAGTCTAGTTCTGGCATTTAAAAGGTCACATGATCTTAAACATGTTGTCTTCTCTGATTCTTGAATTGGATTATTTCAAAATATAATACTAGTTGGAGTTTTCATACTAATTTTCCTTTCTTAATGGAATAGCCTCAGGTGACCCAGTGCAATATGAATGATGCTTAAGAGTCTTTTGCACCCACTCTGTCCCGAGGCTGCACTACATAATCCTGGAGGACCTGAGAACCACTATGCAGACCAGGCTGGTTTTGAACCTGCAGCAATCCTCCTGCCTCCCAAGTGCAGGAAGTATAGTGTGTACCACAGTTCCCAGTTGGGGTTTGTCATTACTTACTGGATGATATCGTACTGTCCAGGACCAGGACCTGAATACTTGAGAAATTCTTGTCTTCCTGTACTATTGCCAAAATTTACGCCTTTATATTTCAAAGATGCTTTAGGATAATCCTAAAAAGAAAGAAGGAAAAAATAAGAAAAAAATGACATGAGGCAAACTGGGAAAGATTACATTTGGCTGAGGCTTAAATACAAAAATCCTCAGTCAATAGAGTTGCACCAGTAAAGTCAGGGAGGGCTCTCTAAGCTGGATTCTGTCCTTCTACCTCCCACATCAGCCAGATTCTCAGAGAATTGCCTCTAAAGTTAGTCTATACTGAACCAGTGTGAGCAGTTTCCTCTTGGTACTACACTAGGTAATTTAATGCCTCTAGGGCAATAAAGAACAGCTTCACTTAGAAACAGGCTAAATGTATTATATACAAAAATTTTTAAAAATCTATTTAAAAGGTGTTAATTAAACAGACCAAAATAATACAAACAACACCAACAGATCTGAGGCAATAATTACTGCCACGGCGCTCCGGTTGAGTCAGTTTGTCAGGCAGGGATGCCTAAAAGCTTCTCATGAGGCAAAAAGAGTTTCAAGGAAGCTCTCCTCCTGGGGTCTGGCGTTCTCTTAATTCTCCATTCCCAAGTTAGTCTAGTGTATGGATCCACGTGCTCTCTTTCAGTATTTTCCTATCATAAGTGCTTTTTAAGATTGAATTCTGACATAGCTAAAGCCGTCCGCCAGTGTTCCAACAGTCCTAGTTCGTCCTTAGCAAGACCTTGGGCTTGGAATTCAGTACTGCCCCTGGTATTACACTATCTCTTTGAGTAAAAGTTAGGTCACTGCCCTTCACAGGAATCTACCATCACCTAGGAAGAAAGAAGTTTCTGACCGTAGGGAAAACCAGAATAGATGCTTAGAATTATAGCTGAGTTACACCTATTTACAGGAATTTACAATGGTTTAGGAAGCAGATTGGGCTGTGGTTTTAGAGTATTGCATTATTCATGAGATGGTTAGCTAGAACAGAACTCCCTAGTTAGATCCATGACTTGGGTGTGAAAGCCCTTGCCCTAGGAGTGAAAAGTTCTCACACCTGGCTTCTAAGACTATAGCTGACCTTAGATAGTGCTGACTTTGTCTCAGTTATTTTATTGCCCAGTTCCTGCCAGTCTTTGAGTTTTCATTCCTCTATTCTGTGTAAGAGTCATTAAGCATCCAGTTACCTCATTTTGTGCCTTGCGGGTATGTCACCCAACTTCCTTATTGTCTTCTGTATAGAAAGTCTGATGCTCGAGTTGTAAAATTACATTCAGATTCTACACACAACCTCTCCTGTGTGCATCTGTTTGTCATTCATCCATGCTTTGCCCACCCGAGTCGAGAGACCCATTCCACGCAGACACAGGGACCCAGCGGGTCTGCGGCAAATTACATGATATTTAAAAACAAAATTCATGGAAACTTTTCTAAGAGCAACAAGTGGTTAAAAACAAATTAAATACTATCCAGTTCATGCTACAGCTAATATATGAAGAAAATATAAGGATCATTATAGGCTCACGATACGCAAGACCAAGTTCTCAACACAAAGGAGATTTATTTGCCCTAGAGGGACAGAGGGCAGGGAATAAGAGACAAAGTCAGGAGATAGAGGATGAGGAAGAAGGGGAAGGGAACAAGGGAGAGAAGGCAGGGGCATTTGTCCCAGAAGAAGGAGGGACAAAGGACTGGCTCTGGATAGAGAGGGGACAGAAGTGGCAGATGGGAAAATGGCAGTTTATAAAGATCCAAAGGAGAGCCCTGCTCCTGCATTGGGATGAGGTGTTTAATTCTAATTGGGCATGTTAATTAGGTGAGCTTCAGAGGGCTCTGGATAGCTGGACTTCAATATTTTAATAGGTGGACCTTAGTAGTCAGCCCCTGGAGGAGAAAGTGACCAAATGAAGGAACAGACCTTTGTGGCTAAATTTAGGAATGTAATCCAATGTTTTTTTAGCAACATGGAGGGAATGGGGGAGAAGGGCAAAGCCTGACAGAGCCATATTTGCCATGAGCAGGCTGGCTAGAGTCCCTTCAGACAAGATCATTCTTTTCATACAAAAGAAACTATTTATATCAGGAAAAAGTCAACCAAGGATTTTCCTCTGACATTGATAAGAATGGATGTCAAACTTAAGCATGAACCACAGAGTTAAAGCACTGGTTTCATTAACAACTCAAAGAAGAACATATAATGCAGTAAGTAAGAATCTTTGGGATGCCCTTCCCTCATGATACAGTCCTCTCTATAAAATCAAAGCCTGGAAAGATGGCTCAGTGGTCCAGTGCTCTTGCTGCTCCTGCAGAGGACCTGGCTTCACTTCCCACACAGCAGCTCACAACCATTTGTGACTTCAGTTCCTGGGGTTCCAATGCCTTCTTTTGGCTTCAATGAGTACTGCACTCATGTGGTGCACATACATACAAGCAGGCAAAACATTCCATATTGAAGAGCCCAGGGTAATCTCATGCATTGTTCTGCCACCCCCTATCTTTCTGCATGTCCTCAAGTCCTATTCTATTCCAATGCAGTAAGACCACCCTGGCCTGCATGTGCCTCTGCCTTAGGATAACCTTGAGCCCACATCAACATCCTATTACCCACCACACCCTGGACTGGAGGACTGACCCTCAGCTTACGAATTCCTTTTTTATTATCCCCTGAACATCTCTACTCCTGGGTTTATGCTGCCAAAGGGAACTTTCAAGGTCATTGTGCCAGCCCCAAGCCTGACTGTGACCCTAACCAGTTAGAAGCATTTTCCCCTGCAGTAAATAAAGCCCCTTTTGGTTTATTTCTGACTTCAGTTGTCCTTTCCTCATTATTTGCATGCCCTGTGACCCAAGCAAATATATAAAATAGCAAATTTTTATTTAAGATACTTATAAATAAATTCTATAAAAAAAATAAATCACTGAAGGTTTTTCAGAAAACCTGTCTTAACTGAGGTTAGAAAATAAACTCTTGATTACTTATTGTTAGTTCATCAGAAACGCTGACTTTGTAGAATATGCAGGTGTTTGTAATATGTATATGGAGTTTTGCCTGCATGCATGTCTGTGTACCATATCTAAGGAGCCAGACGAACACTGGATCACATGGAGCTGGAACTAGAGTCGCAGATGATTGTGAGCTGCCAGGTGGGTCCTGGGAATTAAACATGGGTCCCCTTGAAGAACAACCAGTGCTCTTAACCACTGATCCACTTCTCCAGTCCCTAAAATTTTTAAACACTCTTGAATTGTTGAAGCCATTACTACATATTAAGTAAAATCACTACAACATATAGTATAACTACATAAAAGAGTGCATCAAGTGTTCTAGGTGAACTTCTATTTAAACACAATGTAATAAATTCTCAATTATCATTCCAAACAACACCAGTACAACAAATAGAAGTGTTAGTACAATAAAAGCACAATTTCAGTTCAAACTCCCATCTATTGTGCTTCACCTAGATAAACTCCAAGAGTTGTATAAAATAGACACAGGCAAGACATTGTAAGGGACCTCCGGAACAGGCAGCCACTGCATGTGAAAAGACCTGCAGCTGAATTCTGTTAACATTTCAGAAAGACAGAAGCTGGAGATGATGGTGTATCTCTGGTGATGAATAGTTAGTGATTTCCAGAGAGGGGGCAATATTCAAAGACTTTGGGGTGCTGTAACAAAATCCAGAAAGAAGCCAGTAGCTGCATCTGGACACAAGAGCTGAATATGGGAAAATGGAGTTACCAGCTGTGGTGTGGCAGTTTCCTCTGAGATTAAAACCTTTCATCTTGGAGAAAAGCATGTTAAGACACAGTATGCTAAAGGAGTTAAAACAGCAGGAGGAAGCTTGTAAAAACACAGGATGTGAAAAGGCAAGAAAACAGTGGGATGCTCTGACATCCCATTCTGCAGGGAAGCTCATTAAAGCTCAAGAAGTAAACAATTCAACAGCTTTGGGAAGTTACTGAAACTGAACAGACTCACTGGGTCCCTCCTTCCCCAAGGCAAGCATCAGCAGAAAGGATCACTGAGAAACATTCTCAAACAAGCTGTGCTGCCTAGAAAAGACAGAGGTGAGACAAACGGCTTAGAAGAAACAGGGTTGTACTGCTAACTGCAGCCCTGAGATACTGGCAGAGCCACCTGGAAGAGGTTGCCAACTGAGTTGCCTCAGACACTCACCAACCCAGGAAACTGCCTACAGGCTCGCTATGCACTCCAGGTTTCCAGGTGATCGGACAACCGTGTGGAGTTGAGCTTTTGGTGCCACGACCATCTTTGAACTGTTTTTATTCAGTGGGATGGAAAAGATTCAATTATGTTTGGGTATATTTCCCATCTAAAGGGGCAAACTACTTGGAAGGTGAATATCAAAACTAACTCTGAGAATCAGCTGATCCTGATGACCCAGTGACCAAGAAAATCTTAAAAATCAAAGCAACAGCAATGCCAAATACTATTTTCTGTTGACTGGATTTGCATTCTTTGGTGTCTTGATGCCTATACCTTGCCCCAGGGAAAACCCTTGTTTTATTATCAAGGTGGACCTGGCCTGAAAGCCTCCTCCTGAGGACTAGCTCTCATAGTATCAGAATGTGCTATGCTAGCAGTCAATGGAGAAAAGTCCTACAAGCCCTAAAGCCTAAGACAAAACCACAGCAACGGCCAGCCCAGAGAGATATCCCCAATGGTGCAGCATCGCACTTTTATCTTGGGAGTGACCAACATCCAACTAATGGGCCTTAAGGCCCAATCAATAGGAGAGAATTAATCCATGCTGGGTACTGTACCTAGTTCACTACCCTTGGCTGGAAAAATCATAGATCTTAGAAGAGGCCTTTGTAGTGCCACTTTCCAAAATCATCATCATCGTCATCATCATCACTAACTATATTACAAATGCTTTCCCTTATACCCACAAGGAAGTATAGCTGTTACCCCTTATCAGAATGTTGTTTTGCAGCAAACGGGAGAATACAGAGATCCTAAACTGTACATGCAGAGAATAAATGATTGTGGGGAGTATGGCCCCCATACACCCCTATAGCCAAGGCTCAAGGAAAATTCAAAAAGAAGGGGCAGAAAGATGGTAAAGAGTCAGGAACCAGAATACCTGCTACCAAACAGTGCCTTCCAGACAGGACAAAATCTGAACAATGCAGCTTCCCACACAAGATCTGTATAATGACAACAGGCACTGACATACCACTGTGAACAAGGGAAGTTCACAAGGTCCTACCTCTAGATGAAGAGCTACAGGCAATCAAAGCCAGCTGAGAGAGGAGGAACCTGTTTTCTCCAGGGACAAGCTCTCTGATAGATATCCAGACCCAAGTCGTCAGATCTAAAGATGCAAGAGCAACACTAAATGGATTCAGAAGGGAAGGAGGGTATGTGTGTACGTGTGCGTGTGCGTGTGTGTCAACAACAAAGAACATGTCCTGAATGTGAGAGGGAAGAAGTGAAGCAGACCCAGAAAAGTTAGAAGAGGGGGAGCGTAGGGTGGGAAGTATGTGAATATAATATTACTGTATTAAGTACTCAAAACCTTAGAATAAAAAATGAACTTTTTTCTAACACTGACAAAAATAATGTTCAAACATGGCGGGGCATGCCTTTAATCCCAGAATTCAGGAGCCAGAGGTAAGTGAATCCTTATGAGTAAAATAACAGCTAAGACTACACCGAGAGTTCCTGGCCAGTCAGGACAACATACTGAGACCCCGTCGTAAAATAAAGCATTGATAGAAAAAAAAAGTGTTATTGTAGAGTTCCTTCTAGTAAAGTATAATTACCCCCCCCCCAAAAAAAAGTACTGTTCTAGATCATCCCACTGGTCAGCAGAGCAGCAGTCCTTTGGCAAGGGCTACAGTACCTGCTGGAGCGGCGGCTGTAGTCAGTGCCAACAGGCTCATATGGGAAGCACATAAGAGAGCCCCAAAGACTTCAAGAAACATCTGAAAAAGGGACGTCGAAAGAAGGCTTGGGGCCGTCTACCAAGATACAGACAGAACCCCGATGGCAGACGGACAAACAGTACTGACTACTGTTGTTCATTTTTGTTCCTGGCATTTGATAAAGCTTAGAAAATGTGATGTCCTATGAATAAAAGTGATTTGTCCATTTCCTCTGAAAAGTTTTTAGCTGTGCATAATCTCAATGTCTTCCCCTTCATGGTCATCCTTGACACAGTGAGGAATGAGTACAGCAATCCCATAAGACGTACATCAAAGGAAGATAGATTGTTACTGTTGTCATTACAAGTAGGGGTTCCAACTGATATATGACAAGGAATCTCAGCTTCTTATCATGCACCCTCATGGGAGGGGGATGAGGGTTTGGGGAGGGGAATCTGGGAAGGGGAATAACACTTGAAATGTAAATAATTAAAATAAGCAATAAAAAATGAAAGGAAGAAGAAAAGTCTATGTATAAAATGTGAAAGAGTTGTCTTCCAAGTTGTGACTGTGTGAGGAGGAGGGGTGTCTGTGGGGGGAACGGTTGGGGAGGGTGTAGGGGGTGAGGGGGTCTGTGAATCTCCTAAGTATATCAAAAAAGAAAATAAAAAAACCTAACGTAAAAGGAAATAAGAAAAGGTATCTAAAGGCTTTAAAACAAATAAGATCGCTTGAATTACTTTCCAAATTCTTCAAGATGACTTACTGTAGCTGTATTTTCACAAACTAATGGCTACTGTTTTAACTAAATATTGGAGATTTTATTTGAAAGTCTATTCATTAGGATTAAGTCATTAATCCTAGTCTATTAAAGGAGATGTTTCAAGACGCTTGTGAATAATGGCAAACTCCATACATGTGAGGGTAACTTTCACCTAGAGGATATAACTTGATGTATCTTTCCTTAGCATCATCCCTTGGAGGTAATTAAAAAAGATTTACTTAAACACAAGCATCCCATACTGTGACAGTTGTTCTGAGAGCTAATGTGACTCCTGAAAACCCTAGAATTGGATACACTGGACATGTGATGATCTGCATCCAAGGCAGGGGGCAGTTCTGATGGTAGAAAAATCAACATTTCCCACTTATGATGTATTTTGTTTATAATTAAAAGTAAAGCAGAATCTCACAATTGTATAGACATGCCCCAATAATAATCCAACCATGCAGTCATATTGAATATCTTATGTTATGTATTATACATAGTAATATATCTGTTATATTTACTCTAATCTATAGATTTGTGAAAATAAAGCTTTTACATCATATTCTTTAACCTTAAAAAGAATATAAGTCCATACCTTTAACCCCAGCACATGAGATGCAAAAATAGGCAGGTCTCTGTGGATTTGAAGTTAACCTGATCTGCATAGTTAAATCACAAGCCAACCACGGCTATACAATAACACCCAGTCTCAAATTTTTATGGCTCAACCTCTGACCAATTCAAAATCCCTTATATATGCATAAATACACATGCGTAAGAATAAACACACAGATATGCACAAAACTGAGGGTTAGTAAAATCATTTTGCTGTAAGAATAAATGGCACTTTATTTAAACCACATGAACTCACAACTACTTGGTTATTAACTTCTAGAGTACTTGGATAAATGTTCAATCTCAAATTTAATTTCATAGGCTTAAAAAACAGAAAACAAAGGATAAATTGATGCACATTTAATTCTTAGTCGCATGAGCTTTTATGTTAAGAACTGTTTCCAATGCCAACTTCAAGGTCACTGTCACTATGGAGAGTTATTAACAAATAAAATATGACTTAATTGAAGCAAACTCAGCATGGAGCTGTAACACTTTAAGTGAACGCTGTAATAAAATATGAGAAAGAATTACTAACTGCCATTCTGACTGACAATTAAATGAATGGAGGTGGGACTGTGTAACTTTTACCCCTCATCTTTTCATAATTAAATATGGAAATAGACTTGTGAGAAATTAGAAGTCTCGAGGCACATCAGTGCAAGCACTAATGGGCTGCTCTGCAGCAGCTCACAGGTCAGCATCGTAACTTCAGTTCCAACCTCCTTGTCAAATCACAATCTAGAAATACATTTCTAGCTGCTATTAGAAAAGAGAGAGGCTGTATTTGATCTTTCAAAATGTTATTCTAAATAAATTATATTCATAATTTCTCTGCAGATGAACATAGCTGATATATAACAATTGTTGGCTAGTGTTATAAAACAATTCTATATTTAAGCTTTACAATATAGTTCAGTAGACATGACTCATTCATTAGAAAATTCCATAATAGTTACCCCTCTATTATGTTATTATGCTAATGCTTCATGGTATTCCCATCTGGACACTGATTTCAAACACAATATTATCCCCAAAAGGCAGAAAAGGCACTGCACAGAGTAATCAGAAATTTGGACCTGATTTGATTGAGCATTGCTACAGTATGATTTACACAGCAGGGTCAGAATCTGTTTCCTGAAGAAGCAGGAAGAAATGGTACCTTCTGCTCACAGGCTTCGTACCCAGTCTCAAACTCAAGATGCAGATTTCAAAAACAATCACAATTCAATTGCGACTGAATATTAAAATTAAAAAAAATGATTTTATCAATTCAATATTCACTGAATATTCCTGAATACTGAGAAAGAGGCTTTAATTCATGTGTAAACCTATGTCCTAGGCTGCATTCTCCCACCCCCTGAGCGGTGTATCGGCACTTCCTGCTAGCCCAGCACCTGACGGCATAGGGTAGAATGAAGTCTAGCATCCAGCATTTGGTCTGTCGAGTTCACACACCCTGGCGGGGAGGTGGGATGCCCAGCTGGTGCACACCACAGCTAGTAACACACTCACACCCACATGGAACTCCAGATTAAGCAAACACTGTGAGCAACCCCTGGTACTAACTAGAAAGACCCAGGCCTTCCCACTCTGAAGACAGACACTCTGTCTTCTTTCTACTTTTGTTTTCCTGTGGAACTACTGCACTGACCCTCATCCAAATCCAGACAGTCCAATGGACCATTAACAAAAACTCAGATCCCCACCCCCATATCATAGTGGACTGGATTGCACTGGCCACTTAATGGGAGTAAAATTATGCCTGGTACCAGAAACTGAACCAACCACATATGGCTAAGGAGGCCATCCATCCTAGAGGAACCCTACTACCACCACATTCCTAAATTAGCATAATTCTCAACTCTCATTCTACACACTTAACCTAGCACCCACATGTAAGGGTAGCTCATGTAATAAGCTTCTTTATAGAGCAGAAGAAAATCATTACAGAAAGCCGCAACTGTTCCAAATGGAAAAAAAGAAAAAGAAAACAATAGACCATGAAATGCCGATCCTCGATTGATGTGTTAACAAAAAAAAAAAAAAAAAATCTTTCATCCATGAGCTCAGGGAAGATCACTGAGGAGATGGAAGATGGCAGAGCCCAGAGAACAAGGAGATCAGGTGTGAGACTGTGCTTTCTCTTGAAGACAGAAAAGTTGTAACCACAAAATCTTGACAGCACAGCTTCCTAAACAAGAACTGAACAATTGTAACACCAGTTGACATCCCAGAACGGATGAGGGAGGGAAATCTCACAGGGCCCCAAGCCAGATGAAGTGGTACAGGCAATCAACAACTTGAGAGAGAGAGAGAGAGACAGACAGACAGACAGACAGACAGACAGACTAGTCTTCCCCAGGGAAGAACCCAGATTGGTTCGTCAATACTAAGTAGTCATCCCTAGAAACACATGTGGGGTCTTATAAGAAAATTGGTAATGCCTCCCTGGGTGGGGAGTGGCAAGCAAGATGATATCACATGTCAAAAGGACATGAGTAACAGCTTACAGGGACTCCAAAAATAAAATCTGAAATACATTGAGCTTTAAAAATAAGTAGTGAAAATAATAGAATATTTTAAGAAAAACAGAAATGCATGGGTCTGACATAAATACATAGATGAGAATGAAGCTACAATTCTCTTTTTAAATATTTTTAAAGCACCAATAAAAACAGGCATCATTGAGATGATGAAGTCAGAAAACCAACATTTGATGAATACAACACTAAAATATTCAAGTATCATTAGTAGGTGATATAACCAGCAGCTGAAGAAAGAACTCTCTAGTGAGAGTCTGACAAGAACTAGAGCAACTACTTAGTTTTGAAGCACCTATCCAAAAATTCAAGTTCATAGATAAAATTATAAGGTAGCACCATTACTTTGCTGTCAAAGCCATCTAGGAAAGGCTAAAGCATACTTGTGACTTCTCTGGAGATGGCCCACCATTTTGCATGGCCTGGGATGGGTGAGCTCTAAGACTACAAGGTCCTTAGAGACTTCATCCCAGAATTGCTTCTTGCTGCTGAGATGCCTCTCCTGTCACTATTACACAGCCTAGTAATTCCTGGGCATTAGACCACCCTATTGGGCAGATTTTCTGCAGCTCAGCATGAAGATGTAGTCTCCTGTAGTAATGCTGTGTAGACAAACTGATGATCTCATAATTTCTAATGATTGTAGTAATCCTAAATTTATACAAGACCTCTATAGAATAATAGCTAAAATAGAGTTCTGTAAGCCTTTATGTGTCATGGGCTAATTGCACTACAAAAAGAAAACAAGCTTGGAACAAATGTATAATCAAGAAGAATATTCCTCCTAGGTTAGATGTGAGGCCATTATCTAGTAACTAAAGGTCAGAAACTGGGAATGGGCAATTTATTAGGTGCAAGGACAAAAACTAAAATATTCACTAGTTTATCTATTTAAAAGTTCAAAATAATAAGACACAAGACAGGTGATTTGTATCTTGACAAAACTGTGCTAACGTGTAACATAAAAATTATTGCTTTAAACTTATAATGAACTTATGGGGGGCAGTAACAGATAATGAATGTTTAGTCAGATATTAGTCTTAATGTAAAGACATGTAAACAACTCTTTTTGTTATTCCTTAAGTATCGATTTATGGCATGAATTATTGCCCTAAACTTACTATGTACACATATTTAGAAAATGATGTAATCAATTATCTTGTTGTAATGGTTCTATCTGAGAGTTGTATGAGTAATATTTTAGAGACAGTATAAAAACCGAGAGAGGTAACAAAGGTTGTTGGAGCTTTGCGCCATACACCAAACATGTGTATGTGATAAATAGACATGTTAATTTCTCTTTATGTAATCCATTGAGACCTCTTGCCAAAACTGTAGCATGTGTTATTATTTAGATGATGGCTACACTAGTGCCCATCCTTATTACTGCACCGTGTTTGACAACAGTTTTATAAAACAGCAGTTTTAAGTTACAATAATTTTAAAATTGTTAACAATTTAAAGTATCCAATAACCCCCCAAACTCATCAATATGCAAATATCCACAAACCAGATGGTTTTTTTTAATGTAATTGATCCTAAATACAATGGCATATATAAATCAATAGTGTACATACATGAGAGAAAGTTCCTCAGTATGCAGCCAATGAAAATCAGTGTTCTAATTGTGACTTATAGTTACTGATGCATACATGACGCATATACAACCGTAAGCAGTCTTCTTCCAGCTGCTGTCATCAAATGTGTCATACTTACAAACTGAGGATTGTAGTACGCTGGACCTATTGTGTTGTCACTAGGAGGTGGGGTGCGTCTCATAATAGTGTCGTCGTCATTGAGATGATACCCATGTGACTTTCCGGAAGAGGGGATTGAAGGAATATCAATGTTTCTGGAAACTGCAGGAGTTCTAGGAGTTTTCTTAAAACATAAAATGTTTGTGAGGGAGGAGACATTTTATGTTATTCAAACACAAGAAGAAAGAGAAGAACAAAATATTTGAATTTACTAAAGGCAATCATTAAATATTGACTTAATGAACACATAATATAACCCAAAAATGGTCTTATAAAACTAAGCTGAAGGAGTGCATTCAGTTTTAGCACACTTTGCAGACGAAAATATAGATACTACTAAGGTCACTGTGAGAACTAAGGATTTACTCCTAACTTGGTCAGCCATTTCTCTTGCTTAGTAAAGCAAAGAATGCAGATTTTAAAAATAAATAAATCTATGAAAACAAGACATTCCTGAACAGCATTAGACACCATGAGACTGTGTACTATGCAGAACAATCTTTAGTTCTTTCCTTTGGTCCATTTAGTAACATTTACAGACTTCATTCCTTGAAACTCATAACTTGTATGTATACTACCTGTGACTTGTACACAAGTGCTAACTACACTAAAGAGCAGGAAAATGTCCAAGATAATGCTAAAATGAATAGAAAAGTATCAAATTCATTTATAAATATGGCATTGTTAAATGTAAGTACAGTAATAAAATGTTTGCCTTAATTCTGAAAGAGCTATGGCAAAATTGACAATATTAGGTCAGAAGCATTGATTAGACTTTTTTTTTAAAGGTTTTACTTCTGTAGATAAATATTCTATAATTTAAATAAAAACAGGAGGTATTAGACAAAATAAATATATATCAAACAAAACATTGACATTTAAAGGATTTCGTTGTGTAGAAATATAGTGTAGGATTATATTTGTCCCAGCATTTTCTGGACAAATAAATGCAATGGTGAATACACATGTGCCCATACACAGCTGTGCTATTAAAAAGCTGCCACTGCTACAAGTATTTTTCTGATGATATATGCATTAAGTAGCTTCAGTGGCACTTACGAAAATAATTACAAAATTAAAACAAGGATACATTGAACAGCTTTCCTTCAGTTCAGTACTTTCACAAAGGACACGTGGGAGGTTTGCAAAGCCTCGCCTTCCCTTCCTCCGGCTTCCACCCGAGTTGCTCTCCCTTAGATCCTCCCAGAGCACACCATGCTGATGCACACTGCGGTGTTGTTACTCAGGGGGTTTCTACAGCGACAACGCCTTTGACCACCATGTGACTTCTTCTTTCAGACCAAGGCTATTGTTTCTCTATCCCCTCCAAAGAATCCTTCACTTTGGGGTCCAGGTGAATGTGTCATTATGGCTCTAAGACAGTATTCCATCAACTATATTGTCCTACAGTTTGCTCCCTGTTAAAACTGTGACTCTTGGGGAAAGGTAATTTGCCTTCTATGTATAAAGAATGTCTAACATTGTGTTAACTGACACACGTGCTCATTCAACAATGTTTGACAGTGAGTCAAAGAACATTCATGTTGACCCTACACATGAAGTATATCTGATGTCTAAATACATGACATAAAACCAACCTTTTCTTTGTACTAACAAAATTCAACTAAGCCCTTAATTGTAAAATATAAAATGCTCTTTTAAAGATAACTGTTTGAAATGGGATTAATTTGAGCTATATGAAATACTTGAGATTTAAAAATATAATCAGTCTTTTAGAAAAATGAAAGCAAAACAAAAAACAAAAAAAAACTGTGTTTTGCCAGGAAGTGATGGCACATACCTTAAATCCCACAGAGGCAGAGGAGGCAGAGACAGAGAGGGCAGATGTTAGAGGGGGCAGAGGCAGAGGGGGCAGAGGCAGAAGGGGCAGAGGCAGAGGGGCAGAGAGAAGGGGGCAGTGAGAGAGAGAGGGAGGCAGAGAGAGGGGGCAGAGATAGGGGGCAGAGAGAGAGGGGGCAGAGAGAGAGAGGGGGCAGAGAGAGAAAGAGGCAGAGAGAGAGAGAGGTAGAGAGAGAGACAGAGAGAGACAGAGAGGCAGAGAGAGAGGCAGAGAGAGAGAGGCAGAGAGAGAGAGAGGCAGAGAGAGAGAGAGAGGCAGAGAGAGAGAGAGAGGCAGAGAGAGAGAGAGGCAGAGAGAGAGGCAAAGAGAGAGGCAGAGAGAGGCAGAGAGGCAGAGAGGCAGAGAGGCAGAGAGGCAGAGAGGCAGAGAGGCAGAGAGGCAGAGAGGCAGAGGGGCAGAGGGGCAGAGGGGCAGAGGGGCAGAGGGGCAGAGAGGCAGAGAGTCAGAGAGAGTCAGGGAGGCGCAGAGAGAGGCAGAGGCAGAGGCAGAGGCAGAGGCAGAGAGGCAGAGGCAGAGGCAGAGGCAGAGGCAGAGGCAGAGGCAGAGGCAGAGGCAGAGGCAGAGGCAGAGGCAGAGGCAGAGGCAGAGGCAGAGGCAGAGGCAGAGGCAGAGAGGCAGAGGCAGAGAGGCAAAGGCAGAGGCAGAGAGGCAGAGGCAGAGAGGCGACAGGTAGATCTCTGTGAGTTCAAGGCCTGCCTGCTTTATAGAGCAAGTTCCAGGACAGTAGGACTACACAGAGAAACTGACAAAACATCAACAGATAGATAGATAGATAGATAGATAGATAGATAGATAGATAGATAGATAGATAGATAGATAGACAGAAAGACAGATAGACATAGATATCCACTCTAGTCTATAAAAGATGACCAAATCCATATTAAATAATGCTATTTATTTCAATAGTGTAGGGCTTTGGGGTGAAAATAACTACACTCCATTCCTAGAATGCATATTCCAATCCTACACTTCAAGGCCCATCTCAAAATCAGTCTCCTCCATTAACCCTCTAGGTCTTCTGTAGTGCAGCAGTCCTATAAATCCCTAAAGCATCTCGATTCACGAACATTCATCTACCACTTTACAAATGTTGTCTTTAAACAGCAACTGCCTCTGTCTCCCAGAGAAACTGCTGCCTTTCTTCCTTCAGGCATCATGTTTTGTTCTGTGTGGCTCTAGAGCTAGAATTCAGAACCTCACAGAGGCTCAGCAAATGTTCTCCAACAGCAGGCCACCCCTGCAGCCCAGGAAGCATGCTGATGTCACTGTGTGTTAACAGGTATTTACACACAATCACTAAACGTCAGAGCATAGATCAGCAGGCTTTTAAATCTTCCTGCTGCCTACTCAGGGCTTACACTGTCCTTACAGAATAATCAAGAAGAAGACAGGAACCCATAGACACAGCTCAATGGTTAGGCATCTATCTAGCACACACAAGACCCTGAGTCCCCAGGACCATAAAATAAACAAGAATAAAATGAAGTATAATGCTTATATAGTTAAAAACTAAAGTCTATAAAAAGTATTTAATGCTCATCTAATTATAAAATAACCACAATATGAATAGTAAGACTATACCAAGCTTTATAGTAAGGCCTTTTAACATTTCCAACATCAAACACACTGCTTAGGATTTCTTTTTTATTTTATCTAAAAGAACTGTCATGAGAAGCTACTGAAGAAGTGACACACTGCAGATGTTCCTTAGCTTACAGTACCTGTCTGGTTATGATACATAATGTCCCAAGAGAAGGCCAATTGTAGCTCGCAGGTCCTGGACCATCCGAAATAAGTTTCTTAAATCGCTTCTCTCGGTTTTGCAGACTACGGCCTCCTTTTATTTTATACTAAATTGGAGGTAAAAATTATTTAGTAATTCAAGAAGTGCTTCATGATTCCTATTTTATAAATATAAAATTTTATGAACAAGTAGTTTTGAAATGGAATTTGAGAAAGTTGAGACACCAAGTTCTTCTAAGAAGATACTGAAATAATAATTATCCATTTTGACTCTAAGCTCATACCAAAATTTACCACCGTTTAGAGTATTCTAAGAGAGTACAAAAAAGGGGGTGGGGGGGAATCAAAGTCAGGATTTTCCAAACGTCCCAAGTAGAGTTAAAGGGACTCTGCTACACATCATTGGAAAACTGGATGCTTACGAACTGAATTTTCAGACTATTTTAGTAACAAGTTTGGCCTTCTATGCTGACTAGTTTTACCTAAACTTGACAAAAGCTGTAGTCACTGAAAAGAGAGAATTTTACCTAAATGGCAGTGGGTAAAACTGGGTATTCTCTTAATTAGTGATTGATTGGGGAGGGCCCAGCCCATTCTGGGGAGGGAAACAGGCTAGTGGTCCTGTCTGTTTTCTATAAGAAAGCAGGATGTGCAGCCACAAGGAGCAGCCAGTAAGCAGTGCTCTTCAATGATCTCAGCATCAGCTCCTGCTTCCAAGTTCCTGTCCTTCCAAGATGAACAGTGATGTGTAAATCAATGTAAGCCAAATAAACCCTTTCTTCCCCTAAGTTGCTTTGGGTCATGTTGTTTGATCACAGCAACAGGAACCCTAAGACACACACAGAGAGCTAATTGCTGTGACAAACGTGGTCATATTGTTTGGGGGAGGATTGTGGAAAGACTTTGGAACTTTAGACTACAAAATTCATTGCCTGTTCAAATCTTGGTGAGCTGTTTATTATGCCTGAATTTGGATGGTAAGTGTTGAGAGAAATGCAGATGATGGAAGCCTGGCTTGTGAAGTTTCAGCAGGAAGTTTGAGAGTAAGTTAAGGATTCTATTGGGGCCATTTGCCATTCTGAATTAAGAATCTGTGGTTTTTGTCAGCTGACGCTGAAGAGCCAGCTGTGATTAACAAGAGGCCAGCACCACTACAGTGAACCTCTTGCTTTACTAAGAGAACTGATGTTGGTTAGCTGGAGCTGAGAAATTAGTGGTGATTAAAGAGACCAGCAACACTGAGGTGAACTCAGGGTCAACACACAGAAGCCATGTTCTAGGATGACCAAAGTTGTACTTCTTGCTGGCAGTCAAATTTGGCCATGTGTAAGTCTCCCAAATGGTACTGGATTTGAAGTCATAAAAGAGTCATGAGATTAGCTGAGGCTTGACACTCTCAGAGGCCAGAAGAAGCCATTGGTGAAGGTACAGTCTCACTAGCAATGAAAGCCCCAGCATCAAAAGGGTCATGCAAAGAGTTGAGGCTTGGCACCTTGAAGAAATCCCAGGATACAGTATTGGTAAAAGTGCAGCCCATTTGCAGCAGAAGACCCCAACATTTTGGAGACACTGGACTCATGGGATGAACACCAAGGACAGCCAAGCCTTGGTGAAAAGCTAGCATGAGTCTAGGAGAAGCTGTGTAGGTTGTAGAGGGTGGAACCAGAGAACTCAGGCCCATAGGAGGAATCCAAACTAGTGAGAGTGAATTCCAGAAGTCTGCCGCTGAGATTTCCACTGCTGGACCTTGGCTTTGCTTTATGCATATTGTGACTGTGCCCTTGTTCTGCCCTCTTGGAAAAAAAATATTTAACTGATTCTCACTTTACAGCAGACCACAGTTGAGACACTGAACTTTTAAAGAGAGTTGAGGGTTTTGCAGAGACTTTGGATTTTTAAAGAGAATAATTTTTAAAGTGTTTGAATTTGTAAAGACTATGAAAGTTAGCAAGTTTATAAAACATCTTATATTGTGATATTGATATTAATGCATTATCATGGGAGAGAACAAGAAGGGAAAGCTTGTGGCTTAACATTGATGTGTTTGTGTGCAGTATCTTCAGAATATACATATTTCTGATCATGAATAGGGTCATTTTATTTTGGTCATAGACCTGCAAGGTTATGCAAAAACAGAAAACAAATGTGACACAGCAACATTGTGACTTTAAAGTATAGCACAAAAATACTCACCCCACTGCTACCTACATATCCTACATATCGTGACCATTTGTACAATTTTCAGACACCAAAATTCATTCAAGAGTCCCATTCTGTTACTCTTGTGGACCCACTGAAACACATACAACCATGTTTTATAGCACATAGCAGATACAGAATAATGTCTTAGTCAGGGCTTTACTGCTGTAAACAGACACTGTGATGAAGGCAACTCTTATAAGGACAACATTGGGGTTGGCTTACAGGTTCAGAGATTCAGTCCAGTATAATCACGTGGGGAACATGGCAGCATCCAGGCAAGCATGGTACAAGAGGAGCTGAGAGTTCTACATCTTCATCTGCAGGCCTCTAAGAGAAGACTGACTTCTAGGCAGCTAGGAAGAGGATCTTAAAGCCCACACCCACAGTGACACACCTACTCCTATAAGGCCACACTTCCTAATAGTGCCACTCCCTGGCACAACCATATACAACCATCAAAAATCATGAAAAACACACAGGAAGTCAACAGCAAGTGCATTTACATTCTATTGTTTGAATTATGAAAATAAAGATTTAAAAGAGAAAGATATGGGGGGAGGAAATAAAATACAGAAAATGGCACTCTATTATTTATTATTGAGACAAGAAATATGCATTTTGTCTGATTTTTATTGGTATTTTAGCCTAAGATTAGTCTTAAACTTGCAATATTGGGGTTATAAATGTGTGGTACAGTGTAGTCAAGGTTAGCCTTGAACTTTCAATGCTGGAGTTATACGTGTGTGCCTCTGGATCTGGTTAGGAAAACATGGTTGTCTTTAACTCAGCCACTTATAACATTGTAAACACACCTGTGCTTGTGATACGTTGTAGTGTGCTGGACCTGGAACAGCTTGGCCAGCGTCAGAGGAGACAACATAAGCACTTGTTTTGGAACTCAGAGAAAGAAATGGTGCATAGCAACCTATAAAAAAAACAACTCAGTCACTCTAGTGACACATAACAGTACATCAGAGAGATTTCTGAGAAAATAGTCTCAGAATTAAGACTATATTTTCAGAACTAAGATCTATTCTTACAAGTTATAACACTTTTAAAATTCTCATTTAAGATGACAATTCTTATTATTGTCTATTAAATATGAGACCCTATAGGAGTGACCTTACTAAACAACAAAATTTCTCCTCTCTCTCTCTCTCTCTCTCTCTCTCTCTCTCTCTCTCTCTCTCTCTCTCTCTGTGTGTGTGTGTGTGTGTGTGTGTGTGTTTGAATTTGTTATCCATATGTGTACATACATGTGTCTAAATGTGCTGACTTGTAGATAAGTGTATGGAAGCCAGAGGTCATCAGGGACCTTCTTCCATGCCTTTCCAACTTATTCTTTGAGACAGGGCCTCACTGATCGTAGAACTTTCAAAATGGTGATTAGACTAGCTTGCCAGTGTATCCCCAGCCCTGGCCTAGCTAGCCCTGCACTGAGATTACAGAACCACACAACAGTGGTTGACTGCAGGTGGGCACTGGGATACAAACTCAGATGCTGATGCCTATGCAGCAAGAACCTTCGCCACTGAGCTGCTTCTCTGGCCTTTTTCCTCTTCTAGTCACATGTGACAGCTACATTTAGCTGAGAAAACATTTTATCTACCAAAGGCCACTGTTCTGTGATCTTAAATAGCAAATATTATATGTGTGTGTGATACATATACGTATGTAAATAAAGTTATAGACATTGCTAAAGAAGTATTTCAGTGATAGAGCACATACCTAGGATGCACCAAGAGAGACTTAGAGGGAGAGACATAGAGGTAGAGGGAGGCAGAAAGGGAGAGGGTGCAAGAGCGAGAGAGCGAGAAAGAGAGAGAACTGAGATGGAGATAATTTAAACCAGATTGACAGCAAGTTATTGATGATGCTTTGGCACATAATTGGTGCTCAGTAAATACTTCTTGATTGCCTAATTCTAAACAAAAGTTGACGGATCAATGATATAAACTTCGCTGGAACAAGTAATCACTGTAAGAGACAAATCTGGGTCGCAAATCTGGGTCGCCTACTAAATTTATTTTAAGAAGGTGAAAAAGAACACAATACATCCATTCCTCATATCATTGATGTTAGCGTATATAACAAATATGTGTGGCTTTAAACTCTGTATATAAAAGAAATGGGCAATGAAGAAGAAATCTACTATTCATAAAATCTTCATTGGAATTTTCCAAAATTAACCATAATCTTCTGTTACAGAGCTCAAGTACACATGGAGTTATGAATCCAACAAAAACATAAATTACATAACCGTAATGATAATTTTCACATAGATAGGTCCTCTTCCGTTTTATTTGTAGCTGTGTACTAATGTTTACATGTTTCTCAGAATTTCCAACTGGCCTGGTGTCTTAGTTAGGGCTTTACTGCTGTGAACAGACACCATGACCAAGGCAAGTCTTATAAGAAACAACACTTAATTGGGGCTGGTTTACAGGTTCAGAGTCCATTATCATCAATTTATTCCAACAAGGCCACACCTCCAAATGGTGCCACTCCCTGGTATAAGAATATACAAACCATCACACCTGGTTTTCCCCAAACATTGGCTCTCAAGTGCTAAAACTAGACTAATTCCATACAGCCAGGATGTTTGGTGACTACCATAATACTCTGCTGTTGGAGTAGCGTGTGTGAAGGTGTGTCTCTGTATATTCAATTGTTAATTCTGTACTGGAAGAGAGTTAAATACTAGCAGGACCTCGGTATTGTTATTTCTATAGCCCATCCTCTGTCTCATATTGTGTAAGTATTTGTTCTTCCTTACCTGTGGATGGATGGACTAGAGCAGAGCAGAGCTGTAGGACTGACCACATAACAGAGTATAATGGCAGGATTAGTGGGGTTAGAGTAGCTGGGAGATTGCTCTAGCTGAAAGACCTAAGCTTTAAAATATTTTTTTTAAAAACCTTCTGTGTTGTTACTTTTATCACTGGTGGGCATAAGGTAGTCTTGCAATACTCTTCACAATCAACAATAAAGAATAACTGGTTTTCTATATTATACATTTTGTTAGTCATTCATAATACTGGATATTTTGTATACTGTATTATGTATTCTATAAGCCTGCGTAATAAAGAAAGTACAGTAAAAGATAAAAACCTGATTTCAAATGATGGAGAAATTAAGTAAAGACAATTATCATACTATCTATGCTGCCAATGTCTAAGGTCCAAAATGAAGAGTGCTCCAGAGAATTCACATTAGTAGAATTTGATGTGGGGTATATAAATAAGCTGACATATGAAGTGGTACCTTACAATGATAAATCAAACTGACAGAAAAGAGAAATTAAGAGCATGGGAGAAGAAAAGATTTAAAAGGAATGAGTTCAGTTTGGGATATATTGAGTTTGATGTGCCAACAGCAAAAGATAAATCAAACTGGCACAAAGCAATAAAAGTCCATTCTACAAAAGAAGGTGTCCAGTATGTGATGAAAAGACAAGTTATGCAGCCACAATGACAGCCACAAAGCAAAGGGTGTTCTTCACATATAAAACAACAAGGTCATTGAAACAGGCATTAATCTGCAGAGATACCAGTGTACACAGCAATCACATATACGTTAATTATCTAAACCTATGTCACAACTGCACTCCCTGATATGTGCATTATCTATATTCTGACTAGCTAGGACAATAAAATCATTCTTGTCAGCATAAACATATAGGTGCATCTACAGGACCACCGATCAATCTCCTTCCACCCTGCACTGGTGGCAGATAAAACTTCTCCTTCAAAGAAGAATGCTACAAAAGAAAATAACTAGAAGATGCTATTGTCCAGTTTAGTTGACTGATACATATTCCACATAGATAGCTAATGTTGGGTGCTGTTCACTTTGTAAGTACATTTAAAAAGTAATGAAATACTCCTGACACCATACCAGGATAGGCATGTATTTTTAAAAGAATTTGTTTTCTCATGTGATAAGATGGTAGACTAAGCTACCTCTCCTTAGGGAAACATTGCTTTAAGAAGATATGCTTCCTTCTCAGATTAGTTGTAAAAAAAAAAAAAAAAAAAAAGCAAGACACAGCTCTTTTTTGCCTGTGGAATTTGAATATCCATTCTCTTTCCCACTCATAAAAGCACAACAGCTCAGTCCTGATCCATTAAGGATACAAATCTTAGTTTATTCCTGATCAAACGACCTAAAACCAAAGCTATCAATTAGTATATTAAATAGGAAAACATGGAGCTAGTATACTGGAGGGTTGGCTAAGTAAGATAAAGAGGAAAAAGGAGACCACTAGGTTGAGAATATCCTAACACTACAAGATCTGTCCCTCTTGTGAGGTTAGCTGTAACAATTAAGTTACACAAGGTCCCTCCATCTTTCCTTTCCACATCAGACTCTTAACATACACCTAATCTTTCATTGAAATAGATGGACACCTCTGCACAGTTCAGTAAATTACCTATTATAAACATGCATGAAATAGCATGGTAGCTGCTTTTAAATCATCTCATCAAGAAATCTAGCAGAAAAATGCTCAGAAACACCTGTTCTATCAATTATAAACATGTTGCCCTGAACAGCATAACATGCACACACACACACACAATCTCCTCAGAGTTCCCAAGCACAGAATTTTTAAACTTACTTCAAAAGTGAACAAAGTATAATCCTTTAAGTTAGTATACAGGGCTGACTATATCCTACATATTATCCTTTAAGTTAGTATACAGGGCTGACTATATCCTACATACTACCCTTTATTAACAAAAGCCATAGTGTTTTGGAGGTGTTGTTTTGTGTGTGTATGTGTGTCTGTGTGTGTGTGTGTGTGTGTGTGTGTGTACGTGTGGAAGACAGATGACAACTTGTAAGAGTCAGTTAGTAAGCTCCAGTCATCAAGTTTGGCAGTAAGTGGCTTTACCCATTAAGCCATCTCACCCACCCCATAGAAACTTTTAATGTGGCCCATTAGTTTATCCGTTGCTACAAGGTATTTTTCACTAAGAACATTGTTTTACTGGCTTGAAAACTAAGAATGGAGTAAACATCATGATCCCTGCTCTCAATTAGTTTACATTTTGGTGGAGCTTGTGTGTGTGTGTGTGTGTGTGTGTGATAGAATCAAACTGCTACCAAAAAAGTTACCATAAGCCAGAAGGATGGAAAAGTAAGACTAGTCGGAGATTTTTATTTCAATTGAATATCAAGAATAAGTAGGAACAAGCCAGGAGGAGGAGGAGCATAGAACACACTGGGCACATGTATTAACAGCTGCAAAAGAACAGAAGTGACAAAGAATGATCTTAAGAATATTATCAAGTTAGAATGGCTGAACTGTAGGTCATGTGTAGGAGCTTTGTACAGGTGTTTGGAAAGATCAGACTAAATGGAACACAAGACCAGGGGTGAGAACAAAAAGAATTCTACTGCCATTGACAAGTTTAGATTTTTTAACCCTGCCGTTACAAAAATATATTTTTTTGTTTTTCAAATAACATATGTTTTTTAAACATACTACTAAACACAAAATGTAAGATAAAATTATGACACTGAGACAGAAACAACATGTTACTGGTTTAATTGAGAAAAAAATAAATTGGACTTGTATTAAATTGGGTAGCTATGAACAAAGGGGAAGAATTTCGGAGATTGTGAACATTTAACCAATGGTCTTAAAGGCCAGGAGAAATGACCAGGCAAAAAAAGCAAGCTAGAGTTAGTTCTAAAGCGTAGACCAGCCGTGCAAGGATGCCCGTAAAGTGACTGACAACGACACAGACTTTATGCCTGTGGGAAACCTAGAGACATAAACCACTTGTATCTCTATAAAGAATTTCACTTGGGAGTGGCTGGATATAAATGGTAATTGAAGTAGCAGATATGAATAAGAAAGTACAATGAGCAAAGCAACAAGAAAAAGATGTAAAGCTAAGTATCTTTTAACTTTAGCTGTGCATGATTAGTGGGGGGAAAAAAACAAAACAAAACATGATTCCTTGATTCAGCACCGAATCATGTGTCAGGTACTGAACAGCAGGAAAAAAAATGAGACAGAAAGCAACAAAGAAAGTGGTCAGCTGTACCAAAATAAAGGTCAAAAAAAGTTATAGGTGTGCAAAAGCATCATAGGTGTGCCCATTACAGATGGTCACAGGTAAACACAAGATTCTGGGGAATACATGCTTATACCATCTCAACAGTAGTTGGCACAGGTACCAAAAATGCTGAGGACAGATGCTGAAAAGATGTAAAATTTGTGATCTGAAACACAAACAGAATTTTACCATGTCCAGAGAAACTTAAACCAACCATAATGGAGCAGGGATGTAAACAGAGTACTCACTCCTGGAACTTTAAGGGGGGTGGGGAGGTATTTTATATCTACTGAAAAATGCAGGTTTACAAAAGAAACCACTAGAATTTGGGTGGTATTAAACTCAAAAAAAAAAAAAAGTCAGAACTTTAAAAGCAGAGACCAAATTAGAAATATTTATTAAAAGTTGGACCTAATTCACAAACTGGGGGTTGGGTGGGGGTAGGGAGATGAGAAATGAAGAAAAGCAATTAACTACTTAAATTATTAGTCCCTAGGCCACCCCTGAAGGCTATAACTTTTCACAGAATGTAGAAAGAGGGTCTCAGTATAAAGCCAGGGGTGGTCAGATAATTTCACTCGGGGGAGTGGGGGAGATTGGGGACGGGATCCTATTTGTAAGTGATAATACAGAATAGAAATGTAAACAACTACATCGTGGTAAATAAACCTGATTAAAGTGTGTGCAGAAGCAAGTATTGCATTTCATATAGTCACTAACTTGTATTTCATACAGTCAAGAGCCAAGGAATCAAAATCCTGGTTCTATTATCCTCTCTGCCTGCGACATGTTACATTTCTGAATAGTGGTCCTTTTTGACTTTGTGTTTAACGTGAGGGCAGGCTGAAGGCGGGCCGTCTGTCACCGCAAGCTGGCCATCAGCATCTTACCTGTGGCCTGCTGCTTAGGAAAAGGTACCTGGTAGGTCCCAGGCCCCACGTGCTCCTCGGTGCTGCCCCGGTTGGCACAGCCCAGCCAGCGGGGAGCACGGTCGTACATAGTGATGAGGGGCGGGGCCCACGGGACCGGAAACTAGACGGGCGCTCGCAGGCGGCCTGCGTCGTCCCTACACGCAGGGCTAGTGTGCAAGCTGCATGCTGACTGGCTCGGCGGCGTCAGCTTTCCCCCGGGTCCTCCACACAGAGGTAAAGTGGCGAGGACAGCAGCCAGAGGCCCCGCCCACCAGCGTTCAACTCAGCGCTTACGGGCCACGCCAGAGACACGGCTTAGCCGCCTGAGCTTCCGGATATGGCCCCGCCCACTCCCCGCCTCCCGGAAGCCTTGGAAGGGCAGAGGCCGGAAGGACTCGGGCCCGTAGGCGCACTTCCGGCTCCGGCCTCGGAGCATTTCCGGCCGAGCGCTCAGAGCTCGGAGATGTCTTGTAGAGTCTGACGAAGCTCCCTGCGCTAGGCAGGGCGGTGCTGCGCCTCAGCTTCGCCTCAGCTCACCTGCTTCCTGTCCCGGAATACCTTCGCTGCGCAGAAAAGCCCTAGAAACGCATTAGAAGGAGGCGAATTAATTTGACTTTGATTTGCTCTCCCTGTAAATCAGGGTGACTGGAAAGACCCGGGGGTTGGGGGGAAAGAGGCGGGGACGGGTGGAATAGGAAAGCTCGGGACCCCAAAACAGGGTTTGGGATCAGCAAAGTCCCCCTTCACTCCTTTCACATAAGCATCCTCTGAATAAAGTCACTACTGATTCTGACCCGCAGCCCATCAAGATTTCTAAAGGAAAGCTGGGAGCGCAGAGGGTTGAGGTGGGGAGTGCCAAGAAATGGGAACATCTGAAAAGGGGAAAGCTTGCCTACTGAAGCAAGTCAAGTGCAAGGGCTGAAAACTGCTTCTGGTGTTGGACACCGATAAATGGCAGGATTGTCTACAAAGTAAGGTGAAGGCATCGAAAAAGCCCAAGCCAGTCTCATCGATCCACTGAATCTTAAGCAACAGGCGCTGGAGAGTATCAGAATCCATCTCTATGTGTTTGGTTGATTTTTTTCATTAAGAAATCTACACAGCTTCTAAACATCCTTAAAGGCTTAGGCCAGTGGTTCTCAACATTGCTAATGCTGCAACCCTTTAATACGGTTTCTCAACTTGTGGTGGCCCCATACCATAAAATCATTTTCATTGCTACTTTATAACTTTGGTACTGTTAGGAAGCACAATGTAAGTATTTTTGGAGGTAGAAGTTTGGCAGTGGGGTTGTGACCCACAGGTAAAGAACCACTGGCTTAGGCAATCCTTACATGGCCCTGCCTTACCCACAAAAGAGCTAGAGTGCCTCAGTCCCCAATACAAACTTAAACATATTTAAATTCTGTAATTCTTAGTTTGCTACTTAGTTCTGAATTGTGTTAGAATACTCTAAAAGTATGTGTGTGTGGTTCCTAAGAATCTTTTGATGTCTTCTACTAAACAGCTGGATCATTACTTGAAAAGACCTTATTGGCAAATGTATAGTTCTCTTACTCTTCTAAGTTAACCTGGATACAAATAAAACTAAAGCCCCTGTCCCTGGGTGGGACATGAATAGCCCAAGAAAGGGCAAGCAAGGTGTACAGAATGGCAAAAGAATATCACAAGCACTTGGGAAACTTATTTGAAATGAAGTGTTTAACTTTCTTGTTAACCTTAATGCTTCCTACATTCTTATAAAACTCATAAGTAGCTAGGAAGTGGTGACACATGCCTTTAATCCTAGCACCCAGAAGGCAGAGGCAACAGATCTCTGTGAGTTCCAGGCCATCCTGGTCTACCAAGTGAGTTCCAGGACAGCAAGGACTACACAGAGAAGCCCTGTCTCAAAAAATGAAACATAACAGTTCTCAGTGAGTTTTTTTTAGCCTCATATATCTGGCAAGATCCCATTCAGAAGAACTAGAATGGATGTGTAATGACATACTAGGAAGAGTCACAGATAAAAGGATGGAACATTGTGTCATTAAAAGTGATGTTTCCTTTAACAACCTGTTGGACATTCCTTATACATCATTTGCTCTTAATAATAAAAGCCAATATATCAATTCAGACAGCATGTTCATGCCAGAGTATAGCATTGATAGCCTGGTTGTGCTATAGCAGTAGGGTAGCTTGCCATTTGTCCAGAAATTGAAGAAAATACTTAGGTAGTGAGATAAAGGATTTATCGAAATCTGCCAACAGGGATGCTTGCAGGGGTGAGAGTGACCATGCTAACATTGAGTGTACAGAGGGATGGAGCACAGAGCACAGAGTAATGCTGTGCAGCTGAGTGTCCCCTTTCCATCAGCAGTAGTGTCCAGCTGCAGCAAGAGCATCTCATAGTGCTTTACATTGCACACAGGGAAAGGGACTTTGGAAATCAGACCACATAAGCAGTGATTTCATTGGCTTCCTAGACTGTTTTGTCCTTGCATGACCAGCATGCCAAGGAACTGCTGAATGGTCCTATAGATGGCAGGTTTTCTCTAAAGATAACCTAGTTGGCCATTGTTCCCATGATAGATGAGAATGAATTACTCTCTAGAAAGCCCTTACCTAAATGTTCTAATCTCAACCTGTTTTCTTTGTCACATTGCTCAGAGTCTTAGGAAAAGAAAGGGTCATTTCAGGAACATGGTAGTTAAGAGTCCTTCTGAGAGATGATTCACAAGTCCCATGGAGGATATGACAATGGAACATAGTCATATCCTTCTCTGGCTGATTGCTGTCTTTAATGCATAAATTACCCCTTCCTTGAGTAGATTTGGGGTTAGAATAGCAATAGAAGTGGTAGGGTGTTACCTGCCTTCTATCTGGCTTAAGTTTTTGACCATTGAGAGGGTGGAAGAGCAACCACCTCAAGTTCATTCACAAACCTGTAATAGGGAACCTGTGCCTGAAATACCAGCTTGGTATACAGTGTTCTTTGCCTAGCCTGTCTCCTGGGTGAACATTCTTTCCTGAAGGACTTCGTAGGGATGAGTGGATGATAAATGGCAGAACTTCCAGACCCTTAATAATTTTATAATGCTTGATCTCCAAGAATTCTGCATTCTTGTTAAGTCTTTATTTTTAGCATGGAAATATGTCTTCACTGTATATTTCCAGCAAAAAGTTTCTTCTTGTGGATCAATAACCAGAGTATATAGCATTTAAGGATTAGAAATTACTTTTAAATAAGAAAAGTAAATATTTTTAAAAGTCTCTCATTGTGTTTCTTGAACAGTCCTCATTGAGTGTGCTACTTAAAAATGTTAATTATAATTATCCATAAACACAAAATAGATAATTTGGTCCAGCCATTCACAGTGTCTAAATCAAAAATGCTTAATGCTATTTAGCAGCACTCTAGTTGAACATTTCCATGGTGTTAGCAAGAGCTGTTTGGACTAAAATTTATCTGACCTTAGAATTTATGCTTCTTCCATTTCTACCTAATAGCTCCTTTCAGAATAAACTTTTTAATGGAGACTTATGCAGATGTGGTGTCCTGCATTTTTAACCCCATGCTTCAGGAAACAGAAGTGGACCTTTGTGAGTTCCAGGACAAGCAGAACTACAGAGTGAAACCCCTTCTCAATGAAATAACAATGGGAGGTGGTTCAGCAGCCAAAAGCACTGGCTGCTCTTAAAAATTGCAGGACCTACACGGAGGCTCACAGCCACCTTAACTCCAGTTCTAGGGGACCGGTGCCCTCTTCTAAGCCTCTGAGAGCAACAAGCATGTAAGTAGTATACAGGCAAAAACATGCAGGCAAAACGCTTACAGACATAAAATTAAAAATACTTTTTAAATGTATATAAAACAAAAGCAGAATTTTGTTAATAACAAATTCCATGAAATCAATGTGATTCTTTATCAAATATGCAGTGCAACTATGTGGTGAGGAAATACACAGATTAATTTGTCTATGTAGAATTTAGATTAATTTAAAATGATTAATTTAAAAATATGATATATTAAGTGCCAACGAAAGTAGAGAATTCTGACTTATACAGTGACTGAATACTGTTTAATGTAATATGCCAAAATGATTTAGAAAACAATTTCATTTTGTTGTTGTTGTTGATTGATTCATTTTGCTTTTTGAGACTTGATCTTGAAGTATAGGTAAAGCTTGCCTCAACTACAAATTTTACCTTATGCCTCCCCACTACAGTGATTACAGATATATGCTACCATGCCCCATTTAAAGCTAAATTCTTTAACTCATTGTGACTTTAATTTTCCATTGCTTTGCCTATTTGTAAAAAGAAATTAGTTGCTTTACATTTATCAAACAGAGCTAAATAAACCCTATAAATGCTGAGGAAGGTCACACTGTTTCAAAGATTGCAAAGTATATTTTACAATTTTTTAATATAGAATTTCATTGCTCTACATTTCAGGAAATACATTTTAGATATTACTTCCTTTTCCCTGTTCTTACCAAGCAGTATGTGAGCACTTGACAGGAAGAAGTCATTTCTGCCACAGCAATGTGACAAATTCTATTAATTTCTCCACTCCATACTGAAGCTTAAGGCCATTAAATATATTGGCCAGTATGTCATAGATTACTGAGTGGTGGAGGTAGATATGAAGCCAGTCTGAGTCCATAGCCTGGTTTCATTCAAAGATGCATGGTCTCATGGTAAATCATGCATTTCCCAGTTGGTTTTTTGGTTTGGTTTGGTTTGGTTTGGTTGGTTGTTTACTTTTCTTCATGTTTGATTATTCCTCTTGAAGAAATTACTGGAGACAGTTTTTCAAAGATGGAATGGAGGCTTCATTATAGCAGACTATTCTGATGCCCAATCACAGTGCTCTCCATACCTTGATAGTGACTCCCCTTCTTAACATCATTTTATGGACAAGAATAACGTGCTATAACCCCAAGTGCTATTTGCAGCAGGCAGGAAGAACAAGGGTGCAGTCCTCTCCCTCTCAAGAAGGCTTGGGGTCTCTCATTTTCTGTCTTCTTTGCCCTGTTTTTCTTCTTCCATTATATCTTATTCTCTCTCACAGCTGCTGTATACATTGAGATACATGCGTATCTAGGTGTTTGTTTAATACCTAACATAAATGCCCCACAACCATTTCATATGGACTATGCCAAGACTTAAATCTTAAATTCTTTTTCCCCTTTAGGAAGCCTGATTCTCCCTCTCTCTCTTCCCATTTCTGTTCTAAAGAACAAACCTCATCCCATAGATAAGGCTGTGAAACTCTTACATGACTTCTCCTCCCGCATGCAAACAACTGCCAAGTTCTGTTACTTCCACCTCTGCAATCTTGCTGAAATCCACCTCCTCATCCCATTCTCACTGCCATTTTGTTGATGCTCTGAGCACCGTTGGATTTTTTCTAATATCTCAAATGGAATGCCTCCCTCCAGAATCTCTGACGCAGCTTATCCCACACAGTGCAGCTAGGTTAACCTTACCAAGTACAGTTTGCTGAACATCACTCCCCTGCTTGAAAATTTCCTGTGGCTTACCTTGAATAAAAGCAGCATTTTTTTATTTTTATTTATTTATTTATTTTTGCTTAAACAACCCTACTTACCTTTCTCTTCCTGTATTCCACTATTCCCCAGCCACACAAGTTACATATTGGTCACAAAACTCTGCAATTGTTCAAAGATCAGAACTGCTCTCCTGCTACTGTTCAGCTATTAATATGAAGTTCTAGAGAACATTATTTTCTGTTCCCATAGTGCTTAGCATAGTACACTTTAAAGAGATTGTTTTAATGTTTACTGAATACATGTTTAGAAGCAAAATAAAATACAGAGTGCAATAAAACCAAGCAGTACTACTTTTTATACCAGCTTAGTTTATATTAAATTTGATGAGACAGAGCTAAGACTTTAAAATATGATAGACCATCAAAACATTACTAACCATTTTTTTCCAAGAAAAGAATGAACCAGAATTATTTCTTTTGGTTTGATTTGGTTGGTTGGTTAGTTGATTGGTTTGTTTGTTTATTTGTTTGTTTGTTTGTTTCAAATATATATATTTGGAAATATATATATTTCCAAAACAGAGGAGGATGTGGTCAAAATTATAAAATGAAATTACTGAAAGAGACAGGTAACAACTAGCAAAATAAGAAACAGTGTTACAGGATACTTGATCGCACTGTGAACCCCAGTTTTGTTATTTACCAAAGGGAGGGAAGACTGTTGTGGTGTGAGAGAATCAAGGTAGGACACTGTAGGCATTTTAAAGGTTTAGCATTCCAGTTAATAATATTAATTCCCATGAGATATTGTGTGGGAAGTGGGTGCGGCCGCATGGGCCAAGATGGTTACTGCCTTGCCCGAGCATGCGTGGTGAGGCTGCATGCGTGGGCTGCCTGGCAGGCTGGACTGTTCCTCGTGATCCGGACCTGTCAGCCTATGGAGCTCATGCCTAGAGCATGTGTGAATTCTGATTGGATGAGGTCAGTCGGCAAGAGTATAGGGAGTTGTTGTTGTAGTCCTTGCCCTAAGTAGAAAAGGTTGTAAGAGAAGCTGCAAGAAGGATGAAGGAAAAAGAAGCTGATGGGGAAGAGAGCTGTAGGGGAAAAAGCCCGAAGTAAAGAAGTTGCTGTGTGAACCCGCCTTGGTGTCCGTGTTGTTCCTGTCTCTGTGAGAAGAAAGGACTACGGCAATATTGTTGAGGAAAAAGATTTAAAAAATACATGATACCATTTTTTTTCAAACTAGCAATATAAAAGGAATATAAATATCAAATGTATGCATAAGCATGTGCAGAATATGAATGGGCACGTGCCAGGCTATTAGTATAAATCTGTTAAAATGGAGAGGTGATGTGTGCAGGAGAAGAATCTGTAAATATATATAATATATATGTCACATTTTACATTATTTGTAAAATAAGGGAAATGTTTACATGTTATTCAATAAAATTTAACATGTAAAATTTTGCTGGAAGGGACAAAATGGGGAAAGAGAGCCATTGGAGCTGTGAGATGACATCATTATCCTTTGGAATAAATGCTGTGAAGGACAGGCAGAGTCAAGTGAGGTGGGGTTCCATGAGGAGCAGCCAGAGTCAACTGAGGTAGGGTTCCATGTGAAGGGATGCCATCACATGCTACTTTCCTTCTAAAGAAATAAAGACTAAACAA
Organism: Mus caroli; assembly: GCF_978045245.1. Classification (NCBI taxonomy): domain Eukaryota; kingdom Metazoa; phylum Chordata; class Mammalia; order Rodentia; family Muridae; genus Mus; species Mus caroli. The sequence goes on from NW_028227258.1 coordinate 20,800,360, forward strand.
AGCATCGTTAAAAAGGATTGTGGATAGTTTTTAAAAATTATAAATTGGCAAATTTGACACTGAAATTAAGTATATTAAAAAAACACTTCGGGTATTGAGTTCATATCTCATGTGGCTCAACTTATAAATTTTGAACTAAAAATTTAGTCTATTCATGGTATTTTAAAAAACTATTCTCTTGCATAATGGTCCCACAGGAACTTATTATAGCTTCAGAAGACAGACAATGGTTGGCATTCTATCTCAGTACTGTACTATTTTTACTAAATACAAGAACCTATTTCTTTCTGTTACATATGTATAGCATATTCAATCAATTTATGATTATCACTGACTTAATAAGTTGTCCAATTATAATCTGTTTTTTTAAAGTCAAGTTAGACACTGTTAGGAAGGAAGTCTTGGATGAGTCTAGAACATGTTGTACAAGTAAGCCAATTCTTAAAAAAAAAAAAAAAAAGGTGCCGCTTATATGAGACGTGAATACGACTCAAGTCCATGGGAACAGAGAAGTGTAAGGGTGGTTGCCATGGGAACAGAGAAGTGTAAGGGTGGTTGCCAGGGTGCAGAGAGGATAAACCTGAGGACTGTTTAAGGGTTAAGACATTTCAGTGTGTAAGGAGAAAACCTTCTGGGGATCACTGTACACACTTAACGTGCTGAACCAAACACTTTAACGTCTGTCACCTAATCAACTCTACCACAAATAGAAATAACTACCTTATGTTGTATACATGATTTGTGAACTCCCACAGCTGTAATATGAAGAATAGAAGACATGTTGATAACATACCTTTTTTACCTGGATATAGAAAAATTCAACTGGATTCCAAGAGTGACTGGTGTCTGTTGATGATCTACCATCAAAAACCTTAAAAGAATACAGAATATTTCATAGATCCATAGACATTAACAGACTTGTTGGTACAGGTTCTAAAGGCATAAGCAATTCAATGACAAGAAACTAATAAAAACCATGGAATGGCATATGGTGACTATTTAAGTGGAAATTAAACCCATAATAGGTCTAATAATGAGCACAAATTGTGTTCATATGTCTTATGCATTAAACTAGATAGCTGCACTTTTTTTATTTTATAAAGCTAATTCTTTTAAAACAATTTAACATTTGACAGGAACTGTGATGCTCTTGCACAGCTGGGTTGGTTGTTTGTTTGCTCTATTTTTTATTTTTGTTGTTTTTGTTTTTTAGGTGCCCAAATTTACCTAGGTTAGATTCAACCTATAAGGTTTTCCTTTTTGTTTGTTTGTTTGTTTGTTTGTTTGTTTGTTTGTTTGTTTGGGTTTGGATGGAGGGGTGTGGATTAAGACAGTCTCTCTTTGTGGATCTGACTGGCCTGGAACTTACTGTGTAGACCAGGTTGGCCTGAAACTCAGAGACACACCTGTCTCTGGAGTACAAGGATTAAAGACATGAGCGTCCACACCTGGCTGCCTATGTTTTCTTTCTTCTTCTTTTTTTTCTTTTTTGTAAACAATCTTTTGATTAGATATTTTCTTCATTTACAATTCAAAAGCTATCCCCAAAATCCCCTATACCCTCCCCTTGCCCTGCTCCCCAACCCACCCACTCCTGCTTACTGGCATTCCCCTGTATAAGGCATATAATCTTTGCAAGACCAAGGGCCTCTCCTCCCAATGATGGCTGATTAGACCATCTTCTGTTACATATGCAACTAGAGGCAAAAGTCCCACCATGTGTTTTCTTTGATTGGTGGTTTAGTCCCAGGGAGCTCTAGAGGTACTGGTTAGTTCATATTGTTGTTCCTCCTATAGGGTTACAGACCCCTTCAGCTCCTTGGGTACTTTCTCTAGCTCCTCCATTGGGGGCCCTGTGTTCAATCCAATAAATGACTGTGAGCATCCACTTCTGTATTTGCCAGACACTGGCATTGCCTCACAAGAGACAGCTATATCAGGGTCATATCAGCAAAATTTTGCTGGCATATGCAATTGTGTCTGCATTTGGTGGTTGATTATGGTATGGATCCCCAGATGGGGCAGTCTCTGCATAGTCCTTCCTTCCATTTCAGCTCCAAACTTTGTCTCTGTAACTCCTTCTATGGGTATTTTATTCCCCATTCTAAGGAGGAACAAAGTATCCACACTTTGGTCTTCCTTCTTCTTGAGTTTCATGTGTTTTGCAAATTGTACCTTGGGTATTCTAAGTTTCTGGGCTAATATGTTCATAGCAGCCTTATTTATAATAGCCAGAAGCTGGAAAGAACCCAGATGTCCCTCAACAGAGCAATGGATACAGAAAATGTGTTATATTTATACAGTGGAGTACTACTCAGCTATTAAAAACAATGAATTTATGAAATTCTTAGGCAAATGGATGGATCTGAAGGGTAACATCCTGAGTGAGGTAACACAATCACAAAAGAACTCACATGATATGCACTCACTGATAATTGGATATGTTTTCTTTCTTTAAACATGAAAACCAGGTTTTCAGAAGTAATCAAACAAGTCCAAATGTAAACGAAGCCAAGCCTAGGCAAAGGATCAAAGCTTTATGCCAATTCTAGATGCTAGAAAAATAAAAATAAAAGTTTTCCCTCCCCCTGTTTCTCCTAATGTAACCAAATAACAATTTTTCTCCTCTTGTAAAACAAACAAAACTGATTCTAGTGGTCTCAGGAAATGGCCTGTCATGGTCAAGGTAAGGAAGTCAAAGACCTCAACCTCACAGCTGTCTTCTTCCCTGTCCACCATGAGCCACCAAAAATCTCACCACCTAGTGATCTTCAATGCACAGTCTTATTATTACTTTATATGAATACAATCCAGAGAATAGGTGGATTCACGCTCAATAAAGCACATCTTAGAAATACCTAGAATGTATACACTAATTCCTAGGGACTAGAATACACTCTTGCAGAAATGGCTTCTAATTCTGTTTTCATTTTTGTGCTTGTGGGTTTTTTTTTCTTTTTTAGTTTTATAAACTTTATCATTAAAAAAACTTGAAAATAAAGGAAAACATCACCCAAAAAATGCTAATCACACCCTAAATTTCTACTATACACCAGACAAATAAATTTCTAGATTTGTTGTAAACATTTAATATTCTACAAACTTAAACACTCTTTAAAACCCACAAGGATTTTTTTAATAAAGATCACTAGATGGCACAATTTCACCAATTTAGGCTAATAAATTTTCACTGTCTTATTAAGTTTATATAAAATAACCTAGATTTTATAATTCCATCTAAGCAATTGAAATTTATATAATATTTTTGCAAGCTATCAAGGACACATAAAGACCCTGTCTCACAGAGAACAACAACAACAAAAGGTTTCTAAAGCAGCATGTCCATTCTTGTGACCTATGTTTTTTCCACACTGGCTTACAAGGCTAGGAAGGTACAGAATTCGAAGATGCAGTCCTCCAACTGCATCCCCAGATACTTGCCAACTCTCGGATCTGGGCGTGGCTTTATGAAAAAGGGAATGTGTGGATGGTCAAACCATTGGTTCTGATGAGTGCATTAACCTCACTTAAATGACGCAGAAGAGATTCAATGGAAAACAAAGTCAAGAAAACAACTGCACTGGCTCGTGCTAAGAAGACTGTATTTCTCTGCTATAGAGTTTCCTATCGGAACTACTCGAAGGATTGAGAGGTTGAGAACACACTACAGGGAATATTCCTTTTTCCACGGCCCTTGTGCTTTCCAGGTCAACTGGAAACACTGTCATATTGTTTTTAACACAAATTTTTAAAATGTAGGGGCTGAAGAGATGGTTCGATGGTTAAAAGCACTCGCTGTTCTTGCCAAGAACCTAGGTTCCATTCCCAACACCCATATGGCAGGTCACAACATCCATAATTCCATTCGGCCCTCTCTGACCTCTCTCTGGCACCATGCATGCACATGGGATATAGAAAAATATGCAGGCAAGGCACTCATAGACATACAAGTAAAATAGATCTATAAAATAAATGAAAATAATGAAGTAAGTTTTAATTTTTTAAAGTAATTGACAATGTGTTTCAAATACTCCTCGTTTGATATGCTTATTCTTGAATATAAAAATGGCAACTCTAAAACCACATGAATAATTGAAATAATAAAGAACAGACTTCTTTGTAAGACATAAGAGTTTATTAACTGTTAATGTGAATCAACTATACACTTTAATAATATTGTCATATCATAAAGATTATAATGTAATGATGCAGAATAGTGGCACCATTGATAAATGCTTAAAATGAGGTATTAGGAGTCAGAGCCTAGAAGTCTGAATTATTTTTGCCTTATTGCATAAGATAGCTATACCCAAATGTGACCTAAATTTTCTCATATTTAAAAATTAAAAAGAAATAGTGCCTAGATAATGGAAAATGATAGAGGTTGACCAGATTTCATATCCATTTGACCTTTAAGTTGTTATAAGTATCATGTTTATAGGAAAAGTCCCAGATCTGTCTAATGTGTTCACTATCACTTCATTTCTTGGAAGTATTTATAGTTCAGAAAGTTTAACTGCTCTTAGGCTTCATTTTGGCACATAAAGTAGTTATCAACCAAATAAGGAGGCAGTATACCTCACCTGGACCAAATTCTGCCCTGCCTCCAGCTCCTGACATGATCCTTCCTAATGGCTACTGGTGAACACTGTCAGCTGGGGTCATCAACACTGCCAGGTCCTTGATGATAAAGTTCTTAGAGACCAAGTCCCAGCTTAGATACTCTGGCCTCTTGAAAAGTTCTCCTGTTCTGAAGAAAATCCTTACCTAGCACAAAGGATACTGATTCTGAAAGGTCACCTATGAAGAGGGGAATGGGGACAGTTACAGTGTGTTATGAGCTAGGATTTTCAAGCCACACTAGACAATAATAAAAAGATAGATTGTCCTTACATCCCAGACCACTAGACAAAGCATGACCGTAGACAGAGGGAAAGGAAAGAAAATGGAAAACTCTACAGAAGAACTCTACAGCAGGGTTAGAGACCACTGAAAGTTTCTGTCTGGGTCCATGGGTAGCTGCTCAATAGCCATGCTAAGTGGACAGGTTCCCTATAGCAAGTTGTTCCCAAACCCCTAAGATAGTGTACCTATAACAGCTGCACCAAAATTCTCTCTGAACCTGCCAGAATGCTCTTAATTCTTACATAGAACCGGTGATGGAAGAGCAGCTGTAACTCTGTTCTGATCTATCAACCCAACATGGTTACCAATTTTTCAGTTAAGATCATTTACTCCAATAGCATGGAGAAACAGGGCTCTTCACTCAGATGCAGGTTTAACATTAAAGTCTTTCATTTAATTTTTTTCTCTCTTGCAAAATAATGTTTAACCAATATCCTAGACAACATGTACAATGTACTGTAGAGAATAAAAAAGAACACAGAGTACTCTTCAGAAGATGGCATGCTTTAAAGGAGGCATTCTAATGTAGGCACATAATGAACAGTGTGTCTTACTCCCCAGTGTTTCCATCTCATCCCTGAAGACTAGCTGAGCAAATTACAATAATTCATCCCCCTTGCCAGGGATGACTTGTTCAGCAGAAGGCAACTGCAGCTGTGTTAGGCCTGCCAAAAATATCCACCACCCCAAAGATGCCCATTCTAATCCCCGAAAGCTGTGAATGCAATGGCTGGAATCAGTTATAAGGCACAGTTAGCCTTAAAGCAGGAGAAGAGATGGCTGAGAATAATCCCATCACACTAGGCCTAAAGAGTAAAAGACTCTTTAGCTGAGGCAGGACACTTGAAAAAGAATTCAAAGCAAGTGATTGCTGAATAATATAGGCACCCCCTGGAGCTGCCTTCAGTAACTCACAGCTGACAATTAGTAATGAATGAGGACATCAGTCTTCACAGGGAAGAGGAGAGGGTGGAAGAAGATGAGGAGGTGGAGTGAAGAGGTAGGGAGTAGGGAGTTACCATCACTTCATTGAAATAGAAATCAGTTCTTCAGTCTCCCAGACTGAAGTCCAAGCCAGCCCAGCCCACACTTTGACTTAAACCTTGTGAGGGGAACCTAGTTTAAGCCCCTTGCTCTTATGACCCACAAAACTAGGAAATAATAAATGAATGCTACTATTTTTGTGCCATGAGATTTGTGATAATCTATTACATGCATGTTTTTTCCTACTTCGTTGCTAAAAACGAAATTGCAAATAAAAAGTGAAATAAATCCCATGTTGATTTGCTATTTCCTTTGCTATAGCAAAGACTTAGAATAAACTTAGTTATCCATCAGCAAATGATATGTTAAAAAAAAGTGTGTGTGTGTGTGTGTGTGCATGTACGTATGCAAACAAATGAACATAAATGAACATGTTGGTACGGTACAACATGTAGAAAAGAGAACAAAAAAGGCTAAGTATTAGAAGATGAGGAAGGACAGAGTGCAGGAAATGAATATGAGTTATGATGCTGTAAATGTTTCCTAGCTCTAAGTTTATCAGGGAGGTTTCAGTGTTGGTGGTTGATAAAAGCATAACCCGTATTCAATGGTGAAGGTATAGAATCCAATGTGGAGGTCCACAGCTTCCATTCCAAATGGCTACCCTAACCTCATAGACATTTGCTGAGTTTATAGACTTTGTATATAATTAATACTCTGCAAGGAATTCTGGGAAAATTATATTTCTAAGTGTACTGGCTAGTTTTGTGTCAACTTGACACAGCTGGAGTTATCACAGAGAATAGAGCTTCAGTTGAGGAAATGCCTCCATGAGATCCAACTGTAAGGCATTTTCTCAATTAGTGATAAAGAGGGAAAGGCCCCTTGTGGGTGGTGCCATCTCTGGGCTGGTAGTCTTGGGTTCTATAAGAGAGCAGGCTGAGCAAGCCAGGGGAGGCAAGCCAGTAAAGAACATCCCTCCATGGCCTTTGCATCAGCTTGTGCTTCCTGCCCTGTTTGAGTTCCAGTCCTGACTTCCTTTGGTGATGAACAGCAATGTGGAAGAGTAAGCTGAATAAACCCTTTCCTCTCCAACTTGCTTCTTGGTCATGATGTTTGTGCAGGAATAGAAACCCTGACTAAGACAAATTGGTACCAGCATAGTGGGGTATTCCTGTGACAGCCTGACCGTGTTTTGGGGAGGACTGTGGAAGGACTTTGGAACTTTGGGCCAGAAGATACATTCGGTGTTAAGAGCTCTGTCTAAGTTGTGTAGGAGCTTGGAAGATAATGCGGAGAAAAGTGCAGAAGATGGAGGCCTGGCTTGTGAAATTTCAGAGGGAAGATTAAAGACTTTTTTCAGGGCCATTGTTAGTTTGATTGTGAAGATTCTGTGGTTCTGGTTAGCTGGGGCTGAAGAATCAGCTGTGATTAACAAGATACCAGAACTACTAAAGCAAAAACTTTGCATTACTGGGACTATTGATGCTGGTTAGCTGGAGCTAAGAAATTAGCGGTAATTAAGAAGAGACCAGCATCATTAAGGTGACATCTTCTGGGAAGTGTTTTTTGAGAGCACAGAGGCTGTGCCCCAGAGATAGCCAAGATTGTACCTTGTGCTGTGGCTGGACTTGGTAATGTGTAAGAGTTACCCAGGTGGTACTGCTTTTGAAGGCATGAAGGGGTCACGCAGAGCAGCTGAGGCTCAGCACTGTGAGAGGCCATGGAAGGCCATTAGTGAAGGTGCAGCCTCAGTTGCAATTGACATCCCAGGACTGACGGGGTCATGCAGTGTTTTGGAGATGCCAGTACCATGAGATGACCACCAAGAGCAGCAGCAGTGGAGTATAGTCATCTGGAGCCTAAAGGACGACCTGTGTTCTACAAAGGGCATGGCTGGAGAAGTGACCCAAGCCCTTGGAGGAGCCCAGAAGATTGTGTGTTGGATCCCAGACATTGGATGGTTGGAGATTGATTTTAGCTTTTGATTGTGACTGTGTCCTCTTGAAGAGGGAAATATTTTTCCCTCTTGAAGAAAGAAAATATTTTAGTGGATCCCACAGTTAAGAGACTTTGGATTTTAAAAGAGATTGGATATTTAAAAAGGATTGAACTTTTAATATGTAAGGACTGTGGGACTTTTAAAGTTGTTTAGATCTTGGGGATGAATAAGAACTAAGGGTTGAGGCTTTCTAGTGATATGTTTGTGTGTCAAGTTGACAAGGGGTCAATTGTACTGGCTAGTTCTGTGTCAACTTGACACAGCTGGAGTTATCACAGAGAAAGGAGCTTCAGTAGAGGAAATGCCTCCTTGAGATCTGACTGTAAGGCATTTCCTCAATTAGTGATCAAGGGGGGAGGTCCCCTTGTGGGTGGGGCCATCCCTGGGTTGGTAGTCTTGGGTTCTATAAGAGAGCAGGCTGAGCAAGCCAGGGGAAGCAAGCCAGTAAAGAACATCCCTCCATGGCTTCTGCATCAGCTTGTGCTTCCTGCCCTGTTTGAGTTCAAGTCCTGACTTCCTTTGGTGATGAACAGCAATGTGGAAGAGTAAGCTGAATAAACCCTTTCCTCCCCAAGTGCTTCTTGGTCATGATGTTTGTGCAGGAATAGAAACCCTGACTAAGACACTAAGCATGAAGATATTGTATCATAATCTCGGGGAAGAAAATAACAGAAGAGATAAAGAGAATGAGCCTCAGGATACAATGTCTCTATGTTCTTTGGATGTTGCTGTGTCTGGACTTAGTGACTAGATGTGACTTGTGTTGTTAAAGGATTGAGTCGATAGAATCCCTGAAAGCTAGAGCACCCTTATAACTGAAAATAAACTGCTTTTGGTATACTGCCTAGGGCCCAGATAAACTAGAACCTGAAGGAAATCTTTTTTTCTGCCTGCCACTGGAAGAGATTAACCCTGAAGTCCACCATGTATCCAGGACTATGAAGCAAAAGAAATTTAAGGTATAAGCCAGTTTTGAGTCAGGATTGCTATATTTTGATGACAAACATCAATGTTGGACGTGACAACTCATACCTGAAATCCCCATTCTTAGGAGGTTTAAGCAACAGGATTACTCCAAGTTCAAGGCCAGTATGGGATACAGAGAGTTGCAAGCTAACCTGGGCTTACAGTGAAAACCTGGCTCAAGGGGAAGAAAGACGGAGACACAGAGAGACACAGAGAGACAGAGGGAGGAAGGGGAGGAGGAAGGGAGGGAGGGAGAGACAGGCAAAAGGAGAGGGACAGAGAGAGGAAAAGGAGGGAGAGTGAGAAAGGGAGAAGGAGAGGGAAGGAGAGAGAGAGAGAGATCAGTTAGCATGTGCCTGAAATCCAAGTGCTTGGGAAGTAGAGAATAAAGAACCAGGAGGTTAAGGCCATCATAACCATGTAGCAAACATCAACCGGAGCTACATAAGGTGACTTGCCCTCCCCCTCCCCCCCAAAAAAATTTAATAAATACTAGTCTATTGATCACAAGCTAGTATAATTATATTACAAATATATATTACATAAAAGAACCCTAAATACTAAAATAGAAAGCTTGACACAATAACAATGTGAGCAGAGCTTAAGAGAAAAAGTGCTTACCTAGAAGGCAAAGGCCCCTGTATTAGATTTCCCAGCACTCCCCCTCCCCCCCTTAAAAAAAACTTCTTAAAAACATCATGGTCCATCAAACTGGCCACTTATTATCCATATAACTTAGGGCAAATTCTGCAGTTTCAGTGATCTTTTATTCCTGCATTAAAGAAGGGGAATTAGTAATAGCCAGTATCACTGTTCTAGTGTAATGACTAAATCTGGCTTTTAAAAATGAGGTTATGTAGCATAGTGAGCATCTAAACTCCAGCAATCATTCAAGTTTCCAATCAGAGGCCACAAATACAAATCAACATCGAGCAAGAGAAAAAAAAATAGATACGAGGGGTAAAAGTTAACAAAAAATGCAAAGCTTTTAAAAATATATATAGGAAAAGATAAATGTCAATTTTTTTAAATACTGGAGTTAAATAATATAATATTATATCTGCTATTGTTACATTTTCTCCTACTTTCGTTGTTACTTAAAATGGTTCAATGCCTAGTAAAGTACATAAATTTAATAAAAGGTTTAAGCATTAAACTTCATGTATGTTAGAAAGCAACTTTCAAAGAAATATGACCATGTTCTAAAGTCATAAATACAGTTTGCAACCAAAGCAATTGATAAAATGAAGTTATATTTGTTATGGTGTCAAAAAAAAACAAAAAACAAACAAACAAAAAAAAAAAACAGGCACTACCATTGAAATGTTGCAAGGTAAGAACTTATTTTAATGGCCGGGCCAAACTTGTAGTCTCCTTTGAAGTAGGAGAGAGAAACAGCCAAGACTAAATGGGGTGGGTGGGGGGGGATGGCTTTATACAGTCCACCTCAAGCCTGAGGTACATAGCAAGTGATTACAGAAGTGGAATTTTTGCAGTTAGTAATTTAGTTAGCCATCATTCAGTCCTTGGAACATACCATGAAACATTTTATGGTCAACCAGTTCTCGGTACATACCATGAAGCAAGGGAAACAATTTACAATGTATAAATCACAAGATTATAGAAGAACAAGTCAGAAAAGCAAGTTTACCTTTAGCTTGGGACATGATTAGAAAAAAACACCATAGGGAACAATATAGAAATAAATCAAAATCTAACTCTATGTTTAACTAAATATGGAAGGAAAATGGAGTCAGATGACTCTTAACACTATCAACTGCTTATTTAATTTTTTTAAAGCATGCACTGGTTGTTTTGTGATTTAAAAGATGTCAACATAACAGTAGCTAATTATAAAGCAGTTGTTATATTTCAAAAGAACCAGTCCTGTTATATGCCCACCTAGCTATCTCTGTCATTTTCATTTCTTCTCTTTGGCTATCTTTGAAACAAGATCTATGTAGCCCAGGCTGGTTTGGAGGATTACAGGCATGGACCATCCCAATCAGCTCTATATTGGTTTCCTAAGGATGCTGTCACCAAGTACCATGAACTGGATGTCGTAAGCAGCAGAAACATTGGGTTTTGCAGTCCTAGTTGTCCACAATAAAGATGATAGCAGACAAGAGCAGCATGAACTCTTTCTGAGGCTTGAGGGAAGGAACTGCCTTCCTCCTCCCTTGTGGAATGACATCTCCTCCCTAAGTTTCTTCACATTATCTGTGTGTGTCTCTAAGTTTTCTCTTCTTATAATTATAATTCACTCACAAGGTAGAGGCCATCTTTGTGATCTTACTTAAATATTTATCTCTGTCATGACCACACACCAAGCTGTCGCTGGTTTGTACTGGCCCTTAGGCATTCAACATCCAAACAAGTTTGGAGAGGATACAATTCTATCCATAACACTAAGACACATTCTCTGCCTTCGTGGGAGGTTTCAACTGAAAATGGGAGATAAAAATTTATTCTATTTCTTATATTTAATATATATAAAAGAGTTACTTTTATATTACTAATAATGTTATCATGCATAATTCATGTATTATATTTTCATGTTTGGTATAGTACCAAAAATGTTTTTAAAATTCACTTGAATTAAACTATTATTCATTTTGCCATAGGGGATTTATTTTAATATAAATATATGTAGCTATAGTTGCACATTAAATTTCTCAGTACTTAAGAAAATGATTTTCAGTTGGCCAGGGAAGCAGGTAGCCTAACTGTTGATCTTTAATCTCTCCCTCCTATCCCTAAAATCCAATCCCCCCAGCTCTGTAGCAGAAGGCCTGCTGCACCCACCCCACGCCACCCCTGCAGTTCCAGTGTATCACACATATCTTCCACCCCAACCTTCCTATCCCAACCCTACTCCCACCCCTACCCAAAACAGCTGGCCATCCCTGGACATGCACTGGCCCCGCCAACCTGGGAAACAGGCAGGCTGACTGCAGATCTTTTCCTGCAGCTCCTCCATATCCAATCTCCCAGTCTCACCCCAACTTTTTGGCAGACTATCAGCTGTGGCTCTGACTGAGCCATCCACAGTGGATCACAGATCTTCCCCTTCCACTTATCCTGTTATCCCAGGCCCCAACTCCAGCAAGCTTTCCCTAGGAACTCACCAGCCAATCCTGCCAGAGTTGCAAATAGGCCCTCAAAGCAGGCAAGCTTCAGCTCCTCACTCCCCCTCCACTCCTCCAAATCCAGTCCCCATTCTCATCCTCAGTTCTGTAGCAGACTGCTTGCTCTGGTCTGGGGAGCTTAGGGATACAGGTGTCACATATCTCAACACAATAAAGGCAGTGTACAGAAAGCCCAAAGTCAATATCTCCTGAAATGAAAAGAAACTCAGACTAAAAATCAGGAACGAGACAAAGTTTTTCACTTTCCATACCTGCTTAATGTAGTACTTGAAATCTTAACTAGAGCAATGAGACAACTGGAGGCGACCAAGGGGATACAAATTGGAAAAGAGAAGTCAAGATGCCTTTATTTGCAGATGATAAGTTAGTATACATGAGGCCCATTCTCAAGTTTTGTTTCATCATACTCATATTATTGCATTGTATAATCTGTTAAAAGCCTGTTTATTTTCTAGTGATCGTCAGAAAGTGGGAAGATCTGACAGGAAGAAAGGGGAGGGGAGAAACTGGGAGGAGTAGAGAGAGGAAAAACTGTAATCTGGATATGTTTTGTAAGAAAAACTATTTTTCAATAAAAGGAAAAAGAAAATAATCTTCCTCCTTATAAAATATCGATACCTGGTTGAATTGAAAAAAAAGTCAAAGATGATATAAATGAAATCTCTGTGATAATGTGCAGAATTGCTACTTAGTATTAGTGCACTGTAAATGTCACTTTTATCTCTCCAGATGAAGGGCTGAGATGAGATCCATACCCAAGTTATGCAAAGAGATGGCTTGGGCTGAGCTCAGAGCATTTCTTTCTCTAGTCTAACAATCCTTCAGCCTAGGCCTGGAAGCTTCTAGTCTCCATACAATCTGATCTTCCAAACTGACTGATTCAATCTGGCTTCTCTCTGCTTCTGACTGAACTGCTTTGCTTGGCTTCATACTAATTTTGGCAATATATTCTAATCTTCTAGCTCCTCATCCTCTGGCTTGTTCTGTCTTCACCTGTGTCTAACCAGTCTTTGCCCCAGTAAAACTGCCACACACACACACACACACACACACACACACACACACACACTGTACCACCACCACCTTTTTTCTTCCTACACTGCTCTTAAGTAGCCACTTTCTCTTGTGCGGTTCTGAAAGTTGGATGTATTCTCTGACTTGTTCTGTCAAATCTTTCTCTGATTTATCACTTTGTCTGCCCCTCAATTATAATTTCAAACATGGCTGGTTCCTTCTATAAACTAAGTGTACCTTCACTGGTAGGGATTAAAGATATGTACTAAGGATGTGTCTATATTTGAGCCAGATTATACTATAATCTAGAACATGTCTACATTTCAACTGGATCATATAAACCTAAAAGGTCTTTGGATATGAACTTTTGACAGAGCAGGCATATTGCTAGATTAAAATTCTTCTACAGTGCACATAATTGGAAATTTAAAGTACATTCAACAAAAGCAATATTTTGTCTTTACACATGAAACCTTAAAATGTTGCCAAATGTTTTGGAATTTGAGAATTTTGTAGGCAGTTCTATGAACCAGAACACAAGTAACAGTCCATGGTGTGGTACAGATTTAGAAGTGACCATCAAGACATGTTAGTGTTAGTGATCACTCAAAGTGAGTGAGTAGATGTACTTACAAAAACACATCAAGATTGAAAATTTTTCAGGTGGATCTGGGATTAGAGTTAAAATAACTCAGCTAAGAAATGTAAGAATGGAATGTTGAGAAGTGCTTCTACAGTGAGTGGAGAGATGAGTAGAGGGGAGATTTTTAAAAGCCCCAGTGGCACTGAAGAATGTAATGCATTGTTTTATCCCAGGAAAGATCATTTCAGTCTGGAGGAGAAGAGGGTAGGACTGGCAGAAGCCAAAAGATAGAGGCTTGAACAGTAGGAGGGATACATCATCTTCTGAGATAGGAGGGAGGAAGTTAGGATAAGTGCAGATGTTTTTCACAGAGGAGATTTGCAAATGTAGGCACAGGGGAATAATACAACAGCAGGGTGCCTACACTCAAGAGATGTGATTACAGGGAAGAACAATGCTGAATACATTTCTCTAAAACACAGTAAATACAGAATCAGAATTGCTGTTGTGTCCAGGAAAGGGCAGATACACAGACCTCAAAAAAGCAGCTGAAGTAAAACAACAATTTATACAGTTGTCAGTGCAAAATTATCTAGTTTGTGATTTTGGTAATCCCACAAATTCAAGGAGAAAGACCACTGCCCAAATCATCATTGCCAAATTAAAGCAAGCTTTTTTTCTTTTTCTTTTCCTTTTCCTTTTCCTTTCTCTTTCTCTTTCTCTTTTTCTTTTTCTCACTTTCTCTTTCTCTTCCTTTTCCTTTTCCCTTTTCCTTTTTTCTTTTCTTTTTTCCTTTTTCACTTATATACACAAGTTGTCTCTCCCTAAGGCAAGATTCAAAAGATCAGAATTGGACATGGGGAAGGACATTTTACAGTTCAAGAGTACGGGTTCCAAATGCTGTATTTGGCAGATAAGTAGGCAGGGTCACAGAAGCAGAATATAAACATAATAAGCTAGTCACAAAAGCCTCAGGAACGGGGGATGGAGAGGCACGCTTGTAAGGTAGTCATAACAAGGCAGTCTTAACAAGTGGTCATAAGAACACGGTCATAACAATATGATCATAACAACCTTTTAAAACAAAGGCTTGGTTGTCATTTTCTGGAACAGGCAGTACAAAACCATTTGTACTTAAGGTTCTAGGTGGGGTATACCTCAGTCCTTAAGAAACAACAATGAATATAATTTGTTTTTACCATAAGATGGCTTTTAAGTCTAAATTTGAGGCAGGCTGATTTATCAATCTTATAAAAGTTTAAATGTTAGATAAATATGATTACCCCCCCCAAGTTAAATTGTGTTTTTCACAGGAACCATTTGTAGAGAAAGTTACATGAATAACAGCATTTCTATCAATTCAGAAGGCTTTCATTATACCCTACTGAATAGATTTACATAGCTAATAACAAAATTTACATTATACCCTACTGAATAGATTTACATTGCTAATAACAAAAAGATGATGAAGTTATTGATTGGCCAACTAACCATTTGAGAGAATGGTTCAGACATACATCATACCCCTGGATAAAACCCAAGACCTCATTCTACCTCCTTCAGCTCTTTATCCTTCAGTCTCTTGATGTACCTTTCATGTATGTATGTATGTATGCATGTATGTATGTATGTATGTATGTATGTATGTATGTATTGTTTTGCTCTGTTTTGGAATGGGTGTTGATGTTGCTGGTGATGGTGGTAGTAGTAATTCAGGTTTTGTTGGTTTTGTTTTGTTTGTGTTTGTTAATGTTTATTTTGAGATGGGTGTTAGGTAGCCAAATGTGACCTTAAATTCATTGTGTACTCAATGTATACTCAAGGCTGTCCTTGAATACCTGAGACTCTGGCTTCTATCTCCTTAATATGATGTTTCTTAGCATGTGAGTGAATTTATGTAACCAAAGTAAAATGACAAAAATCAGAAGGTTTAACTCTGGACATTATTACTTAATATCCAGTAATTTACACACTTTTCCCACTTCTCATGTGTGTGTGTGAATATAACACACACATTTCATACATGTGTATATGAACATATGATTCTTATATAACTCATCCATTTTGACCATGTGCTCTCTTGGTTCTCCCTCTGTTTGTGCCTTCTTTTGTCTCTCTCTCTCTCTCTTCTCTTCCTCTCTTGCTCTCTCTGTCTCTCTCCTCTCATGTCCCAGTACAGTCTGCTAGTCATGTTCAGTCTACTTCTTTCTCTCCTTGCTCTGAACTCTTCCAGATGCCTCTGCCTGTTCCATTCCTGATATCTACAATAAAAACCTTCTCCTCAACCTTACCAGGGACCAGTCATGTCCTCATTTCATTCTCTAAGGATCAATCACTCTACAGTGCTAGAGTTTCAACTGAAGGCCTTCCATATGCTAGGAACATCTTTTAGCACTGAGCTACATCTCCAGTCTAGGGTTGCTCTTCATGTTTAGTTTTTATATCTACTTTTTCTTTTTTGACCTGGCACAATACATTGTCCCTACATAACACTGACATTTTTTAAAGAACAGCAACAGTATTTTGTATTATGTTTCTCATTTTAGACTTATCTGATATTCTTCATGATCTAATACAGATTATGCACTTGAGGCAGAAATGATATATTAAGTTTCTTGTATTATTAGTGTCCCGAGTTGGGATGCCTGATACCTAATTGCTTTATTTCTGGTGATAAGCTTTTATTGTTCAATGAAAGCACTGTCTGTCAGGCTTCTTCATGGTAAAGTTACCCTGTTCTTTATTAGTAGAACAGTTTTATCTCCTAGCTGATTAAATCAATGACTGCTAATAGATTTTTAAATTTTTCATTGCAAAGGGATGTCTCTATTTCTCAATAGTCACAGACTTTCTTGTACTCATGTCTCACCTACTTCTGATAGACAGCTGATCTGAGTTCTTCAGGAATGCTGCAGACTAAAACTGAGAATTATGGTGGGGACTAAAGGAAGCCAGCATTTCAAACCTGAAAGAACCTACTGCTATTATATACTGTAGGGTATTAATAAGAAGACACTGTGAAAAGCAAGCTGTGCCTTACTTTCCGTTCCTCTATAATGTACAAAGTCCTTGTTTTCAGGCTGTACCTTGCCCTGTGGACTCCATCATATAAGAAACAAGTGACTCCATTTTCAGTGAACATGCAAAAGCAGGATGACTCTGCACCCTAGTGTGCATGTCACCAACACCATATATATGTACCACCCCTGAGATGCAGACCAATAAATAACTTGTTCCTAAAGGAGATTTATCAAAGTAAACTTGGGGCATATTAAAATCATATCAGGAAAACCATGTGAGAGAACTTATCAAACACAGAAAAGCCAGGTCAGCACTCTCACCCAGACCCCCTAAAAAAGAGGGCACCCAACAATATAATAGCAGAGGCACTATTGTCTTATCATATAACTGGTACGCAAGCCAAGGTACAGACAGACTGAGAACTCTCAACCGCCTAAGGGGCTTCAGCTTAGCATGATGTTTATTGGTGATGTAACTTATTTAACTACTGGCGTTCTAGCAACCCATTCATCCTGAAGAACCTTGTCCTGTCCTGTGCCTTTACAATCAGCAATCCTGAGCCTCACTTTGTCAGCTCTGCTTGACCCTGTGTTGGGGTTGGACTGGTGTTGCTATGTATTCAATAGCTCAATTCTGTACCCTAAGATTGGTTAGCCCAAGACAAGAGAATTCTCACATATACCAGCTTTTGTTGTGCAAACCTTGCTTCCTAAGTTAACTGGTCAATAAAAGGCTAAAGCCTGTGATAGGGCAATAGAGAGAGGAAGATGGGACTTCCTGGGAGGAAGAAAGAAACTCTGGGAAGAAGAAAGGTGATGACCCTTTTGCCAGGAGACATGACAGGAGATGTTTGTGACCATAGGCCTGGTAGGTATAGCTAGCCATATGGTTGGATGGGGCTAGGTATCCATGGTAATTTTCATGATCCAGTTGAGAGTCTGTCCAGCTAAAGCCCAACTTTTGAAATATTAAAAAGTCTTTGTATAGTTATTTGGGAAACTAGCTGGTCAAGGAATAACTGCCACCATATTAATTCCCAGCATAAATTAATATATAGAGAATATTCATTTATTTTACAACCCAGAATCTTGACTCAACTCTAACACTGTGCTTGACTCTACAGCAGTGCCTTCAGCTGACCTGACTGTGTTAATGTCCCAAAGATTTTCTTTGCATGGTTATCAGAGTTCTCCTTGCCTGTAAGTTTGGCCTCTTTAAAATTCCTTGAACTCTATGTGGCCTCGTTAACCCTCCATTTTATAACCTACATATATTTGACACGTAATGTATATTATACATAATCTGAAAAGTAATATTAGTGCTTACGATTATTTCCCTTGGCTATCTATAATGGGAAATCAGGAGTACTTGGCAAACCATTAAGAAGCTTTTGCACTTGTTATTCAATCAAATCTGACATTGGGAAAGACACAAACATATCAGCCTATGTTTCTAGCATGGTGCACTCTGGATACTGGGTATATATATATATATATACATGGTCAAGGTATAGTATGATTGATAACACTGAGTCAAGTGTGGTTGGCTTGATCAACACTGGGTCAAGTGTGGTCGGCTTGATCATTGTGATCCTTCTGCTCTGCTAGGTGGCCTTCTCTGCTCAAGTTTTTCAGTCATCATTTAAATGATTTAACTCAACTCCTGCCAAGTGATTTCTTATTGCCCTTGGGCACAGCCTTGCCTCCAGGAATAATGATCCCTGTCCAGGACACGCTCTGTTCTTCAGTCTGTTGCTTAACTGATAATCTACGCACTAGACAGTTAGCAAATAAGTAAGATATTAGCTGGCTTAAAGGTCATAATGAATGAACTCTTCCTTCAAAATCACCAGTCTGTAAACTGAAGAACTGAAACTGCAGGACTTTGCCTAGTGGTCAGGTGTTTGGCTTCACAATGGCTTCTCTGGCTACTTCCCACTACCCCAAAGTAGCCCACTTTATAATAAGCTCTATAATCTACCATACATTCTATTTGCCTCCTCTAACTTCTTGGCAGAGTTCAGAAGGATCGGAGAGCTGAGGAGAGACCAAATTGAGGTGACATTAACTAAGGTGACATTAACTAACTACAGGGTTAGTATGACTTTTCCCTGTGCCTTCAAACAGAGTAGAAGAGACAGACTGAAAAGTGAAGGCAGAGATGCCACGTTCTACATTTAGTTCCTATTCTGGCTTAGTCGTCTGCCAACTCGACACATGCTAAAATCATCTAAGAGGAAGGAACGTCAATTAAGAAAATGCTGCTATAAGATCAGGTTGTAGGCAAGTCTGTAGGGCATTTTCTTAGTTACTACTTGATATATGAGGAACTAGTTCATTGTAGATGGTGCCATCCCTGGGCTGGTGATCCTGGGTTCTATAAGGAAGCAGGCTGAGCAAGCTTAAGGAGCAAGCCCGTAAGCAGTACCCCTCCATGCCTCTACATCAGCTTCTGCCTCCAGGTCCCTGCACAGTTTGAGTTCCTGTCCTGACTTCCCTCACTGATAAACAGTGATGAGGAAACACTAAGGACCTGCTCTACTAGCAGCAATGAGAATCCAAGTTCACAGATTTCTGGGACTCTCTTTGCAAATAATATTGGATGTTCTTTCCCATTTGCCTCTATGAACACGAATTTCTGGAAAAAAAGCTGTTCTCTGGTTGTGAGAAAAAAAAAAAAACCCTCCTAGAAGGAATTTCTGTGTCTCCAGAGACTGATAGGCCGATTGGAATTTCAATACTGTGGAAAGATTGGGATTTTGTAGGATCAGAGACTAATTACTTTATCTTGTGATATTTTTAACCAGAACAGCCATTCCTTGCCTCATTTTGTATCTGAACTAATACCTCATGATAAAAAATAAAAACCCCTTAAAATCTGTTACCTTAGCAGAATGTTAGCATCTACCAGTCTAAGAGCTAAGAATGACTTATGATTTGTTGTGTTTCATGAAATTGCTTCCACACTGGGACATGGAATTGGGGGTAACCTAAACTAGGTGTGTTCCTGGGCCATAGTATCTCAAAATGGCTTCAGAATAAACTATGTCCTATTCCCTACAAGGTGAGAGCTGTGGTGTTTAATGCTGACACCTCTATGAGATGGGAAACAATGACTACATCTCCAGACTTCTTCAAGCTACAGCCAGTCCTCAGCAGTTAGTCATGCAGTCCTAGGAGATGGAGGAAGTACTAGAAAAGTAAAAAGGTGAAAACATTTTGCATTTTGACAATAGCCATTTCATAAGCACTCAGGAAAGCTAAAACATGCATGAATTTTTCTATATTAATCTTTTGACACCCAAATTCAATTCATAGGTTAAGACCAATAAACAATATATTAAAAACAACTCATAGATAAAAATTAATATTTGTTGAGTACATAAATTATGACCTGTTCTTAGAAGGAACATGTAACTTTTGTATTTGTAGAAAACACAACTAGCGTGGTGGTGGTGGCACACGCCTTTAATCTCAGCACTTTGGAGTCAAAGGCAGGCAGATCTGCGTTCAAGGCCAGCTTGGGCTAGGAGTGATTTCTAAGATAGCCAGGCCTGCACAGAGAAACCCTGCCTCCAAAAATCGAAAAACAAAAAGAAGATAGAATCAAAGTACATCAGGATTGCTGTAAACGTGGGATTTAAATGTTGTATGACCAAGATAAAAGCCCAGATCTGATTCTAGATGCTTCCAAAATGTTACGGGGGATGCCTGCTGTCTGCATCACTTCCATGCCAGCAGGTATTTGGAAGCAATGGAAGAAAAGAAATTGCTAAGGTCAAAATGATTTGTGATTTGATTAAAAGAGGTTATGTGTACATCTTTCACATTTAAATTTGGGTCATAAAAATCTTTGGTCCATGGAAAGAAATTGTTCATCATACCACTTCAGTGATAATGAAATAGCAGCTATTATAGCTTCAGAAAATCCCACAGCTTCGAAGAAACAGGTACTTGAGAGAGAGAGAGAGAGCCATTTGCATAGATTTCCAAATGTTATCAGGCACACCAACTGTACAAGCACTGACGCCAGATTTCAGGAATTAAAATAAGATATGTGTTAAAGTGATGGAATTGTGGGCATTTTGACTGTTTTAAAATGTCCTTTATTCTGTTATTTTTGCTTATTATGCAATAAATAAACTCCAGGAAGAAAAATATTGCAGTGGATTTAATAGGCTTTAAAAAACAAAACATAACAAAACCTTAAGACTGATTCAATTTGAAAGAATTTTGTCTTTTTTTTTTTTTTTTTTTTTTTCTACTCTGATGCACAAGTCCTTTGGTCTATGTTGAATCAGTAAATTCTGTCTCCCTGGCAGGTTTGTGTAAATCAGAACTGAAGGTCAAAGCAATGTTAATGCATTACATTAAAGTAAAATAGGATTGCTTTGCATTTCAATTGGATCTATTTGGCTTTGCAATGTTTAAGTGCTCTTATTGCCAGCATTGGCTATTCTCGGTAGTTTGAATGTTTTTAAGGGTTTGAAATGTAAGTGCTAAAAAACATCTATGAAAAAAAAGAAAGAAATTGATTCAAAAAACGTAAACAAGGAGCTAAGGATGTATGTAGTTCATTGTAAAATACAAGCTTCCATGTGCACCATTTTGTGTTTAAACCCCAGAACTGCAAATATAAAATAAAATAAAGTGTCAATGATTAAACAAAAGAACTAGCCAAATCTTTCCCCATCTTTGTTAGTAATAAAATACATTAAGCCCTAAATAAAAAAAATAACATTGCTCATTGCTATCAAATTAGCAGATATTAAAAACAATGCTTAATACTAACAAGAGTGAAGAGAAATGTTCCCTCTTCAAGTCCACATCCTCACAGCCCTGCACACTCCTCACTCATGACCTCCAGCCTGAAAAATCTCACCTTTTTTTTCTTGTTTGTCTGAGCTCAGTCATGTATTTCCTAACTCCTGTCTCCTCGCTAAATTCTGAGACAGATTTCTGAAATATAATTTTGCCACATTACTGCTTTTATTTTTATTTTTTTTCAGTCTCTTGGTTTCCAAGGTAGAACAGTTAATATCTGAAGAGAAATAGCTGACTGCATGGTTGCAGCTCAATTTTGTCATGGTTAGTACAGACAATACATTCTCAAGACAACCAAGATTTGTTTCCCTGACAGCCACAGGAAGCCAAATTAGAATTACAGTATTGCTTAATAAGCTCGGAATTAGAATAGGAACATTAGTTATACAATTCGCACAGTTAATGGCCTCAGGCTGAGACTGGGAGCTCCTACCTTCCCAGGCCATTTTTATCAGACTGAACATTCCAGACTTGACAATGCCTTGATGAACATTAGCAACCTTTCGTTTGGGCTTTCCATTTTCTCCACTCCAAATAGAAGGGACTTTTTCATTTATATAATCTCTCTAAATCAAGTATAATTCGGCTGCTCAGAGTTTTACTTATCGAACAGCACACTCCAGACCAGCCTCATGAGACTGCACACAGGGTAGTCTGACTGGAGTTTAGGGTGCTCAGAAACTCTTCAGGTCTGCACTTCGATATCACACACACACCTCACTGCCAAGTTTATTTTCACCAAGTCAACAATAAGCGAATAGCCAACTTTCACCTCTCTACAAAGCACTATTTGATGCTCTAAGAATAACCTATAACCTAAGGGGACACAGTTCCTGTGATGTTTGTTTGTTTGTTTGTTTGTTTGAAGAGTTAGTTTGGATTTAGAGCTCTTGTTTTGATTTAAGCCTCTTAAAGTACATTTCTCATCAGGCCATCTGAATTTTATTGATTTGATCTTGGTGGTCAAAAATATATCAGTGGAAGGTCTCTTAGTTGGGCCTTTGGAGTTGACTCAGCAGTTGACTTAACATTTGTTGTTTGCCTTCTTACCTTTTACTTAGTCATTCTACCATCGTCTGTGAATTTCCTCCTTTGGGTTTGTAAGACAAGAGAACTAAATATCACTGGCTTGGGTGAAGCCCCAATGAACATTGATGGTTGTCCACCTTGGTCTTGGCACTCATACCTGAAGTGGTGTGTTGGTTACTTTGATTTTCTATTGATTGATAAAACACCATGATCAAGGCAACTTACAGAAGAAAGAGTTTATTTGGGGTTAAGGTTCCTGGAGGTTAAGAGTCTATCTCAGTAGGGAAGTACACAGTAGGCATAGCAGCAGAAGCAGGAAGCTGAGACCCACATTCTCATCATTTACCTTAAAAGCATGAAGCAGAGTAAGCAAATTAGGAATAGCATGACTCTTTAAACTCTTCTCTTAGTTAGGGTTCCCATTGATGTGAAGTGACACCATGGCCAAGGCAACTCTTGTAAAGGACAATGTTTAATTGGGGCTGGCTTACAGTTTCAGAGATTCAGTCCATTATCATCATGGTGGGGCTCATGGCCTCATCCAGGCAGACTTGGTGCTGGAGGAGAAGCTGAGAGTTCTACATGTTGACCCTAAGGCAACCAGGAAGAGACTATCTTCCACAGGCAGCCAGGAGGAGGAACTCTTCCTCACTGGGTGTAGCTTAAGCATAGGACCTCAAAGCCCACCCCTATAGTGACACACTTCCTCCAACAAGGCCACATCTCCTAATAGTGCCACTTCTCATGGGCCAAGCATGTTCGTTCATACCACAGCACCTCTGAAATCCCACCTCCAGTGTCATCCTTAACTCCAACATGGCCAGATATCATAAACCTCCCCAAACAATGCTACCAACTGAACAAGCTTTCAAATACACGAGTATATGGGGGCATTCTCCTTCAAATCACCCAGATGAGAAACACACCATTGATCTCATGAATTCCACTTTTCCCATATCATGAGGCATCTCCATTCTTCTTATTACTCTTTTTATTAATCTGCCACTGTAAAACCCTAGACTCCTTTCTGTTCTTTGAGGTGCCTGACATTCCTCTAACAAATGTTCTACTTACTGCAATTTGCACAGATAAAATTATCTCAACTGTTCAGTATATTTTGTCTTTACCATACCAAATCACACACATAAATTTGACCATGTTTTGATGAGGATTATGTAGCTAGCACATAGTTAACACATGTATTGACTTTGAACAGTACTCAATATCTATTATGTATTTGATGGTGAAATTATCTGTAATATTTATGATACTCTGTAGTCTATATTCTAGAATAAGCCAACCAAATAGAGAACAAAGAAAATTATATTCAGTTGTATCTTGGTTAGAATTATTTTTCCCAAGCCAGGGTCATCTGGGAAGAGGGAACTTCAACTGAAAAAAATGCCTCTACTATATTAGCCTATAGGCAAGTCTTTGGGGCATTTCCATGACTAATTATTAGTGTGGGAGGGCCCAGTTCACTGTGGGTGATACCATTCCTGAGCAGTTAGTCCTGGGTTGTGTAAGAAAGCAGACTAAGCAAGTCATAGGGAGTGAGGCAGTAACAGCACTACTCCATAATCTACACTTCAATTCCTGCCTCCAGGTTCCCACCTTGAATTCCTGCCTTGGCTTCCCCTGATGAAGGCCTATAACCCGCAAGCCAAACAAGCCCTTTCAGCCTCAAGTTGCTTTTGTTCATAGTGTTTTATCACAGCAATAGAAAAAAAAACTAATATAACTTGGAACTTATTAGATTGAAATCTGGGAAAGTACAGATCTAAACAGTCTTGAAGAATATCCTTCCAAATGTGTGGTTTCCTGCACTGGACCAGTACAACACTGCCTGTCACTGTTCCATGACAGACTGGGGAGGATCTTATGAGGCCCACCCCTCCATGGGGAGCTATAGGCAGTTAATGGTTGCTAGGAGTGGAAATAGGTTTGGGGGGTGGAGGGTTGGCAAGGGTATAGAGTTATACTCTCAGATGGCTTGGCTTCAATGGTAAATTGCTTTTGCTTAAGTACAAGTAAATAAAGACCTACTCATGCCCATGTAGGTGATCAAAATTAAACACAATGGCTTACAAGAAAGAAAAACAAAGAGATGTAAAGTCCAAAGGGCCCCTGACTGGGAAAAAGAGAGAGGGTGGGAGCAAAAGGGAGCAAGAGAGACATAGGGGCAACTATAACCAAGATCCTTTATGTGTGTGCATATACAGTTAAAAAATGGTGGCTATAGCAGATTGGATTGTAAGAGGAATCAGAAATTACATTTGTTATTGTTCAAGAACTACAACTGGCATTGTCAAAGGTTAACTTGTCTTATAAGAAAGAGAAGGGATGTGGTCTCAGTCTTTGGGCAGCATGGGAGATAGTGTTCTATTGTACTTCTAGATCAATAATTCTCAATCCGTGGATCACGAACCATTTGGGGTTGAATGTTAGATATCCTGCCTATCAAGTATGTACATCAAGACTCATAACAGTAGCAAAGTTATAGTTATGAAGTAGCAACAATAAGTTCTGGTTGAGGGTCTCCATACCATGAGGAACTGAATTAAAGGGTCACAGCATTAGGAAGGTTGAGGCCCACGTATCTAGGTGCTGGTCAGGAGAGTCCAGTCTGTAGGAAGCTCCATCTGCTGGGCACATGTATCTGGAGCCTCACTTGAAGTTCAACTGTGTATCTGAGATCTGACCAACAAAGCCTCTGACCCTACTTTAAATCAGCCTAACAACTACCACTCCGTTGTTTTTTTTCTTGATACCTATATTGTCTGTGTATCATATACATAATGTTTATAGTATATAATGCATCTCTACTATAGTTAATGTAATAATTATTTTGAATTGATATTAACTAACTCCTAAACAGAAGAGATAAAGCAGCTATTTGGCTTATTTATGGTGCCACTATCTGATCTAAACTAGCCATAGGAAGAGAAAAATGGCAAGATTAGTGGTACATGGTCAAAAAAAAAATAAAAAGATGTGACCCACTCCTTGGAACCAGATTTCTAGATTCCCAATGCAATTGCACACTGTACAGCAAGAGCCCTCCCTTCCAGTGTAGCCTTTGAATTTAATCTCCTCAGTCTCAGTTCCTTCTTCCTCATCATAGTTTCCTAATCCCACCTAATAGAGACCTCTTCCTTCTGCGCTGTCTAAGCCTACATCAGGCCACTGTGCTGGATACTTCCTTAGGCCATGACACAATTGATGGTTCACCATCCCAGACTCTCATAAGCCTTCCCTGGGCATATGACACACGCCCAACCCTGGCTCTTCCCTAGGGTTTTTCTGCCTCTTTGCAAACACAGGATGATGCCAGAGAGAAACTAAGCCCAAATCCACTCCAATTCTCACTTTCTTGACTGAATCTGACTCTGAGTCTTCCTGTAGCTAAGCCTCCCTTCCTAACATCGTCTTTGTGTGTCTGTGTATATATGAATTCATGTACACATGAGTGTCTTATTCTAAACTGCTCTCTACTCTTTTTTTTAGACTAGGTTTCTCACTGAACTGGGGGAATGACTACTTTAGTGGACTGGCTTGTCATCTCCCACCCAGGGGCTAGGTCTTCTGCCCATCTGCAGGATGTTCTGGGATCAGTGGTGTATTCTGCTGTGCCTGGCTTTGTTTGCTTGTTTGTTTTTTGTTTTTGTTTTTTGTTTTTGTAAGTTGTTCTTTTTTCTTTAATACAATACATTTTCATCATTTTATCCCTCCCTCAAGTCCTCCCGGATTATTCTCCCTACCTCCCTTCCTACCCAACTTTCTCTCTCTCCCTTTCTCTCTCTCCCTTTCTCTCTCTCCCTTTCTCTCTCTCCCTTTCTCTCTCTCCCTCTCCCTCTCTCCCCCTCTCCCTCTCTCTCCCTCTCTCTCTCTTTCTCTCTCTCTGCCTCTCTCTGTGTGTGTGTCTCTCTCTCTCTCTGTTTCTCTCTGCCTCTCTCTCAAACAAACAAAACAGACCCCAAAAATCAATAAAACAAAAAAAAATGCCAAAACAAAACAAAAAGCCAATCAAAAGCAAAACAAAACCAAAAACCATAAAACAGTGAGTTTGTTTTGGGTTTGCCTCCAACAACACTCCATTAGAGAAAGCTGATTTTCCTTTGCCAGTGGGTATCAGTTGCACATAACTTCCTGATTAAGGGCCAGACCTTATGATCACTTCTCCCTCTCAGTGCTAGAACCTCCTCTGGTTTGCATCTATAAAGCTCCTGTAAATGCCACCGTGGTCTCTGTGAATTCAGATGTGTGCCTATTCTCTGGTATCTAGAGTCATCCATTGTCCCTGGCTCTTATAATCTTTCCACCTCTCTTCTGCATAGATATCTGCACCTTGAAGAGAGGGATTTGATGAAGACATCACATTTGGGACTGAGTGCTGTAAACAAAGTGTCTTATTCAGGTTGTGGAGAGCATCTAACAGCCCTGGCAATAATACCCTGTGATTTTTTTTTTTTCTGGTACAGGCAGGCATGCCTATGGAATCTCTTTGGACAATGATGTGACAAGATTCCTGGCACTGGAGGTTTTCTTGTTCATGTCTAACTTTTCACGTGGTGCTAACGACATAATTCTAGTACTCACACTTGCACAGCAGGCACCTGGCTGATGGAACGAGCTCTCTAACGTGATCTTAATTGTGGTTATTATAGATCTTCCTTTTAAATACCCATTTCTTTTCACCATAGAAACAAACTATAATTTAAACTGTCATGGGACATATAGCATGTCATACAGTAATTCAAATTCCATTTATGCTATTCATATCAAATAAAAAAATAGGTACATTGGGAAGGCTGGTTCTGCAGCCAGGCCAAATGCAAAAGCATTGAAACTAAGGAGAAGCCTGGCAGTCAGTGGTGGTGCATGCTTTTAATCTCTGTACTCAGGGAGGCAGATCTCTGTGAGTTCTAGGCCAGCCTGGTGTACAGAGCAAGTTCCAGGACAGCCAAGGCTACACAGTGAAACCCTGTCTTGAATAACCAATAATAGTAATAATATTATTGTTATAAGAATAAATGAAATAAAATAAAACTGAGAAGAGAGCTAAGGTGAGGACTGAAGTTGAAGGTTGGCCAAGAGAGACCACAGCTGCTCTTTAGGGATGATAAGGAAGAGAACTAGGCAATCTTGAAGCACCACCTGGGCCCTACAGTTTACTTTCTGATCTAACCTGCCTTCCTTTGGAGGCTTCTGGCCCAGCCCTCAAGAACGAGCCCAGAACTGTACTTAAAATCACGGTGTTCAGACACTGCTACATAACAGGATAAATCAACCTTCACTTCTGCCAGCATTCTGTAAACTTCTGTCTCTCTCCTTGGCATTTTCCCATGTTTCAATCTTAAATTTGCATCTCACAGAATAACACCACTAGATATTTAAGTTCCTCGCAGGCACAGTGCAGGCATAGCTGGGTAAATTGGAACACAGAGTCAAGCGACCTCCTATCCTTATGGTCCATGCCTCAAAGGACTTCCTGTACAGGAAGATGTCAGATCCCTTGAGCTTGAGCTTGAACTGAATCTTGGCACCTGGATTTTAGAAGAGTAAAAGCTAGAGGCTATGGGGTGGGGTGGGACTGACATGTCAAATTTGCTTTTTTCTTTTCTTCAAGAAAGAAAAAAAATTCTATGTGGACATAGATTTGGGACAAATGAATCCTTTGTTCTTGAAATTTTGTTATGTAAATATACAGCAAAGACTGTATACACAATTAACAAAAGAAAGGGTTTGTTTAATTATACCAAGATGGATGGCTTACTTACTTGGTAGACAGGAATTCTGTACCCAAGACTTTCTCCGTGGAGGAAGTGTGTCCCTAGAGATGGACTCCTCTGCATTCTGGTTCTGTTACTTTTCTCAGGAGAATAGTTGAGGGCACTGATGAAAGAAGATAAGGACCTGGGGCCAGAGGTTGAAGAACTGTTTACATAAGGCACATTCTAAGCCCTGGGCAGGAGCAGTGCAGCTCTGAGCTCCAGATGGTGAAGTGTCACAAGGAATTGAGGAAGCAGTCTCCTCTGCCCAGAATCTTTCATCAGCTACCACCCCTGAGGAGTGTTGTCAGTGTTTGAACCGCAGAACTAGAAGGAGCACTCATTAACCCTCCTTCTCCCCAATTTCTCTCTTTCTCTCTCTCCCTTTCCCCTTCTTTCTCTCCCTCTCTTTCTCCCTTCCTCCTTCTCCTCCTTCCTCCCCCAACCCCAGCCCTGTCTCTTCTCCTTTTCTCCCTGACCTCCATCACTCTGTTACTTCTAGTGGTATTATTAGCTTCCCACTGAAGGCAAGCATAGAAGACAGGACTGCTAGCTTCAATTCTCCCAGACTTCTAACTCTATTACTCAAAAGCAGGATCTTCTAGCTCCTTCTGCAACAATCTTGGTGAGGTGGTCTAAGGAGGGTCACAGGGCCTATATTACCTTGAAAACAGTATCCTCGTGGATCTGGTCAGAGCCCCAGTCCAGGGGTTGGATACTTGTCTGCAGTAAGGCTGGGAGTCAGCTGATGGTCTGACCAAAGTACCTGGCAGCTAAAAATGATAGCACTTGCATTGTTTGAAAAGCAAAGTAAGATTTTATCCAGCTCTTGGCATGAACCACAACTTCAGAGCTGCCCTCAGACAAGCCCTTGAGGAAGGGAAGAATCTGACGTGTTAGAACTTAAGTGCTAAGAAGGGCACACGAATACTTGTGAATGAACATATAGATGAAAATCTGCTTTGGTTCAATGAGGCATACTCTCACTATATAGTCCTTGCTGGGTTGTAACTTACCATGTAGCCCAGGCTGGCCATGAATTCACCTGCCTCTGCCTCCCAGCTGTGTCATTAAGGGTGTGTGCCACCACACCAACTATGATAAACTTTTACTATTTAGTATTTTTGTTTAAAAAGGAACAGCAGTGCTATGGGGGATACCAGGTCTCAAGCTCAGCACCAGGCTGGGCTACTGTAGAGGACTGAGTGAGAAGTGATCCCCATTGGCTCATGTTTCCAATGCTTTGTGGCTGCTGATGGAGTTGGCGGAGACTTGCTGGAGGCAGTACCTTACTGAAGTGGGTTTTGGGGCGATATCAAGTCTTGATTCTCTTCTAGTTCTCCATCTGCTTTGTATTTACAGTGGGCATTAAGGTCACTCAGCTACCAGTTCCTGCCATACCTCCTAACTGTGATAGACTCTCATCCCTTTGGCAGCATAAACACAAATAAACCCTTTCTTCCAGAAATTGCTTTCAGTCACAGTGTTTCATCACACCAACTAAACATAACAAAACCAACTACATTGAAAGATCTTAGCATAATTTTGTTTTGTTTTGTTTTGTTTTGTTTTTTCAGGAAAATTAACTTGAGAAGCAAGAGAAATTGGTAAACGTTGTCACCTAAGGAAGGGCTGTGGTGTTATCAGCTTGCCAGACAGTACATTGAACTAGGAGGCCCCATTTGTCATGCATGTGCTGACAGCCAGAGACATTGGCTGGGCTGAAATCTGAGCGGTCAGTGAGACCTATTTTCCAGAACATGCCCGGTAGCACATGGACATCCCAGGACCAGGTTGACAACTGAGTTGTGGAAATAACAGAAGAAGTATTGCCAACAGCCTGCAAGGAGCCAGCCAATATGGGCTTCAAATGAATGGAGCTTCCTACAGTCATTCTCATCTACCACTTAATTTGGTTGGATATCTAGAACCACTGTGTGATGGATGGTGAGTTCCAGATACAAAGAGAAATTTTACAGGCCAGTACGATAAGGAGTGTGAAGACACAGAAGAAAGAAACATATGTACTTGCATGTATTTTTATTCATTTTTCTTCTTCTCAGGCTGGGGATGAAGCCCAGGAACTCACCTGTTGTTAGGCTACACACCATGCAGTCATGGTGTACCCCATGTGTACCCCAGTCCTGCCCACTCATGTTCACTTCCTTATTTGGAGTGTGTGAGCATATGTGTGGGGATGATCATAGGCCAGAGGAGGGTTTGGGGTGTGATACTCTCACCAAATCTAGAGCTACACAGGCAACAGGAAAGCCTCGGCAATCCTCCTGGTTTTTCCCCAGAGACGCTAGGGTTACAGATGCCCATGGCTGCACCTAGCTCTTTACTTGAGGGCTGACGTCTCAAACTCAGGTCCTCATGTGTGCAGTAAGAGCTTCCTTTTGAGCCATCTGCCTTTAATGAGCACTTTTTTTCTTTTTTTGCCATTTGACAAAGTTTTATTCAAAGGTAGGTCAGTCCTTATTATGCCTAGAAATGACTAAAAAGAAGTGCTCACAAAATTTCAATTCTCTGCATGAAAAATGGTGTTTTACTATATAAAGATTATATAGACAAAATAAGGTACCATAGGCAATTAATTTTTAAAAGGTGGTTAAAATGAAAACTTACTACAAGTAAAAAACTATCTTTAACATGTTACTATAATTTGGTAGAAAATTATACTGAAGAATGCAAGCTGGAGTGAATTCCTGGATCTACCATGGTTGCTCTCTCATTACCAGACCAGAAAGATGATGTAAGTGGTAACATATTTCATGTGTCGCTCACATTTATACTTTTCTTTTATTGGCTTTAAGATGTTTCTGAATACAAAGAAGAAAAAAAGAAAGTGGATAGAGAGGAATGTTCTTAGTGATTTAGTGTCAATTTTCTGCAAATCACCTTTTACAGAACTCCCAGAAAAACCCATACCACAGGATTCCATACCCATTGTAGCGGCTATTCCTGGTGGTCAACTTGACTATATTTGGAATGCACTACAATCCAGAATTGGAAGGCTCACCAGTGAACTTGACCTGGAGGCTTGGAGATAGAAGTTTCTGACCTGGATCTTGGTATGGAGATCTTGAGGCCTAGTGGCTATGGACTCCAGAAGATTAAGTCAGGGAGATCTCTGCGTTCAAGGTCATCTGGGATTAAAGGTGTGTTGGCACACACCTTTAATCTGGGCTACACCTTCTGCTGGAGACCATATAAGGACATTGGAAGATTAAAGGCTCTCTCTCTTCTTTGCCTGCTTTCCCTGTGGGACTGAGTAACTGCTAGATCCTAAGACTTCCATTCACAACTGCTACTGACCATTGTTGGGAGTTTGACTGCAGACTGTAAATCATCAATAAATTCCTTTTCTATATAGAGACTACCTGTAAGTTCTGTGACTCTAGAGAACCCTGACTAATACACCCATATAGTGGGTGAGGTTATGCTAGATGTCACATCAAGATGCTCATGGAGGTTTCCTCTAATGACAGAACACGTCATAGAAAACCTGATTCAGGGCTGGACATGGTGGCGCACGCCTTTAATCCCAGCACTCGGGAGGCAGACGCAGGCAGATTTCTGAGTTCGAGGCCAGCCTGGTCTACAAAGTGTGTTCCAGGACAGCCAGGGCTATACAGAGAAACCCTGTCTTGAAAAAACAAAAACAAAAAGAAAGAAAGAAAACCTGATTCAGTGCATAGCTCTTCATGTTAAGTTGTTGTATTTTTTTTTTTACACTAATTGGTATTGTACACAGGACCTTGAGTATGCTAGGCAAGTGTTCGACTACTGAGTTACATGTACAACCTTTTGAGTTAATTATAATTCTAATCCCTCCTGAACATGGTTCTCCAAAAACACTGTCCTAGTTTTCTTTCTAATTTCTATGCTCAAACACCCTGACAAAAGTAACTCAGGGGAGAAAGGTTCACTTTAGTTCATGATGCCAGGTCACAGTCCATCACTGTGGAGAAAGCAAGGTTAGCAGAACCTGAACTAGCTAGTCACATTCACAGTCAACAAAGAGAAAATAAATCCATGCTTACAACCACTTAACTCATGTTTTCTGTTCCTGTAGTCTAGGACCCAAATGCATGGAGTGGTGCTACCCAAAGAGCCCAATGGGGAGGTGGAGTGGTTCTTCTCATCTCAGTTAAAGCAATCAAGACCATTTCCCACAGATATGCTCCTAGGCCAACCTAACCTACATAATTCATCACTGAGCCCCCTTTCCTGGCGATTCTCCATTGTTGCCTAATGGCAACACTAACCATCACAAAACTTTTAAATTTGCTGACTCTTCTCCTCCTCCTCCTCCTCCTCCTCTTCCTCCTCCTCCTCCTCCTTCTCCTCCTCCTTTCCAAGGGGACAACTTTTTCAGGTACTTCTGAACCATTCTCATTAGGGGCAAACTCATCATCAAGCGATCTCTGGGAGGACCATTCCTCTACCAAATGTGTTGGTGTTGGCGTATCCACAGTATAGAACAACCCACTATTCTGAACCCTTGTACATTAAGATTTATTGTTAATTTGTTGAGTTTTTATTGAGATAGGGTCTTATTCTGGCTAGCTTTGAATTCATAGCTGTCCTCCTGCCTCAGCCTCCCAAGTGCTGGGTTTATAGTCATGAGCCACCACACCCAACAAACTCTTTTTATACCTGAACCAGAACCTCAGACTTTCAGCTTCCATGAGGCTTTTGTTGGAAGTATTTGTCAGCAAAATTTCTCGTGGCAGAAGCCTGGCCTATGATTATGAACCTCCTTCGAGCATATCTCGTATTAGCTTGGGAATCAATTAAGAGAGACATTTTTATCTGAGAGCTACATTTTAATATCCCCTTAGTCTTATACCCATGGTCTGTGTATCACTATATCTTCTACGGTTCTTGAGGTACAGACCAGATAAATCACAGAAAAAAAATCTACCAAAGCCATGAGTCCAAATAAGCCCATTTTCTCTAAGAGCTGGTTACCTAAGATCATTATTATATTAACAGAAAACTTTTAAACATGCCACTTAATGGCCAAAGTCGTGTACATTCAGTGTGCCTTTCCACTGTTGGTGCTCTGAATATGGAAATGCTTTCAAGTTAGCGTTTCTTTTACTGGATACGCATGAATGTATGATGTTAGATGCTACAGATAGACTAAAGGCCATGCTGTTCTTAGCAAGTTAACATTTTTGGACACATTTGCTTAAAACCCTTTCTATATAAACTAGTTTTCTAGATCTTCTGCTGGAATACATGAGATTCTTCTGTTCCTTTCGTCTGTCAAGATCATTCCTGCCTAGAAGTGATCCTCTGGTATACAAGCATGGCAGGTATGGGAGGTAGTGAAAAGCTTTCTTAGTCAAATCTTCTGAGGGTTGCTTTGATCTTTGGTAGACTATTACTGCCCAGAAAAAAAAAAGTAGATGCATATGTCACACCTCTAGGAAGAAGGAAAAAAAGCATAATAGTTTAATTTCAATGCGTATACTTGATTTAAAAAAAACCAAACTCATAATTCAGTATTGACTTTCGACTACTCTGGTTTCATAGGATAGATGATAGACTATGTGTTTTCCTCTATCAATGCATCTCTTTTAAAATACTTTTGTACCATAATTAAAAAAAAAAAAGTTTGACTCTGCAACAGTAGTATAATTACAGTCATTAAAATTGCTTACCATAGATTCCTAATTATCATTCCAGAGGAATAACAATTGTATATTATTATAACTATGTGTCAAATGTACTGTTTATAAATCCAGTGTGCTTACTTCTGAAGTCTTGGTTCTCAAGACTTTTTTTTTTCATGCTGCATAATCATCTGCACAAAGTAATTTTTAAAAAGAAGAAAGAAAGCTGGAGAAAGTGAGGGTCAGCACGTCACACAGTGATAAACAGCCCTTCCTATGAATGGTCATTAAGTTTATAAGATCCATCACCCTTTGGTTTGAAGTACAGGAGATATTTTGAATTAAGGCTCTTCACTGTTATCTTAAAATGCAACTCAGTCCTGGCATGACCATAAATACATAGTTTTACCCTAAAGGCAACATAGCACATAAGAGAAATACAAGGAATATAGTTTAAAATAAAACTCTGTGTGTGTGTGTGTCTGTGTGTGTGTCTGTGTCTGTATGTGTGTGTGTCTGTGTGTGTGTGTCTGTGTGTATATGTGTGTGTGTCTGTGTGTGTGTGTGTGTGTATGTGTCTGTGTGTGTGTGTGTCTGTGTGTGTGTGTATAGTACAACTTTTGTGAATGCATGAGCACAACTGACAAGAAGGCATATAAAGACAGTAGGTGCTTGTATATGCTTACACAGAAATAAAAAAACACAAGGAAATATTTAGTGTCAGGAGCTGACAAGCTAATAACTAGCAGGTAATCTTCCTGAGATAAGTCTGCCTTGGATTAATAATAATAATAAGATAAGCAAGGTGCAGGAGAAATTCATTTTAGGAAAGATTCCTGCTATGAATATGCTTTTCCTGTTATTATTATTAAACATGTATAACAATCACTACAAAGATGGACTATCTTGTAGTGATGCTATATAACAAATAGATGAGTTTTTAATTCTTAATGATGATCCTATAAGAATTCCTAAATTTATAGTAATTTTAAAGCTCTTTTAATAACACTGCAATTTAGTCCTTTCTGATAGTCAAAACTGCAATGAGAATTTTGCCAGTCTTTAGTGTCCTGGAGTTAACTGCTTCTGACAGTATGGAGGCATTCCACTACCCAGAGCATATTCCAAGAGGTTGTAAAGCCATTAACCAAAGGGCATAAAAAGGGGACAAACGATTTATCATAGGTTCTAGGACAGAAAATAAAATATTGACAGAGTTTAGCTATACAAACATCACTGATAACTTAGTTATGGTTTTTAACTCTCCATGAACCTGTGATAGGTGATGAATGTTTAGCCAGATAAATACTCCTAATGGTATGCATGTAAATATTATCTGTGGAAGACTTCTATTTTGATTTATGATTTAAATTTATTTGTAAACTTGTGATGAACTTTTTACTATGTGCTCATGTAGCCTGAAAGATGTAGAAGTGCTGAAGACAAAGAGAAGGATCATTCCTCCCCACCCCACCCCACCCCCCCGTTTTCTTAGAGAGCTTTCACAGGAAACGTTTTTACAACTTAGAAATAAACCCAAAATTCACTTTTCCAAGTGTCCCCTTTTCTTCCTGTGCAGGCTGCAATTAGCGCGGCATTACTCCGCTGGCGATAGAATAAAGACAGCATTACTCAATCTGTTGTTTTAGGATGAGGTGCTAAGTGCCCGGGACTGCAGTTTCTGTCATCAGAGGATCACAGAAGGCAGGCCAGCTACAGTACCAAAGCAACTTAGACTTAGATAAGTAAACTTTTTATTATTATACAGCAGCCCTAAATATCTCGTAAGACAAAGTCTTACCCTAATATCTTGTAAGACAAAGTTTTTACCCCACACTCTTCCCTCTCTGTTGCCTCAAGAGGAATCAAGAACAAGAAAGGCCTGTCAGGGCTGGCCCCAGGCAACTTAGTGGAATATTTTTGACACTTTTCTATTTGGTTGACATTTGAAATCACTATGAAAAAAACAACAAAATGCAAACTGATGAAAATTACAGTAGCAACGTAAATGTCATGAATGGTGTTGAATGTCATTGGCATGATTTTCCACAATGAGAAATTACTCTTGGTACATTTTTAAAGGAAAATTATACAGTTTTCCAAAAATATGCCCAGTATTTGCATTCATGAAAAAATTCCAAACATACTAAAAACCCTATGGAAGTACATACATCTGAGTATATGTAAAAGGGTGTCAAGCTCCAGGCTCAGAAAATCACAGACGGTCCTTTCTGTTAGTGAATATATAAGGAACTATCTAAAAAGCATTGCAGGCTATTGACTGGAAAGCTGGAAAGCACTAGGTTGACCCTGGCTACTATGAACGTCATATAACACTGTGGTCACATCTCAGACATTTTTCAAGACTGAGCAAGTCAGATCTGTGAATCATACAGTCTGTTGCACCACAGAGCACTCACACTTGGAGAGACCAGAGCATGAGACCACCTGTCAGAGGGCAGGCTGTCCTGAAGTGCCCTTGTGCTGTGTTCCTGGTATCCGTTTTCCTAGGAACAGGCCCTGGTGTTAAATGAAGAGAGGACTTAAAAGGTGCATCTTAGGATGAGTAAAAGAAAAAAATGCTTTTAGAGCCAAGAGATCTTAGGGGCCTAGGCTCCGGGAGGGCAGCAGGTTATTAAAGTGAAGCAAATGGCCCCTGAAACACAGTAGCACACAAGATGGACAGGGAACAAAGGTCTGCCACAGTAGAGCAAGCCAGATCATGAGGAGAAGCTCAGTGGCTGATCCCCACGAAGGGACTTGAGCCGACTCGCCCTCCTTGTTTTTCTGTGACAATACTAAACTCTAGTGTCAAGTACCACAGTTTAATCAGAGTGTTGTTTTGAGGAGTGGTGGAAGGGGAAACGTGGTGGAGAACTGAGGATGTGCCATGTGTCAGATGAGAAGCCCGACACTCGGCACTGATACTTCAAACCTCGATATTTTAATTCTCATTTTGCAACTACTGAAGCAACAAACTTTTAGGGTCAAAGCATGAAGCATTTTCATTGGCTCCTTTACTTAGAACTCCTGTAGGCCCCTTTCAAGCATATGTTCCACAGGTAGCTTGTTCTTCTGGAACTAGAGTTGACAATTGGGAGATTTAAAACGTCTCCTCTTGACCCTCTATCAACTGGGTCTTTGATAATGAGAAGTGGGAGCAAGGAGGGCAAAGACACATTTAAAAGCATCCAATAGCTTCTGACTTTGTTCCCAGACCTTAAACAGCTTTTGGGGAGGGGGCAGTTAAATTGTAGAATTAAAACCTTAAATGTGGTCTGGGAAGGAAGCTCAGTCATCAAAATGCTTATAACATAAGCAATGAAGGTTGAAATTTAATTCCCAAAACCCATATGAAAAAGCCAGACTGGACAGCATACACATGTAATCCCAGAACTGTGGAGGCATAGATAAGAGGATGCCTGGAGCCCTGTGGCAAGTCAGTTCAGTGAGTGAGAAAATAGGATAGTGAAAAACTAAGGAGGTCACCTGACATTGACCTCTGACCTCCACAAACACATGACACCTGGGTACATACATATGCACACATGTGTATCAGCCTGTACACAGGAACTTATACATTCACTTACACACACATGCACACGCACACAACCAAATAAACTCCTGAATTGAATATAAAAAAGATAAAAAGTATATTTCTTTGCTAAAATAGATGTTCAAAATATAAGAGGTTTTGAAGAGAAAACAAAACTTAGAAATCAAAACAAGATATGTCAAATTTCATCATTAATTTACAATAACAGTTAGAAATGACAATTTTCCTGATAGTAGATTCATATTGAAAGCAGACAGAACCATACATAGTGTGTTGAGCACAAACAATATAATTTCTACAAACTTTCTAGGCTCCATGAGCCTTTGTTATTGACTAGGACCCAACCCAAAATCTAACTTTGGGGTGGGCCAATTCAGAGCTTTGATTCTGGGCCTGGGTGGTAGCTGAGCTGGTTAGCCCATCTGCTCATCCTTATCCATACCACCAGGGCGAGCTCTCCAGCTCTCTTCTGGCTAGGCCACTCAGTGCCATCATCAGCCCGGAGGCAGAGTCAGCTCTCTTACTCTCAAGCCTTCAGGGGCCAGATTACTCATGTCCACACCTCCAGAGCCAGGCCCACTGTGCTGCCAAGGCAAAGTGTGTAGCCCACTCTCTCACATGCTACAGCCAGCAAGAGACTGAGCCAACTTACCGGGTCTCAAGCTCACAGGCAGCAAGGGACCAGAGGACAGAGGGGAGAAGGCAGAGGTCCATTCTTCCCTGATCCCCAGGCTACCTTATGACAGAAGGTAAGGGATGACTGACCCCCATCCCCACCCCCACCCCCAGGGTCAGCTCTACTGTGCATCTTAGATGAGGTCCAGGGCCCAATCTCCCACTCTCATTATACCTAGGGGTAGCTCTTCTGACCCAGGTGACAAGGAGTAAGGGGGAGGGCATCTCCCTGCTCTCCCCAGGCTACCTCACAACAGAGAAGTGGCAGGGCCAGCTCTCCCATACTTTTGTCCTCATGGCTGGCTCACCCACACCCCTGCCACTACAGCCAGCTCCAGTATGCCACCTGGTCAATGCTCAGAGCCTTCTCTCCTGGTTGCTACCACCACTGAGAGATGGGGTCAGCTCTTCAGAGTGCCACGTCCAGTGCGATATGCAGCCAGTTATGCACCCGGGATATTCACGTGGGTCCTAGCCGCTGTCCCAACCAGGGACACCCCCAAGTTCTCTAGGTCTCTAGTGGTAATTTGAACTATGGACATTGACAGTGACCCTTGCACAGATGCAGACAGCCCTCAGCAGCAACTCAGGCTGGGATCTCACCATGGCCCCAGGTGGCAGGGCCTGCCACTCAACAGGCAACCTCTCTCCACCCTCAAGTCTCTAGTTCCATCTCTCTTCATCATGTTCAAGATATTGCACTTCTCTTTCTCTCCCATATGACCACCACATACTTACACACTGTGGTGTCTGCCACTGCAGGCTGGCCACGTGGCCGGCAGGCTCCTGGGTGACATCTTCCATTGCTGCCTACCTGTGCCAGGTGCTGAAGGCATGTCTGTGGGTAGCCTGACACTCTTCAGGCCTCTGTTTTCCTCCTCCTGTGCTCAGAAGCCTGGGTTTGATTTTTTTTATTAGTCCTAGAAATAAGACAGCTTTGGCCACCAAGCCAGTCATCAAGCTAGAATGGGCCTACATAAGGACATTGTAAGAAGGAAGATTTACTCTCTCTCTTATTCATCTGCTTGCCTTATGGGACTGAGCAACTGCTAGATCCTTTGACTTCCAATCATAGCTGCTGATGATTATTGTTGGGAGTTGGACTACAGACTGTAAGTCATCAACAAATTCCCTTACTATATAGAGACTACCCTTAAGTTCTGTAACTCTAGAGAACCCTGAATAATACAGAAGACTGCCATCAACTCTGCCCCTGACGGATACAAGAACAGCACCACCATCATCAAGGTATCTCTTTGGCCAGTGCCAGGTCATGTCTTTTACCAATTTGTAGAGTCTTCTCAGTCTTTCTCTGTGGACCAGCCCCATTTACCCCACACTTTCATACTGCCTGGGCACCTGCCCTGTTTTCTCTACTGTCCCCTTTGCTTCTGAATATATAACGCCACTTGATTAATTAATATATTTACTTATTTATTTGTGCTGATGAAGTGTGCTTGCCCATGCTCACACATCCACGTGAAAGTCAGAGAACAACTTTCGGGAGTTGGTTCTCTCCTTCCACCATGAGTTCTAGGGCAGCAAGGGCTTCCACTCCCTGAGCCAGCTCATCAGGTGTTTCTGCAACACAGTTCTTCCTTTTCAAGTGAGTTCTATGACAGCAAAACTATCCATTTTGCCCACTGATGTATTCCCAGGGTGTAGTATAGTATCTGACATATAGAATGCCATGGTGTTTTTGCAGTAAATGTGCTTTTGTCTCCAAATGAATAACAGTCAGCAGAAGCTCAAGGCATTCATTGGTGGTTTGTGACAAGAAAGCCTGGCTAGCAGCAGAGAGCCTCTGCATTGTTTCATATGAATATCGGGGTTATCTCTGCTTATTTTTAGAAGTGGCTGTTTTAGCACCAAACACTGTGTCTTCATAGTCTCAAGCTGAAGAACGGGCAAAGGGAGGAGGAAGTGTTCCTGCATACGTGCTGCCAGGGTAGGAAATCTTTCCCAGATGCCTTCAGTAGACTTCTAAGGTCTGCTGGCCAGAATGGTACCAAGCTGTCATTTTCAGATAAAGTATCATTAACATATATACTAATTAAGATGTATCCCAGGGGCTAGGCAGAATGTCATTTAAACAAAATTGGAAATCCTTGTTAAAGGATTAGTGACCAGAAGGAAAGCCAACTATGTTTACATGAGCGAAATATAGTTGAATATTTATTATAAAAGTATGATCTATAAATATACAAATAAAATATGTAATGCTACCTTTGACTAATTAGCACCATAATAAAGTTTTCTCTCAGTGCTGAAGGAATAGACAAAATTCCAGGTGATGGTATTTCAATGAAAGTTGCATTTAGTACATGTAACAGAAGCATAATTAAAATTGATTATCAAAATGTTACTTTGTAAAAAGAATTTGCAAAGTAGGCAGCTGAGGATGGGATGGGCAGAATGTCTCCAGGATGCCAACAGGGATTCAGGCTTCATTATACTAGACTGCCCACAATGTTTCTTCTTTTGTTCCACAAATGGTTGTGTTACTCCTAGCCTATCCTTCCCTCCCTGCAGAAAAAAAAATGGAGAAAAGACTGCCATTCAAGTCAGCCACATCTCCAAGCATGCCTGTATAGGATTCCCTTCTTGTATTGCTTTGCCCATGCCTTATCTAGGTATCCAATGGTAACATTGTGTGTGTGTGTGTGTGTGTGTGTGTGTGTGTGTGTGTGTGTGTGTGCATGCAAATATGTGTATGCACACAAGTATGTGTGTGCATGCAAGTATATACAAGAGCCACAACACAGGTCACGATCAGAAGACAACTGAGAAGAATTGATTCTCTCTTTCTATCATGTCCCAGGAATTGAACTCGGGTCTTCAGGCTGCTGAGCCATCTCACCCACCTCATTTTGGGGGTTTAGTTTGAACCATATGAAATTTTGATTCTATTATCAAGAAATGCAGAAAATAAGAAGTAGTAGGTAACTGAAAGTATCTGATCTTAAGCCTACCAAAAGGTTAACATTCACTACCATTGGATGGTGAGATTATGGTTGATTTTTGAGTGTTCTTGAATTGTTTTAACATTTTCAACGTGTGTTCTCTAATGTGAAATGAGCATAATAAAGCTGTTTCTATTTTTCAACATGAAATAGAAAATTTAAAGATTTGCCTTTATAGGTTTCACCAAAATATCTTTGACATTAAAATGTCAGTTTCAAATGATCCTGACAAAATGTCCTAACTGAACACAGAACACTGGGTTTCAATTCGTTGAGCTTCTGTTGACTTAGATACACATTTAGGAAGTTTCCCTAAACTTCCAAGTTAACTCATAAGGAGATAAAATTCAAGCAACACGGTATACATAAGATAGCACAAAACTCACAAAACACTGGGGATTTTCTTCTTGTTTGTTTGGGATATTTATTTATTTATTTTGTTCTGCTTTTAATTTGTTTCTTTGACAGAGTCTCATGTAGCCAAGGCTATCCCTGAAGTCCCTGTATAGTTAAAGATAACCATAAACTTCTGATCCTCCTGCCTCCACTTACTAAGTGCTGGGATTACAGGTGTGCACCGCCATGCTCAATTTACAGAGCATTGCTCAGGGGTTTGTTCATGCCAGGTAATCGTTCTACAAAGGAGCTACACCATCCCATCCTAACGTTAGGTTCCACTGTAGTTCATAGACACACAGTACAAGTGAGATGCTCCTTTTAATTATCTCTATGAATTATTGATTTCACTTATTGATGTGCTCTTCCACATCTACTCATCTTTACTGAGCATTTACTGTGTGATGAAAGCCTAAAAGGTGTTACTTCAGAATAACCAATGAGATGTGTAGCATTATTATCTACAGTTTACAGATAAGATACACCCTTAACTATATAGGGACTTTAGGGGTAGCCTTGGCTACATAAGACTCTATCAAAGAAACAAATTAAAAGCAGACCACAATGAAAAATAAATAGAAGAAAAATGGCTGAGGAAATGACTCAAGATTTTATAGGAAGGATGGAGAGAGCTTAAATTCAGATCCAGGCAGTTTGACCTACAGTTTTCATCTTTAGTTAGTCTATGACACAGAATCAAAAATCCTCTATTTAAAAATTATAGAAACATCATAAGCCAGGTTAAAAACTGATTTATATGCAAAACTGCTTTAACTTTTTAAATTTGCAAGTCTAGCAAAAATAATTGTAGAATAAGCCAAATGCCTTGTGAAGCACATCCAATTCAAACATTATCTGAGCAGATTTTCTAAATGACAATGTCCTGTACTAATTCCTGAAATTCTACATTAAATTCTTCTCAAAGTATATTTGTTCATACTTTTTATAAAAACACATAAACTGTACATTCTCAAGTAAACTCATGTACTGATCACAATTTTGCTAAGTCAGCCTAGAAAACTAACAACGTTATGAAAAAAATCAAACAGCTGTGCTGCGAAGATAGATTTGTTGGTAAAGTGCTTACTGAACATTATGAGATCCTGAAAGCAGAACACACCTGCACCCACGTCAAATATCTAGACACGCAGATGTGTGCTGTATGTAATCCCAGATATGAGGATCCTTGACGCTCGCTGGTTAGCAAGTCTAAACAACAGCCAGCTCCAGGTCTAATGAGAGACTCTGTCTCAAAGACTAAGGGAGAGGATATTTAAAGAAGACATTTAACATTTACTTCTAGTCTACACACACACACACACACACACACACACACACACACAATCACACATACACACATATACTCACACATTCATAAACTCATGCACAAACATGCATACATACATACACACACTCACATACACATGCACACACATACAATCACACATTCACACACACTCACACATGCACACACATACTCATTCATATACTCATGCACAAACATACATACACATGCTAACCTACACACACTCATTCATACATGCTCATGCATACTCACACACACACAAATCAAGCAATCTATAGCAGGAAAATAATATGAATAGATTTATAGATGTTGTACTGGCAGAGTAATAGTATCTGCTACTTACATGACTCCAATTAATATGAAATGTTATTTTTAAAAAGTAACCAAAATTATATAAACAATTTATAAGTTTATAGTTGATAGAATTTATATCATTTATAAGAGTGCTATATTTATGGGCAAATTATACTTGGGAAAGATTAAGCAATTTTATAACAAGTAATTCTGTAAATTATGAAGTCAGTAGAGACGTATACAGCTGACTGAAGGACTGTGTGAGGGAAACCAGGTGAGTGTGGATAGAGAGAGCAGAATACAATGTTTAAAAAAAAATCATTTTTACTAAGTAAGGCATTGGCCGGACTGGTAAGAACAGAAAGCACAGACTATAGAAAGAGTTGGCAATTTTGCACAGTTGTGTGTTCTTCAGTGCCCTTGAAGATAAAATTTGAGCAAAGAAGTGACAAGTTGTTAGAGGCAATTCGGGTGATGTGTGAAGGGTCTCATCCTTCACAATTGCAGTCTGAGCTTCAGCCAAGGTCAATGCAAGGACATTGGGACGGATGTTGTATGATTTGCATCAGCAAACTAATATCATCTGGTATTCCACTTCCACCGTTCTGCTGAAAGACTTGATTTAAAGTATGAAATATCTTCTGTGCTTGTAATAGCACATGCTGCATTAAAATCTATTTGACAGTAAAGTAGCCATGCCACTCCTGTTGGGATACAATTTGTGTGGTCCAGACTATTCAATACTTACTTTAGCTTCTCATCTCCCTATACTTACAATCTTTCCTTTGGAGGCTGAAGATGCAACTGACTTGCTTGTAATGCATGTGGCCTGGGTTTAGTCCAGAGTTCTGCAAACAAACCAATAAATCAATCTCCCTTTGCAACACACTGCTCAAGACTTTCCCTCTCCCTAACAAAGTTAGTCTTGAGTAGGAATATTTGTTTGTCTTTATTAATGTAATTTCCTGTTATTGTTGTTTTAAACCCACCTATGCTATATTCTTTTTTCTTCAATTTTTCTACTTCTTTGCATTAGTCAAGCAATTTTCACTCATTATTTTTCTCCTTTCCAACGTTCAATTATTAGTTACACATTTTAAAATGTTACTTAAGTTATGGATTCCTGCACAGTAATTTCATAACTATGTTGCAATTGATGTTTTTATTAATTTTTCAGCACTTGAAAGTAAAGCTCAGGTTTTGTACATGCTAGGCAAATCTCTACCGTGAACTATATTCCCAGATTATTGACAGTTTAGACAGAACAACACTTCATTAGGATTAAGAAAGTGTGATCAATATGTACTATAGGACTCTCAGCAGCATACGTTGCTCCTGCTTATTAGACATCACTAGCATCGTGCCTCTAAGTCATGATAAGCAAAAATTGTCGTGGTTTATTGCCACATATGTCCTTGGGCACAAAATTGTCCTTCTTGAGAATTCTGCTCAAAAGCCAGGCTGTCCAATATACCAACTAGTAGCCATCTGTGAGAATGTTAGTCTATTCTAAATGAAGAAAGTGCAGTAAGAGGTAAACTAGAGGTCAGATTTTAAAGACTAATTAAGAAACAAACATGAACAGAGGCCATTAAATCTAAGTAATTCTCTCTCCTTATGTACTATTGCTGTCAAAAATCTTCATTCTCTATTATACAAATACAACAAGACTGCTGATATTATTTGAACAGTCAATATCCCCCACACATGACCCACTC
Organism: Mus caroli; assembly: GCF_978045245.1. Lineage (NCBI taxonomy): Eukaryota > Metazoa > Chordata > Mammalia > Rodentia > Muridae > Mus > Mus caroli. The sequence goes on from NW_028227258.1 coordinate 20,845,142, forward strand.
TGTTACTCTTTCCTACCTTCTGTATGTGCGAGCAACTCAGCTCAAAGCATCTTTATAGCTGGAGAGCATGCCCCAGTGTTCACTCACTGAATATCCACTAAAACATTAACTCAAGTTCCCTTTTCTGTGTCATTTGATATAGCTACATGAATTTTTACTTATAAATATTATTGCAGATTATATCTGACGTGTCACTTAAAGGCTTTGTATCAGACATGTGTCACTCTTAGGAGCTGGTAGAACATTATAGGAAGGAAACTGAGTTACTAGGGACTTAGCTCAAAATCCTGGCATCTCCTGTGTCTCTGATTCCACAAACTCCACACCACTTACTATTGCTTTGACTTAGGCCTCAAAGCCTCAGCCAAACCTGAGTCTAAATAAACCTTTCTTCTTAAAAGCATTTATCTTGGGTATGTTGACACAGGAGCAGAAAGCAGGCTAATATAAATGCTCTTATGTAACTGGAGCCCAAAATAACAGAACAGCAACAATAAAACCAACAATCATTACCAAAAACAAAACAAAACAAAAACCCCCTCCCTTTGCCACTCCAAATCCATGCTAATCTCTCTTAACCATTGATTAGCATTGCCAGCTTTTGCTTTTCATTTAACATGGTTCATAAAATATATATTTTATGCCTAGTTTCTTTTATGCAGCATTGTGTCTGTGAGATCCACTGATTTTGTTGCATACAGTATCAAATTCTTGGATAATATTCCATTGTATGAATATACCTAACCTTTGGTTTCTCCATTATTAGACTGACATAGATTTGGGTTGTTTCTGGATGTTTACAATGGGCCTGCTGTAAACATATATATGCTGTGAATATATATATATATATATATATATATATATATATATATATATATATACATATATACATATATATATATGTGTGTGTGTGTATATATGTATATATATGTATATATATGTATATATGTTGAATATATATGCAATATTAGTAATAAACTGTCTGAATGACATAGTAAACCCATTAAAAGAAACTGACAGTTTTGAAAGTAGTTGTACCAATGAACACTCTCAGAGTCAATGTATGAGAGTCCCAGTTTCTCCATGTCATTGCTAACACACAGCTATTGTCAAACATTTGATTCTTAACCAGTCTGATAAACTTATCTTTTGATAAACATACCTATGAGGCTTATTAAAGTCATTGGATCAGTGTCCATGTCAGTGCAATCACTTTAAAACTTTGTCAATATCTGTTTAAGTTCACTATGTAACCCAAAAATTTTAATATTTTTACTTTCTTTTATTTATTCTTTCACAATTTTATACATAGATATAGTGTATCTTAACCCTATCTACCCCAAACTCTGCCCTCCACAGCCACCCCCCCACACACACACACACACAACCCACACATCTCCTATCACCTTCATGCCTTGGTTGTTTAGTTGTTATTTACTTGTTTGTTTGTCTGGTTGGTTGGTTGGTTATTTGGTAGATTCACTGGCTGGCTGGTTGGATGAATGGATGGATGGATGGATGGATGGATGGATGGATGGATGGATGGCTGTTTGTTTGGGTGGTTGGTTATTTGGGTGGATGTTTGGTTGGATGGATGGTTTTGATCTTTGTCTCTTCTTTCACTCCTAAATAGTGTCTTTTAGTGGGCATAAATTCTTAATTTATTTTTTATTTATTTTATGTATATGAGTACACTGTAGCTGTCCTCAGACACACCAGAATAAAAGGTGTTGACTACTTTAACAAACAATCATAGTCTTAGGGGTTTAAAACAACCCAAAAGTGGGGTCTTCACATTCTCCAAGTCAAAATTTCAAAAGGTGTCCTGTGGGGCTATGACTTAAAGAGTGGGCAAAGCTAGCCACCTCTAGCCAGTTCATGGGAGAATCTAGTCCTTCCCTCTTCTGACTTGCGGACACATGATCCTAATGCTGCTTTCATAGTTTCGATACCTTTTGCTCATTCCAACATCTGCCTTGCTTTTAAAAAGAGGCCGATTATATCATGACAGCCAAGAGAAGTATCTACACAATCCAGGATACTCCTCTGTTCATATCAAGATGCACACAAAACACGTTCTAAAGGAGCTCTTGAGCAACACACCCATCTATCCCTCAGCCCATCACTAAGGCAAACAGAACGCATGCCTGAGCTGTGAAGGAAATGGCAGAGCGATAGGCCCATGGTTTCAATAAGCATTTGGAGAAGGGTGCTATCTAAATGAAGAGTTGCTAGCAACAAGCAGAGCGCTCTGCTCAGAGCCCAAATTTACTGGCATGAAATGCAGAACCGCAGCTTCTCTTGGATGTAGCAACAACACTATGAACACTTTTTTTTTAACTTGTTTCAAGGTCAAGGTCCTGGCATAACCTGGGCAGAGAACAGAATTGGCATCACCTTCCGTAAGACTCTGTGGATGATTTCCCATCTGTGTCTGGCTCCATGAGCCTCCAACTACCTCGAGAAGCTAACAAACAGCTTTTTGTTGTTGTTGAAAATTCCTTTTTAAAAATTTAATTGACAAAAGAGAAGTGGGGTTTGATTGAGAGTTGTAATTAAATAAAATAACAAATTGCAGACTAAAATTCAGTCTATAAATATTCAAATTATACTATAAACTATATATAAAGTACTGTGAGGCAACTCAGAGGGAAGAGCACAGCACACAGGTACAGGAACCCTGCTGTATTGCTGGGGTAGCACAGAGTGCTGGCACCTCTGATGTCATGCTCTAGGAGAAGCTTCCCAGGCCTTCATCTGTGGATCGTTAAGGCACATCAAAGAAGTCTTAACCCCTTGCCTCAGGTGATGAGGGACCAGAGTCTTGTAACAAGATAGAGAAGAGCCTAACACTGTGGACTCTGATTTACATTTACAGGGTCCATTCCTTAGATATGATCAGGAGCTTAAATGCAGGCTTATGGTTGACCAGGCTGCACTCCTTGAAGATTCGGCTTTTGCCAATGATGGTTAATCTTGATGTAAACTTGATAGGGTTTAGAATCACCTACTAGACATACCTCCAGATGTGCTTGTGAAGAGTCTTGTGATGGTATTTGCAGAGAGATTTAACTAAGGGGAGAGAAACTACACTGAATGTAGATAACACCATCCCATAGGCTTGTGTATCAAATTGGGTAACAAAGAGAAATGGAGAAGAAAGGCAGTCTTATCGTTCCTAATGCTGCAAAGGAACACTACAGCCAAAAGCAAGTTGGCATAAAACTAGCCAGAAAAACAGACCCATCGACTACGTGACACAAACACATTACTGTTAATCCACTAGCTTTCCTTTCTTGTTCATCCCCCAAATCACACATTAACGTCAACATCACAATATAAACCATTTTTACAAACTTAAAAAGTCCCATAGTCTAACAAATTCAAACATGTTAAAGGATGGATGGCCTACTTGGCAATCAATGGGAGGAGAGGCCCTTGGTCTTTCGAAGATCATATGCCCCAATACGGGAATGCCAGGGCCAGGAAGTGGGAGTGGGTGGGTTGGGGAGCAGGGGATGGGGGGAGGGTATAGGGGACTTTGGGGATAACCTTTGAAATGTAAATGAAGAAAATTTCTAATAAAAAAAGAAGTGAAAAAAATAAAATAAAATATAAAATCTCTTTTAAACCTAAAATCTCTTTTAAAATTCCAAGTCTCACAGAGGTGGGCTCCTATAAAATAAAAAATAAATTAAATACATCCTTACTTCAAAAGAGAAGAAGCAGGGCACAATCAGTTTGAACAACCCAAACCCAAACCCCAACAGTGTAAATAACTCAATGTCCACTAGCTGGAAGTCACTCACCATCCTCTGGGCTCTGCCAAAGGACTTGGATCACAATTTCAGCTCTGCCCGCTCCAGCACACACAGATTGTCTACCAAGCTCAGGCAGGCTTTACCCCCTCCCCCCACTGCTGCTGTTCTTGGTGGTCATCCCATGGTATTGGCATCTCCAAAATGATTGAGTCTTCTGCTGTAACTGGGATGCATTTTCACCAACAGCCTCTCATAAGCTCTCTTCATGGTGCCAAGTCTCAAATTCTCTGCATGACTTCTTCAATCCTGGGCCTTCAACTGCCATTGGGGCTGCACCTTCACCAATGGACTCGCCTGACCTCTCACAGTGCCGAGTTTCATCTGTCCTCCATGACCCCTTCATTCCTTTTAAAACAGTACCACCTGGGTGACTCTTAACACTACCAAGTTCAGCTGCCAGCAGGAGGTACAATCTTGGCTTCATCAGAATTGGAGCACAATTTCTGTATGCTGATTCTTCAGAAACATTTCCCAGAAGATTTCACCTCAACAATGCTGGGTCTCTTTCTGATCACCACTAATTTCTTAGCTCCATCTAACCAATATCAAATGTTCCATCAATGCAAAGGTTTCACTGCAGTGGTGCCAGTTTCTTTTGTTAATTACAGCTGATTCTTGAGCCCCACCTAACCAGAACCGCAGATTCCCTCTGAAGCTCCACAAGGCAGTCCTCCATCGTCTGGACTGCTCTCAACATTCTTATCTTCCGGGTTCCCACAAAACATCCCACTGAGCCCTCAACACTCAATGGGTTTTCTAGCCCAAAGTCCAAAAGTTCTTCCACAATCCTCCCCAAACCATGGTCAGATCTGTCACAGTAATGCCCCACTGTAACTTGTCTTACAGTTTCTTTTACTGCAACAAGACATTATGACCAAAAGCACACTAGGGATGAAAGGGTTTAGCCAGCTTATCCTTCCACATCATAGTTCATCTTCTAATGAAACCAGGACAGGAACCCAAACAGGGAAGGAACCTGAAGGCAGGAGCTGATGCAGAGACCATGGAGGGGTGCTGCTTACTGACTTGCTCCCCCATGACTTGCACAGTCTGCTTTCTTATAGAACCCAGGACACCAGCCCAGGGATGGCACTACCAACAATGGGCTGGGCCCTCCCCCATTGATCACTAGTTAAAATGTCTCACAGCTGATCTTTCGGAGGCATTTTTCTCTGATGACTCTACCGTGTGTAGAGTTGATATAAAATGAGCCAGTGCAGGCAGTTTAGGAGGAACAATAATCTGTTTCCTGCCTGAAGACTCAATTCAGCCACCTCCCTTCCACTTCCACTTCTACAGCTCTACTACCACTGTGAACTCAATTCCTTAAGCTGTGATTCAAATCAACCTCTTTCCTTCAGTTCTTGCTGCTGAGTTACAGCACTGTGACAACCAACTAATATGGCCCACTGAAAAGCTCTGCAGACCCTCGCTCCTATTTCTTGGAGGAGAGCCTGCCCAGAATCATTCTAGGACATTCTTACCTCTGGATTAAATAGTGCCCTCCTCCGAGTGTACACCCACTCAAAACTTGAGAATATGTTCTTATTTGGAACTTGTAGATGTAACCAATACCAGTGAGACCCACAAAATAAGACAGGGCCAGCTTTCAGGCAGCATCCCATTGCAGATAGCATGTGTCTCTTCCAAGTTTGGGGGTTTTCTTTGAAACTATGAGAACTCTGTGCACTCAAATCACTCAAAAGCAGCAACAGTGAGGTTTACAAGTGGGTAAACGAGGGTCTGTAAGGCTTCCTACTCTCCTGCAAGGTGATTCTATGGCATGCAAGAGACTGAACACATAGACAATGGCCACAACCTGTAAAGACTCTGCCCTATAATCTGCTGTGACCAGCCTAGGAGACCAACCCATTGTCCATAGAAAGTCATTCTTCATCTATTTGAAAATTTGTATAGATAGAAAGTCAGATAAATTCTACCATATTTATCAAACAAACCAGGAAACTAAAATAATTCTTACAAGGCTCACAGTAAATGAACAGAGCTCAAGAAATAACTACCACTTTCTGAGGGTTTCTTCTAATTTCCAATGTAGGACCAGCCAGAGGAAGTAAAAACTACATACCTGCCTGTCCCATAGGACAGTCCTCACTTACTAGTAGGCTGCCTATAATTTCCCTAGTCCCATGGCCGCCACTCAGGCATGGGCCTTCCTTTTTCCTAACTACAATCTTTTCCTGCTCCAGGGCCTCTTCTAAACACAAGTGATGACTCTACCAAAAGACCAATGGCAACATCTGACTCCCTAGCTATGCCACCATCCTGCTAATAGCCCTTCTTTTGTCTCCTGTATTAGTCTTCATTTGCTTCCACACATAGCATACCGTGTCTCTGGACTTCCAACACAATCAGTCCCCAAAGCCTGCTGCCAAACTTTCCTCATCAATGTTCCCGTTATTGGCATTTCCCCTTGGGTAGATATTGGCCTATCTCAGTTTGGCTTCTTCCATTTGCCTGCTGCATTGGATCATCCCCAGTACACTGTCAGCAAATAAGTACTGGCTCTTCTGTTGAAGGAACCCAGTGGAGACAAATCATATTGAAGGAAGCCCAGTTTTAAGAAAAGAAAAAAAAATTACTCACTTTGAACATTTCAGAGGCATTTAAAACTACAATTCCAAATGCTTTAATCATTGCTTTCTTTGTGTCAAAGTGCTAAAACACCTATTTTTTTTAAAGAATTATTTTATGTTATGTCAATGAATATGCTGTAGCTGTTTACAGATACACCAGAAGAGGACACTGGATCCCTTTAGAGATGGTTGTGAGCCACCATGTGGTTGTTGGGAACTGAACTCAGAACCTCTGGCAGAGCAGGCAGTGCTCTTAACCACTGAGCCATCTCTCCAGCCCCACCTTTTGTTTTTTTAGTTGTGAGACTATTATCCTGACCTATCATTTCATTAATGTAGTTACAGCATATTATTTATTTCTTCAGGAAAGTAGCATAGTGTGGTGGTTTGGATGAGAAGTTGCCCCACAGGCTCATGCAATTAATCACGTGCTGCTGGTGGTACCGTCTGGTAGCTTATGGAGGTTTAGGATTTGGAGCCTCCTTGAAGGAAGTGTGTCACTACAGCCAACCGCGCTTTCCTGGCCATCATGGACTCGCCCTCCTGAACAAGGAGGCAAATAAACTCTGTTTTATAAGTTGCTTTGGTCATGGCATTTTATCACAGCAACTGTGAAGTAACTGACACACACTTACCATCATCCATTTTGCTTCTCACAGAGCTAAGAGGTGAGTTCATATTGCACTAAAAATACTGAAATTTGACAAGGCATCTAAAGGAGTATTGTTCAGTAATATCCGACTGCACTGAGTTTGGTTTACAAGCAAAGGTAATCACTTTTAACACAGCAGGTGAAAACTTCATGCCCTGAATGTGTGGGTGATTTCCATTTGAGTAAACTAAGAGCATTGACTCATCTTTGTTGCAAATTTATTCATTTACTTTTAACCAGGGAATATTCGCAACACTTGGGAAACCAATATGTAAATAAATAAGTAAATAAATAAATAAATAAATAAATAAATAAACTAGAGCACGTTTTCCCTGTAGGCTGTTCCTTGAAAATTCAATTAAGATTTATCGATAAAAGACTGCTTCACCTAAAATATATTACCCTAATTTAGGAATCAATAAGTATTTCTCTGAGTTTTATGCACTATAAATTATTTAATATGTTTATCTGATGTCCAAGTGTGTTGGTAAATGGGAAGCCTGAAGCAACGTGTAGGCTAGAAAGTCATTTGGTAACGTGGAAGAGATGACATTTGTATTCTAATCGTAACAGAGCTCATGAGCTGTTTGAGCAGCCTACATATTACCTTTGGCTTTATATAGTGTTCCTTCTGTCCGCCATCTTCAACACCTGGCTAATCCACCCACACACCAAGAGGAATTTTAGAAGCTTTAGACAATTACTTATGCACATTTCTATCTCCTTTTGATTTTTTTTGTTTGTATGTATGCAGTGTATGTATTTGTGCGTATGCAGTATATGTATGTACATATTCATACATGCACATGTGTAGAGACCTGAGGATGGAATCAAATATCTTCCTCAATCACTTTCCACCTTTTTTTTTTTTGAGATCACTAAACCCGGAGCTCATCAATCAGCACTGCTGGCTGGCCACCGTGCTCGGGGCATCTGCTTGTCTTTGCGCTCCCACTCCCAAGCATTGGGCTTACAGGCACTCGCCTTAGTGCTCAGCTTTTTATGTGGGCACTGGGTGTTTGAACTCAGGTCCTGATAATTGTGTGGCAAGCACTTTACTCATTGAGTCATCTCCCCAGACTCCTTTGGTTTTTGCATGTGTAACTGAGTTTCCAGTGAGGCCAAATTTAAACACTAGTGATAAGTTAGCAGTACCTTTTATTTAAGTGCCTGTTGAGGGTCTCCTTGGAGACCTTTGTTTTGTCCTTGGTTGTGTAAGATGCTCAGGGGCCTATTCTCTTGGCATACGTCTCAAACCCTCATGGTTGCCCAAAGTCTTCCTGCTATACAATGCTTGCCTCTAGGGTATAAGGAGGGGAATTTTTCATGCTAATGAAGGAGCCACTTGAGAAAAAAGCCTGACTCAGGAGCTGAGCTATTTCTTGTGAGATTTAGCGTAGTCAACAGATTTCTAAGTTTGGGATGATTTTGTCGAAGGTTTTTAATTGGCAAATGGCACTGTGGTGCTAGCTTTTCTCATTGTTCTCACTAAATGCCTGGCAGTCAGCTTTTGAGAGAAGAAGGATTTATGTCAGCTGACAAAGTCAATCTGAGATGGTACAGTCCAAAATGATGGGACCAGAATGGAGCAAGTGCTGTGGTCATTTCTTACCCCAATAAGCCTGTATTTAAAAAACACGCAACTCAGTTGTTATATTTATAAGCTATATGCCTACACTGGGCAGATCAATCACCATACTAATCTATTCCCCAGCTATGAGACCCCTTGCTACTTGCAGCTTCTCCAGGAAGTTCTGCTCCACAAGGCTCTGCTCCACCTCTTTCCTCCTCGGTCCTCTTCTGTTCTCATCTCTTACCCTTACTCCAGTCTCTAAGACCTCCAGCCCCACTTTTCCCTTCCACTGCCCAATCTCATGATCTAGCCTTTATTTGATCAGTTAAAATAGGGAGAAGGTTCACATAAAATCACCTGCGACCATGATCCACTCCTCCCAGGGGCAGCCCCTCTTGAGGAAACAGAATTAACATCAGAATACAAACAGCACCAGGGCAACCCACAACGTGCAAGAGTTGAGCCTGCTGGACACATTGGGCCTACAGTCTGGAAACAAAGAACAGACAGGAAGTAGAGCCCATCTATATAACCTCAAGACCCACTCATCGTAACCCACTTCCTCCACTGACGTATCACCTCATGAAGCTTCCTTCTATAACCTTCCAAAACAGCATCACTAGTGTTCAAGCACAGGAACCTATGGGGAGGGAGGGGCAGTGTTCCACATTCAAACTACATTTCTACAAGTTTTGAAGCAGAAATCCCCTTTATAAGGTTTGAGCTTATGAACCAGGCAATTCAACACTCCTGGCTCTCTAGAATAACCAGATGCTACTTTAGTCATTACTACTAAGCAAGCCACTGGGTGAGAGGAAAGGGCAAGGTATGCATAAACATAAACCTGAAGCCTGACTATGATGTGTCTATGGGGCTGAAAGACTCATAGAACTATTCCAACAGTAAGTAGATGGCCTTCAGATCAGTCCTAACTCCCACTCTTAGGTTAGATGCATTCCTCTAATCCTTTTGTGCCCAATAGAAGGCAAGTCACCTGACAAAAAAAATATGTTAGGAAATAAAATGAGAGAATGGTCCCATTTTCAAAATAAGATTCTGTGATCCACATAGAAATAAACAAGAGGGGAAAAAGTATAGCAATGGCTTGAGAAATGTTGGAAGGTTTGTTATTTATTTATTTATTTATATACTTATTAAAACAGCTCTTCTTTTTTTTTTTAAGATTTATTTACTTATTATATGTAAGTTCACTGTATCTATCTTCAAACACACCAGAAAAGGGCATCCAATCTCATTACAGATGGTTGTGAGCCACCATGTGGTTGCTGGGATTTGAACTCAGGACCTCCAAAAGAGCAGTCAGTTCTCTTAACTGCAGAGCCATCTCTCCAGCCCTGGAAGGCTTATTTTTTTTAAATGAAAGAAAATGCTTTGCTCTGCCTGGATATATAAGGGTGAAACCAGAACAAAATTGTCTTACACTTTAATAAGTTAATTCAATGCCACATACAATAAAATTCTGAAGAGTTTCATCATGTCCTTTTTTTAAAAATTAATTTATTTATGTTTACAGCATTTTGCCTTCATGTATGTGTGAGGCCAGAAGAGGACACCAGAACTCATTATAGATGGCTAGGAGCTACCATATGATTGCTGGGAATTGAACTCAAGACCTCTGGAAAAGCAGCCAGTGCTCTTAACCACTCATCTATCTCTCCAGCCCCCAACCTGTCTTTTTGAAGACGAAAATGTCTTAGTTCAACAAACAACAAACAAACCCATACCTAAAGAGCATAACTTATAAAAACACATGTATGGAGAGAACCAGCTAACTTTTGTCAACCAGAGTTCAAAAATACATCTACACATAGAAAACTAGTGTATGATAGATATAACTCTTCATATTATTTAATAAATGAGTTAGTCAGTAAGGCAGTTTGATTAATTGAGCTAGCATTTTAGGACAAGCTCAGAATAAATTCCAAATGTATAAATATTTAGTTACACAAAAAAGAAATAGAAAGAAAGGAATAAAGGAAAGGAGGAAAGGAAGGAAAATTATGGCTTGTCTTTTTAATTTTATTTTCCTTAGAGTAGAAGAGTTTTTGTTCTGCTTAGCTTTTTGTGTGATGAGATACTGTCTTACCACACAGCAGAGCCTGCCACAACCTCACAAGCTTGCTGCCTCTGGCTCTAAGACTCCCAAGTCCTGCAATTACAGACACATGTCACCATGCCCTGCTGAGCATAAGAATTTTTTCGGAATGATTTGAAACCCAGATGTCATTCAGAAACACATTTCACTGCACCGAGATCCCAAAAGACAAACACCACTACAAATTTAAAAGACAAAAAAAACAACAGCTCACTGAAGGGAAAAAATATTTAAAATACATCAGTAAACTTTTAATTCCTTTAGTATGTGAACAACTAGAATCAATACAAAAGAACAAACAAGACAAAAAAAATGACACAGACTAGCCTGCCTATTTTGAACACATTTAATAAAGAACTATTTGATGTACAAAGGGAGCAGTCTCCCAATCCTAACAGTCTATGATTGCTAGCAAGCAGGACTGCTACCCAGCTGGCCAGCATCTGATAGTCATTTTCACTGCTTGTGCCGGACACTCAGGGACAGGTCTCTTCCAATTATTTTAAGTGGCATCTCTGAAAACAGGAGAAGACAACAATCCATAAAAGAAAAAAAAATGTATATCAGACCGCTATACCACACTGTGCAGCAGGCAAGTCTTTGTGAAACGACTTTCCTGTGCAGCCTAGGATACATAGTAACACCCCTAGCTCATAGCCACTGGATACTAGTAGAGGCAACTTTTAAACCCCTGTTGTAACAGGTCTACTAGACCAGGTGGAGACTCCCAGGGATTCAGTGATCTCATAAGGGTTATCTGAGACCATCAGGAAACATAGATACTGATGTTCTGATCCATAACAGAAGCAAAACTACAGTTATGGTTCTGAGGCACCACAACATAAGGTATTAAAGGGTCACAGCATTGGGAAGGTTGAGAACCATTGTCCTAGACACTGCCAATTGCTGCACTGCTGCTGAGAAGTGATGTATTTATAACATTCCAGGCAGGGTGTTATGAAGAAAATAGGGCTGGGTGAGAAGGGCAGAACGGAAGGAGGCGAGCACTGCTTTTCGCCAGGGTAGTGAGGTGAAGAGTCTCTGCCAGGACAGAAGAGCAAAGGACTGAGTATGTAAGGCCCTGCTGACATACAGCCAGAGAGAAGAAGGCAGAAGAAACACCAAGCGCAGAGACCCTGGAATCTGTGCTTAAGGAGGACCAGTGGATGCCAGCAGAAAGGAAAAACAAAAATCAAAAAGAAATTTACAAATAGGGTCAGAGAAGAAACCAGGGGCTAGATCTTGTAGGCTTTTGTAAGTCAGAAGTAAATAAATAAATAAAATTCTGAATACTTATATTGGATAAACCAAAAGTCCCCAGAGGGAATTTTGGAGAAGACGAATAGGATCTAGCTTACGCTAATGGGGGGGGGGGCAGGGAGGGGGACATGAGTAAAAAAATAGCCAAAGATCTTATGAAAAAATAATCAACTTCAATGTAATTAATTCAAAGGACTTTTAAAAATTGATGTAGCACTTGGACCATTAAGAAAGATTAGAAAGCCGAAATACCAGTGCTTCTTTAGGGAAACAAATGCCCTTTTCTGCTCTCCATGGATGTCAGAGAGCATCTTCTTGCAGGACAATTTGTCAATTCCTATTACAATTTTTTTTTAAAAAAATCGATGCAGTAATTACATTAGCAAGAAATTTAATGCATGATTCTACTTGCATATGTGTGCAAAAACGAATCATAAAACTGACTATAGCATTACATTAAAGTAGCAAAACTAGCGTTTTGTTCAGTGGCTAATATTGGACTGATTGTAAAAACCATAACGAGACAATTTATAGAAACTGTACAGTAATAAATCTAAGGTCAATCGTGTAAGCTGATACATTAAGAGCTCCAAAAAGCTCAGGAATCAAAGGGATGAAGTGTCCAACAGTAGGGAGAGAGAACTTAGAGAGCCCACCTCCAGCAGGAAGACAGGGCATCAAGTGAGGGATGGGGTTGCCATCCCACAGTCACATCTCTGACCCATAATTGCTCCTGTCTGAAAAAACTGCAGGGATGGAAATGGAGAGGAGACTCGGGAAAAGAAGGTCCAGCAACAGGCCCAAAGTGGGATCTAGCTCAAGGGGAGACCACAAGGCCTGACACTATTACTGAGGCTATGAAGGGCTCAAAAAAAATGGGGGGGGGGCGGAGATATATCATGACTGCCCTCCAAAAGACCCAACAAGCAGCTAAAAGAGTCAGATGCAGATATTTGCACCCTACTAATGGACAGAAGCAGCTGACCCCTGTTGTTGAATTAGGGAAGGCTGAACGAAGCTGAGGAGAAGGGTGATCCTGTAGGAGGACAAGAAATATCAATTAATCTGGACCCCCGAGATCTCTCAAACACTGGACCACCAAACAGACAGCATACACCAGCTGATATGAGGCCCCCAACACACATACAGTAGAGGACTTCCAGGTCTGTTCAGAGATGATGCACCTCACCCTCAAGAGACTGGAGGCCCCAGGAAGTTTAGAGGTCAGGTGGGGGTGGGGGCAACCATGTGGAAATGGGGGGGTGGGGAGGGTGGATGGGGGGCAGGGAATGGAATATGGATTGTAAAAAATAAATTAATTTTAAAAATCTCCAAAAAGTATTAGGAATTAAGAAAGACTAAGCTATGTCCAAACAGCTTATAGTATAAAGCCATTTTTTACACACATGTGCTTGCTCTAACCTACTTGTTTTCTTCATGGTTCCAATTAAGTAGTCCACTCTCTATAATTTTCATTGAGCATAAGAAAAGTATGTTTTCAAATGAGTGATTTCTTTCATATGGAAGCTTAATTTTTATCTTTGTTCATTTTTCTAGATGCACATCGGAAAACTCTGCTTTTCAAATTTTTTATTCTATGTATGTGTGTTCATGCCTGCAAGTATGTATGTGCACTACATACGGGCATGCCTGGTTCCGAAGGAAGACAGAAAAGATGTCAGACTGCCTGGAATCTTTCCGTGGTTCTGAGTCCTGGGTGCTGTAGACAGAACCCAGATCATCGCAACAGTATCAAATGCTATAACCACTGACCCTTCTCTCCAGCCCTAAGAACTCTGCTTTTTAGAGACACTATAAAACACATTATTTTAGTATAACTTTCTAATTAAACATAATGACTTTTCAAATAAAGCATCAATGTTTCTAATGTAACTAGAAGATTAGATCCCGAGAAGGTTATGTGAGAAGACATTAGCAATGGTTGTCTCTCCAAAGTGTAAGGAGAAGTGATATTTGATGAGCAGTTCCTGAATCAGGTGCTTTAAGTTACTGTCTCCTGGGCGTGTCTCCTAGGATGACCTGTAGCAAATCCTAAGGCATTTGGCTCTCCTGGTTACTGTGGCTATTTCTCTAAGGCTTCCCTTGCATGCACTCTTGGTTTCTACTCCTCAGAGAGCATGAGCAACTGCTCTTAGGCTCTAACCTGTGGTCCATCTACTGGCCCAGCCTTCTACCAACGTTTTAAAACACTGACAAATAAGAGCAACAAGAGCCTGTGGGAAATGCCAGTGTAATAATTATAAGGAGAATTCATCAAAGAGCTAAAGGACTGGGGTGCCTGCTGTGCGAAAAAGTCTTTTAGACATGACAGGGGTGCTGCATCCACAAAATGTCAACAAAAGTTTGCCTAAGCAAAACCTGCATAATGACCACACTAGATGCCATGTCGACCCCGGTGGGAGAAAGAACCCACCAATGTCTGAAGAGCTACAGGCTCTTGGCTAATGGCTGCTGAAGAAGAGAGAATTCGTTTTCTACAGGGATGAGACCAGTGAGAAGTTAGCCAATCCCGAGCGGTCAGCTCTAAACCCACACACATACAAGCGACTCAGGGTGGAAGCTATGTAAATACAGTTTAGTTATATACAAACTTCTCAAGAAAAATCTTAAAGAAGATTCTCAATAAAACTTAGCCATATTGGCAATCGTTCATAAATCCAGTGCTGGGGAGACAGAGATGGCCACATCCTTGAGGCTTTGGGCTAGCCAGACCAACCTATTCAGCAAGTCAAAACACAAGGGGGAGAAGCACCTGAAAACTGAGTCCTAAGGCTGTTCTCTGGTTTCTAACACATGTGCGCACATGAACATTCACACATACATTTTTAAAAGATTTTTGTTGTTGTTGTTTTGTTTTGTTGTTGTTGTTGGTTTGTTTTTGTTTTTCGAGACAGGGTCTCTCTGTATAGCCCTGGCTGTCCTGGAACTCACTTTGTAGACCCGGTTGGTCTCGAACTCAGAAATCCGCCTGCCTCTGCCTCCGGAGTGCTGGGATTTAAAGGCGTGCGCCACCACACCCGGCTTAAAAGATGTTTAATAATTGCATTGCTGCTCTTTGTTCCCATTGTTCGTTGCCGACACCAGCTGACCCGCCAGTTTTATTGTACCTTGGCCAGCCTCAAGCATACCTTCATTGCCATCAAGTCAGATGGAGTGCACCACGGCCTGGTGGGAGGGATCATCAAGCGCTTTGAGGAGAAGAGATTCGGCCGGACGGCTGGGCCGGACGGCTGTGAAGTTCCTTCCGGCTTCTAAAGAACATCTGAAGCAGTGCTACATTGACTGGAAAGACCATCCTTTCTTCCCGGGGCTGTTGAAGTATATGAACGCAGCGCCCATAGGGTCCACGGTCTGGGTTGGGGCTCAGTCTGGTGAAAACAGACCAATCCAGCAGATTCTAAACCAGGCACTATTCGTGGGGATTCTTGCATTCAAATTGGCAGGAACGTCATTCATGGCAGCGATTCAGTGGAGAGTGCTAAGAAGGAGATTGGTCTATGGTTTAAACCTGAAGAACTGATTGATTACAAGTCTTATGCCCATGACTGGTGTATGAGCAGACGTGGAGAAACCAGAGTCCTTTTTGGCACAATTTTGTCTGGGTTCCCAGACAAAGCTCTTCATTCCACTGAGTGGATGGACCATCTTCTCTAAAACAATACGGACTTTGGAATTGGGGCAAAAAAATAAAAAAATAAAAATTAAATAACTGCATTGCATCCTATTTATAAACATAAAAAATTGCTAGCAGTTGTTATGTTACTGGGTTTTATTGTGTAATTGTAAGGTTATCACAGGTTTTCTACAGCTTCAGGCTTTGTGAACAGATGTATGCTTAGATTACAAGATTTATTCATTCCATAATTAATTAATTAATACTGTATAAAGTAAGTTATATTTTGTTACTGGTCTTCAGGGGACCCATTTCTATACAACCTAGGTCAGAGAATATGAGAATATTATTTTAGATCAAGATGAGCTAGACCACTTGCAGTTTGGGGATTGGGAAAAGTTGTTTTGTTTTGTTTTTGTTGAGACAGGGTCTCACCATGTAGCCCTTGCTATCTTGGAACTCACTATGTAGACAATGTTGCCCTAAAATTACAGAGCTCTACCTCCATCTGTCTCCCAGAGGATGGAATTAAAGGTGTGTTCTGCAGCATCTAGCTCATCTATAGTTTATAAAGACCTTACAGTTCAGGGTTCCTCAGCCTTCTTAAAACTGTGACCCTTTAATGCAGTTCCTCATAATGTGGTGGCCACAACCATAAAATTATTTCATTGTTACTTTATAACTCTAATTTTGCCATAGTTATGGATTGTAATGTAAATATTTTTGGAGATAGAAGGTTACCAACAGGATTGGGCCCCACAGGTTGGGAGCCACTGTAGTAGCTGGTTTCTCCTCACTGTTCTTAAATATTGCTTTCCTGACCATGATTCCTACCTCTGGAGTCTCCACCGTGAGAGGCTAATCTGGGCTGTTAACATGGAGGTGTTTTCAGAAGGAATAATACACGGTCTAAGGGTATGCCTGTCAGGTTTTTCTGATGTCCAAACTCATTTCATGCTTTTTCTAACCTTTATTTTCTGATTTTTATTTCTAACATCTATTTCAGAGCAATTTTCTAGCTAAAATATTTTCTGATTTGTTGACATCTTCTGGGTGAATAACTGTCAGCTTCCCATTTGGCCTTTCTACTTCTTCAGCTGCAGGCAGATAAACACTACAGAGGAAAAAACAGATGTTCACAACCAGCCTAATAACATATGGCTTTGGGGTATGTGTGTGTGTGTGTGTGTGTGTGTGTGTGTGTGTGTGTTCATTCTTATGCTGCCAATATCAGTACTGGAATTGAAGTGCAAGTTAATACACATGAATATCTGCTACCAGTTATTCTTCCAGTAAGTGAATCCAATAGTATAAAAATGATTATTCAGGCCCCCTATTCTTTAAAGACTGCTGTGATCCTGTTGTGTGTTCTGAAATGCTAATTTGGTAAAAATTTTGTTTTCCATTTTACTTAAGGAATTCGATAAGTATTTCCATACAAAACAAATTCTTTAGTTGGTTAAACCAAACCCTTCATGGGTTGTTGTGAACACTGTTGTGGCCTGGAGAGCTGTGGCCATGGAGTTAGGGCCATTGCTGCACCTAGCAACCGGTTATCCCTGTCTTTTGCTTCAAGCAGACCTTAGTGATTCTCATCTCATGTCCATTGCTTCCTTCCATTGCCAAGTCTTAGAGAGCTCGGCTTTGCTGAGTATATTCAGGTTCTACATAGACGTCTCCTTCAATCTCTCCTGTGCTTTAAAAAACACACTCATTGTATTAGCTTTTTTTTTTCATTGCTACAACAGAATAACGATGTGGTGGGGTGATGGGAACAACTTAAGAAAAGTTAATTCTGGCTCACACTTAAGGATAAAGTCCACCATGGTGAGAGGTCATGGTCACAAGAATGAGACACAGCCGGTATCATTGCATCCACAGTCAGTGTCTTAGTCAGGGGTTCTATTCCTGCACAAAATATCATGATCAAGAAGCAAGTTGGGGAGGAAAGGGTTTATTCTGCTTACACTTCTGCACTGCTGTTCATCACCAAAGGACTTCAGAACAAGAACTCACACAGGGCAGGAACTTGGAGGCAGGAGCTGATGCAGAGGCCATGGAAGAGTGCTGCTTACTGGCTTGCTTCCCCTGGCTTGCTCAGCTTGCTTTCTTATAGCACCCGGGACTGCCAGCCCAGGAATGGCACCACCCACAGTGGGCTGGGCCCTCACCCCTTTTCCCTTGATCACTAATTGGGAAAGTTCTTACACCTGGATCTCATGGAAGCATTTCCTCAAGGAAGACTCCTTTCTCTGTGATAACTCCAGCTGTGTCAAGTTGACACACAAACCCAGTCAGTACAGTCGGAAAGCAGACAGCAGTGCATGCTGGTGCCCAGCTCATTTCCTCTTTCTACTTAGTCATGGACCCCAACTAACAGCATGGTTCCATTAACATTTAGAGTAGGGACTCCCTCCTCAAGTCCCCCAATCTAGAACCCCTCTTCCAGATACATCTGGAGGTTTCTCCCCTAAGAGACCATAGATCCTGTCACCTTGACAATCATTATAACCGTATATAACATATATGTACAGCTAGGGTACTGTTCAGAAACCTTTCAACCTCCTTAACATGTTGGTCCCCCACTTGAGTAAGGTTATAAGTTTCAAGTTTTTCATATATTCAGTTATACGAATGACATCTCCTGGTAGTTCACATATGCTAAAGCAATATTAATTGTATAAACATGAGGTGGTTGTAAGGAAACTCCAAATTAGTATTAAAATAGCCTTAGAAGGACTACGACTGTTGCTTTTTGTGTGAAGACCTATTTTTCTCTGCTGCGAAAAGGAAAACATGCAAATTGTACATCTCATCACGAAACTATTGTGAAGTGGTAATAATGCTGTCATCTCTCTGAAACCTTGAAAATCCATGATTATATGAAAATTATGCTTTTTAGTATTCTAAAAAATAGGTTCTGGAAGTTAAGATGTGTGTTTCCAAAATACATAGGAAGTTTCTTGAAATCTAATTTAAATTCATTACTTTGTGATCGACTCTAATAACTGGTAATGACTGATAAATATGTAATTCATCATGGCCTGTGGTCACATTATCTGCTCCAACGAAACACAGTTCTGCACATTTGTATGTTTCTTTTTAAATAAGGCAGGCTCTTCAAAGCCACAAATGAATAAGTCATTCAGAGCCAGATCTTTATCTCTGTACTTTGAACGTATTCTTCTCCTGGAACTTCCTTTGAAGTCACAACAGGATGAAAAATTGAAAAGGGAAATGGTAGAGGGAAATCAGAAATTTGCTGTTGCTAGTTAACATGATTGGGAAGTCAGTGTGCCAGCTTCAAAGAAGGATGAAGGAAATTGGAGAGGAAAGGGTCGGGGAGAAAAAGTAACAGCTTTGAACGGAAGATCAAGCAACTTAATTTAATTGCACAAATTAGGTGTCAATGGAGCTGAGCTGCAGACTAACATCAAAATCTTTAGTGCTGCAACGATGACTCAAAGTCTGCCACAAATAAATAGTAGTCAAGAAAGAAGAAACCGAGTGGCCCAAGAACCTGGTCAAAGTAGCCATAGATAGGCATTACGGATGCCTGAAGAAAAAAGTTCCACAGGGAGAAGGTAGCAAGCCCTCAAATTGCAAAGCAGGCACCGATTGGAACAGATTAAAAAAAAAATTAAACTCAAAAGAAAATCCCAAACTATGTGTGGGACAGGGAGGAGCAGGTCTGGAGCGAGGGTGGTGTCGCGGCTGTCCAAACCTGGGAAATCTCATCTTGAGATCAGCTGGAGCACGCTCACTACCCACTGCCCTGGGTCTACATGTTCTGTACCGTGTAGCCCTGTGCTCTCTGCCCCGCCCCCGCCCTTGTCTCATCAGAGGATATCACGCAACCATGCAACCGGTAGCCAGGCTAAACTGCCTTTCCCCTTATAAGGTCATGTGCTGGATTTCTTCCTCATGCAAATAAGGCGTCCCCAGAACTCTGGCCCTGTCAATGATGTACACACACTCCATAGCCCCTACTCAAGCACCCAAAGGTTTACATAGCCTTTGTGTCTCCCAGTAAATAGAAGCAGTTCTCTGAAGCTGCTCTCAGGTATGTGTGTTCTTAACCCTCACACTCAACGCTGATCGAGATCCTGCCTGCACACCCCACCCCCTACCCCCCACCCCCCACCCCCCACGCCCGGTCCAAGCTTCTCTCCCTCCAGTCCAGCCTGGTGTTCATTGGACCTGGCTTGCCCAGGGCAGGGGAAAGACATGTCCTATAACTATGGCTTTATTACTGTACCAACTGTCTTAGGTTTCTATTCCTGCACAAAACATCATGACCAGGAAGCAAGTTGCCGGGGGTGGGGGTGGGGTGGGGGGGTGTTAATTCAGCTTACACTTCCACATTGCTGTTCATCACCAAAGGAAGTCAGGACTGGAACTCAAGCAGGGCAGGAAGCAGGAGCTGATGCAGAAGCCATGGAGGGATGTTACTTACTGGCTTGCTTCCCCTGGCTTGCTCAGTCTGCTCTCTTATAGAAGCCAGGACTACCAGCCCAGGGATGGCACCACCCACAATGGGCTAGGCCCTCACCACCCTTAATCACTAATTGAGAAAATGCCTTACAGCTGGATCTCATGGAGGCATTTTCTCAAGGGAAGCTCCTTTCTCTGTGATAACTCAAGTTGACACACAAAACCAGCCAGCACACCAACAAAAGCTATTTTTGTGTAGAGACTTTAAAAAGAAAAGAAAATCATAGCCAAGATAAAGTAGAGGAGAAGAATTATACACTCTACTACAAAAGTTTCCTAGGGCCACTGTAACAAATTCCCATAAACTTTGATGGCTTAAAACACCGGAAATTTATTTTCCCACCATTTGGAAGGCCAATGTCTGAAACCAAGCTGTCAGCATGGCCTGCCCTCGCTGGTGGTTCCAGGGAAAGAAAGATCACCGCCGACCTTTCTCAGTTTCTGAGGACTCTGAGGAACCCACAGTGTTCCCTGCCCCACCCCCACATAAACGAATTGCTCTGATCCTCACCCCCCCACACCACCACCACCACATATCCTTTCTGTGTCGACTCATCTGCAGTTTTTATTTCTTTAAAAAAAAAAATCTGTCATTAGATTTAGGGCTCACCTTGTCCATCCTATCTCCTCTCAAGATCATGGCTGAAAACCTGGGCAACACTCACTTCTAGGCAAGGTTAGAGTCAGAAGTCTGGGTGGCCGTGAGTATTGGGCAAACACCACTCAAACTGCTTCCTACACCCATGGGAACAACTCTACCATTTCACAGCTTAGGAGAATGCTACAATTCTACAGTTTCTGGGTTCCGCAAAGATGCAGTAGGAATCTATCTTGGTTCTAAGGCTCAAACGGGAAAATAACAGCCCCAGTGCTGCAGTAAGGATGTAAGATTACAGAGTGCTTGGCTTGAGCAAAGTGACATGGGGCATGGAAGAAAGGTCAAGGGCTCCAATTTCTTCTGTGCTTAGCTCTTCGGCACAAACCTTCCCTTGAGTAATGATTGTTGCCATGCATTTTTCTGACATAGTTTTCCTTTCTTGTGATAGACAAGTCTTGCTTTTCTTACTAAAAAAAAAAAAAAAAAATTAAATTATAATTATATCACTCCCAAATCCCTCAAACTTTCCCCATGTCCTCACTCTCTTCTTCTGAAGTTAATAGCCTCTTTTAAAATTATTATAGAAAAATGCATAAATATATAGATACAACCTGCTGAGTATGTTTAATGCTGCTTGTATGTATGTGATTTCAGGACTGACCACTTTTGTACTGGACAATCACTAGAGAGATCATCCCTGAGAGAGGCTAATTCTCTCTTAGTACTCATTAGCTGCCTATGGTTTCTGCATAGGCATGGGACCCTATGATATTTTCCCCTTCCCGTTGGCACGTCTACTCATACAATCATTGTTCATGTCCTGTATAGGCAGCCATACTGTTGAGGCATCATGGATAAGGTTTCCCTGTCATTTCTAGAAATTATAGTGGTTTAGGAAAGTGATGGTAACAGGTTCTGCTTTTAGATCCATAACTTCACTAACGCTGGGTAGTTGACTAAGTTTCTACTACCAGACATTATTTCCCTCCTATTGAGTAAGTCTTAAGTCAAATCAGACAGTTGTTGGTTATTACCAAGATATGAGGACCAAATTGCACCATTAGGGGTATCTTGCCATGTTGGCCCTTGTTACAGTTCACGGACATAAGAGCTGGGTGGGACCACTGCTTGCTTCCCAGGCTCGGCTGTTTATGTACTTAACGCTTTCTGGTACTGAAGGCTAGACTGAAGGAAGGAGGCTTTCAGATTATTCCAGCTCATCACTAGGATTTACAGTCAACCTCTGAAAGGCAATCGAGGACAAAGCAATAGCCTACGTTGTTTTAGAAGTCACTTGGACTACTCTGACCACCCCCTCAAATGGAGGTGTCTCAGGCCGGCCGGATACTGGAGTTTTTGTTAGGTAGTCTATGGCTCTTATGTGGAGCATTGTCAGCTCACGTGGCATACTTCATTTATGTATGAACATTTGTTGTGTATAATTTTATGTAAATACAAAACAATATGACTCCTTGAAGCTTTATGAATTATCCTTGGTGTTATTCATAATGAAAGAAAAATATATGACAGAAGACAGGCTATAATTCCACAGACATGTTATCTCTTTTCATAAAAAAAAGCTTTTTTTCTTAATTGATGTTTAAAATGTACAAATAGTTATCCCTATCTTTCCTTTATGCATTCTAGTTTAGCATATCTAAGCATAACTAGAATATTTCTTCTGAAGCATTCTAATTGTTTATTAATGTAGAGTAGAGTCTGGAGGACTGTTAAGATTTTAGTTTATAATTCTTCTTGAAGTTTGCATAAAAATGGTGAGTTTTTAAAATATTCATCACAATTTTTCCATGACCTGTATTCTTTATTCTTAAATAAAAGGGGAAGTCATTACAGGAAGGGATTTTAGAACTATCTTCTTAGTCTTTACAGCTTTCCCACTGTCATGTAACACACACACACCACCACCACCACCAGTCCCACCACCACCAACAACAACATCAACAAGAACAACAAGAAAACCCAATTACATCACTGTAAAAATTGAGTAAGCTTTTTCAAAGTAAGATCATATTTGTTTTTGTTTCACTGTCTCAGAATACCAGGGGCTAATGGTATAGACATGAGTAAAACTCTGGCCCTGCCACTCACGTGTTGAAGGAGGTAGGAGTAAACCAAGAGTTGCAAAGTTCATCATATGAGGCTCACCACAGTGTCGGTGTTTACACATCGCACATATGATATTTGCATATTACTCTTACAGATAAGGTGCCAGGAGAAGGTGTCGATGGGAAGTGACATTTCAGCTAAATCTAAAAGCATAAGAAAAACTTGGCTGAGCAGAGGTTAAGTTGGCAGAGAATGTTCTAGACAAATAGACTGCTGTGTTAATGAATGCTCTATGCTGTGCTCAGAAAATGGCAAGAATTGTACTGTGCCAGGGAGCAGGGTCTTTGCAGGTAGAAAATAAGAAGGAAGAGAGTACAAGGGCTAAGCAGATTGAGTTGAGGTTTTAGTGTAATTTATCCGTGTGGTAGGGATAATATTTTACAAATACTAATCCACTGCAGCATCTCTGTGAAAGCATTTTTGCTTACATTCCCTACTTCTAAGTCAAGCCATAACACCTATCAACTCCCGATGGTGGAAATACTACAAATACAATGGCTTTGGTTAGCTTTGAATCTCAAAAAAAAAAAAACCTCTTTTGGAAGAGACTATTTGAGAGAGCCGTGTTTTCTAAGAGATATAAAAGGATGTGCCGGATTCTTTGACCTCTCTCCTCAATACTTCAAAAGATTACCCTATATAGTTTTTGTGTGAAAGAGCTCATCTAAGCATGAAGCTTCAACTAAAAGAGTCTGTGCCTTTTTCATCTCTGTGGGCTGCAGGAGAAAGGAAAGAGGCAGGAGGCATGAGGAGGGCTGTGCCCTGAGAGCATCTTCTCTCCCAACCGACTCAAGCTCTGATGCAGTAGAAGAACTGGAGGGGTGGGGGAGTATGAACACTTGGAAAAGGAGGCCAAGGACATTGCCTGAAGAACCCCACTCATGTCTTCACTGCAATGAGCAACGTGGTATGTGATCAATGCAAACGCCACCAAGAACTATTGCTGTATGACTAGTTGGCATGAGATCAGTACAAATGTTATCAAGAACTAGTGACATACAACTAGTTTTTACTTTGTAGGAAAATAGTGGAAAAGATGAGTAGCAGAAAGGTAGTCCACATCTCAGTGTTCTGGAAGATCCTACCAATTGCATCAAATGTATCAAAACGGGTAGGAGTTAGGGAATCTCAGATGTTCTGAGTGCTTCCTAGGAAGAAACTGGCTGAGGAGGCCACAACACCAGCCAGTATAGCCTAGGTCACAGAGAGGGCATGATGTGGGAGGACTCTAAGGTCTAAAGTGAATGCCAAGACTTGAGCAGCCAGTGTCACCACATAACCACCAAAGCTGTGTGCTTGATGGCCACCATTGTGGGAGAATATCCACAGCAGGTTAGCCAATCAGCCAAGGCACTGGTGTGGAGCTAGAGAGATGAATGAGACTGGCAGAGACTTCAGAAGAGACTTTGTCATCAAGCCCAACGTGGTAGTCAGTGCATGAAGATATGAAGAAGGCTCTGAAGTGGAATAGAGGTACATCTAAGGAACACAGTGGGAGGAGTTGACAGCAAGGTGGACAGAGGCCAGAAGACATCGTACCCTGTAGGCCACAGTGACAAGTCTTATGTTTTATTCTGAGTACAGTTAGGTGTCAATGAAGTGGTGCATATGAAGAGATGGCACAACCTCATTTACACAAGAAGAGGATAGTTTTGGGTCTAAAGTGAACAGTGGCCCAGAAGGAACAAAATGGAAAACAGGTAGACAATGTGTAAGAAATAAAAAAAAAGGACATTTATAATAAAATAGTATAGAGTTTAGTATATCAATGCTTGAGTTATCACAATGCCTGGAACACATACTTGTGAATATGTATACTTCACCAGCCATAAATACAGGCATTTATTTTCTCTAACATTTTATTATATATGATGCAGTTATTTTTTCTAACTAACAGTTGGAAAAACCAGCATCTATATAAACTTCTGAATTCTTTTCCCTTGATCCAAACCATAGCTAAAAGCCACATGCTCTCCCTTCACTGAATAGAACACACATAATTCAGTGTAAAGCAGAAATAAAAAGTTTAGCATCTGATTATATTTTTAAAACACCTCAGAGTTAAAAGATCAGAGTTTAATAGAGCTCCCAAGCATCCTCCAAATACACGTATCTCTGTTGAGAAAATCCAAGTGCTGACCCCTCACTATCAGATAACCAACTGGGGGCTCTTCCCTGGGGAATACTAACTATTTCTCCCGCTCTCAGAATTCCTTAGTCACCTCCAGCTCAAGGGTCATCTCTGACATCATATACACACAAGTAGTATTATACAGACTGTGTAAGTTGTATTTTTATACTTATGAATACACACACACACCTTAACAATTAAAAAATAAAGTAAAATTTGAGAGAGATGGAGAAGATGCCTGGAAGGGGTTGGAGGGACAAAGTGGGGAAATGATCGTACTATATTTTAATTTCAAGAAATCTTTAGTTAAAAAAGAAAAAATATAAAATCTAAGTGATTAAGGTATTTTTGAGATTTTAAATAACTAGAGGTGGTGAGAGAGAGAGAGAGAGAGAGAGAGAGAACAGCTTAGCTTGCATCTGTCCCTTGTTGTAGTCTCATCTGTATGAGAACCAGATACCTGCATGTCTTGGTAGAACCCAGAGTTTATTGGGCCTCTCAAGAATAATTCATTTATTCTGACTGATGTCTAACCAGAAAACTGCAAAGCTATGGGCTGAAATACTCCAAGTGTTTTAAAAGTAATATACTGCATTCATGATTGAATAGATAAACATGTCACCTTTCTCTATTTTAATTATAATAGAGTTATATCTAGGAGCCTACTTTGTAAGATAGATGTGTTTTTTAAAATATACCTACCTTAGTGTTACCAAAAATGATGACTAGACAGGATTGGATTACTTTGATAATTGGGATCAGAAAAGGAGTGACAATAATGGATTCAGATCCGTGTGTGTGTGTGTGTGTGTGTGTGTGTGTGTGTGTGTGTTCAAACTCAAAATATTTAGGTAATGAGATCTCATTGTGAGGTTTTATTCCATTTCTCAGACCCAGGCACCTAGGAAACAAGGCTGATGCAATTCTCAGAAAAATCCACCAGGGAAAATAACACCTCCAAAACAAAGCAAATGAGTTGAGCCCAAGAACTTAAACCCAGTGCTAACTTTAAAACTAACGCTGGGCCATAACGATAAAATGATCTCACGATATCCATGTTAAGTCACTCTGTCTGGGCTCTGTAGTGATTACAAGAATCTATCCTTTATCCAGAATTTGACAGCAATCCTTATTTGTCTTTCTTGGTCCAACAGAGTGGTGTTGTTTTTCTGTTAGCATTTGGGTCAATAAAGTAATAAAAAAGAAAGAGTCCTTAGAAGTTATATTGGAAACCTCCTACTTTGGCTGTTCCCACCTAAAAAATCTTAACACGAGATTAATGTTCACAATAAATCCCACAGGATTTGAGAAGAAGTTTGTGGGTTGAATAGTAATGTTCTTCTGAGACACAGTCACATTTTTGCTCCTGCCTTTTAAAAGAGCAAAAACTGTACAAGGTAGAGAAAATTCAAGTAAAAACCTTTCATTAAACTGTGTTCTTGAACATCCACCAAAACATTACGACGAAGTGATCGTTCGCTAGTTATCATGAAAATGGGTTTTAATTTGAAGTAGCTTTCTAGAAGCACAAGGAGTGCTCAGTCTAACTTTAATCTCTAGTTTAAAATGTTAATATATGATAATGAATCCACTTTCTGAATGACTAACAGTAAGTAATCACTCTGCTATTTGTCCCTTTGAAGGCATCTGATAAAAATTTTGTTCTGTGAGTTTGGCAAGAGCTAAAAATCTTGGAAGACTTTCTGTATTTACAATTTGTATGCATAATTTAGTACATATATACTGTCTTCTTACATGGACAAGGAAAGCAACTGCACCGAACTAAGGAAGTGTGGAGGCCTTACTAGAACATGGAGAACTGTATAGGTCATTTACTAGGAAACCTGTATAAAACTGACTTCTAAAGTACAGACGCAGTCGTGCTAAAAAGAAAAGAAAAACACCCCTGGAGTCTGTTCATTTCTCACTGACCGGGAGCTTTAGAGATCTGATTAGATTGGATCCGCAGAGAGCCCCTGGGGTCCTCCTCGTTCTAACCTGTGCTACCAGACTGTTTTATACATGGGTGCTGAGGAATCTGAACTCTGATATTTTTGCTTGTGTGTACTGTAGCAACTGAGTCATCTGTTCAGCCCCTACAACCTATTTCTTTTACCTCCATTTTGGTATACGTTTGCAATCATTCCTTCCCTTCCTCTCTCCTTTCTTAGCCATTATAATCATTACTAGACATCCAGATCAACTCTTCTCAACACCCACAAATGAAAGGGAATATATATATATATATATATATATATATATATATATATATACTGGTTGCCATTCTGTCTGATGTATTTCACTAAATACAATGACCCTCCAGCATCATTCATTTTGCTCCATAAGTTATCATTCTTTTCTATAGGTGAATAATATTTCACTGTGTATAAATGCCCCATTTTCTTTCATTTTATTTCTACATTTCTATTCATTCATTACTGACTATCTAGGTTTATTCTGTATATAATGCTAGATCATAGGCTGCTGTAGTACTTGGTGAATCTGTACACAGACTACCAGAAAAGCCATATATACTGCATATATATATATATATATATATATATATCACAGATAATCATATATAATTATTTATAATGACATTCGCCACTTTGGCCTGTTCTAGTAGATAAACATTTCTATATCCTTTGATCCCTCAAGGTCCCTAATCTCCAGGAATTATAAAGACGTTTAGTCACACATAATATGGGAATTAAGGATTTGTCTTAGTTTGGGTTACTGTTGTTATGGTGAAACACCATAACCAGAAGTACGTTGGAGAGGAAAGGCTTTATTTGGCTTATGCTCCATATCCACAGTCCACCAATGAAGGAAGTTAGGATAGAAACCTAAAGCAGGGCAGGGACCTGGTGGCAGAGCTGATGCAGAAGCCATGGAGGGGTGCTTCTTCCTGACTTGCTCCCCATGGCTTGCTCAACTTCTTCCTTAGAGAACCCAGGACTGCCTGCCCAGACGTGGCCCCATCTACAGTGAACTGGGTTCTTCCACATCAATCACTAATTAAGAAAATTCTCTATGGGCTCGCCTGCAGCCCGATTCTATAGAGGCGTTTTATGATTTGGGCTTCCCTCCTCTCTGATGACTCTAGCCCATGTTGAGTTGACATAAAATTTGTCAGCACAGAATTTAAATGAAAGGAAGAGTTCTGTTCTCATGAACCTGTAGTGAGAATATCCTGGATTAGCTAGGTGAGTGCAGCCTATAACGGGTGCTCATGAATGGAAGAGGGAGCCCAGAGGATAAGAGGAGAACTTGATGATGCTCTGCTGGTGGTTTTGTGGATGGAGGAGGAAGTTACTAGAAATGTAATCCAGGAAGCTTCTAAAGTATGAAAAGGCAAGGAATTCTTCAGAAGAAAGAGCCACTATTGCCTGCATCCTGATTTTAACCCAGAATCTTAGAGTTTTACTGCTGTAAACAGACACCAGGACCAAGGCAATTCTTAAAAGGACAACATTTAATTGATGCTGGCTTACAGGTTCAGAGGTTCAGTTTATAATCATCCAAGCAAGAACATGGCAGCATCCAGGCAGGCATGGTGCAAGAGGAGCTGAGAGTTCTACATCTTCATCTGAAGGCTACTATGAGGAGATTCACTTCCAGGCAGCTAGGATGAGGGTCTTAGAGCCCTCGCCCACAGTGACACACCTACTCCAGTAAGGCCACACCTCTTAACAGTGCCAGTCTCTGGGTCAAGTATATATAAACCATCACAACCAGGATATCTGTTTGGGACTGCTGATCCTCAGAAACACTTGAGATAACAAAATAAGCAACAGAAAAGGAACCAAGACGTGAGGCAAGTACTGTCGAGTCCAACATGGCCGAGAACCCAAAGGCCTGGGTTATCTTGTACAAATTTTGCAAGTAATTTCAAGCTGTGAGTTCAAGAGTGTGGTGGCCATATCATGTCCAGAGGACAGCATTCACACACCATCCCTCCTCCCGCTTATACGTTCTTTCCTTCCCCTCTTACAAGATGTTTCCTCACCCTTGAAAGTATCCCTTTAGGGACGCGCTTTCAAAAGTCACTTACTGTCTGCACTTTGACCAGTTGGGAATCTCCAGAGTGATTGCTGCCTGCCACAGAGAGAAGCTTCTTTGCCCAAAGCAGACGGAAGCACGGACATTAAACAGAAACCTTTAACAACACAGCATGCTTGCACAGCAAAACAGCAGCAGTCGCTTGCCCAGCAACACCTCTGACTGCCCCAGCCATAAGATTTGGGGTGGGGTGGGGTGGGGGGGTTACAGTATAAGACATGAATTCCTTCCTATGGAGCAGACCTCAAATTCAAATAGAAAGTGGTTGGCTGTCCCTACAACCATCATGCCACTGTTACACGTGTCACCTAGCAGGTCAAGAGCATAGTGTACAGAGTTAATGACATCTCCCCAGCACTGTGCATAGAACCTCCCAGCAGTACAAAGCCATGCTAGCATCTGTTTTTCATTTCAGTTCCTGCTTGATATCTCTATGCCCTGGATGCCATTATTTTTAAACAAATACATACTTTTCTTTCTATGTGAGGGTTAGACAGACTAACTTTTCATCTCAGGAAAATTGTAGCCTAAGCAGATTCTTTCTAAATGTGCTTTCTCGTCTAACCTTTCTGGAGCAGGAAGAATGTTAATATTAGACTTGAAAAGAGGTTTGAGGCATTTGTAGTCAAAACGACACTGAAAGTGTTGACTTTCATATCCCCATGCAGTACCAAAAATGTATCAGCAGTAGATAAAACATGAAGAGAGGAAGCCAAAAAGATATAGTCAGTCTAAAATGTAAGATAAATATCCATGAATAAAAAGCTGAAGTTCCACAAGTTCCCATGGACAATAAATGGTTGGAATTTAGCTTCTGAAGGTTGACAAGGACAGAAACTAACCTGGAAACATGGAGAGCGAAAGCCATACTTGCTGTTCAAAGATGGTGTGTCAGGTAGAACTGAACTCTTATTTTAAAAATAACAATTAAAAAAAAAGCCAATGTTGTATCTGCTACTCTGCTATTCATGTGAAAGAATGAAAGGTTTAGGTGGAAAGAAACATAATTTATGGGTCCCTGTCCGTGAAGTGAGCAAGCCACCAACAGTATTGCCAAGTCAGCATGTAGCAAGGATGCTAAATTAATGTGATAAAAAAACCTTAAGGTTTGTTCTTGAAGCCAAGAAATCTGGGCAGAGATAACCAGGAGATGACAGATAAGCAAGGATGGGCACAGACAGGAAAATGTCAGCACAACGCTGAAACACAGGGTAGCACAGATGCCAGAATCCTGGGGGATCCCCCTTGAGGAATTCCACTCAGATAAAGCCAGATATTCAACTAAGCAGCAGAATTTTAGAGCAAAATGGTGAGTTTATTAAGTAGAAAAAAGAAAATAGTACAGATTTTATATTTAAGCACAGGATTGGTGGGGGTCGGGAGAAGACACTGAGACACCTGGACTCTGTAAAAGCTGATTTTTTTTTTGAAAAAGAGAATAAATGTTGTCAACTCACCAATTAATTTACCCATGAGTGCTTTGAAATGCTATCTTCTGAATATGACATGGCTGTTACAGTCATGAACACACATGTCTGACTACAGAAGACTTGCACACAAAAACAGACATGCGCTTAGGGGAGAAACCATTGAGGAAAGGAGACACAGAAATGGAGAGGAGGCGAAAGAGGGTAATTAGGAGTAGTGAATTCAATCTTGATGGTATATATGCATGAAAACAATCTCAATGTGCTAGCTAGTTTTATGTCAACATGGAACAAGCTAGAGTTATCTGAAAAGAGGGAACCTCAATGAAGAAAATGCCTGTAAAAGATCTGGTAGTAGGACATTTTCTTAGTGATGGATGGGGGTCAATCACTAATTAGTCATGACCAATCACTAATTTACTGATTGTAGGTGGTGATACCCTGGGCTGGTGACCCTGGGTTCTATAAGAAAACTAGCTGAGCAAGCCATCAGGAGCAAGCCAGTAAGCAGCCCTCCTCCATGGCCTCTACAGTAGCTTCTGCCATTTGAGTTCTAGGCCTGACTTCCATCAATGATAGACCATGATGTGGAAATGTGAGACAATTAAACCTTTTCCTCCCCTTAGAGAGAATCTCAAATGTACTGTGCGGAAGCATCAACAGTCAATAAAAATCTGATGGCCAATGATCTGAGGCAGGATTAGAAGATGGAACATCCAGGAGAGAGAGAGAGAGAGAGAGAGAGAGAGAGAGAGAGAGAGAGAGAGAGAGAGAGAGAGAGAGAGAAGGGTTCACCACCCAGACTCTGTGTGAAACTGAGGAGAGTTAATGAATCATGTGGTACACATAGAATAAATGGGTCTTATTAGTTAGAGCTAGTCAGGGAACAAGCCCAAACTTAAGGCCTAGGCATATATTCATACCCAAATAGACTCTGAGTTGTTATTTGGAAACTGGGGCACGGGTAGAAAGAAAAGGCCACAGTTATACCACCCCAACTTGCTTTTGGACATGGTCTTCCATCACAGCAATAGTAACCTACCTGACACACCCATCATTGTGGGGACAGCATAGTGTCGTCACACAAACGTGAATGGGATAGTCCACCATTCAGCCAGGCTAGGTCACTTGCTCCTAGGCTGCCAACCTGTACAATGTGTTATTGTGCTCAATAATATAGTCGGGTATAGCATAAATATACCATGTAAACATATGTAGTATTTATATATCTGAACATATCTACACAAAACTGTTGAAGGAAAATATGGGGTGAAGGATTTGGTTTTGTTTTTTTTTTTAAGTAAATCTGTCATGAGGGTCCAGAACCTGAAACCCACTGCTCATCTTATTACCAAAAGAAAACAAGGAGGCAGGGACTGGCAAAGGGAAATGTGCACATTTACAGTTTAATCAGAACCAGGGAGAGAGACGTTCTTAGTCTCTCTCTGTCTTTCCTATAGAAAAGATAGAACAAAAGCCAAAGACATGCATATGTGGGTTGAGCTGTGAGATAGGGAAGTCTCCTGGGAGATTATTGCTGACCCCTCTAGGATCAGGACTTCCTCTCATTCTCTCCCCAAATTGGGATACCTTGGGGAAACAATCCTGTGGCCACATTTGCAGGGTCCTGTCCTCTGGGGCACATCCATTTGCATGAGTTGAGCTTGCAGGACTAGAAGCCCCTCTGGGAGAGTCGGGGAGTGGGTGGTGAGAGTGAACAGCAAGGCTGGGATGCTGCTGAGCATCACTATAGACTACATGACTGCCATGCCTTCAGCCCTTGCACCCTGAATTGATGTTTAAAAAAAAAAAATGTCCACAGCAATACATTAAACTTAACTTACTCTAAAACTTCTAATCCATTTATTCTTTTGTACATAACAAGTGCATAACTACAAAAGTATTACTCCTTTTAGTTTATATAATTAAGAAACATGTTTTAGTTATCCTTTAGCTGATTTTTTAAAATTTTTATTTACTTATTTATTTATATCCCAAACACTGCCTCTTTCCCTGTGCCTCCCCCCCCCCCGCCCCTCACACAGTCTCTCACCCATACCCCCACACCTTCACCTCTGAGAGAGTGCCCCACCCACATAGCCCCCTACCCTGGAGCATCAAGTCTCTGCAGGCTTGGGTACATCCTTTCTCACTGAGGTCAAGCAAAGCAGCCCTCTGCTACATATGTGATGGAGGGCCTTGGTCCAATCTGTATATGTTCTTTGGTTTGTGGCTCAGTCTCTGAGAGCTTCCAGGGGTTCAGATTAGTTGACATTGTCTGTCTTTCTGTGGGGCTCCTGTTCCCTTCAGGGCCTTCAATCCTTCCCCCAGCTCTTCCATAAGGATCCCTGACCTCCAGCCAATGTTTGGCTGTGGGTGTCAGCAACTGTTTCAGTCAGCCGCTGGGGAGAGCCTCTCTGAAGACAGTTCCGCTAAAGTTAAAAAATAAGACGCAGCACACACCTTAGCCTAAGCTCACGTGAGATCAGTATCAATCAGCGTCACTGTCTTACCCCTCCATGTCGCGCCCCACAGGAAGTTCCCTGGGCAACTACATACATGGAGCTGTCTTCTAGGGCAGCAGCATCTTCTGGACCCTTCCCGAGGGACCAGCCTGAGCTCTTCCCAAGCCTAACTCTCTCCAGAGTAACGGTTTGCTTGCTGTGTTCTCCTTCTCATGATGGGTTTGCTTATGAGTGGATTGTGCTCCAAGGATACCCAGTCCCTGTTAGTGCAGACTTTTGCTTGCTTCAGTCAGTGTTTCCAGACTCTTCAGAACTCGGTTAGGGGACTGGAGAAGTTTCTTCTGATTTTTTTTTTTTTTTTTTTTTTTTTCTGAGACAGGGTTTCTCTGCGTAGCCCTGGCTGTCCTGGAGATCACTCTGTAGACCCAGCTGGCCTCAAACTCAGAAATTCGCCTGCCTCTGCCTCTGCCTTCCAAGAGCTGGGATTAAAGGCATGCACCACCACTGCCCGTCCTGAATTCTTTCTGTATATTTCCCAAAAAGTTTGTCTTCTCTTGATGGTTATTTTTATTTTATCTTGGCTTTTTGCCAGCTATACATTCACCAGGCAAGAAGAAAGTGTCAACACCATTATATTCTCACAGGATCACCTTGTACATGTGATGTGATCCATTGCTGACAAAATACTAGGATATGGATCATGGCTATGCAATATAAATTTATAGAAATAGAGATATATGAACATTCTATACGCTGCGTTTCTTTAAATAGATCAAGGAATATTTCTGTCTCCACAGCATTCCAGGGCAAGCAGATTTATTTGTTCCATGAGGTTATCCAAGAATGGTTGTTCTGGTTCCCTCTCCAGCCAGTCAAGACAGGAAGAATTCCAGCGCAAGCATATTTTAAGAGGTTACATCATTTCAACTTAATGCAATTGTCCCAGATTTAGTCATGCCTTGCTGCATAGGAGGCTGAGAAATGTGACTAATTCATGTGACCGCACGCTCAGGCAGAATGAACTGGAGGCACAGTAAGGTTCTGGGATCCCACTGGCTACCTCCGTGTTGCTAAAATGTTTTCCTTTGGGGAGAGATTTAGACAATGTCTACCCTTCCTCCTAAGGTCTCAGTGACAAACTGAGGTACAATTTCATCAAAATCCACTGCATCACAGTCCATGTGCGGGGAACCAATGAGTTTATCAGGCTTATGTGCAGAATGAGTGATGGGTGGGGTGGTGAGTGACCCTAAATTAGCCGCTCTGGAAAGCCTTCATCCTGCAGAGAGAGTGGCATTCTGGTGGTTGTGTCGATGGTACCCACTTCCTCTCATCTTTTCCAATCTGTATGCTCTAGCTCCTCACAGATACCCAGAGGCCATGGACAATTAGGGTAAACTGCATATTACTGGATGGGAAGGTTGGTTGGATACTCTAGTGAGGATCCTCTGTCATTCCCCATCCTCTCCTTCCAAGAGGGAATGTTAACAGTCAACAAGCCCAACTGTGAAGGTCTTTGGCCAGCAGACTCCCAAGGACTCCTGAAGATGGTAGCAGTTTGGCCCACAGGATAGTCCAGTACCACACTCTGACACAAAAGTAAAAGGGTAACTGAATAATAATATGCAAAAGACTTAAGTAAATAAATTAAAAATGTTTACAGGATTGGTGGCTATAGTTGCCATACAATACATTGGTCTTCTAGATTCACTGTTACCAGATACATTGTAACAATTCAACAAATCAGACATTGTACTTTCCAAGTAATGGCCTATACTTACTTAAAACATTGTAATACCAACACTTGCTTAATTCTAGCTCCTGAATGAGCAGAGTGAGCTCTGGAAGTTTGCTTTTACAGCGAACTGAAAAAGTTGAATCAACACAAAAAGCCACCACCTAGTCTGTCCTTGGCTTTATGTCCTTTGTGAGATTCCGTTGTTTAAAATGTCTGAATGCAAAGAGGCCTAGACTAGGAGGAGAGGGCTGCTTAGATATTCACCACCCTGACACAACCTAGGAGAATCGGGAAAAGGGCCATCAGATTTGGCTATATGCAAGTCTGTTGAACATTTTTTTATTGATTGATGACTAATGTGATAGGGCCCAGCGTAGTGTGGGCTATCCCAGCCCTGGAGAGGTTATAGAAAAAGGCAGACTGAGCAAGCCATGCGGAGTGAGCCAGGAAGCAGCCTGGCTCCAGGGCCTCTGTTTCAGTTCTTGGCTCCAGGGCCCTGCCTTGAGTTCCTGCCTTGATTTACCTAGATGATGACTGAGCAAAAATAAATCCTTTCTCTCCAAGTTGCTTTTGCTCATCGTGTTTTTTTTTCCAGCAACAGAAACCAAACTGAAGCAAAGAGCTTAGAAAATATATCCAGTAGTGCGACTTAGTGACAGAAAGGAAAAAAAAAAAAAAAAAAAAAAAAGACCTCAGTCAAACACATGCATCATTTTCTCTGCCTGGATCCAATTCACAAAGGTTGATTAAAATGCAAGATTTATATAGTTTGATCATCAGCACTGTTTTAGGCAAGGAATCGATAAGCTGGGGAAAAATTACATCTGCTTCTCTTCCTCTATTGTAATCAGTGAAAATATAAGCTTTTCAAGCATCTGTGAATTTTAATCATGAAAGTACTTATTTACATTTAGAAGATGGGTAGAAGATGGATTTTAAGACACCAACAGAAGCTGTGTTAAGAGCTGTTATGCAAGGAATTGTCACAAAGTATTGAAATCTTCATAAACAAACATATTACTGCAGATCGTGTGTTTGTGTATTTTAAATGAACAGTGGGGAGGGAGGCTACTCTAGCGTCTGTATTTTCCATGGCTCTATTGATTTCCCAGTTTCTTCATTTTTTTGTAGGGATATGCATTTTCTGCTTCAATGATAAACTCCACATACATCATTACAGTTCTATGATCCTGGGGCCATTCTGTGGTGAAGCTCTAATATGAGGTTCTGGATCCAATCTTGAGAACTGTGAGGGGGCAGGGATTCTGGGCTCACATTGGTTCAATCCTTTCCATCACTGAAATAGAAACCAAAAATGTATGTGAAAGAGAGAGAGAGAGAGAGAGAGAGAGAGAGAGAGAGAGAGAGAGAGAGAGAGAGAACTCTTAGTTCAGTGAAAGTAAATTTTTAAAGAAATGATGAAAATATTAATTCATCTATAATTCTTTCATCTGGATTGGATAATTACTGATAGCTTAAATATAGTGGATGAGCTGGTGTCAGGTCTATGAAACACGTTCTTAATTCTGCATCTGTATTGCTTAGACTGGTGCTGCTCCAAGTGTCTTCTGGGGGAAACTAATCCAGAAACTGTTAGTGGTCTGTGGCTAAGGAAACACTTTCTACATTATGACAAAAATCTTACACATGTTGAATCTAAAAACCACTTTTTATTCTTTTTCCTGGTGCTTCATCCTTATTACATATGTCTAAAATTACTTGAAAATATTAAAACCTGGTTCTCCCCATAACCAATAAAATCCAAAAGCCATGAATGTAAACCCTTACAATGAGAGTGATTGATTTACTGTAACTAGAAAGGTGATGCTATTTATTTAGCGTGTAATATTTTGAGAAGCTTTTAATTCAAGTGGGGCAAGGATCATTATCCCCATGCTCTGGATGAGGAAACTGAGACCTGGATAAGAGAGTAAGCGAGCCAACGCCACACAACGAGATGGGCGAGGTGTAAGTAGAGCAACAATCTTCCAAGGCTACACTGGTGTTCTTTCCACAGCTTCCTGCACAGGAGTGAAATACTTGCTGGTCTGCTACAAAAGCTGAAAGCGTGATTGTATCGCTCATCTCTGAAATGAAGTTATTCCTGCTTTTCATTTCAATTGAAGCTGAGTGTTCCCGAGAATACAGAGAAACAAAGGGATAGTTCAGACCTGACCTTCATCTTTTACGCAAGAGCCTTCAATCTCAACTAACCTTAGACTGTTGCTTTCCTTGTCTCCACAGGCTGGGAATGGGGTAGTGAAATGTTATTATTTTTTGATAGGTTATTTAAAAGTGAAAGAGGAGGTGGAAGGCATACACCAAGTTCTAATTCAGTAAGTATGTTCTAGCTCATACTGTCCAATAAGCTATTAGATCTAGGTGACTATTTAAATTTATTTTAATTTACATTTTCAGTTAGTTATTGCTTGCATCTTTGTATGAATGCCACAGCATGGTGCATGTGGAAATCTAAATCTCACCACTATGTGGATGCCAGGAATTGAACCTGGGTCATCAGGCTTGACAGCTAGTGCCTGTATCCATTGAGCTACCTCTTCTGTCCTTCAGGTGTAGCTCAACTTAGCCTTGAACGCATGATCCTCCTGTCTCTGTCTCTTCAGTATCTTCTACCATCGTGGGCCAGCTCCACCAACTCAATTTAAATTAAAAGTTTAATTCTTCAGTTTCATTGGTCACCATCCAAATTCTCAATTATCACAATTATAAAACATTTCTACAATTGGAGGAAATTTAGCGGATAGGACTATTATAGTTTGCTTTTGTTTTTCTTTATCTCCAGAAAGACTCCTAACTTTGAAGGTTTAAAAGTAAAAAAAAAAAAAAAAAATTAAAATTATGAATATTTTCTACAAAAAAATCTTAGGTATGTAATTGAATGATTATCTTGAAGACAAAACAATTTCAGATATAACACCTGGTCCACTAAGGAATCAGAGAGTAACATATCTTAAATGTAATAGAGGTAGAAAGGCATTGTAAGAAAGGTCAAAATACAATTTTGACAGAAATTGAACATGAAGGTAAAATTTATAAATAATAAATTTCATCCTTGTAATTTAAAAAGAGGAAAGAAAAGAAGGTAAAGAGAACAAATGAAAAGAATTTTAAAAATAAATTTAAAAAGTCAGCCTTTGTCACTCTGAGGGCTTATAGCAAGCCAGCATAGCAAATCAGAAAATTGTTCCCAGGAACACAGGCAGGGCACTGCTGGAATTGTGGCAAGCTTGCCTTACCATCTTATAATAGAAATTAGAAATTCAGAATAGAAAGTATAAAATTATAGAGAGAGAATGAGTCTTTTATAGCAAGCAAATCAACCGTGACTTAACGTCCAGGAAGTGCAATGTGTTTTTAAAGCATCTCTGAAGACATATGGCTTGCATCCTAAGCCCCATTTCCCAGCCAGCTGCCATGCTCAAATCCCACTGAGCATTTCAGGCAAAAGCTCTCTTGACTGTGTGCTGGTTTCTTTCTCACTCTCATAAAATACATTTAAGCTGCACAGAAGCCTCAAGGACTCTTTACGGCCCCTTATCATGAGGCCACATCAAAGGTGGACCATCACTTCTTCATAGCCTTCCAAAACAAACAATGCCTAAAAACCCATCCAGCCTCCATTTCCTTATCCCAGTGACAGAAAAAAAGTCACAAATGGGGTGCTAAGGGGGTAGAAAGGCAGAAGAGAGCTGAAGAACATGGCTCCAATCCAGTATGCCATTTATATCCCTGACCTCTTGCAGGCTCCTTTCCTTCCAGGGCAGAGGAGGAGAAAAGAAAAGGGGATTTGGGGTGGGGTTTTTTATTTTTTTATTTTTATTTTTTTGTCATTAGGAAAGACAGACAAAATACATCCAATTCCAAAACATCTCTGGAGTCAAGTGTGATAACCATAGATGATCTATATTTTTAGAAGAGTTTGTGAGCGGCTTATCTGAATCTTGCCAGCAGGAAGGAGTCTGTTGGAATTCTAAAGATAGGTGGCAAGCTGGCAGATGTGATTCCAAGCGTTCAGGAGACACTGCAGGAAGCAGAGAGGTGGGGACAGAGGGGAAAGAGCCCTGGCTCCAGAGACAGGCAGGCAAGAAATCCTTTGGAGCCTGGGTAACACACAGGCTCTAGTGAGGGATGCCCGTCATTTAATCAGATACATCACATTATCTGCAGCTCATCTAAAGAGAAAGATATCTATGTTGTTGGAAAACAGAGAGAATAAAGATAAATAAAATGGACTTTGGGAAAATTCCAAGTTACCCGTGTTGGGATCCGAAGGAAAGATTACCAAAGTCTCAAGTAACCAACTCTTATTAAAATAATAGTTTTGCATACCCATTGACAAATGGCTACAAGGATGAGAAGGGAAAGTTAAAGAGTCATGTTGGCTACAGCCTAGCATCTATGGACAACTGACTCCCTACGGTCTGAGCACCGAGCCTGCTCATGGCTATCTGGTCTATCACATGGTGTGCGTGGGGCATGAGGCTGTGGAAAAATAAGCACTCCTATTTTTTTTTTCTGAAATCGGTTGTGCCGGCTACTCTTATATCAACTTGACACAAGCTTCTGAGAGAAGGGAGCCTCCATTGAGGAGATGCCCCCGTAAGATCTGGTGTTTTCTTAATCAGGGATTGATGTGGGAAGGTCCAGCCAATGTGGGTGGTGTCATTTCTGGGCTGGTGGTCCTAGGTTCTTAAAAAAGCAGGCTGAACACGTCATGGGGAGCAAGCCAGTAAGCGGCCTCCCTCCATAGACTCTGCATCAGCTCCTGCCTTCGGGTTCCTGCCCTGTTTGAGTTCTTGGCCTGACTTCCTTCGATGATGAACAGCAATGTGGGATGTAATGCAAATAGACCCTTTCCTCGGCACGTTGCTTTGGTCTTAACATGTCATTGCAGCAAAGGAAACTCTAACTAGACATGCTTACTATCCATCCCACACCAGCCCCATGTATATTAACCACCAAGAAGATATATCAGCCCCACTTATATTAACCTCCAGGAAAGATGATAGGACAACATTACAAATACGAAGACAAAGTTAGAGAGAACGAAATGAAGAGTGATCCTTCATGAAAAACTCCAACTTCAGGTTTAGCGTTAGACCCTTGAGAACACAGAAAACAATGGACTCTGCCTTTTGATTTGGACAGTTTTCTATTACAAATTACCAGGAAAAATTTACCTTCAAGGGGGAAAGGTCCTTTTTAAAGGCTCACAGCTTGAGATGTTTCAGTTCACGATTGCTCCGTTGCTGTAGGTCCATGATGGATCCAGTACATCACAGAGGGTAATATGTGATGGAAGAAGCTTGTTCATGGCATGATAGATGAGAGCAAAAGTAGAGGGAAAAGAAGGAGCTGTGATTCTCAAATCTCCTTACCAAGGGTACAGCCTAAGTGACATAACTTCCTTCCATTAAACTCCATCTCCAAAAGGTTTTACACCTTCCTATGGTGCCAAAGACTGGGGCAAAGCCTTAATGTAGTGGTGTGAATGCTTGGCCATAGGGAGTGGCATTTTTAGGAAGTGTGGTCTTCTTGCAGGAGATGTGGTTTTGTTAGAGGAAGTATGTTAATGCATAGGTGGGCTTTGAGGCCTCTTATGGTTAGGCTCTGCACTGTGCAGAAGAGACATGCCTCCTGGCTGCTTACAGGAGATAGACTCACCCTGCCTGCCTTCAGATCAAGATGTAGAACTCTAGGCTCCTCCAGCACCATGTCTGCCTGCATGCTGCCATGCTTCCTGCCATGATGACAGTGGACTGAATCTCTGAAACTATAAGCCAGCCCCAATTAAATGTTTTCTTTTATAAGAGTTGCCTTGGTCATGGTGTCTCTTCACAGCAATAGAAATCCTAACTAGAACTCCTTCAAAACATGGTGTCTTTAAGAGACATTCAAGATCCCAGCTACATTTCATAGAAAAAGACAAACCAAGACAGCCATAGTCTTTTGGTCTTCTTCCATTTGTGGCCTTGGGTTTTGGAGCATAGGAATTTCAGGATTGGGGAGCAATTTTAAACCTTCTGTTCTGAAGAATACTATTTCCTTTTTTCCTTTTCTTTTCTTCTTTCTTTTTTCCTTCCTCTCTTTCTTCTTTCTTCTTTCTTCCTTCTTTCCTTCCTTCCTTCCTTTCTTTCTTTCTTTTGTCTTTTTTGGCATGGGTTGGTGGTAGGGGCTCTCTGTGTAGGGCTAGGGAACATGCTTGGGACTTTATCATGCTAGGCAAGTACTCTACCAACTGAATTTACATCCTTAGCCCAAGAACGCTTTTTCTTAAAGATATAAGGAGAGAAAACAGGGTTCTAATGGTTCTGGATTGATTCTAGAGTTAAACCAAATAAGGAAAGGGTACCTGCCCACATCTTTCTAAATTCTCATAGCAGGTACTTGCTGAATGTTTGGCAGTTTGGCTTTTGACACCTTTTCTGGATTTGGGTGATCTGTCCTCTGAATCTTGATGGGAAACAAAATGTTCCTTTCCAATCCAAAGTTGTACGCTCTCTTTTGTCAGTCTTGCCCTCCCCATCCCTCCCTCTGTCCTGCCCTCCTTCTATTTACCACCTGAGTATTTCTATCTTGACCTCTCTTAGATTTTTTTTTTTTTTTGAGAAGTGGTCTTTCTGTGTAGCACTGGCTGTCCTGGAACTTGGTAGACCAAACTCTGGCCTTGAACTCACAGGATCTACATGATTCTGCCTCCTGAGTGCTGAGATTAAAGATGGCTATCTGTGTATCTCTATGTTTAATTCTCTTGTTCTTCTAGAGACTCTGATATCCCATATCCTTTATGGTACTCATTTGGTAATATGCTTAGCAAAGCCAACTTCTATTGTTTGTAACCAAGGATCTCAGTCTACTAGGAAAGTAGCTCATACAACATGCCTACCCTATTAAGAAACAAATGCTCTGCTCTGGTGCTGAGTTATTGGCGATCACATCATATAGTACAGAGGGGAAAGAGTGAAGAAGTGTGTCTACATATACTGGAACCCCTGCCTTTCTGAGCTCACCTGCAAAATCTAACTGCCCGGTTCTCCGGATTAACCTTTCTGCTGGGTTTGAGGCTTTGCACTGCTTTCTTGGTGATGGCCAGTTTTAACTTTCATTTTGAGTGAATTGAGAAATGTCTGGGGATAAATAAAGTACACCTAGGCAGGTATCTGTTGTGGCATTTCCAAAGTCAGTTAGACTATGGGAATTGTGACCCAGCAAATGGGTTAGCTTGGGGGTTTCATTAGATGGTGACCTAACTAAGAAATAGTGGAACAGAAAGTGATCCGCCTAGGAGGAAGTAGGACCCTGAGGAGAGTGTTCTTCCTTGGTGGCTCTATCTTCTCTGGCCCGTGCCTACCTGTTCCTTTTCTCTACTTTCTATCTTTTGTGATGGTAAAGGCTGCTCTATGTCCTGGCCACCATGAAGAACTGATCCCAGGAGCCAAATACATCCTTTCTCTCTTAAGTTGTTGGCTCAGATATTTTGGTCTCAGTAATGCAGAGACTTCCTTCCATGGAGATCTCTACTCTCCTTTGACCTCTAGGAGGTTAAGGACAAAACAGAATCACTGTTGTATTCTCAGAGCATCTCATGCTACATGACATGTGTAACTCAATAAGATTTCAGTGAACAAATGAATGAGAGCATATTGCATGTTTACCAGCCAAGGAATAAAGCACGCAGGAAACATTGGTCAGGAAAAAAAATCATAGTAATCCATTTAATGAAGCCTGATTTAATTATAGTGATTAATAATATGCAAGCAAATTATATTGGTTAAGCCATGCATCTTAACTTAAACAGATCATCAGTGACCTTGGTCTCTGGGGTGGTTTGAATAGGGCATGCTCCCCAAAGATGTGTCCTTGTTGGCGTAGGTGTGGCCTTGTTAGAGGAAGTGCATCACTGTGGAGGTGGTCTTTGAGGCTGCCTATGCTCAAGCTGTGCCCAGTGTGAATGACAGTCTCCTCCTACCTGCCTTTGGATCAAGATATAGAACTCTCAGCTCCTTCAGCACCATGTCTGCTTACACAGTGCCATGCTTCCTGTCACGATGATAATGGACTAAACTTATGAAACTGTAAGCCAGCTCCAGTAATATGTCCTCCTTTATAAAGGTTGCCTTGGTCCTGGTGTCTCTTTCCAGCAATAAAATCCTAACTAAGACTGTCTGTTTGTTACTCT
Organism: Mus caroli; assembly: GCF_978045245.1. NCBI lineage: Eukaryota > Metazoa > Chordata > Mammalia > Rodentia > Muridae > Mus > Mus caroli. The sequence continues at coordinate 20,888,034 of NW_028227258.1, forward strand.
GTTGATTAATCCATTAAAATCAAGACTGCAAAGGAGAACAAGGGGGCCACAATTCATCTGGCTGCCAGAGACTAAGGAACTTCAAAAATCCTGTGGCTACACAGCTATGTATACATATTTTTACCTCAAAAAACTCAAAAGTCAAAAGGTTAACAATTCCATCATTCTTTCTTTGGAGTTCAAAGGACACTGGGTTGATTTTAATCTCCTAGAAAGCAAAATCTAAAATTACAAAAGTAGTTTTTCCTAGACAAATATCCCCAAGCCCTGTTAATTTATAATTAAATAATAATTGCATCAGAACTGAAGAGATGGCTCAGCATTTAAAAGCACTGGCTGCTCTTCCAAAGAACTGGGCTTCAATTCACAGCACTCACATGGCAGCTCATGACTGTCTGTGACTCTAATTCTAGGGGAACCCAATCTCCCTTTCGGCCTCCTCAGGCACTGCACATAGGGCATAGACATACATGTGGAGAAACATTCCTACATCTAAAACAAGACATAAAAAAAACTTTTAAAAAAGCTCATATAAAGATCAAACTTGTCCCAACGTAACCAATATGAATCTCATGGGCATCAATTTATCAGAAATGGATGTTCAAGAACTTTAGCCAGTGAACTAAAAACAGCCCATCATCTGTTTTTACTACAATTGTATTCAATAAAACGGTGTCCATCTGTTCAGGTATTGCCCATGTGTGGTTGTTTTTTGCAGTGTTGCTATGAGTTAAGTAGTTGGGGAGCATAGCTCACAGGAGACCTAAAATAGATCCTATTTGTTCTTTTGCAGGCGAAGGTTGCTGATGCTTGCTATCAAGAAGACACAGACAAAGCACAGCAGTTTAACTTCTGGAGGAAGACTCCAGGCACCCTGATTTTTTGCCCCTTATCAACCTCAGAACTAAACCATTTTGGTCCTCTGCTTTCCCAGCAACACACATGCAATGAGGACTTATGACTCTGCACTGTTTGCATACATTCATCCCATGGCAGGTCATGATTCCATGTCCACTTGTAACACAGACAATTCCTTCTCCCCGGAAGTCTCCTTATTCTCATTTTCTGAAAATAATAGTCTTTTTTTTATTGACAGCCCTCCCTCTCACAATTATCAACCTATTTCTCTGCTCCTCTTCCTCCAACAATCTTAAGTACAATGGAACATACCAGGGGTCTTCCAATGCATTTTATTCCAGCTCCCTCACTTGGTTGGGCCTCATTTATCTGCACACAAAAAGAAAAAGTCACACAATACACATGACACTAGACAGCTATTCATTGTTCATATTCCTAACTTAGTTGTATCGTACTCCCACAGGTTGCTAAAACCAGAAACAAGGGGCTCTCTCACCATCTACCTCCCACCAAACTTGAAATTGTCAATGTTCTCCAATTTGAAATATATTAGAAATTGTCTCCTCTGTGCCATTTATGACCCTCTTTTATTTCCTTGCCATTGAATGCCTTTAAAATAGTTTCGCCTAGTGTTCTTGTCCTAGTTGGCTATTTTTCTACTTTATTTCTTGCACTCTTTCCAGTGTTATATTTCTGTAATATAAATCTGATCCTTTAACCAATCTCTTCAAAAATCTCCAAGATTTCCCAGTGCTCTACAAAGCAAAAATTATTTGGAGTGGCATTAGAGAATAATTATGTTCGCAACTACTCTTTCAGATTTATTTCCAAGTAAATCCCACCATGAAACTTAATGCCCAAGCTGGATCTTTCTCTCCCAACACACCAAGTAGAATGGTCAGCACAAATGCATTTGAAGGACAACAACTAGTTACAGTTTAGTTGATTGTGTGTGTGTGTGTGTGTGTGTGTGTGTGTGTGTGTGTGTGTGTGTGTTGCATAGATGTATTGGTTGAAGAGTTTGAGGAAGAAACTCATGAAAGATACTTTCACTTTGAACAAGAAGCTTGAAAAACTTTATTAGAAAGTCTTCCGAGGGTCTTCTGAGCCCTAGTCAGAAGGAATAACACAATTTTGAGAGACAGATTTTACAGGAAGAACTGAATTTTAGCCTGTTTTTTTTCTGATTATATATTTAGTATGTCTATATTTCTAAGCAATACTCATAGCTGAAATTATACACTGACTAAAGCTGGATAACTTGAGTAGAAGGTGTGCACGAAATAAATTCAAGAACTTAGATTTCTTTTAACTAAGATACATTTGTCTCCATCTTTACATTGTCAATTCCCTGGGTAGCATTAATCATATTGTACAGGAACTGATCTTTTTTTGTGCAGTTGGTTCAAATTCTACCTTGCTTTAGCTTGTATTTCTCCTCTAATGGCTTTTTTAAAGCTACCTCTCTGCTCTAGTCTCCCAATCCTTCATCATACAATCAGCGGAACAGATGAGTTAGCCCCTTTCCGCTGTCCTTATCTCCACATAATCCTATCACTGTCCGCAGCATAGCACTTTCTCAGAAGAGCTCCCTGAGCCTATTCATTCAGTCCCCGATCACCAGTCCAAAGCTATTAAGATTCTTTAGAAAACAGTTGTTCCATTAGACATTGCTCCTGGTACCAAACAGCTGATGTTGGATATGGCCCTTTCTCCCATTAAATAGAATTAGATATGAGATCCTTTTAATGAGGCTGCTAATATTCTATCTTTAAAACTCTCTCTTCCACTGCAGTCAATTAGCCATGCAACTGATGTTTGAAAGGAAATCATGTGAGGCATTGTCCTAACAGTGCTAGTCAACAGGAAAGACAAAATCTTCATTCTCATTGTTGTTGTTGTATTCTAAGCCAGGAAGGAAGCAAACATATACACAGAATAAAATATCAAACAACAAGGCCGTGAAGAAAATGAAGCAGGGTGATATAGTGACTATTTTAGGTTGGTTTGTGCTCATTATTGAAGAGAAGCAACTACATTCTTTTCTGGGATGCTTGATCTGTGCCCTGAATGATGAGAGGGCTGTGAAAATATCTGAGGAAAAAATATCCCTGGCTGAGGGAAGAACCCTCTCCAGGGCTGTAAAGCAGCAATGAGCCTGGCAGGTTAAGGAAACAGAAAGGTGGTTCAAAGCAGAGGTACTTCAAAAGATAACACAGGCATGAGATAGATTACTTGGGGTCTTATAAGCAGGGTGCAGAGTTTTGAGTTTCTTCTATGTACAGTGGGAAATATTTGGGGGATTAGAAGCATTACAATAACTGGTCTAATTTACATTCTATAATGATTGCTTGGTGTGTCATGATCAGATTGTGGCTGGCATGGGGGATAGGAGAGAAAATGAAGGGGAACAGCCCGGATGCTCTTGAAGTCTTGGCATGAGAAGATGCAGTGTCTTGTACAAAGATAACCTCATGGTAGGCATGGATATTGTGAAAATAGTTTGGTGGTAGAGTAGAGGTGGGCAGAGAGAACAAAATAATAAAAGAGAAGAGCCAAGAACTTCTAGGTCATTGTCTGAACAAAGTGACGTCATTAAAAACTAGTAGGAAGAGAAGGCCAGGAGGTGGGAAACAATCAGGCTGTCTGTTTGGACCATGTATGCTTTGAGTTTCTGATATCTAGAGGAAATAGTATTATAGGCAGCAAATAGACACACTTGGAGCTATGTGCAGATCCAGGATGCCTTATGGCCTTGAAACAAAGTAAGCATATTCAAAGGAGATTTACAGAGAAAAGAGAAAGAGGAGAGGGAAGGAAGGCCTCCAGTATCAGAGGGCAACACAAAAAGGGACCAGGGCTCTGAGGAAGGAAAAGTGTTTCTCTACTGAGCTCCGACATCTATATCCACTGCCAGTTGTATCCTTGCTCCAGACCAGCCAGCAAAATCTTCTTTCCAGCCTTCCTTTTGGTAGAAATTCTAGAATTTGACTGGGAGCCACTGGTCCAGTGTGCACTTATTCCAGGAACACAAATGGTTCTGACAGCTTCCTTCATTTCAACGATACTGCCTGTGCTGCAAACGACCCATGGGTCATTTCTGAACTCAGCCTACTGTTACCTGACTTCAGAATCCAGATGTTCAGGCTTTCTCCATGGCACCAATCCTGTTGTGCTCTTTCTTTAGGGAGAATAGATGTGTTTTTGTTTTGTTTCTAGCATTTTGAACCTGATTAAAGTCCATCTCAGTAATCTGAAGTGCTTTATTAAGGTGGCTGTTTGGATAGAAAGCTGGGGTGCTTGGCTTACTGGCACCCACAAACACAATAAATCTCAATAAGTGCATGAAGCTCATTTTTCTTACTTTAGAATGTGCACAGGCAAAGTCCTGGGGAAACCAAGTGCATTAAGTAGGTTTGCTATGGATTTGGCTCATTTTTTTTACCCAGCGTTTTGTCAGCAAGATGTGGGCATGTGTGTGTGTGTGGGGGGGGGTGTTTGAAGACTGCCCTTTTATCAGCTGGAAATTTCATACATATATAAAATGAGTTTTGATGAAATCCACTCCCCAGTTCCTCCCCTCCAATTCTTTGCCTATCCCTACCACCATTTTGGCCTCTCTTTATTGTAATTGTTTCTTATGACTTCTTAATTCATTCTATGTACATGTAAGTCCATGAGGAGTGTGAGTCCCTCTGTGCACATGCATGCCCACGAGGGGCATGGGTAGCCAGCCTCTCAAGAGCCATGGCCCTAAAGAAAACTGATTCTCTCCCACCTTCCCAGCCACCATCAATTGTGAATAGGTCTTCAGCAAAGGGTAAAATGTCATAGGCTTGCCCCCCACAAATGCTGAGGTTTTGGCTTAATCTTGTACATGCCTTATGCAAGCAGCCATAGCCACTGTGAGCACTGCTGTTTCTGATAAATACTGTCCCACTGTAGATGTTCACTAATTTAGTCCTTACAATGTTTTTACCCACTAGTCCACAAGAACCCCTGAGCCTTGCAGAGATAAGGTGTAGTATAGATATTCCATTTAGTTCTGATCACTCCACAGTCCCTTATTTCCTGCATGACGACCAGTGTGAGTCTCTGGGTTAACTGCTATCTACTGTGCAAAGAAACCACTTGAGGAGGGTTGAGATATTTACTAATCTATGGGCATAAGGATAAGACTGTAGTGAGCAGATTATTACCATGTCATGTAGCCACAGGTCCTTGCTTAGGGACTATAACCTAGCCATCATGAGTATTGGCTCAGATGTGAGACATCTTGTAAAGTGGGCTTTACATTTAATCAGAAAGTACTTGGTTACCCCTATAACATTCATGCCACTATTGTACAAATGGACATTTCTTGCCAGGCAGCCATGATTGTAGCTTAGAGGACTCACAGCTGGGTAAGACTGTTGATTTTTCTCCCTACTTGCATTGCACCTTCCAGCACTATGAAAGCTAGTCAGTGGAGATGAAGCTTTTTGGGTCAATACCAACATGATTTCTCCATGTCCTATGACTCAAGAATATGGTAGCTTCAGCAATAGAGTCTTAGCATTAAGCTTGCACCAATGATCAAAAGCAATGGCAGTGGTCTATAATGTCTGCAGAAGTCTATGGAACCCCACTGACCAATAATTTGAGAAAAGGTAACCCCTCGCTATCACTGAGCTTTTTATTAGGTAGCCTATGGTGTTTGGGGGAGGCATTGTCCCCTATTAGAGGGCATTGCCATTTAAACGTCTTTTTATATGTGCTCATATGTGTACTTTAGGAAGCTTCTAGAATAAAAGGTTTCCATGTGGCATTGTCAAAGATCTTTAATGCTAGTTGTCCCTCTCCAGACCCACTGCTCTACCTGACTCCCCTAGCACCACCCCATTTAACATGTTCTGTTCAATTATTCCTCTTTGCCCATTCATACCAACTGTATTCTGTCCCCTTTCTCTTGAGGTACACTTCCATGCTCCCTTACTAGTTTCCAGCCTTTTGTGGGTATTCTAATATGAACATACATATCTAAAGATTCAGAGCTAGCAGCCACACATGAAAACAAACTTGCAACATTTGTCTTTTTACGTCTGGGTTACCTCCCTCAGAACAATTATTTCCAGTTCCATCCATTTGCCTAAATATTCTGTAATTTCATTTTTATTTCTATAACCTACATTTTTCTTATACTCTGTTGTGTTAATATACCACATATTTATTATCTGCTAATTTGTTGATAGATATCTAGGCTATTTCTGCTTTCTGCCTATTGTGAAGAGATCAGCAGTGAACATGAATAAGCAAGTGTCTCTGTAGAGAACACAGAGTCCTTAGGAAGATGCTCTAGAATAAAATATCTGGCTCATATGGCAGATCTATGTCTAGCTTTTGAAGATGCTCCACACTGATTTCCAGAGTAGCTGCATCAGTTTGGAGTCCCACTGGGAATGAGCATGTGTTCCTCTTTCCCTACATCCACACCAACATTTTCTTTCTCTCTCTTATTCTTGGCCATTTTGTCTAGAGTAAAATGAAATATCAAAGTAGTTTTAATTTGTATGTCCCCGATGGCTAGGGATGTTTCCAAAAGATATTTCTCAGCTATTTGTATTTCTTCCTTTGAGAACTTTCTGTTCTGTTCTGTGCTTCAATTTTTAATTGGATTGCTTTCTTGGTATTTAGTTTTTTAAGTTCTTTGTATATTCTAGACACCAACCCTCGGTCACGTGTATTGCCGGCAAAGATATTTTCCTATTCTGTAGGCTGCCACTTCCCTCAAATGATAGGCATCCTTTTCTGTATAGACACCTTTTAGTTTCATGGAATCTTAATTGTTATTTGTTTCTCCTAGTGTCTGCTCTACCAGAGTGTGTTCGGTAAGTCCTTTCCTATACCAGAGTTGAACCATATTCTGTACTTTCTTTTGTATCAGATGCAGAGTATCTTCCTTGTTTTTGTTTGTTTGTGGCAAGATCTCCCTCTGAACCTGAAGCACTTAAGTTCAGCTAGACTGATTGCTCATGAACCCCCAAGATCTGCCTGTCTCTGCCCCAAGTTGCCAAAGCTGGGGTTACCGATTGACATGACCATGCCAGGCTGATATGTGGATGTTGGTGATTCAAGCAGGTGCTCTTGCTTTGCAGCATCCATGGTTACCAGCTGAGATATCTTCCCGGAACTCAACACTAAGAGTTTCTATTCTCTCCCATTTGGTAGTTTATAATTTTGTGTGAGAAAAATATACTGCTGATATAAATCTCTTTACACACCCACATACACACCTAAAGTCATTGTTAAAACCATTTCTTATAGTTGATATCAACTAATCATACTGCATTGAGGCTCTTTGGTATGAATGTCCCACCTCCCTAACTGTCCCCAGAAGAACAGTCACCTTGAAGTTGTGCCTAGAGTCACTACCATCACTGGTGCAATGCATACCCATGCCTTCCTCATTCTCCTCAAAGAATGTAGTTTACAAAACAGAGTATCTAAAATTAACAATGGGAGCCAAAGGAAAAAGTATACCTTGATTGATATTTGTTTATGTCTATAAGAATGAACTTAGCTTCACGAAGGCTACTAAAGATATGAAAACCCCTGCTTTTCTCACTTGCTCTGGAACTGAGTATATAAAATAGCCCCAGGGGAGCTTGGCAGCAACGCCTTCCTAAATCTATCTCCTCCGTGCGTTATACAGTGCTGAATGTGCTGCAGGGTGTTGCCAATGAGGCAAATGTTTAAAATAAGATATATTCAAATAATAGCAGAGGCTTTATAGGAAGACAGAGGCTGACTGAGAAAGTCACACAGTATCCAGCTCACTGACATCCTATAGAAAGGATTCCCAACCTAAAGGTGACCCTTTATATCTGACCCACTATAACTCAAGAGTAATACCTCTATTTCCTGAGAGTTGACATGTTTCCAATATCCTGACATTTCCTATGAATGCCATATTTCTAAAACAATAATATTCTCAATCAGTCCTTTCAGGCAAGGGTAACATTTCTAACAAAGATGGAGAAAACAATTGTTCTTCAGGATACTTATGCTACAAAAACAGCATTTTAAAAATAAGAATGTTCCCTCAATATGTAATTTTGTTGTTGGAAACAACCTAAATATAAACATCTTTTAATATCTACATAACGAAAGTCTTAGAATGGCATCTTTATAACTTAAAAAAATCCTCTAATTTAGCACTTTTATTGAATTTAGAATCCAGGTCCTTAAAATTTTTCTTAAATAGCAATTTCTGATAAGTTGCAAGAACTGGTATGAGGACCAATACATACATATTCACTTGTTGGATTTCAATGTTGGCCTTGTTGGTTGATGAATTTCCACCATGAGGATGGGACTGAAAAATGATTGTTATGATTTAGTAATGGTGCCTTCTTCCATGTAGACATAATTGTTCTGTAAGGTTGCTCTTTCAACTAAAACATTCCTCAAGAACGACACGGCCATGTATTGAGCTTTAAGTCAGACCTCTGACCCACTATAACTCTAAGTATTTAAACCAAGATGCTTTTTTTAATCGATGAGGCATTTTTAACTAAACCGTCTACCTAGACAGGTGAAAGGTTATTTATTATGCCATTAATAAAGATAATTTCTCTTTTTCTGTTTGTTTTACAAAGCACATTTTTTAGCAGACCTTTACTGAGCACACAATTAAGATTATAATTATTAAACTTGAGGAGTGTTCAAAATGTTTTCATTAACAGCACATGATTGGGGCTGGCGGGATAGCTCAGCAGGTAAGAGCACTGACTGCTCTTCCCCAGATTCTGAGTTCAAATCCCAGCAACCACACGGTGGCTCACAACTATTTATAATGAGATCTGATGTCTCTTCTGGTGCTGCTGAAGACAGCTACAGTGTACTTATGTATAATAAATAATTTTTTTTAAAAAAGAGCACATGATTGGAGTGGGATTTAGAGATCCCTGCTTCAGTGGAATGGGCCTCCAACCCCTGTGGTCCTTTTCTCATCCACCACATCTGCTCTTCCATCGTCAGAATCCTCCACAGCCTTTGCTCTTCCATCGTCAGAATCCTCCACAGCCTTTTAAACTGGCTGCCTCTCCACCCCCACCTCAGTCTTTCCACTCTACCCACAGACATTCAGCCACGAAGAACAACAGATTTCCATTTGTAGATGATAGCCTTATATATGTTCCACAGGTCCCCGTCCTACTATCTTTGTGAATTCTTTTCCTTGAATGTGTTCTGACCCTTGACTCACTTCATAAGGAGAAAGGGGTATAAATGCCCTATGCCAACTCTAGATCAAGGTTTCAAGAAGACCTAGTAGCTTCTCCTGTACTTACAAGATTCTGAAGTGCCAGGTAAAATGCTCTGGTACACTGCTAGTAAAAAGAAAGAAAGAAAGATAGAAAGAAAGAAAGAAAGAAAGAAAGAAAGAAAGAAAGAAAAGAAAAGAAAAGAAAAGAAAAGAAAAGAAAAGAAAAGAAAAGAAAAGAAAAGAAAAGAAAAGAAAAGAAAAGAAAAAGAAAAGGAAAAAAATCTATATAATGTGGGGAAGGAGAGTCCACCAGGAGGAAGAGAGCAAAAGCTGAGTCTTCTCCACAGAGCCACCAGACAGCAAATGACTCCTCCCAGCTCCCAATCACAGCCCCGTACAATTTCAGCAGCATCTGAATAGTGCAGATACAAACCCATCCAGTTGGACCCAGTCAGCCTACAGTACTATGAGAAATAATAGTTGTTTGTTATGGTACCTTAATCTGCAATAGGTCAGACTCCTCACGTGTATACTCAATCTTCTGGGAACCTATCTTGAGTATCAAGTAACTTTCCACTGAAGGGCATTTTATCCCCTACCCCATTGGGTGACATGTGCTCAATCCTGCACAACCCACAGAACTGACAGGGAGAGCAGCTGTTCCCCTTGCTCCCCATCGTCCTCTTGCCCAGACCTCTGATCTCTTGAAGTTCATGCCATCTGGCCACCTGGGCCTCTAAATCTTGATGCTGCCATCTGCTAATTTCTTGGCCGTTCTTCTTTACTCACAGATAACCTAACTCCAGTCACACAATCTGCCCCTAATTTCTTCACCATGTTCTGTGTTGCAGCAATCACATGGTGTCTTAGTCAGGGTTTCTATTCCTGAACAAACATCATGACCAAGAAGCAGTTTGGGGAGGAAAAGTTTATTCAGCTTACACTTCCATACTACTGTTCATCACCAAAGGAAGTCAGGACTGGAACTCAACCAGGTCAGGGAGCAGGAGCTGATGCAGAGGAGGGATGTTCTTTACTGGCTTGCTCAGCCTGCTCTCTTATAGAACCCAAGACTACCAGCCCAGAGATGGTCCCACCCAAAAGGGGCCTTTTCCCCTTGATCACTAATTGAGAAAATGCCTTACAGTTGGATCACATGGAGGCATTTCCTCAACTGAAGCTCCTTTTTCTGTGATAACTCCAGCTGTGACAAGTTGACACAAAACTAGCCAGTACACATGGATAAGCCTGTATAAGCTGTCTCTCAGTTTCTTCATCGTGTAGCTGTCTGTCCACTCGTCTTCAGCCACCTCTCCCACTGCCATCATGCTTTGGGATTTATAAACCAAACTACTTCTGCAATACAGATATTAATTATTGATGCTCTCTGTTTACATGTGCTATTATCTGTCTGCAACTTATTCTTGAGCACACCAGGCTCTTGAATAAGCAAAGAATGTCACTGACAATAATGACATAGGCAGGCTTAAACAGCGCAAGTTTCAATTATTACAAACCTTGGAAGGACAGTCCACGTTGCCCAGTCACAGCACTTCTAACTTAAGTCTCAAAATATACTCATATTTTTGCCTCCAGTATGTCATGTTCTCCTTCTCCTACTCTCCTCTTCCCTTCCCTCTCTCTTACTCACACAATGGCACTCCCTGAACCTTGAAATGAAGTTGTTATTACATCTTCCCACCATTAGCTCCACATACCCATCTGTACCTGCACCATCATCCCTCCTGTGACAGGTTCATACTAGCTTCTTGGGCTAGTGACCCTTGATAGTTCTTAGTCACCGTCCCCCTTGCCTCTCCATAAGTTCTTTACCTGCCATTAGTCTATCCTCTTAAGCCAGTGTATCATCCACTTCACCGGAAGAGCAAGTTGTCAATCATTACCCCCACCCCCTCCATGTCATTCCTCTGCTCACTTCCAAAGTAAAACTTACCTTGTGTGTATAGAAACAATCCTTGGAAGCCTTCTTCAGATTCTAAACATGACTTCCCTTCATATTAGTCACAGACACTATTCTTGCTGAATCACCTACAGTCTTTATGTTGCTAAATCTAAAGTGTAATGATTCTGTTCTCATCTTATCTCTCCCCCAACTTTATATTTCACTACTCCCTTAAATGAGAAATCTTATGCCTAGTCTGAATTTCTCCTTGACTTTTTCCTAAATCCAGTTCATCAAGAGAACCCATCCTTTCTCACTGTAGAAACCATACCTCTTACTTTTCTTTTCACGACTGCCCTGGCACACTTACAGTGTATCTCATCCCATCAGAGGGAAGAGCCTTCTAAACACCATTTTCCCATCAACTATCTCCACGACAGACTGTTTTTTCAAACCATAAATCTGTTTCTATCACTTAACCAATGATAACATTTCATTGTTTGCAGTTATAATTAAGTACAAAGGGTTTCATTACATGTAAGATCCATCTCATGGGAATATTAGATTAATATACATCTCCCTAACTGTGCATTTGTTAGAAAGGAGAGAATACTCTATATAGGAAGAAAAACCTCAGAAATATTTCTAGCTTCTCTCAGCAACTGTGTCTCCTCTTTTTGTCCCTTAGGGCTCCCATCTTACTCTAAAAGGGACGGATTGATTCCCATCGATAAGAAGGGAACTGAGGCAGAACACATTGCTCCTAGATGTCTTAATTTCTCTCAAAGGCCTTACTTCTCCTCAGGCAGAGCTGCCCCTGGAAGTGGTGTAGGTGAATATGCAGTTCAGCTCTACCTAGGTAAACAGAGGAGGTAGATTATTCCAAGTTGGTGGCTATGAACGATGTATCAAGAAGACTATTCAGCTATAGCGTTTCAACCGGCAGGATCAAAGCTATTCTGATTTCCAACTGCTAACTCCTGAGTTCCATCTTTCTCATTGGCTATTTATTGGCACACACCAACATCCTAACCTCTTTGTTATTTAAGTTTGTATTACCTCTGAATTTGTCACTCTCCCATGTTTACTAGATCTCAGTTACTTTGACCCTCTCCCACTTCCCCAAACAGCCAAGTTTCCTGATATATCTATCCATACATACATCTCAGTCCGACTGAAACAGTCCTCCACAGGATCCTCTCATAACTGACTCTTGATCTGCATGCCTTGGATGGTGTACGGTGATCTGAAACTGGTCTTTCCCCTCTCAGCGTGACTGTGCTTTCTAGGGACCATTTTGGTCTCATTGTCTGCATCCCTACGATACTGATATTTTGAACGTGGTGCCCATTTGCTTATTGTTCATCATTTAAATGGCCAGAATGAGGAAATAGGACCTGGCTCACTAGTGTGTATCCATAAAGTTTAAACCATAAGCCAGAATGAATCATTACATGGAACTAACTTGCTGGCTTGATGATTTTAAAGTGTTTGCTTCAATTGATTTCCATGTGAAACTTTCTCATTCCCATAATTGTTTTGTTCTCTCTGAGAAGCTCTCATTGTCCTGAAACTTGGGATGTAGAACAGCCTAGTCTTGAACTTACAAAAGTCCTCCTGCCTCTCCTTCCTGAATATTGGACAATATGCGTTTACAACCATAAAATAGACCTTCAAACATGCAAATGGTCTAGAAAGATGTTCATTTTAGGAATCCTTACTCACTGAAGTTCAGTGAAGTGTAAAGTCTTCTGTTTGCCCAACTTGAGGGTGTGATGATTTTTTTATTTCCAAGTTTCTTTATCATAAACTTTATTTTAAAAGGAATACTTAAATGAGCTGGGGCTATATCTCTGTGGTCAAGCACTTGCCTGGCATGCACAAAGCCCTAACTTTGATCTTTAGCACCTTAGCAACAGGAATTGGGTCAGTTCCATGATGTTGATTCATAGTATATGCACATAAAATTCTTTCCAGTAGTGGGGATAGAGTTAGCACTTAGCCACTGAGCCGAATCCCCAACCCCACATAGACCTTTAATAAAAGAAAAAAAGAACATCATAAATAAATTTATGGTGGATTTGAAAAGATGAAAATGTGGATCAATGAAATGGCTAAAGGACACATATAAAATGAGATGTATTTTCTATCATGTCAAAGAACTTTATTTTTATCAAGTACATTTTCAAGTATGTCACTTAGGTATCTCCATATGTATAGACTCTTAATTTTCAAAAACAAATGTAATGAAACAAAAATATATTTAACATTAGCTGCTGAGATTGGTGGAGTCCCCCCCCCCCACCTCTTGTCTTATATTCAAATGAGGCTGTCTCTGCTCTAAGTTATTCAATATTGTGAAAAACAGTGAGGTTTCAGACTGTGCCTTGCCTTGAGAGACTCTACATTACAAGCAGCATTTGAGTCCATTTTGGGATCTAAGTTCCTATTATTAATTAAAAATGGAATTAAATAACTTATATTACCAACAGCCAGCAATCAAGGGAAATCAGAACTACCTGATAAATTACAGCAAATGAAACAGATGCAACTTGCAAAGTTATTGCGACTCAATAAGTTCTGATATTTTGGAAAGACACAGAGATATCTGTTTGTATTTCTGACATAACATCATAGCATGCTTACAACAGTCCCTAAGATGTCCTTAATGCTTGGAACCTGTGACTATGACACCTTACGAAAGGAGTTCTTGAAGATGAATTTACATTAAGGATCATAAGATGGGAAGGTCACCCTGGATTGTCAGAGTGCATCAAATATGACCCACTACAGAGGCTTTATAAGGGGAAGACGCAGAGAGGCTGAAGAGTGAGGGAGGTGTGGAGACAGAAGAGGGCTTGAGCGAGCTGGCTGGAAACCAGACACAAAGCTGTAAGACACAAGGCCACAGATTCTCTCCTTTAACCTCCCAAAAGAATAAGGCACTGCCTGACTTTCAAGATTACCCCAGGGAGATCGGTTCGCTTTGGACATCTTACTTCCATACCTGTAAGATAATAAATCTGTGTCATTTGAAGTCATTAAATGTGGGGTCATTTGTTACAGCAGTCATAGAAAGCTACTACAGAGGCATTAAGCAAATTTTATATAGTCCTTAGTACTTCAAATGTGTGTAGCCCTTCAGGGTCATCATTATGGGAGTCAATTATCAGTGAACTGTACGTAAATAGGCATGCTGGCTAATAAGCCTTCTTTGGTTCAGAAGGTTGAATGAGCCAGTGTTTATTACAGAACTTCATAGGTACTATAAATTACTTGATAAGGCCTGGATAAGATTAAATTAGAATATGTCTGTGAAATGCCAAATTTATACAATTAGTTTTACACATAAATAACCTTAAGAGCAACAAAACCTCATTTAAACTACTTCTCTTTTATGCTTTAGGTCAATCCAGGTTAGAAAGAATGGGTAGTTTTGAGATTTGAAGACATGTGTTTGGTGAGTCTTTATGCACATGTGTGGGGGTGGGGCAGAGGGAGGAGATAAGTTTAAGTGGTAGAGCTATCGACTCTGCTAGATAAGCTCCGTGGGACTAAGGTTCCCTATATGTAAGTGACAGTTCATGGTTTTTTTCCTTCCCCTTATCCATAAGTCACCTTACTTTCTTCCTTTTTTCTCGTGTCTTCTCTTCTTTTCCTGTTCCCCTCCCGCTTCTCCACCTGACAAGCCCTCTCTATCAAATCATTTAAAATGACTATTCCTTAAGGCTGCTGAGATAGTTCAAAGGTAAAGACACATGCTGCCAAGACTCAGGGTTGAGTTCTGCCCCAGGAAGCCACATGGGAGAGACTCCAACTCCAAAAGGGTGTCCTCAGAGTTCTAGACATATACTGTGTAGCATGCATGTGCACATATATACATACACAAAGACATGGACATAGGCCAATAAGTAAACGTATTAATGAAAACTATTTTATTTAAAAAGACCTTCTCAACCTCTAATCCATCACCAAATAATTCTTAAAAATTTCAAATTATATATATATATATATATATATATATATATATATATATATATATATATAAACTTTTCATGAAGCCTTACCTTGTAGCACACAGTTGTACTGTGTGTAAACTCGCTCTGCTCTGAATCACTTGGTGAGCTATGGCGGCTTTTAAACAGTGGCTGCCAATGATGCTGCGTAACTTCTAAACTAGCTGACAATGGCATTTTCTTTCTCCTTTTTTCATTTTTTAATTTCTTTGTTATTTCTTAGTAAATGTCAGGCTACATATTTTACAGCTTCAGACTTGAGAAGTCTTGAGACTTTCTTTAAAAATATTTTTAGCCGGGCGGTGGTGGTGCACGCCTTTAATCCTAGCACTTGGGAGGCAGAGGCAGGCAGATTTCTGAGTTCGAGGCCAGCCTGGTCTACAAAGTGAGTTCCAGGACAGCCAGGGCTATACAGAGAAACCCTGTCTCGAAAAAAAAAATTTTTTTTTAATTCTTTGATACTTAAACGTAATGTATTGTGATCAATACATTTTGAGTATTCATTCCTTATTACCCACCTCCTCCCAGAGCCACTTCACCTCTGGACTAGTTTTGTGGGGTTTTTTTGTTTGTTTGTTAGGTGAAGCTCAGTACTCTTGAGTATGGGCCTAAAGTCCGTACAACAAAGGCTGCATTGAAGAAAACGCTGCCTTTCCCAGTAGCTTTCTTGGGCCAATAGCTCCTCGGGTAGTAGTGGGGCTCCATGCCCAGGCCCCTGCCTCTGCTGGGATTTGTCTGCTTTGAGATTGTGCTCGTGGTAACAGTCACTGTGAGGTTTTGTGAGTTCAGGAAACCGTTCATTGAAGTCATTCTCCACCTCTGGCTTTTATGATCTCTCTGCCCTGTCTCCCTCCAAGGCTCTTCAGTCTTGAGGCCAGGAGTCTCACCCAGAATATTTTAAGTTTCCCAACAATCTCCCAACTTCCTGTTTGGATTTCCTTCTTAGCCATTTTCTTCTTGAAACAACTTGACTATAAATTTAACAACAATTTCAAACTTTATAACTCTCTGAGATGACAGGGATCGTAGTGCACACCTTTAATCCCAGAGCTTGGGAGGCAGAGGCAGGTGAATCTCTGTGAGTTCAAGGTCAGCCTGGTCTACAGAGTTCCTTCCTTCCAGAACAGCCTGGGCTAAAGAGGGAAACCTTGTCTTAAAAAACAAACAAACAAACGAAAAACCCAAACAAACAACAACCACAGCAAAAACCTCTCTGGGAGTGCCTCTCTGCTGCATTCAGGTTAATATCCTCTATTTAGCTACCAAGGCCCTATGAGATTGGTGAGTCCTCTTGTCTACTCTTGTCTCATGAACTCTCCTACATCTTTGCTTGCTTCACTGAAGCCACAGAAACGTCTTGCAGGTCCTTGTGTCTAGACCTGTGCACTACAGCCTTCTGCCTAGCTAAAGGTACCCCATGTAGCTTTTCCCTGGTAGAGTAAAATATTCCGTCTATTAGGAGTTCTTCCATAGTACCCTATTGTAGCGGTGCACTAATTCCTAAACAGCAACACACATTCTCAGTACAGCTTAGATGGTACTACTGGGCTTTTTCCTCACTGGTTTTAACCATATTATTGCATTCCTCTGAAACTTTCAGGGGTTCCTTATTTTCAATTTTATCAAGTTAAAACTCTTCTGTCTGGTTTTCTTCAGTCCTTCGAAATTTGTCTCTCAAACAAACTTAATTTCATTTTTGAAATCTTAGTTCTCACAAGCTACTCTTTTAATGTGATTGATGTGATATGTGTTGTGGGTCATGATGCATCCTTCTGTTGGAAGAAATTACCCTCCCCCCCACCCCGTCATTTCCCGAAGAAAAATTCTACCCTTCCTTTAAATACCTTCTTATGAAGTCATCTTTGGCTTCTTTTCTTTCTGTTTTTCATTCACCGACTTAGGAGATTTTTGAACAGGAAGAGACTTCTAAAATAGACTGGTCTTA